>NC_142082.1:51474624-52074624 GCF_054644295.1 Miniopterus natalensis | reverse complement strand
ATTCCAGATAATCAATAGCTCACTTATGCAAACTAGAACAATGAATAGAAGGTTTGGAGCTGATGTCCTGGCAACAGCAGTATCATTTTCAAGGAAAAGAAGTGGTCAGTCTTGAAAAAGAGACTTCCAGGGAAGGAGCCTGGAATATCCTGGGGAATGGCTTTGAAGTCATTTTGTGGGACACTGGACAGATTGAAGGGCTTCTGTAGCTTTCTGTTCTGAAACTCAAAAGATGCGCAGTTAGTTTCATGTATAATAAATGGAGTTGACAGTCATTGCTCTCAGCAAGAAAGTTTCCATACTTCATCAGTGATCTGAATAGATTAAGTATCTATGTATGAATTCCGCTCTCAAGGAGAGATTGTGAAGTCTGCAGAAGTCATGGGAGCTGACTTGAAATGGAAAGCAAATGTTCAGAAGAAATGAAGTTGTTAAATGCATTGCACTTTGAATGCAAAGGCTGATTTTTGGGTCTGAAGAGGGAGGCCCCTCCCTCTGCCTCATCCTGGAGCTCAGGCACCTGCTGGGACCGTGGGCCCAGAGCAAAGTCATTGGCTTTCCTGTGGCTCCACTTCTTCAAAGCTTCTTTTTTTCTTCTTAACATATTTTTATTGATTTTAGAGAGAGAGGAAGGCAGAGGGAGAGAGAAACATCGATGATCTGCTTTCTGCATGCCCTCTATTGGGGATGGAGTCTGAAACCGGGCATGTGTCCTGACCAGGAATAGAACAGGCGATCTCTCAGTGCACCGGAGGACACTCAACCAACTGAGCCACACTGGGCAGGGTGCTGTGGCTCCACTTCTTCAAAGCTTCCCAGGAGGAAAAGAGCTGTATCCTGTACTGCAAAAGATAAGCCATTTGGCTCACCTTGTTCACTGCCACCATCCGTCGTCACAGGACCACCTTTTTTGCAGTTATGAATCTACATTTTCAAAGTCCAAGTGATTTATTCATGTTGTTCAAACACAAAGTAGTCCCCCTTTATCCTTGGTTTTGCTCTCTGAGATTTCAGTTGCCCGTGGGCAATCGCAGTCAAAAATATTAAATGGAAAGTTCAAGAAGTAAACAATTTGTAAGTTTTAAATTGCACGCCCATTTGGAGTATCGAGATGTAATCTAGAGACATCTGGCTCCAGCAGCAGGGGTGGGGGGGAACATATGACTCATTCCTGAGTCAGGAGTCTCCACACTGCTGGCCCCACCCATTAGTCACTTAGTAGCTGCCTGGGTTATCAGATTGTTGTGGTATCTCAGTCCTTGTGTTTGTCACCCTAATTTTACTTAATAATGGTCCCAAAGTGCAAGAGTCGTGATGCTGACAATTTGAATATGCCACAGAGAAGCTGAAAAGCACTTTCTTTAGGTCAAAAGGTGAAAATTCTCGACTTAATTAGGAAAGAAAAAAATTGTATCCTGAGGTTGCTAAGATCTACGGTAAGAAAAAATCTTTTATCTGTGAAATTGTGAAGAAGAAAAAAACATTGTTCTACTTTTACTATTACACATCAACCTACAAAATATGGCCACAATGCATGATAAGTGCTTAGCTAAGATGGAAAAGGCATTAAACTGTTTCATAGGCATGTGTAGGAAAAAACCTGTATATGTTGGGTTTTGTACTATCTGTGATTTCAGACAGTCACTGCGGATCGTGGAATGTATCCCCCATGGATAAGGGGGGACTACTGCACTGTGTCCATATGTGGTAGCAGCAGTTGTTATACTGTTTGCCAAATATATTCGTCTCCAGTCATGCTGCCGTGCTGAGCTGGTGAAACAGATGCGTTCATAACGCCTGCTTTGTGCCGGGAGGCTCTTTGTGCTCTGGCTCCCACAGAGACTAACCTGGCAGGGTTGCCAGGCCAGAGCAACTGAAGGAAAATCTCAGGGCTCTTTCCCCAGCTGCCCTCCCAAATGGTGCAGACAGCAGCTCTGTAGAGGGAAGTGCAGGCTCAGGGCCACCCCTACTGGCTCCTGCTCTTCTGCTCTTCCCAGGACCAAGGTGTGAGAAGAGTTGTTAAAAATTGTCGTGACTTCCAGGGCCCAAGGAGAGCTGCTGCCTCTCACTGTAATTACCCTTCACACCATTGCCCATTTAGCAGGGCCGATTTAGATTGACTCTTTGGATAAGATTAGATTCTGACTTTAAACCCGCGTGGGCATGAAATCATGGCCTAACTGGGCAGCGAGATTGCAGATAGCCCTGCCACCTTTGTACCTAAGGCCCCCTGGGAGATGCTGTCGATTTCCTAACGTTCCTTCTGGAGTCTGAGTTAGAACGGGCTCTAAGGCACAATGCCATGTGAGTGAAACGGAAAACCTCGCTAAGGTGGGGCCAGGGGCTACCTGCAGGGCTTGGATGCTTCCAAATGTTTCTCTGCAGTTGGCAATATTCCTTTTTCAAATGATACTGGATGCACTGTAAGCTTGGGTGAGGTAGGTGTGTTTTAATAGCCTTTTTTTTTTTTTAAAACAAAACCAGAAATGAATTAAATTAAGCAAATAAAAGAAAAACAATCAGATGAGATTGGACATATTCAAGGTGGTATATACTGCATGATTCTGATAGGGTTATAATAATCTGGCTATTAT
Organism: Miniopterus natalensis; assembly: GCF_054644295.1. Lineage (NCBI taxonomy): Eukaryota > Metazoa > Chordata > Mammalia > Chiroptera > Miniopteridae > Miniopterus > Miniopterus natalensis. The sequence continues at coordinate 52,072,030 of NC_142082.1, read as the reverse complement.
TTAACAGGAAAGGAGTAAAGGGAAGACTAAAAATATAGGCATGCCATTTATACACCTTTTCCAGGAAGCTTCAGTTAACACTCTCCAGGTCCGTTTCCTGCAAATTGCTGGGGGAAGGGACTGGACAATAGACCCATGCCCCGTAAGATCTGGGTGATGTGGCAAGGTGCTTACCTATCAGTCACACCTGGGAACAATGGCCAGAATAGGTGTGGCCATTGCACGCTCACAAAATCTAAATATTTAAACTCCTAGACAAAGGAAGTTTCTCTCTGGGCTCTTGGCCCTCTAGCTCTCTTGGGACTCCTGTTGCAGGGGTGGGGTGGGGGAAACACACTGGAGGACGACATATTCCCCTGCACTCGCCCACATGGCCCACAGCCATGTGGACTCCACACAATGTATTAATACATTGAATCTGCCTAATGCTGAACTGGACCTGGCTGCAACATGGAATGGAAACTCTGAACCTGGCCCTCCTTTCAGCTCTGCTGGACCCCCAGCTGCACTCTTTTCAGGACTGGGTTAACTGCATAGGACTTTGCAACCTGAGAAATAGAATTCCAAGCCAATAAAAACCACTCATTCTCCCTTGGAGGCCTCCAAAAGTGCTCATTCCAGCAGTGCCCCAAGAACCTCACTTTCACTAATGTCTGGGAAATTGGACCCACTAATTTCTCGGGCAACAATTCCACTTATATGAGATCTAAAATAGTCAAATTCATGGGATAAAAATGTGGAATGATGGTTGCCAGAGGCTGAGGGGAAGGAGAAATGGGGAGTTGCCTATCAAAGGGCATAAAGTTTTAAGTCAGACAAGACAAATAAGCTCTAGAGATCTGTATTACGTTGTGCTTATAGTCAGCAATACTGTGTTGTGCACCTAATGTGTTAAGAGAACACATCAAACATGTTCTTACCACAATAAAATAATAAAATAAAATAATAAAATAAAATCTAGGAAAAGTGCCAGAGGAGCACCAGGAGAGAGGACATGAGATCAGACTTTTCCTAGAAGTGTTGACCCTACTGCATTTGGTGGCTGAGGCCCAGAGTCAGTGCTGCCTGAATATCCTGTTTGTCATCAGTGTTGGTGCCTGGAACGTAGGGATGATGCTGGCCTTTTCACCGTTGTATCTCCGTTACCTAGAGGCTCTCAATGAATATTTGTTGAAAGAACATGTTAGTGTAATTGTCCTCTGTGAAGATATATAACAGTGGATTACCTTCCCTCAAAGATGCACATGACCCTCATGGATATCTGAGTCAGCAGGGACCAGGACTCCCTTTGGGTCAGGGAGACAATAGCCCATTGATTTTCTTGTTCTCCACATTCGGTTGCAGAAGTTGGACTGATCTCTTACCTCTAGACTGTTCAGAGTTCTTAGTCTACTCAAGAGGAGGGGAGAACCCCAAGAAAAATACCAGTTTCCGTGATAGGAAGAGGCTTGAGCCAGCTTTTGTATGAGCTAGTAAGTAGCAGAGATTCACTCACATTTATAAGTCTCTGCAGCAGTTCACTATATTCATGTGTAGAAACTGACTCTTCAGCCCAGTACTTTGAGTTAAGACTTACACTAAAATGCTGACTTAGTAATAGGGCCTGGGATTAAGGAACAGAGTTTTCTACATGGATAGAATGGGGCAAGAATCATGAGAAATGGACAAGAATTCAGCCTAAGGCAGATTAAAATCTTGTTTTGAAAATTATCTTTAATTTCATCGTAAAGAGAAATTATTAACTAATATCAAAATCTACTCCATGCCTTGTGAAATTTGTTATGTACATAGCAGAGATGTGGACTCAGTTATTCTCAAGCCAACTTTTAGAACACCTGAGTTAAAGAAACCCCTCTAGGGTTTGTTATAAATACAGGCACCTGGGTCTCCTGGGCACCTATAAGGTAGTGTGGACTCAAGTAGATAAGCCTGTTTCCTTACAGAATTCTATCTTTAGACAGCTTCTTTTTGGATTGGTGTGGTACTCATTAGTTTAAAACTGGGTGGCAGAAGTAGAGTAGCAATATTCATATATTATTTACTTGCAATCTTTTAAGACTGATAGCAAGGGTAGCAATTTTTCTGAGAGTTTGGATAAGATCTTAATTATCATTTCTGGGAGGAGGTGGAGGGGGTTGTGTTGGGGCAGGGGAACAATTGCTGTCTCTCAGGGGCTATGGTTTTTCAGAAGAGCTGGCAAAACAGTTCTCTTAGGCCTTTTTTATTCTGTAATTTGGTCTGGGAGGAGTTGATTGATACCAACAACACTTGGTATTTATTGAGTATCTACTATGTATTTGAGGGTCTGTGTTAAGTATTTTACATATATTTTAAATCTTTAGTGCAGTCAATAGTAGTATGTCTATTAGGTGGATGGAAAATTGAGGAGTAGAGAGATTAAGAGACTTGCCCATAATAAGTCAGAGAGAAGATCTGCTGTGGAATTATGGCTGGGAGGGTGCCAGGGCCCCAGCTGAGGAGGTGAACACCAGAGACAAACTCCGCAGGGCTCATTGACCCTGGGCCTGCCATGACTGTGCACCATTGGCGAGTTTTCCCAGGTACTCTGTGTGTGTGTGTGTGTGTGTGTGTGTGTGTGTGTGTGTGTGTGTAAAACCTGGCTGTAGTTTTAAGCACATGTGAGTGAGCTGAGGATTCATTGTGAAGGCTAGGTGGAGTGACCCACAAGTGGAAATAAAGGACTTGTGGGTAATTTCCTATCTAGTTTGGCAGCCATCAAATAAAAATGATTTGGGCTGCGCACCGGAATACTAGAATAACAATTTGATAATATCCGGCACTTGCTTCATGGAGTAGCACTCTTCCAAAATGATACCCTGAAACCAACATTATAGCAAGCTCCCTTTAAGTCCACGTGGGGAAAGCACGTCCTTAAAATAAGACTCTTTTGAAATCAAGGACTTGAGGCTGAAGTGGCTGCCAGCTTCGCTGTTTTTAGCCAAACTGCCTGGGTTTTATTCTATCGTGGTCCTTTTACACATCCTTTGAAATTTCTCTGACTGAGAAGTGGAAGAAGGGAGAATAGTAAGGGATGTGCAAAGCAGAAGTAAGTAAACCCTATGTTAGAAATAATACTATTGTGGTTCATTTTCTTTTTCAGCTTCACTAAAACAAATCAATGTCTACCCAAGATAGTCTAGATTTTTTTTTAAAAAGTGTAACAAGATGAAGAAAAGTTTATTTGCAAGAATTTCTCTTGGGAAGAGCACTTTGTTGTGGGCAGCAGGAGGAAACGTCAATAAATTGCTTGGCATGAAAAGTGAGACCCAAAGGGCATGCCCAGGAGAGAAAAAATAGTCTCTTAACCACAAGATATCAGATGAGAAAGGAAAAAGGAAATTTGTGTGCAAAAATAGGGGTGCCAGTGGGGCAAAGAGCCAGAGCTGAAAGCACCAGTGGCAGCCCAGTTATAGGAGGTTTTGCAGGGAGTAAACTGTGTTCCATGAGTTTTTAGCTTAGTTTTCACCTGTGCTCTCTCAACTCCCTCTTCTCAATTTCTGCCCTTGGACTCCCAACAATAATCTTCAGTGAAATGGACATTTCTTACTCCTCTTTTTAAGGGGGGTATAAATGGATTCTTTTGGGAAAATTAGAAGAATTGTCTTTCTGTGTTTGAGTCAAGGTTGTGCAAAACAGTGGTAACAGGTGAAGATACATAGGGGCAGCTAACGTAGGTGTTATATAGTGACAAGAATAACAATAACTTACATTAAATAGCAATCTTCATTTTTTTTTTTTCTGGTAATTTAGAATAATGCATTTTGTATTCAGAGTATTTAATTCTGCCTTGCTTATGATTCTATCTTTCCCTTTTTGTGTGGTATCTCCTATGGCTCCCTCTAGGAAAGCTAAGGTGGTTGCTTACCTATTGGCAGATAATGCCATTTCTGGGCAATCTCTTGCTTTCTCCAATGAATTATATGTTTTAGGAATTTTTCAAAGCACAATCCATGGCTTGGTAAATGGTCAAAACCATCCCCCATAGTGGGAAGGTACTGTACACTCTCCCAGAGAATTAGTTCTGGATGGAATTGGTTCTGAGTTGCAAAAATGAAAAAATAAGATTATAAGGGAGAATAAATTGTTCATGGTGATAAAACTAAACACAAAGGCAGGTGGGAATGAAGAACGTTTGCCCTGCTTGTAAGAAAGCACTAGAGAGACTTTTGAAGATAATATTCTTAACATTTATACAGCTCTTCATATTTTTAAAGTGCTTCCTGGTAATTAAGAGTCATTAATCAGATATCAGCTGCAGGTCATTCAATGAGTTAGCTGTTGATTTAGACTGAGAGCTGTGCATAATTGTGGAGACTAGGAACAAACATGATTCGTTTTATATTTCTTTTTTAAAAAAATGTATCTTTATTGATTTCAGAAAGAGGAAGGGAAAGGGAGAGAGAGATAGAAACATCAATGATGAGAGAGTCATTGATCGGTTGCCTCCTGCATGCCCCCGACTGGGGATCAAGCCCCTAGTCCGGGCATGTGCCCTGACTGGGAATCGAACCATATTCTCATGGGTCTTAAGGTTGACGCTCAACCACTGAGCCATGCCTGGCCAGGCCGTTTTATATTTCTTAAAGTTTTTGACTTCCTTGTGCTCATTGAGAGTTTCTGTGTGTGTGAGTTTTCATTATAGAAACCAATATGGACTTATTATTGTATGAATTCCTATTTATATAGGATACTAAATTATAATTTATTAGTTTAATATTTATAACACTTAAGGAGAGAAGACTCTGTAGGGAAACTCCAAGTTGTTAGAACTGTCACAGTGAAAGTCATCACCGAGTGCCCTCCCTCGACACAGGGATACCTGTTGCATTTAGTATCCAGCAGAAACACACAGCAGATACTCGTTCCTTCTCCAGACTGAGCATTGCCACCTTGGATGCACCAAACACACTGTAAGGGGATCTGGCATCAATACCATTTTTACTGCAAGTGGATGCCTTATCTTTTGGCTATTTCTATGAGTCATAACTCAGTTTCTCTTCAGCCTAACCTGAAAAGAAATTATACATGTAAGTCTGTAGTTTATCTAGCACATTTATGTCTAATTATCAAGAAATGCTTATTTTCCACTTGTATTTCTGCACACCTGTTCACTCTTGGGAGTTGAGTTTTTCAGAAACTAATGAAATTTTTTGGCTTTAATGCTTGAATATGTTAATATCACTTTGAGTCTCATCGATTTTCCTACAAAGGCTTTGAAACTGTCTATTTTTCCCAGCACTTCTCTTCTTTATGTAATCATGTGGTCTCTGCAGCTAGATGGCCTGGGTTTGAGTTCTGATTCTAGGACTCACCAGCTGTGTGACCTTGGGTAAGCTACTTTGCCTTCCTGACATTCAGTATGCTCATCTGTAAAATAGAGAATAATTTATCTCCTGCCTTCAGTAGTTAAGAGGATTAGAGAGTAAATATTTGTAAAGTGCTTAGAACAGTATTTGGCACATTTGTGGTACACATAAATATCTGTTAAACCTATTAAAAGTTTTACTTTTAAAAATTCTTTGCTGAATTGAATATAAAAGATATTCTATAAATGTTTGCAAGTCTTTTTAAAATTCACACAATATACAGATGATATATTATAGAATTGTACACATGAAGCTTATATGATTTTATTAACCAGTGTCACCTCAATAAATTCAATAAAAACTTAAAAAACTTTAACTTCAAAAATTCATATTTTAAAATACTTTGCAAAACATAAGTTCAGATTTCCATATATATATATATATATATATATATATATATATATATATATATGCTTTGTTACTGATAAACTTCAGGGAACAAAAATTGGCTAAATTAGCACTACAAAGAACTACTCTCTGAAAATACTGGGGATATGAAAGTTGGGCAAAGGGATATTTGGTGATGGCTGTGAACATTTGAATGAGATGGAAAGAAACTGAGGGGCTGGAATAGCTTAGCTTCTCATGAGCCAGTCACTAAAGTGATTGATGGGTGAGTTTGAGGGAGGCAGCTTGGGAGATCTTGGCAAACAGAGTTCTTCAGCTTCACCCACACCCTTTTTCAGTGCAGTAGACTGCAAGCCAGCAACCAGAAAAAGAAAATTTTAACAAGGGAATGATTTGTTCCAGAAATGTTATAAAATTCCCAAAATTATTAAATGGAATATTTTTCATGAAGTAAAAATAATTTAATGTTAAACAATAAACTTTAAGATGAGTTTTGTCCACAACAAGGCAAACAGAAAATAACAGGCTATTAAAATTCCTAAAAGATTGCATTATATGTAGGACATTTTCCCTTGGAAGTCAAAATACCTAAATAGCAGTAGAATCAGACAAATGAGGTCAGGAAACTGTAATGTGCACACTGACTTTCCAGCCCAAGCCCATTCTAGAAACAGCCTCCCTTACCTGTGCTTCATAAGCTGATACAGAGCTGTTCTTTCTTCCCAAGACTGTCTCCGCTTCCCCTTTTATTTGTAATGTTGATTCGGAAGGAGGATGGTTAAGTTAGGGTAGGCTAAATTACAATTCAATAACAGATGACCCCAAGCCTTACCTTGTACATCTCTGGTGGGCTGTTAATCGGCTGTGACATCGTTCCTCCTTCACCTCCCACCGGAAACAGATCTCTGTTTTGTATCATCAGGTCTCCTGGAGCCAAGTGTCCTCCTCTCCCCAAGAGGGAAAAGATTTTCTTTTCTTTTCCTGCTCCCTGAGGCCTGCTTCTCCTCCAGCTGTAGACTCCTAATGCTAGTTACTCAGGGCAAGGCTCACAGTGGGACAGGAAGGGCCTGCCCCTCCCTCAGTGACAGATGACTTTTGCCTCAACCTCTCCCCGATAAACAGCAGCTTTTACCTGGGCCCTGGGGGTGGGGATGTTCCCTTTCCCTCCCTTGACACCTCAGGCTCTTTTTCCTTTTGACAGAAAGTCTGGTGAAGTAGAGGGAGTTTTATGCCTATAGACAAGGAAAGGGTTCTCTCAGGTCTCCTGCCAGCTCCACATCTTTGTCAGTGCCCAGGGGAGGCCTGTGGAAAAGAGCTTGTGAGTGCAGATTCCTCTTGTATCTGGGCCCCCCAGGGATTCTAAACTGCTCTCTCTTCACCTACATTTGGCCTTCATAATTCATTATTATTTTAGTTGTTTTTTTTCTTACCTGCTTTTATGGTGGCTAACTCTTCCTCCCAGGCTCTGCCGAAGGTGGAAGACTCATGTGTGCCTTTCTTCTTGGAGGAGCTTGCCACCCTTTGTGCCTTGGTGCCTTGTAACCTCAGCTCTCCAATGGCCTCAAGAAAAGTTAAGATTTCTGGTCAAGAAGGCAGTGTAAGTAAATGTGGTACTTGCATCCTCCCACAACCACACAAAATTACAACTGAACTATGGAGCAACCATCATTGAGAACCACCTGAAATCTAGCTGAACAGAAGTCCTGCAACTAAGGGTATAAAGGAGAAGCCACATCAAGACTGATGTTATTGGGCAGGCACCGCATATGACAAGATATCAAGAGCCCACAAGGGAAAGCAAGATGACCTGATGAAGCTGATGTCCCTTCAGTCTCCTCCTGCCCAAGGACAAACCAAGGCTTGCTGAAGATGACCCTAGAGACTCAAAGAATGCATAGGGGACTATGTTCCCCTGAACAGCATCCTATCATGGAAGGAGGAGGTGATGGGCGAGAGCCGAAACCATGAAAAATTTACTGAGGAAACATCACAGGTAAAGAAAAGTTTGAATGAAAAGTTTCTCTCTATAGAGGCGACATCACATTGTTAGAGGTAGATGCTCTAGTCCATGTGGCAAAAGCCAGTCTCCTTGGAGGAGGAGGTGACTTTCCTGAAGAAAAAAAAGAAAAAGCTAGTATTTTCCTGCTTCAGAAAAGCGAAGTGGGAGGATAGCTACATCTCCTCCCCCTCTCCCCAGATGGCTTGCTTTCCGCTCCAGTTACTAGCAGGTAGAGAGAGCCTGATGTTATCACTGTATTCTCCACACCAAGGGGGACAAGTGATATGTATGATTCCTCCCTGGCAAGCCCAATTCCTCTAAGTACAGTTGATTTAGGGGCGGATTTTCCATTGTTCTATGAGGGGAACTATCATTTGCTACTCCACTTACAAAAGATCTCCCATAACTTTTTGGATCATTTACATTTCCAAAGAGTGGTAAATGAAGAAATCAAGTAAAACATACATTCCCATTACTTTCAAGTTGCCTATTATGTTCTCCCCCTCGTCCTGTGGGTTTTTCATTCAATGGAACCAAAAAGGTTGCATCCATGTTGATCCATTTTATAATCATGCTTTTTGAGGTTTGATTTACCACAAAACTGATTTCTAAAGCACAGGGCAGTGAGTAAGTCTGATGTCAGGATGCTGAGGAATAAAGAAGAAAACACACACTCATTTCTACTGTCATTATATGTCTATGATCAAATATCTTGCATAGATTAGAGAACAATAAAGGTGCAATGAAAGTCACCAAAAAAAAAAAGTTAAAATTTTGTAGACTATTGGACTTCTTCCAGTTGATAGGGTAAGAGTAATGTTAAAAATTTCCCCTCAGCTAGCCCTTTGGTGTGGAATTAATCACCATCCTTCTTATAATCAAGGCCACTTCCATTTGTTCCCAAATGCTTTTCTCAACATATCCCACCACCCTCAGATGTACCTTGTGCTTTAGTCACATGAGTTGACATATCTCTGAGTGGGGCCAGACTTGCTTCAATGGAACCCGGAGTAGGCCATTTATCATTAATTCTGTGACCTGGGGCTACCCGTGTATCCTCGCCATGTGTCAGCTTCTTCATTTGTAAAATGGAGAAAGCAGTAATACTTATGTTGTTGGTTTGTTATGAGGTGTCCAGCCCAACCTAGAATAGTATTTCTATTCATCTCAGAGCCCCATTTGAAAAAGCAGAATATATAAAACTACTGTTCAGCTCAGGTTCAAACTGATATCATGTTTCCCCCTTGCCTTTCTTAAGATTAGCTTTTGGCGCTGGGTGGAGAGGAACCAAAGGAGGGGGGTGGGGAGAGGGATGGGGGACATCTGTAATACTGTCAAGGATAAAAAAAAATAAATTAAAAAAAAAGGTTAGCTTTTGTGAGCAGGTAAGAAATGTGAGCTACACCATTTGGGCTGGTAGGAAGCCCTTTTAATCCCCTCAGGGCAGAAGGTGAAGATACCCAGTTTGATGAGCTCTGAAATCTCATCACTCTAAAGTCTTCTTTTCTTTCCATATCCTTTTGAGTTTGTAACCTTGTTATTTCCACTAACCAAGTCTGTTAAGATTAAACAATGCAGTAATTGACTTGAAGTTCTAGGTGTCTATGGTGTTTTGAAAAACATGTTAGTTCTCTGGCTAGAATATGCTCTGAGAGCCATTCATTTATCCAAAAACATTGACTGAGTACCTACTATGTGTCAGGAATTATTCTAGTCAGGTGTTAACATGGGCATCTAAAGCCTTTGCATTATAAACTATGCAAAAAGAAGAACAAATACAAAAGTCTGCAAAATTCACTGGAAAGTAGAGAAAGGTATAAGCATCTAATCACATTATTACACCATTCTAGGATACTTCTAGTCACAATAGAAATCCTCAAGCCTGATATTGATGATTTTGATACTTTCCACATTAACATTGGAATTGAGGGAAAATAAAAAACTTCTTGAGATGACTTATAAAGCTTAAATTACTTGTTCCTGCTTTATGTCAATTATAATCATTTTTTTTTTACTTGAATGCCTGCAGATAGTTCAATCATATTTCTAAAGAATTACAATATACACAATTACAGCAACATCTTTATTGTCAGAGCTCTTGGTTAGTTAAGTGTTCTCGTTAAATTAGTTTTCTTGTTATAATAAAAGATTAAATTGTAAAGGCTTATTTCAAACTTTCTGCTGAAAATGGCCTTATTTTTCTTTGCTAATATGAGGAAAATTGTTGAAACAGGTTTTTTTGGTTGCTTTATTTTATATTATTTTATTATTTTTAACATTGTGGCTTACTGTCTCATGATCACACAAAAATTTCAATGATCATTTTAGAGCACTGAAAATTGAAACAATTCAGATTAAACTTATAGTGACTTCAGGATATACCTGTGAACAAAAAGGGCATGTGATTTAGTGGGATATGCATCAAATTTGGGGCCTTTGGGGCCTAAGAGATACAGATATAAATCTTTGCTCACCATTTACTATCTGTGTAATCCTGGGAAATTCACTTAATGTTCCTAAGCAGCCTCAGATTCTTTATTTTAAAATATAAATATGTTGCATCACAAATTCTTTGATCATGTGATGATTGAGAGAGATTGTTCAACAGGCTGGCTCACAGCATTGATTCAGTGAATGATTGCCAGTGTCTAATTATTGTTGCCTCTGCTTTCTGCTGGTTTATTTTGTTATTAATTAGTTTTATAAAAGTCATGTATGACATTATAGTTAAGAAGATAGATTTATCGTGTGCTTATCTTCTTTTGCTCTTTTCAGACCTCATTGATATGATAGTAAATGTATAAATACAAAGAACCCTAGCTGGCTTGGCTCACTGGTTAGGGGGTCAGCCCTTGGACTAAAGGGTCCCAGGCTTGATTCCAGCCAAGGGAACACACCTCAGTTGCAGGTTTAATCCCTGGCCTCAGTTGGGGCGTGTGCCAGAGGCAACTGATCGATGTGTCTCTCTCACATCAATGTTTCTCTCTCTCTCTCTCTTCTTTCTACTCTCTCTGAAAAGCAATGGAAAAATATCCTTGGTTGAGAATTAAAAACAAAACAAAACAAAGAAACAAACAAAAAACCAAAGGGATATCAGAGGGAATAGACTTAACAGTTTTTGTAGGACAGAAATAAGATAGAGGATAACTGAGAAGGGTGGAGAAAGTACAGCCTGAAATGTATGCAGGAAAATAAACCTTTAAAAGAAAGAAAATTATTTTCCTCAAACTCAGAGAGTTTTGGGATTTGGAAACTGGGGAGAGTAGAGAGCACACGGCTGAAAATAGGATCTGGCTGAAAATCAGAAAGCAGGAGTCATCTCCTTTCACTCCTCTCCCTGCTGCTTCGGCAATCAGAACAGCACACCCAGATTTCTTTCTGGTTAAGGAGAGACGTTACTTCCCTAAGCAATTTGAATCACAGTGATGTGAGGCCTTGGAGATTCAGCAGAGAAAAACATTGGGCATGGGACTAAAGCAGGGAAATTAACTGGAAGTCTGTGTCTGCTGCCTCCCTTCTTTCCCAGAAGCCCCAAATTAAAAATACCAGCAGTGCTCAGCAGTTGAGCATCGACCTAGGATCCAGGAGATCGCGGTTCGATTCCTGGCCAGGGCGCAGGCCTGGGTTGCGGGCTCGATCCCTGATTGGGGGCGTGCAGGAGGCAGCCAGTCAATGATTCTCTCATCATTGATGTTTCTCTCTCTCTCTCTCTCTCCCCCTTTCTCTCGCTAAAATCAATAAAGATAAAATAAAATAAAAATATATCAGCAGTGAGGCTGCCATGCATGTTGACCTGGATGTGCCTGTTCAATGCTAGGAGCTACCATTCATAGTGATACATACATTTCATGACTATTTTCAGCACATGACAGTAAAGTTGTTATTTAACCAAAGCGGGTCATTGTGACAATTTTCCAACTGATGGGTATAAATTGTCTTGGAGGGGTGGGCCTTTTTCTAACTCACGAAAAATGCACTCAGTGGTCTGGTGATCATCATTATACAATATTACACAGATAGGAGATGAGAAATTTCTCCTCCATAACTAGATGGCATCAGAGTGGAAAGAAAACAAAATGTTTGTAAAATGTCGTTAGGAGCCCCATTATTAAAATAGTTAGTTCTCCATCTAATCATCCTAGAATGAAGTCCTGCTCAAACGCACAGAGATTCCCATTATTTATATGTGAACAAATAACCTACGATCATGACGTATTTGGAGAACTTCAGATATAAAACAGAGATCTAAGTAAACAAATAGAGAAAAACAAACATATCAGTCAGAGATAATGCAGGGTACAGAAGAAAATGAAAACAGCGACAACAATCATAAAACTCTCAAAATAGGTACTAGAATATATTTACACTATGCTGCTTGATAGTGAAAAATATTTACATAGTTATAATGGTCATTTATGAATTTAACTAAAATAATATACAATGGCAATTTGGTAGGGTGGGAACAGAAGGTAAGGGAATTAATTTCTATCAGCTATAACCAGAGTCAATAATTGATGATATCTAAAATTGGCAAGTCAAAAAATAGTATAGTTGAAAATATGTTGATTATTTGAAAAAATGGAAGTAACTTCAGAAAATTGCTTTTGGCCAGCACACTTCATCATTAAGGAAGGATGGAATAGTAAATATTGTTTTCCATTTTAAACTGGGAACTATGTAATTTTTTCCCCTATGTGCATGAATTAGGTTGATTTAAAAAAAGTTAGGACAAACATAATTTCCATGTAAGAGAGTTTCATTATATGAAATTCTATGCATAATTGAGGGCATGTGTATATGTGTACATATGATTTTGTGATCTTTGATTAAAAATAAGGAAAATATATAGTACTAGGTTCTAATTATGAATTATGTTGGGAAAAGGAACTGAAATTTGTGAAGAGAAGGAAAAAGAGAAAGCAGTATTTGTCTAACAAACTATCACTTTAAATTGCAGAACTTTGAAAAAAAATAATAAACCACTGTAATCACTTATAGAAATCTAAAATAGATTTTAGGTTCTTTAGAAAAACAGTAACCTTTTTTGCGTGTGCTTTGCTGAAATATATTTATTTTTCTGTAATTGGCATTATGCACAAATCTATTATTTCAAAAGTTAAGAGACTTCTTTTATTCTGTACACAGGATAAGGCTTAACTGTATTGTTCTATTTCTGGTTTAATCAAACTGATGGCTGTTATTTTTTGCAACCAAATAATCTCACTGTATTGTTTTCTGGACTGATCTGAACCTCTCACTCTTTCCCTGTGGATTTTGCTTGGCCAATGTAATTATTTCACTCTTAGATTTTGTTATTAGTCAGCTCTTCCACTTCCTAAATTGTTTTGCATTTAATTCTGAATGATTTTCATTGTTTAACTTATTTATGGTTAGTAACTTTTCAGAACCAAATGCAATATTTTCCAGCATTATACAGAATGGGAACCTGGGGAAAGCCTGTGTACATATCCTTCATTTCTATCTTCTTCCTTGGGGTCTTTTGAGGGCAAATGTCTCACAAAAAGCTATGTTGAAGCCCTAACCCTCAGTACTGATGAGTTTGACCTTATTTGGCAATAGAACCTTTGCAGAGGTAATCAAGTTAAGATGAGGTCATTTTAGGATAAAATAGGCCCTTAATCCAATATGATTGGTGTCCTTATATGACAAGAAGAGACAGACACACAGGGAGAATGCCACATGATGATGGAGGCAGGGATTGGAAGATTTGTCTACAAGCTCAGGGAGGCAAGATTGCTGGCAATGCCAGAAGCTAAGAGGAAGTCATGAAACAGATTCCCCCACTAGAGCCTTCAGAAAGAGCATGGCCCTACTAACACCTTGATTTCATACTTCTAGTCTCCATAGCTGTAAAGTAATAAATTTGTTATTTTAATCCACATAATTTGTTGTAATTTGTTATGGCAGCCTAGGAAACGAATACAGGGACTAAACCATTTCCTGATTTATCATCGTCCTCGCCTCAGTTGTAATGGAGTGAGTGTCCTGTGCATCGGTGTGTTCCCGGGACTAGGCTAAATTTAGACATAACATCATATCTGACTTAATCCTCAGAGTCACTTTGATATTTTAGTACTTTTCCCCTTAAGAGACTGAGTGCTGGTGAGGTTGAATCCACCCTAGTAAGAGCTGGGCTTGTATATGTATCCAAATGGATCTGACTCCAAAATCAGTACTTGGAGCCACTACACTATTCTGCTGTCTGCTGAAGCAGTGTGATCACTTTCTTTGTTTCCCTTCCCTTGCTGATTTAACATTTTGAGGATTATATTCTCGATGTAGTATTCTGGCTTCATTCGTAACAGGATGAGAGTCATTGCTATTCTTTCCCCATACTCTGTTGCATTTCTAACGCTTCTAACATCCTCTGTTCTTGACAGTACTGCTCGCTTCCCTCCCTTAGATAGATTTCGGTCACTAGTAAAGGTGCAGAATTGGATCAGGAGAAACCTCATTATTATTTGTTTATGTCTCTGGAAAAAGGACCAGTCAGAACAACTTCTCTGAAGCTTGTGATTCAAAGAGATGTGTGTCTAGCTATTTGTACATAAATATGCAGTGTCTGCCTTTCCTTTAAGTTATAATTTGGTTAAAAAATTATTCTTGGCTGAAACAAGAAGTAATAATCAAAGATTGCTTGGCTTCGTGCTGTGAGGCAAGGCTTTCAAAAGCTCCTAAAGTGACCTAAAACCTTTGGACATGCTTGAAAGAAAAGTCTGTAAGGGACCCCCTGCAACTGTTCTCCCTTTCATTTGGTTATTTGATTTACATTTTAAGCCTTTATTCTTAGGTTATAGGTTAACAAAAATATCCTATATTTTATCTTATAAACTGTAAAGCACTTTTATATATATTATTTCATTTGGTTCTTACAACACACTCGAGATACAGCCAGGACAGACAGATATTTCTCATTTTAGAGATGAGAAAATACACTTGTAGAGATGACATGTTTTGCCTAAGGTCATATAAAAAGAAAATGAAAATGGGATTCGACTGTGTAAGTATTGTGGTTTCTAACTCATCCAGTTTAATTTTCATATATCAATGCAAGTTAATAATGAAAATTATCATTTATATTGTGTATTTAATCTCATAATCCTCACAACTACATTATAAAGTAGATTTCTAAAATTGTTATTTTATAAAACCATGGACACAGAATTAAAAATTGAGCTTAAAAAGATTAAATAAATTGCCCAAGCTTCCATGGGTTGCAATGGTAAAGAGGGATTGGAACCCACCACAGAACACACATTCTTAGCTGTTTCACTCCACATTTTCTCACAGCAAGCATTTGTTAACAGAAAGGTAAGCTATGGAATGGTTTACTAAATAATGATATACCAGGACGGTCAATCTCAGCCTGGAATCAAAACCAGGCTTTAAATTAGATGGGCGACTAGAGGGTAGTATAATTTGAATTAAAGATTTAAATGAAAAAAAGATTTACACTGAAACTTTAGTTGGGCATTTGGGCCCAAATTCTCTTGGTTCCTAACTCACATCATTCAAATAATCTCTATTCTGATTAAGCATTTAAAAACTTACTATAAGTTTTTAAAATGTATCTTTATTGATTTCAGAGAGAGGGAGAGGGAGAGAGACAGAAGTATCAATAATGAGACAGTCATTGATCGGCTGCCTCCTGCATACCCCTACTGGGGATCGAACCCACAGCCCCAGCATGTGCCCTGACCAGGAACTGAACCGTGATCTCCTGGATCATAGGTTGACACTCAACCACTGAGCCACTTTGGCCGGGAAAATTTACTATAATTTTAAAACATACTCATAGACTTTTTTTCCTTCTTAGCATTAGGTACCTTACTGAGACTTGAAGAGTTGAAATTCTTGAGTGATAATGGCTCTGTGCTGTTAGGTGGCAGCTTACACAATGTAGTTGGTTTTACAGCTGTCAGAATCTTGAGAAGTTAAACCTCCTTCAAATCACAATGACACATAATTGGGAAGTTCGAAAAACAAAATAGCCTGCAATTATTTTTTTTGCATTTTATTGTTACATGTACTGACCACATTTTTTTCACAGTTCAATCTTAGAGATAAACATCTTTTCTATTCCAAAAGCAAGGCTAGGTTAGGAACTTTATCTGAATGTTTTACATTGAGCAAATTTCTTTGGACTCATTTGAACAAATAGAAATCTCTTATTTAAGAGAGATGGTTGACATAGAAAGTGTTGGCACATCATCAATTTATTGACTTCACTGTATAATATTTAGATTCAAGGATATTGGAAGATTTCCTTTAACTCATTTATTGAATGGCTTTAAAGTAAATTTAATCCTCAGAAACAGTTAGGGCTTTTTTGGAATGAAGAAAGACAATTGATTCACTGAGATTTGTTTGTGTCCAAATATCAACATATCTGAACTATGTTTACTTTCACATATGCCATCTAATGAAGTATTTAGAGTAACTTTTCATTTTTCTGAGATAACTAATCTTTTTAAAAATTTATCTTTATTGTTGAAAGTATTACATATGTCCCACCCTTCCTCCTCAAGGACCCCCCACTCCCCCACCCCCAGCCGCCGCTCCCCCCAGGCCTTCACCACACTATTGTCTGTGTCCGTGGGCTATGCATATATGCGCATAAATTCTTTGGTTAATCTCTTCTCGAACCCCCTCCCCCTTCCCTCTGAGATTAGTCAGTCTGTTCCTTGCATCCAAGAGATAACTAATCTTGAATAATTTATTCATCTATGGAATCAGGCAAGCATTAAACCACTTCCCAGGATATTGATGAAAATCTGTTTTCTTCTCAATTTCAACATACATTATAACCCAAAATTGAATTCAACATTGGAATAAATGTTTAGACTAATTTGTACTGCAGATATTATTTAGTTAAAAAGTGTAATGTTGAGAAGGAGACATATAAAATAACTTTCACTTTGAAATTTTAATGACTTAACTTTTAGGATGTTTGGTGATTTCTGTCGGTTGTCTTAGCAACCTTTCCTCCAGATATGCTAGGTTGACTGAACATGCTAATGCATTGTTTGTGACAGTCGACTTCAGTATAATTGGATGCAGTGTTACAGTGTTGATAAATTCTTCAGTATAAAGAATTTATCAATCATCGCTGCATAGTGATGGGTTTTCTGTGTCTGTTTTGATTCAGCCTATTTGTTGATAGATGGCTGATTTAAATGGAGAGATATAACGTTGTATTTTATTAGTCATATTCTACAGTTGCAGAAAAACAAACAAACAAAAAAACAAATCAAGATGTAGTCATTAGTTCATGACAACATAACTGGAACATTATTCTGACATTTCCTTGGGGCCCCTTTTTGATGTGTAATTTCCCTAGTTTTTCTTTGAAATAAAAAAATTTTAGGCCTTTCTTATGTAAAGTTAATCCCATGTTACACTTAGAGTTTATTTTCCTTATCAACATGCGAATCTCTGGTTTTCCAGGGTTATTCCCAGCTTTCAATTGACATGGGGGCCTTAGTATTCTCTAGAAAGGATTAGGAGAAAAATAATTTGAACTTTTGCTAAGGCTTTGGATTACCTGGCTTTGGACACCGACCTCCCTCTATGGAGTATATGCAATACTGGAGGTGCTTTTTAGGGACTATGAGTACTTACCCTAAACTGAATTACTGCCATGCAAGCAGTTCTGACTAGTGATTCTAGATATTGGCTTCATTATGAAAGTGATCTGAGTTTGTGTATTAGTTGTGTGACCTTGGGTAAGGTGATTGCTTAACTTTTTAAGCCTCAGTTTCCTCATCTGTAAAGTGGGCATAACAGTAATAATACAGTATTTGCCTTACAGAGATGTTATAAGACTGAAGTGATCTAGCAACATGCTTAGATAAAGTAGGTGCTCAAAAAAAAGAACTTTTGTTCTTCTTATATTAGCTAACTAGGCAGAGGGGAATAGTAGGAAGAAATGATGATATCAGCTAAAATTTTATTCATCCTTTACTGAGGAACCACTGCTCCAGGGACTGGGTTAGGCAGTTGAATATACATTCATGGAACAAGAACAGGGAGGAAATATAACCAAATAGTAATTTATGGGTGGTAGAATTAGAATCTATTTTTGTTTCTTCTTTATAATTTTTGGTAGTTACTGCATGTATGTTACTTTTCTAATCCTAAAATTTGTCTTAAAAATAATATAGAACTATGTTGCCCTGTGTAATTTCTTTCCTGTTAAGACAGCTCTAGGAATCTTTGAATTGAATCCCTTAGAGAGATTTTGCAGGATGATAGTTGCCATTAGTACTGCAATAGGTGTGGGCTACCCTTAGGCAGATGGAAACACAGCTTAGGATCGGACAAACCTGGGCTCGAGTCCAACTATTTGAGTAACAAGCTGTGTAGTTTTGGGAATGATACTTCATCTCTCTGAGCCTGTTTTCCAATTTCTAAAACAAGAGTGACAGTGACTCCTTTGCAAGGTTGTTGTAAAAGGCATATCAAGCAAGGGTTCCTATGTAGTGCATTTAACACAGTTTGACCCATAAAAGTGTTCATATAATGGTGGTTATTATTATATACTGAAAGATTATTTAAGATCAACTTCTTCCTTTACTGGTGAAACAACTGAAAAACACAGAAGTTACATGACTTTTCTGATATCTTCCAAGTAGAAAATGATAGAACCTCAACTAGAAATCAGGTTTACTAACATCAGTACTCTACTTTTTCCTAATAGAAGATGTTTCCAAAATTTCTATCATTGAGTACAATCTTTGCAATTTTTTCCATATCCATTACTTGCTTAATATTTTTCTTTACTTTCACTCTCTTTTGCTTAAATAAAGTTGTTTAGAAATTGCATATCATGATTTTAAATATAAATCCAGTGTCTCTTTCAGTGTAATAAAGATAATTATAAAATAAATTTAATAACACAAAACAATTTTATTATATTTTATCTAGATAACATTACAAGCAAGTTAAATGCCAGAAAGATAAAAGCTTGGGAGAGGAGACTTTTTAAGAGACTAGAGCTCTTTGTGGCATTAAGGAATTGGTGCTCTGGCAGAAAGAAATGAGAAAGTGGAAAGGTGTTAAGTTATGGTACATGACTGTAAGAGACTGGCTATTGCTCTTTGGGTTTCAGAATGGACCAGAATGGGTGATGAAAATGTACAAAGATTGGTTATAGGGGGAGTGCTTAACCAGAGTAGTACATCATTTCTGTTTCTGAAAGGTATGAAACCATCATATGCTGCTCATCAGATTTCCTAAAAGGATCTTACTTATTTAAGAACCTGCCTAGTTGATTCTAAACGATGCGTCAGCCATCCATCCCACGTTCATGTTGTCTCTCACTCTGAGATGTTTCATATCAGCGGTTGCTGTTACCCTTATGCTAATGCACTGAACATGAGTTTTGTAGCAATGAGGCAATTCATTCTCTGTGACAGGTTGTAATGAACTGAGAGGGTTACACTAGCAAATGCACTTCTGGTAAGACAGATAAGAATGCAACATATACATCAGTCAAATAGCCAAAAAATGACTTTTGTGTGCTGGTTAGGGATGTCAGTAATGTGACCACATGCAGAACAGATGGCATAAGACATGTTGGAAAGAAACCTTCTCTCCAGAGGTTAAGCCTCTAGCGTCTTCTTCAGCAATGTGTGAGTAATTGCTCTCTGTCTCAGTTAATGTTTTGGGAAGGTAATTAGTGAAGTATACACATGAGAACAGCACTTTTTTTTTTTTTCTAGAAATGAGAAAGAAATAAAGGAAATAATTCATACCACAAAGAAACTAGCAGGGAAACCTCTCTCCTTCATTTAAAAAATCTTTTCTAATCCTTTCAATCCAATTGTCTTCCTCAATTTTCCTTACTTATGTCTTTATATTTTTCTCTATGATGGAACAGCCTTTAATTTTTCAAGCACGTTAGCTCTGGCTCCTAAATTCATCTAATTCTTGTCTGAGAAAGATCTATGAAGGAGAAATTTCCAGATTGGCAAAATAAAGGCTTAAAGTCATTGTAATCAAAGCTCACGAAATATATGAAGAGGGTAGGGTAGAGCAGGTCATCCCCAAGTTAAAATACCAAGAATAAGGGTTTTCTGTAAAACTTACAAATGGTATATATATGATGAAGGAAAAAGAATCCCACTTAGTTGACATTTAAGGGATCTATCCTGAGATTTTTTTCAAGAGTTTCTCAAATTATAAATATCAATGAAGTATAAAGTTTCTCACCAAATATGTAAGAAAAGATACTGAACTATATATGTGCACTTCTTTTAGAGGCCTTACATTATAAAGTGATGCCAAACTCTATGAAAGTGGAAAGTTGGTTAACTGATGATGTGAGGATGAGCAGTTTGATAGACGTCCAATGTGGGGAAGGGGAAGCAAGAACACTATATAAACATTTCTTTGAAGTACTTGGTGGTAAATGCATTGATTAAGCTACTCAAAAATCTATAGTTTTATCTCTTACTTGTTGGGCAATTTTTCCATTGGTTGGAACACAAACCAAAACATCTACGTGAATGTACTTCTGCTCATTTCTCTATAATATATGCTATGAATTTATTCACCGTATAACTATGAGCTCTACTGAATTAGACATTCTTTAACTTAACCTAGAATTCTATATTGAGCTATATTGAGCTTATAAACCATCACTTTTCTTAACCTTAAAATTCTATTAGTAGTACTATTATTTTCATTTCTTTTCAGAACTACATTTTCTCAAGGAAATAAGTGTATGTGTATTTGTGTGTGTGTGTATGTGTGTGTGAATTTTAAATAATATTCAGAATGACTGCTTTATTGCTTCTTGTAAATTTTCCAAATCACACATGTTTGTGTCTTTTGGGTTTGGTAGATATTGGTGGCCAGACAAATTGTATATATCCTTTATTTGTAGATGAGATAATCATACACTTGAAAAACCCTAGAGAATACAGGTAAATCTAACTTAAACAATAAAAGAATTCAGCATAGTAGCAAGATATAAAATTAATATGCAAAAATTAATAGCAGACATGTACATAAATAATTAGAAGAGAAAATCCATCTATAATAGTGACAAAAGGTAATATATGTAAGAATAAACTTAACAAACATTCAGAACATTCAAAAGTAGGCTTCAGTAAATGGAAAGGCATTCTTTGTTCTTGGGTAGAATGTCTCCCCATCATTAAGATGTCAGTTCTCTTTAAGATGACATAAATTTAATTCAATCCCAATAAGATTATTTTTGGAACTAGACATGTTGATACTAAAACTCATTTGAAAATAAACCTGCAAGAATAGCTAGGAAGACATTGAAAATCAAGATATATAATTAAATGTATGTGACACTGTTACATAAATAGACCATTAGAATGCAAATTCCAAAAATAGAACCAATTTCATTTGAACATTAACTGTCTGAAAAAGGTGGTGTATCAAATTACTGGTGCAAAGATGAGCTTTTAAAACAGATGGAGTTAAGACAAATGAATAATCATTTAAAAAAGTGTAAATTTAGATCTGTTCTCATACCATATACAAGAATAAAGTAAAAATGTGGAGAAAGTGAAGTTGAAAAAATTAATATTATGATACCATTATATGAAAAGATTGACTTGAACAAAACTTATCCATGGGTATTAAGACTAAGAAGAAAAGTTTAAGAAGGAGCAAGATATTTGCATAGTTTTGATCATTTCCACACATATTGCTCATGTTGCAGCTATACTACATAGAAACTAAGCAACACCTCGACTCGATCAAAACTAACAATACTAATTAATGACTGAAGGATACCTTGTGCTTTATATGTATTACCCAGAGAATGACACAACATCACCTAGATGGTATTCAAACCGGAGATGCTTAAATTACTTAGAAATAGAAAGCCAGGCCTAACTGAGCAAACTTAAATAAAATACCTATATTCTTTAAAAACACTCATGTCATGAAAGACAAAAGCTAAAGCTAAAGAAATGTCCTAGATTGTAAGAGAATAGGAAGACACCCCAATAGATTTAATCAAACTTAAAAAAACCAACTAAGATGATAAATTTAGTTTTAGTCATATTACATTTTAGATGCTCACTAGCTACATATGGCTACTATGTCAGATAGCGTAAATATAGAACATTTCCATCATCCCAGAGACTTCTATTGGGCAGTGCAAATCTAAAAACAGATATGTGATAATATAGTATAGGAAAAAGGTGGCCACTCATTATTAAATGGATGTTTTAATAATTTGGGGAGACAATTATTGACAGTTTTGGGAAAATATTTAAATATCACCACTGCACAGTATAAACATACATTTCAAATAGTCTAATGTTTGAACCATAAAGATTAAAAAATAAGTATTGGAAAAACAGGAGAACATTAAAAAATATTATTGTTGGAAAAGTCTTAAAGGATAACGAAATATTCTAAAGCTATGAAGAAAAATAAAACAAGTGCCGTTACATTAAAAATAAACTTTTATATAAGATAAACATTAATTAATTAGTGAGATACCCTCCTAAAACATCCAGATTCTTGTTTAGCCAGAGAAAGCTAAATATCTTAGCGTGGAGTATAAATATGACTTTAGTTTGCTGTAATTACAAAAAGCATGAGACAATTTACTTAATGGTTTAGGGCAGATTAAAATTAGCTTGAAAAAATATCCATTGCTGTCCAACTCAGACATTTAATTAGTATCATTCTTTCCATTTTAAATAAAGAAAACAAGAGTGCAAATAAGAGCACAGAAGGGTAGGAGTCTGACCAGCTCTGTCTAGGCACCTCCTCTGGAATGATAAGGGTATAGATTTCTCTAGCTCTAAATTTTATGCGCTATTTTGTCAACTTTTGTTGCTAAGAAATCTGGCCAGGATGTTTGGATCTGAAAATGGATGAAAATGGGAAGAGAAATTGAAGGTTGCCTGTGTGTTGGGTCATTTTCCTCTCTGGGAATCCCTAGATTTTTAGCTGGTTAGTAGGAAACCACCGTGGTGGTAGTTCTCACTCTAATAACACTGTTTCCCACAGTTATTGGGTTTATAGAGAGGCTTTCTTCTGCACCCTGAGCTAGGTGCCATGTGAGGGAGGCCAAGAAACCTGAGACACAGTCTGGGTCTTCAAGGAGTTTGTATTAGATGATAAGACTAACAAATGGGGAACTGTTAACTCAATGTGAAATTGTCAGAGAGGTGGCTCTCCATATTTTTTTCACAGCACTAAAGATGTAAGGCTACATAAGAGATAACATCATCTTCAGTCTATATTCGCTTATTGGGCTACCTGAAGCCCCCATCTTCTCGCAATGGATTGCTCAGCCATGTGTCACTGACCCTGAGTCGGAACCTCTGAATGAGAGAATACCTTGCATGGTCCCAAGTTGCATTAGTGTTAAGGCGTTCAGAAGATGGAAACACTGATACAGCCTGAGAAGCTCTGAATATGGAGATGACACTGAAGGATGGGAGTGTCTGAATCCGTAGGAGCTAAGGGACTTTACATTCTCTCCCCTTCCAGGTCCAGGAATACAAATGCCGATGTGATGCTTTCAGGTCCTTGAAACAAAACAAAAGTTTGATTAGAACAGAACATTTCAGTGATATTTCTCAACAAAACATACAGGATAGGGCAAATGTAGGTTTATAGTTGTGAGTACAAGAAACACAGAGCTTATTTTGTATTTTTATTTATTAATTATTGTATTATTTTCTATAGAACAACTGTAAACCTATTTTTGCCCCATCCTGTATACTGAGAAGCTGCTCTGTGACAGCTGCTGAGCCAAGCAGAGGGGAAACAGAGATGAAAAACATTATTCACACCCAAAAAAGCTTCTTGACTGAAGGGGAGAAAGTTCTGACTGAGCATCTTTCTATTTCCTGCATTTATTGTAAGACAACAACAATCTCTAGCAGGCTGTGATCTCCATCCAGGTGATACTGGAGCAAAACTCATGGAATCTCAGGAAACCACTCATTCGAGCTGGTTAATCACTCCATGCTCATGTTACCCCCGTGTCTTCTTGAAAGGTCTTCTTGAACTTGGGCAAATGGCAGTCAGGCTGTTTATTTTGCTGACTTCAGTGACTCTGGGCTTGATAACCTAGATTCAAGAATGTTCATTTTTCTTTTCAAAACCTCATCTTCCCATATCCATTATTGAACCAGAACATTATTTTATTTGTTTTTTTTTTTAAAATAAATTTTATTTATTTGTTTCAGGTGTACATATCTTACAAAATGATCAATACAACAAATCTAGTGCTCATTTGACCCCATACATGGTTATTACAATATTATTGACTATATTTTTTTTGCTGTAATTTATTATTCACTGTATTTCCTATGCTACACCTTACATCCCCATTACTGATTTTTAGTAATTACTTCATTTTAAATACAGTAATTATTAAGCCTGAAGAATAATGATTGGAATATTAATTGATATACTCATGACTTACATTTTTTAATGTGCTCCAGTGGAAAAATTACTTAAACTCATTTGAATGTTTAATATTTATACACTTTAGAGGGATTCAAAATTGCTGTAATATTTCTACAGTTACATATATCATATGTATATGATATATATTTCTATAGTTACAGTGATAAAAATACACCATTATAATAATTTGTTTAATTTTCATTCATAATTCAACCATACAATAATTCTAATGTCATAATCACCATCTTCCCTGCATGCTCTTTCCCCAGTCTATTTCTCCTCATGTTTTCTATCCTATCTCTGCTCAAGGCATTAAATACCCTCCTTCTAATCAGCAGGAATCTGAACAGTGGGGGCCTCTTTGGCTCCTCCCCTTTTTAAAATTTCTATACCTGGTCATTAGTCAAATCATTTCTTGCCATCTCGCTTCCGCCATATCTGTTCTCTTCTATTACCTTAATAATGAAACCCAATTTTTAATTGATTATATGGCTATGCAAAGAAAAGGCTACCTAGTCCAGTATTTGCTAATAGCCAGGTGTGTTTCTGGGTCTTCATTCTCACAAATGGGATGTAAGTGGAAGTGCAATGGTGCCAGTTCTAGGAAGCTCCTTAAAGACAACGTGCATGTTGGCATGCTCTTTTTTGTCTCTTCCTACTGTGCTCCTTGGCTGGAGCTCAGGCAGCCTTGAAACATGAGGCAACACATTAAAGACAGTAGAGCAGCAAGATAGTAGAGGGTTGGCCTGACAATGGGGAGTGGCCCTCCCAGCCACAGATGGCTGACCTCCGAGCTCCTTTCACAAGAGAGGAAAAGAAATTAAAAAAAAAAAATAGGGTTTCGAGTTCTCTCTTACAGGAGTTAAATATAATTCTGATTAAAACCCTTCCTTATCCTTTTGCCCCATTCTTGCCATTCTCACTATTGTTATCAATCTCACAGGAGACCAGAAAGCAATACAGTGTAGGCACTATAGTGGAAGTCTTAGCAGCACTGGCTTTGAAATACTTCTTGTTATTATTCTTTGTTCTGTATCTAGCTTCACCTGTCTGTGCCTCACTTTCCTCATTGTTATGTGGAGACCTCGTAAGTTTATTGCCAGGAAATAATGAGGTAATGCAGATGGAAAACTCATATGTAAATGTTCCATAAAGGGTTGCTTCCCATATTGATACTATCATCTTGCTCCATTGAACCTAAGGAGAGATTGTAGAACAAATGCCACTGGACACGATATACTGATCAGTGATTTACTGAATGGTAACCTGCCATTCATAATCAGCTCAATCATTTTTATATTTGTACTGACATTTTATATTTGGCATG
This sequence comes from Miniopterus natalensis, assembly GCF_054644295.1. Lineage (NCBI taxonomy): Eukaryota > Metazoa > Chordata > Mammalia > Chiroptera > Miniopteridae > Miniopterus > Miniopterus natalensis. The sequence continues at coordinate 52,046,529 of NC_142082.1, read as the reverse complement.
TTTACATTTACATTTAAACTCAATGTGCCCAAACTTATAGGCCTTAGTAAGTCACAGGCTTGAATAACTATGCTGCCCATTCTTCTGTGGCATGTTTCTCAAAATATTTGTAGCATAATCTTTTGTTCCACCTCCTTTGGTAGTGGACCCTCTTGTGCCCAGGTCTTCTATTATCCTCTAAATTTACCACACTTGGAGGTTTATTCTACTTTTTACTCCAGGTTTTCCTTCTTTCTTTTTTTTATTTTTTTTGCCATTTGGATTTTTAAATTCTCTTTTTAAATACTGTACAGTGAAAAATAAACATGCCTTCTCATCCAGCAGATAAGGTTGGTCCCCCTTCCCCTGGGGGACCTTGTCACCCCCTTCATACACACCCCCAGGTTTTCTTTATGCAAATATAATCCTGCGAAACAGGATTTTTTCAGCCAATTTCAGCAACTACCTTATTTCCAGATTAAAGCTCAGACATTCAGTCTAGCACTTATGCCAAATCTCAACACTCCATTTTTTAAAGTATCCTTAAAAAATAGATTTAATATATTTATACCAAAAATATTCATGACCTGGCAGAAATCTGCAACGTTGTTTAATATTCTTATTCTAAACAGCAAAATGTTTTTCATTTTGAGATCAGCTATCACTCAGTACTATAACTATTGATGCCTAGTCTATAACTGTGACCCCAAAACTATAGCAGATTCCCACATTACTGTCTATGTTCTCTTTTCTGCTACTCTCATGTCACTTCCAAAATTTTCCTGTACATCCCTGCACAGAACTAAATGAAGTCATTCTCTTGCTGAAAAGCGTTGGTTCACACAGCTCTTTTCTTCTTGGCTGTCTCTTTTAATAGTCTCTCTTTTTCTGGATCAATGATATCAACTGCATAAAATCTGATACCTGCAGCCAAAAGTAATATTTCACTCTTCTGTTTTCCCTTAGCAAAAGAGCAAACAAAAAATTCTATGTTTTTAAGAATTATTATGTTTGCCTCAAATTGTTTAACTTTCTTCTTCATGATTTCCCAAACTGAACACAAATAGGCTAGGCTTTCCTTGACTTCTTGTATGTTGAATGTTTTTTCCCCTCAAGGTTATAAGGAGGGTAGTGAGGCAGGAGCTTAGAAAACCAGGACCCAATATGAGCAAGAGGGAAAATTTATGAACAGCAGTTGAAGAAGTCAGAGAAAGAAACTGAAATTAGAGTTGACCCAAAGTTTAAATCTTGTTGGATTAATGACCAAGTGAGTCAGAAATAGCTGCAGGAAGTTGATAGTGGGTCCTGGGAAATCACTTTGATTTCTAGCCAAAGTTCATGGCTTTCCATTATGGCCTGGTGAAACCAATGGAAGGTGAATGATGGAATTGCTGGATTGGAGAAGTAGATGGAGATATACTATAAAACCAATGAGCTCTGTATTTTCAAATGACCTTAAATAGTATTTTTCCATTAAAAAAACCATGATGGATGGTATGACATTATTATAAAAAGAGGCAGATGGTGTCACTAATTTGGATTGTCTCCCAAATGGTCCTCCTTGGATTCTAGGCCACATTCTCTATGTCTTGGGTGGCTAGCAGCCTCTTCAGGTAATAGCAAGGTAGAGGTGGGCTCCCCAATGAGCTGGAAGTGGAAGCCCTTATTGCTATGGAATGGTGGAAATATACAGAATTAGCATCTAGAAAGTGGGATTTGAGTCAAGCTAATTATCGGTACTTCTGCAAACTGAAAGTTCTGGATGGCCCTGAAAAGTTATGCTGGGCCAACGATGGGTTTCTACTGAAGACACTGTGTGGTTTTTGACAGTGAACACTTTACGTCCTGGGATCTTGTGTTTCTTCCATCAGTGATGCCGTCTCCTGGGGCTCCTTGCGGTAATTTGGTGTATGTGTGTGTGTGTGTGTGTGTGTGTGTGTGTGTGTGTATGTGTGTGTGTGTGTAACCCTTTTAACAGAGGACTTAAAGCAATTTGGATTCTCTCCCCATAGTTCTTCCTCATTTCTCACAGAGACTCTTAATAGTCTTCTGATTGATATGCTTCTAGCTCCAGCCTTAAGCCCCTGCAATGCTTCATCTCTTCTGCTGGGAAAACTTTGTGAAACACAAAGCTAATGGATTTTCATTAACTAATGTAATTTGGTCATGTATCTAAAGGTGACATCCACCTATACATCCAGTAAAAACAGTCCTTTATTATGAAGGGCTATGTAGGAGAGTGTGTCAGTTCAGGACAGGCTAAAATTTCTTAGTGAAAGACATGTCCCTCTACACTCTGCTCCTCGCTACATCTCTTGTCTTATACCCCTATAATCTTGGCCAAACTCTTGCCCCTCTGTAGAAGGTTTACTCACACTCCAGACTTTTTCTTGCCCGTGCACCTTGCTTACGTTACTACCTCTGCCTGAAAATTCTTTCTTAATCTACCCTATTGAAAAATGTATCCTTCCAACTCAGTCCAAATGTTGTGTTCTTCAAATGTTGAGGGAATTAGCTACTCTATTCTGTCTGCTTTAATATTCCACGCATATAATATTTATTTTTACAATAGCACTTATTTTTAATGCAAATGTTTTAGTGTATTTTTGTGATGTTTGCTAAGTAAATCCAAAAAACCCATCATGATTATTGTTTTATGCAGACAATATTCAATTGAGTTGTGATGAGTAGTGCAATGGTTGTACAATGGAGCAAAAACACAGGGATATTTTAGTTAAGAGAGGTGACTACAGAGCCACAGTCAGGGACCTGCATTCTGTGTGAGACACTGCTTTTCTCACATATTAGGGACTGTTATGGAGTGAATGTCACAAATGCATATGTTGAAAACCTACCCCCCTAGTGGATGGTGTTATAACATGGGGTCACTGAGAAATAATTAGCATTAGATGAGGTCATGAGGATGTAGTCCTCATAAATGGGATTAGTGTCCTTATAAGAGTCATGAGAGAGCTCGCCTCTTCTCTCTGCTCTCTGGTATGTGAGGACGCAATGAGAAGTCCGAATTCTGCAACTTGGAAGAGGGCCTCACCAGAACCCAACCCTCCTGGCATGCTGGTCTTGAACTTCCAGCCTCCAGAACTGTGAGAAATAATTTTCTGTTGTTTATAAGCTATCCAGTCTATGGCTTTCAGTAACAGCAGCCAGACTGATGAGACAGGGACTCAGGGTGACATAAAAAAGGAAGTAGAAACAGCAGTTCTATTACATAAAAGTGAGGATCTTTAATTCAGGTTTAAAGATTATTAAGGACCTTCAGGTAGGACCTTCGAGTAGACAGACATGATGCACATTTGTGTTACATAGGTAAGTAGCCCTGAGGACATTCAGATGCAGGGGAGGGTAATCCTTGGAAAAGCTAAGATTTCTTGCAAACCAAGTGGTGATTCAGAACATCTCTAAACACTGGTCCAAGAAACCTGAGCTCTTTGTAGTGTAGGAGAGTATTAGAAACATACTTACTCTCTTGAAAAACACCCAACTTTAGTTCTAGCAAATGCACTGAATAAAGACAAGTTACCACGAATTCTGATCTTTCATCTAAAATCAGCTTTTTAAATTTCCATGAGCTGTTTTTTTAGCAGTTATGATTGGCATTTAGAATTTTCTTAAAGATAAGTAGATATTTTTCATTACTTAATTCTATTTCATCTGAGTAAATGTATGTTGGTAAAAATTTTTTTTATGAACTGAGAAATTTATGCAGTCCCTTTGGTAACAAATTACACAGGTGTTTATATATTTACTCTGTTTTTTTCCAGAGGGTATGAAGTCACAGAAAGTGATCAAAATCCACTGGAATGGCTTACTGAAGAGTCAAATACTGAGATCCATTCAGGAAATACTTTTCCTGGGACATAGTAAATGAACCTATTGGTTTTCTTGAGGCCTATGCCAGACTTTTCAAATCCTGCTTTCATTACCAGAGATGGAGAGAAAAATGTTCATATAGGACATTACATTACATAGTTATAATCAACTTTCAGGTAAAACTGGGGATTTTTCTTTTTTTAACCTTAGAAAGAAGATATACTAGAGCTGATAAGATATTTTTCTACCAGAATGATAAAAAAAGTGCCTAAAACTTGCAGTGTCTTCACCCTAGAAACAGAGAAGTCACATAATAATGTAACCATGGCAGATTGAGGGGGTAGAACTGAGGAGTTCACCAAGATGATGACAGCAGCTTCCTGGGGCCATAATACCCAAGGTGCAAGAAACAGCAAGTTAAGAAGGTGACAGGAAAAGGGCTAAAGATGGGTTGTGTGGTGAGTCATGAGGCTCTGGAGTTCGGCAAATTTCATCCATAACCATTCTGCTTCTTCTTACTAGTTCTGCTATCTTTGCAAAGCATTTCAATTCTGTAAGCCTAGTTCTTTCACTTGCAAAGTTGAAATAATATTAAGACATTCTCTGTGTTTTAGTAAATAACACACAAAATGTTTGGTTTATATTAAAACTCATATAATAATGCAACCATAATAATAGTAAATAATTGCTATTATTAACAAAAAGACTTACCTAAAATTTGATTTTCTAAGAGGGAAAGAGGGAAGGAAGTCAACTATCCTTGTTCAAGTATTTCAGGGTAAGAAGTGGGGAGAAGGAAGGAATTGTGTGAAGGGAGCCATGTTGGCTGATGAGAACAGTGCTTTGATATTTATTAGATAATCCATGAGAAATAGTATATTAGAACATTTTGGTGGGATCATGAGTCAGAGACAAAATCTGTGAACTTTTACTTCTTGTGGATAATTAGTGCTGAAGATAAAGAACTGACTGGCTGTTGCCAAGAAGTGCCTAGGGACGTGCAATATTATTTTTCTGTTCCAAATTGGAAATGGTGGATGTAAGAAATTACCCCTGGAAGAAGGAGAAGGTATGAAAATGCACTCTGAAAGGATAAGATTTCCCAAAAGAAGCTAAGAAGTAATACTCTTGAAGAGTTTTTTTCTTGATGAAACCATATTTGTGTTTCTTATTTTGCACAAACTGAGCAAAAAAATGTATCTAACAACAAACCTTTGCACTAGGGATGCTAAGGCTTGGACTCTCAATGCCGAACCAGACATAGCATCTGCTCTGAAGGACTACACAGAACATAAGTCATTTACACCCAATGGTGCATTGCTATGGAGCTATATTTGTCTAATAAAGCCAAAAATGTCACCAGACTAAAAATGTCATTTTCGTGCTTGGAAACACAATCTAACTTCATACTAACTTGGAAGTTTATATGGTATCTGTTCTTTGTTTTGGAAGTTTGTCAAAAAACAATTGCAATTCTGATCTGATCCTATATTAAAGCATAAAAACATCCATCATTAACAGTTTCTATTGTTTCCTCATATGACATGAAATAAAATGATAACCGAAGACACCATGTAGATCTTTGGTCATTTTGCTATAAAAGACCATCTGCCTGCCTTTGTACAACATGGTTGAAGAAGCATAAAATGAAGACCCAAATCCCTTTATACTCTTGAAGACCAGATGCCTTATGACATGACTGATAGTGGGGTGAAAACCACCGCAGGGCCTATCCTGTGGGCAGACATTAGGTCAGAGGCAAAAGAACCAGCTGTCAGGAATCTGAAGCACATAGCGTTTTAGTATTTTATCATTAAAATTCAGCATGAAGCTGAAACTTTTGGATTAGTAATTTTATGAGCAATCTTACAAAAAGAATGATGCTGTAGAACAGGCAAAATATAGCTGTTTGGTACATTACACTACCTATGGCCAGCTCTTTAAAAATACTATATTCTTGAATTTTGAAACAGGCTCAATGCTTCTTTTCTTGGGAAACTATGAACTTGGTGTTAAACATAATACGGTGGACCAAGAACTCAAGGGTGAACCATTTCAATCCTGCACTTGGATAGCAAGTGCCTTGTAAACCTGGGAAAAGGGAAAGTGCTTCAAAGCACTTTCTCCCAAAGCAGAAGAATTTTATAATGCTTGACAGGGCATTGGGTGCAATGAGAATTAATAACAATGATTTTTTTCAGAGACAAGCCTTTCACTTTTGCCAAAGTATTTTAATATGCTGTCCGATTACAGAGAATATGAGAAATGAGTCTCTGTGATTCTCATTTTTGGCTAAGAGTCTTGGCTGGCTACTGGGACAATCTGTTACTGCTGGCTGTTGCTTAGGGGTGAGTTAATGCCAGCCATTTAGATGCTTGCTGAAATCTATATTCGTGTGGGATGGTGGTTTTCTGCTCCCAGAGATCAGCTTGCCATTTTCTGCAACACAAGCAAAAATTACTCCCTTTCTGCCCCTTGGCCTTTCTGGAGTTTTGGGCTTGAACCTCGCTTTCTCTGTACTTCCTCAAGCTTGTTAATCAGTTTACAGCCATCTGTCTTTGTGCTGTTAACCCACTCAGTTGAACACCATACAGTTGTTTTCTGTGTCTGTTCTGGTAAATGATGTGCATCCCGAGGTGTGCTAATGACATGCTGTTCTAATGACAGCTCTCTCAGAAGGGATCTGGGCAGAGAATACCTTTGTGAGAATCACAAGCTGTGGCAGGTTTTGGCCATCAGGATGCAGAATGCGGGAGCAGGTAAGGGCCATCCTTGATTCTGCAATAGGAACAGGGAGACAGTGGAAAAGTGTCATTCTTTACTGGCCAGGATAAGACTAGAATATAAGGACACATAAGAGAAAACCAAATGGAGACCGAAGCAATTTTCTGGCCTTGGTGGAAAGATGATATCACAAAGGAGAATGATAGCATGCGAATCACCAGCAGAAGCAGTGTAAGGTTACTCCTCTCCTCTTTTCTAATCTGTGCCATTCATGACACATTGGGAATGGTCTCCCTGAATTTTGCTCATGCTGCTTGGATAGGATAGAGGCAAACAGATAAAGCCAGTCTGTGGTTCCCAGAAGACCTTGTCTGAGGAAGCAGAGCCAGCACCCTTCATAAGGTGAGAAGGCAGGACACTGAGAGCAGAGCTAAAATGGATTTTTCTGCTGGCTTTCCAGGGTTCTATGACAGAATTTTAAGAAATTCTGGGAGGTGCCTAGGATATTGCATATCAACTCAAGAAAAAAAGAAAGTGACAGTTGTTTTATGTGAAGCCAAGGAAGGAATGCATTCTCTTTTCCATTGATGTATTTATTCATTTTTTTATATAAGTATGGATTCATGGATATTTATTTTACTTTATGTGTTTTAATCCAAATTTATCATTACTTATTTATTGCTCAAATCTTTCTATCATGGCCATTAGGTTGCTTCTTGTCTAAGCTTAGATTTTCCCTGCTCCAGCCCTGGAAACTACTACTTCTATAAGAGATCCTAATTTTCTTTATTGGAGAATGGTGTTTAGAAACTAACCAATCTGGAAGTTAGGTGTGTTAATTACTATTAGGATATGATTGCTTTTAGGCTTTTTCAGCGGATGAAACTAAAAAAAGTACATGTGTGTATACTCACTCAGGGGTACATATGCATTTATACTTATTTCTTTTCTATCTGTATAAATATTAAAATTCATACATTTATATTGATAGCTGACATTCCAATCAAACACAATAAGGTCTTGCCCCTTTTCTTATCTGCAATTTCCTCCTCCGACAGTAAGGAACTTGACTCCAATTATTGACAATATATTTACTTATTTGTTTAATCCTAGTATATATATATAAGGCAGTTTCAGAATTGCTAACTTGTGCCTCTGTGAGAAACACATTTACTAACTAGATTACAGTATTCATGTACAGGAACTTTGGTCTTTAAGATCTAGGCTTATTTTGATAATACATTTTATTTCTTCTCGCATTTAGTTTTCAAGGTGACCTTCTCCAATATTAGTGATAGTGAGGTAATTATCACTCAAATAGATTTTTGGTGTATAGGTTATCACTGGAGCATAGCAATGTGCAAATTGTTTTCAGACAACAAAGATACTTTTAATGTGAAAGAAAAATTTCACCTGTTTGTTTATTTCATAATCGGAAGGAGACACTTTGGTAATGCCACTATTTTTCCTAGTATTGGCTCAAAAATCAGTATTTCAATGAAGTCTCAGAAAAAGATACTAAATTAGGAGGGGAAGCCCCTACTATCGCATTGTAGCTTTCGGTTATAGAATTAATAAATCAAGATTACCCCAAAATTTACTGTGACTCTTCTTTTTAACAGAACTCAGATCCTTAGGAGGGTTTCAGAATAGTGGATATTAATCTACATTACATCTCTCTATATATTATATCTCTATTTCTATATTATGTGAAACTGCCTGTTATTTGTACAATTTACAACCTCTAAAACAGTTTTTTTCCCCAAGTTCATAGTAAGTGGCAGGGATATCTTGCTGGTCAGTGGAGGTTTCCCAGAGGAGTGAGGGGCCCAGCCCCACAGGGTTCCAGTGCCAGAAAGAGAAGTCCCCACAACTCTGGTCTGTGAAAACCAGCAGGGATTGAGGCTGAGGGACACAGGGGCTGTGGGAGTCCCAGGCATCTCCTCTTAAAGGACCTGCCCATGGACTTACTCCCTCTGAGCTCCAAAGCTGGGCAGCGGCTTGAAAGGAAACTTGGACATTCAAGGAGGAACTAACTTGCCTGAAATCGGGGCAAGAGGTGGAGGGGCAGCTTTCTCACAGACAGAAGAGCTAGTAGAGGCCATTGCTCCTTTGATGAGCCCTCCCCACCCCCACCCCCCAGGCCAGCAGGCAGGTGCCTTCTCTGAATCTCCATCAACCTAACTCACAACTTTGGCCCAGCCCTGGTGATTCCTGGAGACCCTGCCCCTCCCTACTTGCAAGCTCATCTAAGCCATTTCCAGTGGCTTTTCTATGCAAGTGGCCTCTCTAGCCTCAGGCTTAAGACTTTCCTAAAATCTCTCAAACAAGCAGCAGCTGCCCTAAGTGTGTCCCATACCTCTCAATAAGTAGACCCATACCCCTCAATAAGTGGCCCTAGGCCTAGCGTTAGTGGCAGCCTGCCTTGGTTCATAGCTTGGCCTCTCCTGGACACCGCCAAGCCCAGCATAAGTAGCAGTCATCTATGGATTTGCTGTGTATCTCATGCTGAGTGGCCTTGGGCATGACACAGGCAGAGGCTGACTTTTCATCTCCCAGGTGGCCCCAGAGACAGTGCACCTGGTGGTCAGACTCTACCATGCTGGATTACAACCCTACCACATCCATGAGTGACACACTCAAGGGCTAGGCTCAGTGAACACCAAATCTCCACTGAAGTAAATCCTGCTCCATAGGGGTGTCTCCAGCACAGCAGCTCTTTGGCTGTAGCTGCAGCTGGTCCTCACAGCCAGTTGGCCTGGGGGTCAATTCCTCCCAGTGACACAAACAGCAACCAAGGCTCAACTGCAACAGCACAGTGCACACAGCACACACAGGGGAGCACCTCGAAGGCTTAGCTCAGGTGACTGGGGAGACTGAGCCACTGGGCCCTACAGGACAACTACTACACAAAGCCACTCTACAATTTTCAGGAAACATAGCAGCTCTTCATAATACATAGAAACAAACACCAGGAAGAAGCCAAAATGTGGAGGCAAAGAAACATGTCACAAAAGAAAGAACAGAAGAAATCTCCAAAAAGTAACTAAATGAAATGGAGCCAAGCAAGCTACTAGATATAGATAGAGTTCAAAACAATGGTTATAAGGCTGCACAAGGATCTTAGTAAGACTATTAAGGAAACTAGTGAGATCATCAATGACATAATAAAGAACTAGTCAGAAAGGAAGGCTACACAAACTGAAAGGAAGAATAATTTACAGGGAATCAACAGTAGAATAGAGGATGCTAGTATCAAATCAGCAACTTGGAATATGAGGAAGCAAAAAACATCCAATCAGAAGAGCAAAAAGAAAAAAGAATCCAGAAATATAAAGATAGTGTAAGGAGTCTAGGACAACTTCAACATTCATATTATGAGGGTGCCAGAAGGAGAAGAAAGAGACCAAGAAATTGAAAACCTATTTGAAAAAATAATTACAGAAGATTTCCCCTACCTGGGGAAAGAAATAGACTTACAAGTCCAGAAACACAGAGAGTCCCAAACAAGAGGAACCCAAAGAGGCCCACAGCAAGACACATCAGAATTAAAATGCCAAAGGTTAAAGACAAAGAGAGAATCTTAAAAGCAGCAAGAGAAAAGAAGTTAGTTACCTACAAGGGAGTACCCATATGACTGTCAGCTGATTTTTCAACAGAAACCTTGCAGGCCAGAACGGAGTGGCAAGAAATATTCAAAGTGATGAAAAACATGGAACTACAACCAAGATTACTCTACCCAGCAAAGCTATCATTTAGAATTGAAGGTCAGATAAAGAGCTTCACAGATAAAAAAGCTAAAGGAGTTCATCACCACCAGACCACCACTACAGGAAAAGTTGAAGGGTCTTCTTTAAGAAGAAGCTAATGAACAAAAGAATCTAAATAGGAACAAAAGGAACTAAATAGATCCAGAGACATTGATGCATGCAACAGACGATCATATTTCAGAGGAAAGAGGGAAGGGGGGTGGAGGATGGGAAGAGATTAACCAAAGAAGTTATATGCATGTATGCATAACCCATGGACACAGACAATAATGGGGTGAAGGCCTGGGGAGGGTTTGGAGCTAGGTGGAGAGGGTCAGTGGGGGAAAAAATAGGACACCTGTAATACTCTCAACAATAAAGATAAATAAAAAGAGATGAGGATGGAAAGGTAGTGAGCTAAAGCGCTGGGTCAAACAGCAAGAAGCAGACTGAGAACTGAGTGTCTTGAAGCTAATGCAAGGACTGTAGTAGCTTTTATTTTATTTGCAAAGGCAAGCCATTGGAAGCTATTGATCAAATGTGAGATGTGATCAAGATCTTGAAATTGCCAACTAAATACAACCCTTCCACAAACTCAATTCCATGCATTCCACTCTCTGACTACCACCCCTGTCTTTCCAGTGTACTTCCTCTATAAACCCAACTTTAAGGATTCTTCAATCCTACCAGGATCTCCAATCTATTGATCTCAGCACACTTCTCCTCTCACTTATTACTCTCCCTACTTCTTACCTGGGTGAGATCATGTGGTCAGTCATTATGATCACTCCATTGGCTGTACCCAAAAGCCCCCCACCCTTCTTTCTTTTCTTAGTTGTTGCCTGGCAAAATCATCATTAAATTGAACTCCCTACAGCGTCACACATGAACTGGTGTAGCTAAATGTGGCAGGAGGGAAAAGCACATCTTCCTGGACTGGTTTTACTTTGAATTTGTGACTATGAGCCTCAAATGCACTCTAATGTCTTTGGGCAATGACACCAGGCTTATACTCTCATGAGTGATCATTTACGTTCCTACCCTTCTAGATGATTTATTACCTTCTCCTGCCTCAAACCTGCAACACATTCTCCTCCATCTTTCTGTTCTTGCTTCCTATTTTACTAAAATAATTAGAAAGTCAGAGGAGACCCTTCACAGACCTCCACAGCCATCTACCCACCATCAATATCTGCCACAATATCTTGTGCTTTCTTGCCTGCAACCAGAGATACATTTTAATGCTCCTATCTAAAACCTATCCCTCCACCTTGTGCACAGGATACCATCTTCATCATCTACTCAAGCTAATCACTCCTTTCATCCCACAGCATCAATTCTTTTACTCATTTTTGGAACAGAGTCATTAGTATGAAGTGTATTGTTAAAAAAACAGCACATAAAACACATTTTTTCCCAACCCTTCTTCCCTCACTAATTTATTCCTTTGCTCTGCTTATAACAAAATTCTACAAAAGCATTGTGTCTGCACATCAACTCCATATTCTTTTTCTTTGTCTCTTTTAAAAAGATTTTTATTGATTTTTAGAGAAGGAGGAACAGAGAGGGAGAGAAGGACAAAAACAACAACAATGTGAGGGTTAAACACCAACTGGCCACCTCCCACATGCTCCCTACTAGGATCGAACCTGCGACTCAGGCATGTGCCCTGAACAAGAATCAAACTGGCAACCCTTCAGTGCATGGGATGATACCCAACCAACTGAGCCACACCAGCCAGGGCATATTCTCTCTTTTTATTTTCTCTTCTGTGTATTTTTCTCATTCAGGATTTCATCTTGACTATACCACTAAAATTGCTCTTGTCAAGGTCATAAGATCACCATACTAAATCCCCTCATATTACTTGACCTGTTATCAGTACTTGTTAACTCACTCCTTGCTTCACTTGACTTTCAGAACACCAAATTCACCTGGTTTTCTTTTAACCTAATTGGTGGCTCTTTATCAGGCTCCTTCGCTGGTTCCTTCACTGTCCCCTGCACCCTAATAATGGAGTTTCTCAAGGCTTAGTTTATGATTCTCTGCTTTATTGACACTCATTTTCTCCAATCTTTAGTCTTATGGTTCTAAATACTCTCCATATGTCATTAATCCCACATTTATATCTTTAACATAAACCTTTCTCTAATATCTCACTTCTGTCCATTAGAATATTATTATGACTCTACTCTGAAACATGTTCAATATATTTAGAATCTGATCAGTTATCACTACCTCCAGGACTATCATCCTGGTCTGTAGCTACCATTATCTCTCATTGAATTATTACAGTAGCCTCATGATTGGTCTTTCTGATTCCATCCCCCTATGCATTTTGTAAGCACAGTGGTCAGCAGACAAGATAAGAATAGACGCTGAGCTACAAGGGTAGAAGCAGGGAAACCTGAAGAGAGGCTATATAGCGGTAGAGGTGGTGAGAAGTAGTCAGATTCTGAATACATTTCAAAAGTAGGTCTAATATGATTTGCTGATGAAACAAAAAGGAGTCAAGAATGCCTTCAAGGTTTTTGGCCTGAACAACTGAGAGCATGGAGTTGTGGTGAAACAGATGGGTTTCTACGTTGCTAATGGCTCTTAAATTTTATAGTAGTGTTTTTTTTTGAGAAGCAACATGGCAACCTTCATCATAAGCCTTTAAATATTCATGTCTTTTGAACCACTGGTCCTATTTTAATTTTTTTTTAATAAAAGGAAAAGGCTCTGTTTATAAATATGGTAATTATAATATAATTTACAATAGCACAAAAATAACATGGAAAATATTTATAACATGAATTGGAAATACAAAATGATATGTTCACTATGAATGGAACAATGTAAAATATTTATAGAAGTGGATAAGTCCAAATCAGAATCTGCAAAAATAAAAGTAATTACTTATGATATTATATATAATTAGTTATGAGAAAAGGAGCTATTCATTTTTAAGTTAAAATTTTATTCTTTAATGTTTTGAAATATTTTTATATTTATAAAAGGGGATTGTTTTAGAAATATAATTAGGTGTCACCTCTTTATTTTAGGCAATAGATAACTTTTTCCTACAAGGCACTTACTTTTGGAAAGTGGTAAAAAGTTTAACAATTCATTATGTGGACCTATAAAGATTTTTAATACCACTTTTTCAATAAGCTCTCACAGACTCCTTCCCTACAAGTTCTGTGTTACCCCAACAACCTTATGCTAGAATGCAGAATCAAGGGGTTTGATTTCAAGGCCTACTTCTGTCAATCACTGTGTGATTTCGGTTGGGGTGAGTAACTTGAGTCAGGTTTTTCATTTATAAGATGGAGATATCAATCTCTCTTTTATCTACTTGATAGGGTAGTTGTGAAGATCACATGAGATAATATATCTAAAAATGCCTTTAAAACTATAAGTCACTGCAGAAATGTGAGGGATTATGGTAATTTAGGTTGAGATTCCTTGGGCCTCATTCTGAAGGAAGTTTTTATTCTTAGCTCTTAATTGTCATCTAATCCTGAACGTAATGCTTCCTTTTGAATGCAAGTAAATTGTCATTAAAGAAGTAAGCAATGACAGAAACATATTTTTAAAAAATAAGTACAAAATTATAGGATGTTAATAAATCATATGCTAATCTAACAAAGATTAATAAAAGAATATAAATAATAAACATAATTCACTTTATGATCTTATATGCATTTTAAGTGTACTCTTAACCTGAAAAAAGATAATAAACTTAGCAAAAGTTACACAAACATTTAAAACTTAAAAAAAGAACTCATATGCATATATGCATAACTCATAGATGCAGACAATAGTGCAGTGAAGGCCTGGGGAAGGAGTGGGAGCGAGGTGGGGGGGGTTAATGCAGAAAAAAGGAGCACCTGTAATACTTTCAACAATAAAGATAAATTTTTAAAAAAAGGAAGAAAGAAAGATGAGATTTTCAGACTTAAAAAAAAAAAAAAAAAAGAGGACGTGGCTATCAGCCACCATATCTTTTTTTTTTTTTTAATAGGTCTTTCTAGGCAGGTGAAATGTAAAATTAGTTTATTATCAAAAGATTAAATGAGCCATCTGGCCAGCAGTATACAGGAGGAAGGTGTGCCATATAAATAATCTCAGAGCACAGAACAGATATTCTCATTAAGCACCAATACTTTTCTTGAAAAGGGAGATTCATAAAGACAGTAATCCAGGTAGAACTGGAGGATGAGTTTTAAAATGCAAAGACTCGAAATCATGGCTGTCCTAAGAGAAGCAGAGTCACTCAGCGTGTGTTTAATAGTCACAAACAGAAAGCCAGATGAAAGGGTTTATTGGTCTGCAACAAATCTTTGCTTTCTCTCCAAAGCTGCATATACGTTATGGGTGATAAAATCCATCAGGATAAAAATAGAATGCATTGTAAATTGAGGGAAGCCAATTCTTATTTTTGAAAGGACAACAAAAATTTGCTCAAAGTTTATAGCTACTGCTGCAAAAACCATACAATAAAAGCAATGTGATTATACAGTAGTTTACCTAAGAACAAATCTGATGCCAGAGTAAATGGACAGAAATAAACTATAAAGAATATCTTTGCTCATGAAAACAGAAATTGGTTTTGGCCTAGATCCAAACTAAACTAAATACAGTATGAAAAAAAGGGGAAAGGCATGCTTTAAGAAGTTTCCGTTCGCTCCAGACTGCAGCCCTCCTTTCTTCCGAATTTGTGCATCAATCTTTCCCTGCAATGGCTTCTTTGTACAAGCTCCTGAATATATCTTAAGAAAGTTGGTGACTTACCAGTTTTGAATCTGTCTGTCATCTATAAAATGAGAAAGTAGATGTCTAATGTCCTTCCCAACTCTTAAGAAAAGAATATTTTCTTATTTCTGGCACTGTTGTTATCCAGCTTTATTACTACACCAATTTTAGAAGGACTGCCCTCAAGTACTTTTGTTACGGGTTGCTATGTTGATTGATCTCTAGGACTATTTATTATCTTTTGATATTTTAATTTCTTTTCTCTTATGTCAGATTATCTGTGCCCTTTTTCTCATGCCTGCTCCCTCCTTGGCTTAATCCTTCATTTTGTTGGAACATATTCTCTAGTAGGTCCTGATGAAAAAATGCATGGGATGTGAAAATTGAGTCTCTGTATATCTGAAAATGACTTCATTCTATCCTACATCTTAACTGATGGATTGGTTTCAGAATTCTAGGTTGAAATGCATTTGTCAATCAGAATTTTGAAAGCATTGCTTTCCATGGTCCTTTAGGGCCCATGTTGCTGCTGATATGCCAAGTACCATTTTGATTCTTATATTTTTGTGTTAGAATTTTTCTCTCTGAAAGCTTTTAAGATCTTCTCTTTATTCCAAGAGTACTGAAAAGTGTACTGTGGGGTGTCTTTAAATATTTATTTTTGTGTGTGTGCCTATTGAATTTGATATTCATTCTCTTCTGTTCTTAGAAAATTTTCTTTTATTATCTTCTTTACAACTTTCTCCCCACTGTTCTCTCTGATCTCTCTTTTTGGAAGCCCTATCAATGAGATGTTAAACCTCCTGTTCTAATTCTCAAGTTTTCCTGTATTTAATCTCCCCTCTTCCTTCTCTGTTTCTTTGTTTTACTTTTTGGGATGTTCCCCTCAACTTTATTTCCTAATCATGCTATGAAATCTTTATTTCTGTTATCACATTGTCATACCCAAGAGTTCTATTTTGTTCCTTGAAAGTTCTCTTTTGGGCTATTCTGTACTTTTTTTATGGATGCACTTTATTTTTTTATCTTGCTGAAACCTTTAATTTAATTTTATGTTTGCTGGAATTTTTCTTTGACTTTTCTTTTTCTTTTGAGTTCTTGTAGTTATTAGTTTATCTTGATCCTGCTCATTCATAGGGGAGGCTTTCCTAAAATGCCTATTGGACCTCAAATGTCTATTCATATTTAAGTGGAGGCTTTAAAAATGGATTGGAAACTCTTTGTGTATCAGTAGGACTTATTGAGGACTGTTTTGTGGTTGCCTCAAACCTGAATATTCCTAGGAACCAGCAACCCTAAGTACAAATGAGGACCCTCCCATGGCAAGTGGTCCCATTTCCTTTGGAAGGTTCTCCCTAACTTCTGACTGGCATGGGGTCGGAGTACATGGGGACAAATTTGTCACCACTTGACCCTCAGAGCTGAATCAGAAGGAAATAGGAGTGGCTGGGGGTCGGGGGATCATTGCTCAATTCTGTTTCATGAATGGCATCCCACCCTCAGCTACCCCTGGTGTGCCTCTGTCCTGAATCCCTAGGGTTGAGCCAGAGTCTCTGCCCCACTAAGAAAGAGGCAGCTGGACTGTGTGGGGCTCTAGAGGTTCAAGTGCTCTTTGCAGTTTTTCAATAAACTCTCTGTCTTCAATCTCTCTTCCATATTCACCTTTAGAAGCATCTTTGGTCTCCATTTCCTAAATTCATCTAATGTTCTATGGTGTTAATTTTCTTGATAATTCCTCAACTTTCTTAAGACAGGTATTTTCTAGTTTTCCAAATATCATTGATATCACTTTGCTTCAGTTATTTATTTTTTTCTCTTTGTGCTTGTTTATTTTTTGCTTTTCTGTCATTTTAATAGAGTGTTTTGGGGGGCAACAGAGTAAATCTGTATGATTTTCCTTTTATTTTGAAGCATAAATTATAGTTAGCAAATTCTGTATAATAAAAAAGTAACCAACCCTGTGTTCCCAAAATTATAGTAATTAACCCAATAGAAGTTGATTTTTTTACAATGTAATGGCCCAAGTGAATATTCCTGATTGTTGTATATCTTTCCTACATGTGATAATCCAGGGATCCTGGTACCTTCCATTTTATGGCTCATCTATTCCCTGGAAACTCCATGTCTTTGTATCAAACTGGCTAAAGCAAAAAGCACTGAGAATACATACCTGCTTCTTCAAAACCTTGGTC
This sequence comes from Miniopterus natalensis, assembly GCF_054644295.1. Lineage (NCBI taxonomy): Eukaryota > Metazoa > Chordata > Mammalia > Chiroptera > Miniopteridae > Miniopterus > Miniopterus natalensis. Next base: position 52,029,314 of record NC_142082.1, on the reverse strand, counting down.
TTCTCTCATTCCATTAGTAAGAAATTGCCACATGGCCACATAAAAGGAGAGCTAAAGAGAGCAGGGACTGTTGACTGCTGGGGAAGTACAATGTTTACTTGCCAACTAACCATCTCTGCCAGTCTTCCTCTCTGGCTACTAAATGTCCATTTGTACCCTTCTTTCTATATATAGAACAGGTTACTCCCTCCTTAAGGGGGTTGGCTTAAATTCCCAATTTTATTTCTTTATCCATTTCAAAATCCAGTATCCCTGAACAATGTCAGTCACTTCTATCAGACTCAGATGTGGCTCTTGAAGATCCCTCAACTTATAGACTAAAAGAGAAGTTACCTTCTTTCCTGACACCCCTCTATACATACACAATGTGCAATGGAGGAGTAGAAGAACCCAGCCTAGGAAAGGAAGAACTGATAAACACGTAATTACTGGTCTGTACAATGACAGAATTTTTTTTGGCAGGAGTCTGTCAAAAGAGGAAGCTCCTAATTTAGGTACTTGATCCAACTCTGGAAGGAACTCTTTTGTTCATTGCTCTCTATGGCCACCAGCATCATCTCCTCATTCATTATTTTCCATGGGCACACCTGAAGTGGTTGTTGGTAAGTGTATACTACGTTGTATTTGCTCAGGTTTTCCAGCTACTTTCTGCTTACTCAAGTTTATGGAGAGAACCCCTAGAGCTGTTTGAAAGTCTTAACAGTCAAAAGTTTTTTGAGGATATGCTTGTGGTTTCTTTGACCAAATATCTGTTTTATTTGTTCCCAATTTGTTTCATTGTCAGAATTCACCCCCCAACACCCCCCACCCCATGTAATTTCCTAGATACAGTTCTCTAATATGCATTATTTATTTGATTCTTAGTCCCGATGTCTTTTTCTAATTGTAATGGTGAATATCTTGAAGCCATCTAAAATAATAGTTTTGCCTAATAAGATGATATCCTAATCATTTCTTTTCATAAGGATAAACTCTCTTTATTTTATTATTTTTTAAAAAATTTACCTTTATTGTTGAAAGTGTTACAGCTGTCCCCTTTGTTCCCCCATTGACCCTGTCTTGAACTCTGTTTAAATGAAAAGTCTTAACAGGTTTTGTTTTGATTTGTTCCTCCCACCCCTCACCGCCCCCCAAATACTTTTATTTTTAATTAAAAAATATTTTTATTGATTTCAGAGACAGGAAGGGAGAGGGAGAGAGAGGTAGAAACATCAATGACGAGAGAGTCATTTATTGGCTGCCTCCTGCATGTCCCTTGCTGGGGATAGAGCCTGCAACCTGGGCATGTGCCCTGACTGGGAATCGAACCGCCATCTCCTGGATCCTAGGTCGATGCTCAACCGCTGAGCTATGCCTTGCTGGCCCCCCCAAATACTTTTAAATTTGATCTCCTGTCTATTTGGTCTAGCGGCAGTCAGATTTTATAAACTTTTTTTCCTGCTTCTCAAATCACCTTACTATGCCTGAACACATTTATTTCTTGTAATATCTTGCTAAATCCAGCAATTGTCATCCAAAACAATATCTCATTCTGGCCCTTTCGACCTCTTCTGGAATTAAATTTTGGATTAATGCTATCTGCTGTGACAAATAGGCCTCAAAATTATGGTGACTTGACACAAGTGAAAGCTTATTTCTTGTTCATATAATAGTTTCTGGCTAATGGAAGGCTTTCCTCCAGCAGGTATTTCAGAAACTGTGGCTCCTTCCAATGGTTCTGTCATTCCCCAGAACCAGCCTGCCTAAGTGGGAAAACACACGGAGAAGGCCTATGTGCTTCTTAAAAGTCTGTGTAGATAGCAACACACATATTCCACTCTCTCTATTGGTAATGACTGGAGACATAGGCCCCTTCTAGATAGATGAAAGTGGACCTGGGTAAGGTAATTTATGGTTATACCTCAGTTTCCTTGCAACACTTCTATAATGTGGAAGGGCAGGAAAAAAATATGTAGACAGCTGTCCATTTCTTGCTACATTTGAGGGAAAGCAGAGATGAATTATTTGCAACATTGGGCTGTTTTTCTACCATTCGATTTCAGTGTTAGTATAAAAAATTGTTTATTTCAGAAAATCTTTCTATATTTGAATAGCTTCACACTTTTCCCCATCAAAGAAAATGTTTTTCTTTTATTTTCTTTTAAATCATTTGTGTTGTCTCTAATTCAATAAGTTGAATAGTTGTTTGGGGCCCTATTGTATTAGTTATAAAAGAAGTAATTTGTTTTAATGCTGTAAAACTTAGTTGCATAAGATACTTTTTAGCTCATGACACTGTCTCCTTTCTTTGGAATGGTTTCCTTAATATATGACCCTGAACCTTGGCCATGGCCGTTGTTACAAACTAGGGTTATATATTCACTTAAAAAAAAAATTGAAATATGAAAAGTGAGACTTAGCAATTATGATTCATTAGAGCTGACTCACTTGAGTGGTAGTTTTCTAGCAATAAACGTGTCCTTGAAGTCCTGCCCTGAGATTCCTAGGGCCACCTAATTTTCTTCCTTTCCTGAAACATTTTTGTTCAATTCCTTCTGAAACACCTTAAGAAATAGCAGTACTCTTACAATACATATTCCCTTATACTTAATCTAGCCAGAGTCAGTGTCTGTTGTCTGTTGACTACAGCTCAAGACCCTTAATTAGTACACCAAGGGAAGCAGATTTATTATGGGATTTTCAATATCTTTCCAATACCCACTGGCATTTTGAAGATTTTTTCCCTCATTCTCATGTCAATGGCTTAGATTGACTGTATTATATTGTGAGCTATATTTTTATCAGAAGCCCAAGAAATGATTTCTTAGAGCTACTTAAATGTTGTTAGCTACTCTCTGGAACAGGGTGAAGTTTACTTGTATTCTGTCTTTCTTTTTGGCAGCAACATAGTGGTCATAGGAAATATATAACAATACTTTTCTGAGAGTGGCATTATGGAGAGTAAATATCTTGCTCAAGGTCATATAATACTGAACTACATCACAAGTATTTTTGTGCTACTTATAGTATAGGAAAAATTTAAAAATGACAACTTAAAATATTGGATGATAACTTATGTAAATTAGGGCTCATCCATATTATATAACATGTAGCCATTAAAAAATATGCTTGACAGAATATTTGATGAGAAAGTATTCTTAATACGTTATTAAATGAAGAAAATCAGGTTATGAAATTATATATATTTATTTATAGTACATATAGAATATATAGCATAATATCACTTTAATAAATGTATATATATACACACACACACATTCATACATACAAACATGTATAGGCAAAAGACTGGAACGATATACATCCCTTTCTTGCTGCTTACCTTTTTGAATTTGTGCTTTTCTGTGGTGATATTCTCTGATTCCCTTCTCTTTATTTTTTGTGACTATAGTGTGAGTTTTTGCTTTGTGGTTACCAGGAAGCCTACATAAAACATCTTAATAGTCCATTTTATACTGACAGATATTTAACTTTGATCTCCTATAAAAACTCTACCTGTTCACTCTCCCTTTTATGTTCTTGATGTCACAATTTACCTCTATTTATAGTGCATATTTTAAAAGAAATTATAGTAGCTATAGTTATTTATTTTTTAAAATATATCTTTATTGATTTCTGAGAGAGGAAATGAGAGGGAGAGAGAGAGAGAAACATCAATGATGAGAGAGTCATTGATCGGCTGCCTCCTGCACGCCCCCAACTGGGGATATAGCCTGCAACCCGGGCATGTGCCCTGACCGGGAATCGAACCCTGATTGTCCGGATCCTAGGTTGACGCTCAACCGCTGAGCCACACCCGGTCAGGCTATAGTTATTTTTAATACTTTACCCTTTGTAATATAGTTAAATGGTTAACACACCAGCATATTACAGAATTAGAGTTTTCTGAATCTGACCATATATAAACCTTTACCAGTGTGTTATATATTTTTGTATGCTTTTCATGTTACCAATTAGTGGTTTTTCATTTCAGTTTACAGAACTCCTTTCAGCATTTCTTGTAAAGCAGTTCTAGTGGCAATAAAATCCCTCACCTTTTGTTTGTCTGGGAGTCTTTATTTTTCCTTCATTTCTAAAGGATAACTTTGCTGAATAGACTATTCTTGGCTGACAATTTTTTTCCTTCAAAACTTTGGATATATCCTTCCACATTCTCCTGATATGTAAGTTTTCTGGCTAGAAATTTGCAGATAGCTTAATGGGGGTTTCTTTGTAGGTTACAATCTATTTTTCTCTTGTTTTTTGGATTCTCTCTTTGTTTTGATTTTTGACAGTTTCATTATAATGTGTCTTGGAGAAGATCATTTTGAATTGAAATAAAAGATGACCTCTTAGCTTCATGAACTTGAGTGTCCAAGTCTCACCCTAGGTTTGGGAAATTCTTAGCCTCATTTCTTTAAATAAGCTTTGTGCCCACTTTTCCTCTCTTCTTCTTCTGGAACTCCAATAATTCTGACATTGTTTTTTTGTTTTTGATGTTCCATAGATCATGCAGGCTTTCTTAATATTTTTTAGTTCCTTTTTGTTTGTTCTCCTCTAACTGGGTTATTTGAAATTCTTATCTCTAACTCACTGATTCTATGTTCTTCTGCCTGATGTATTTTAATTTTCATGTCCTCTATTGCAATCTTCATTTCATTCATTGAATTCTTCAGCTCCAGAATGTGTTTGCCTCTTTTTGATGATTTCTATTTCTTTGTTAAATGTCTCATTTTTTTTATATATTGTTTTCCTAATTTTGTTGAGCTGTCTTTCTGTGTTCTTTTTGTAGCTCATTATATTTCCACAAATCAGCTATTGTGAATTCTTTATCAGGTAAATCGCAGATATCTGCGTCTTTGGGTTTGGTTGTTGGAAGGTTATGATCTTTTGTTGATGTTTTGTTTCCTTGATTCTTCATGTTCTTCAGAGTTTGACATTCCTTTATTTCACATTTGAAGTAGTGGTCACCTCCTTCCATCTTTACTATCTGCCTTCAGTTGAGAGATAGTTTTTGTTTGTCTTTGACCTTGAATGGATATACCTGTTCCACTCTTCTGTTCCCTCTTGTAGTAGAATCATTAAGATTGTATGTCTCCTCTCAGTCTTACAGTGCACCAGGCCTGCTGTTACCAAACCTCTGTTTACCCAAAGATGGTCCTACAGCTTAAGATTGTGGCTTCTCTCTTGTCTGCCTGTTTTCTGTGTGCACTGTGTTTATCTGAGCTTGCTTTCACCACCACTCTCAGGAGCTCACATAAGGAGATGGATGTAGAGTGAAGGAGGTATGGATTTGACACTTGGGGTGTTGGGACTGTCTGAGGGCCAGTTGGCACCATCTTGGGTGAGGTTTTCTTAGCAGCTCATAGACAAGCTCCCTGCTATAGCCTAGAACATGTCAGTAGGAACCATGCTCCTTTAATATTCTCTGATAGTCTTATCTACATTTTCCCTTATCGTCTTCCTCCCCACAGGGATGGACACCTCTCTTTAAAACTCTGGATGCTTCAGGAAAGAAATGGGTTTCTCTAGTAGTATCCCGCACAGCTAGGGGAGCCAGGTGCTCACTCACTGCACTCCTTTTATCCTCATAGGAGGGATCCCTGACCTCGCCTTTAGGGGAGGGAAAGTTTTTCTTCCTCTTGTTTCTAGAAACCTAGACTTCTACAAAGGCTTTCTTATCTGTGCATATCTTCCCAGGTCAGCGTTTTCCAGGAGCTCCCAGACCACAGCTAAGAGGGACTGGAGACAATTTATAGGCTCCTGCTGGTTCCAAAGCCTATTTTAGAATCTGTCTGCCTAGTTCCCAATTCACAGGGGGTGAAACTCCTCCCTGGGTCCCTTACTGTAGGTGCTGGGTCCCATAGCTCACACAGAGACACTTTTATGTATTGTTTTCCTGGTTTTGAATTTTAGATGTCAAATTTGGATGTTAAAGGGAGGGAAAAAATGAAAGGTGTCCTATGCCACCATGATGCTGATATCACCTATCTCCATATATTTGATTATTGCTTTAAGAAAGAATTTAAAAGTGGATTCACTGAATCAGAGGAATAACATAGTCTCACTCTTGTGTTTATTTTGTATTTTATTTTCTTTCCAATTACACTGTATACTCCTTAATGATAAATCCAATTCTTATTCGTGGATGAGTTCTCTTCATAATTGAAAAAGTAACTTGCATGTAGTAGGTAGAGGGTACCATTTCTTCAATTTTCTCCACATTAGTTCTAGTTCTCTATGGAAAGAATTGAGAATTTATATTTCTGTTATCTAGAACAGTGCCTGGTCAATAGTAGAGGCTCAAAATTTGTTGAATGAATGAATAAACCTACCTTAAGACTTTGATTGGGCTATGTTTTTTTGGTTAATCTTCACCTGAGGATACTTTTTTCTGTTGATTTTTTTAAACAGTAGAAGGGAGGGAGGAGGAGGAGGAGAGCGAGAAAGAATAGAGAAATGTCGATATGAGAGAGACATTTTATTGGTTGCCTCCTGCACCTGACCTTTCAGTCTTAGGGTCAGAGCTCTAATATTACAAAAGTAATATTTTTACACATTGTGTATGTGTTTCTACATATCTCAGGACCCACGAGGAGGGATTTTCTAGAGGCAATATCCAGTCAGGCATTCTTGGGCATTGCCTGCAATGACATAAATCTCACTTTATTTCTAACAGTAATCATGCAAAAAAACCACCACTTTTGGCTTTAATATATTTGAATCCTGACAAGTTTAGGATAAGAAAAATTAGACATTGTGAATCAGTTTGGAAGTTTATGTAGGGTATATGCGGACCTAAGCAAAAAATTATTTTAGAACCAGTTTTGGAAAATGTCCAAGTTTGACTGCAAAACAAAATGCTGAACTCAATCTGTGCTGAAGTTGAACAGTTTGCATGTCAATTATCATCAAGATAATACTCAGCTTTTTTTCTTTTTATTTTTTCATTGGTAGCTTAAAACTTCACCATATGAATCTCTTCCAACCCATTGCTTTGAGCATGGTCTTGCAAACCCTAGCGGCCCTTTCTTTTCACAGAATTCAAGCATGATGGAGTCTGCCTTGAACACAGTGGCATCTGTTTTTTGTTTGTTTTGTTTTGTTGCATCACCTATATAAGAGAACATCCTTCTTAGAAGGATTGACTCCTTTTTGCATTCTACCTTATTCTACAGTAAGAGCTGGTTCAGAAAAATAAAACTAGAAAGAGTAGCAGGAGATTGGTGTATTTCAGGTCCCATGACTTTCCCTTCTGTATTCTATTTCAGCTGGACCCTCAAGTTTAGTAGGAGACAGGTTTGATGCACATCAGGAAAGGACAGAAGGCTTTAAAAGCAGGTCTAAAGGAGGTCAGAAGTAAGTTTGACCATGAAAGAAGGAAGACTAAGAGACTGGAGAGAAAACAATATGCTGTTTTGAAGGAAATTGCATTTCTCTCCCTCTCTCTCTCTCTCTCTCTCTCTCTCTCTCTCTCTCTCTCTCTCTCTCTCTCTCTCTCTCTCGTGGGCTTGAGGAAGAGGGGTGTAGGAGATAAAAATTAGAGAGGTAATGTTTAATTTTGATCATTAAATTTAAAAATTTTGAAAATGTTATCACACACACAAAAAGTCTGATTTAATTTTCTCTCCTCTGATAAGAATTCTCTTACTTCCATTTTACAATAGTAATATTTCAGGTGCTTAGTTTTGACCATTTCTCTGGTAGAGCATTAGGGTTTTGTTCTTATCAATAATTACAGTAAAGATAAACAAATTACATGTTTTTGCTCTCCAATGCTATTTTAGTATTATAATAAAATTTGCAACCTGTGATGGTTACCAAAGAAGGAGCATAGGCATATTAACAGTTTTCTCATCATATGGTACGTGATGCACAAGAATATTGATGTAAACATGTAGATAATATTTCAATAGATGTACATTTTAGAAGATTGTGTAGAATAAACTTAACTCTCTTTTATCATATAAGTTGTGGACATTACCAAATCCAATTAATCTGTTTTGAAAATGGACACATCTCATTTTACTCAATAATAAAATACCAAAAATAGCATTTTGTATGTGTGAAGTTATTTATTTATTTATTTATTTATTTATTTATTTATTTATTTATTTATTTATTTATAAATTTATCTTTATTGTTGAGAGTATTACAGGTATCCCATTTCCCCCCCCAAATTGACCCCCTCTATTTTGCTCCCACCCCCTCCCCAGACCTTCACTCCATTATTGACTGTGTTCATGGGTTATGCATATATGCATATAACTTCATTGGTTAATCTCTTCCCACCCTTCACCCCCTTCCCTCTTTCCTCTGAGATATGCTTGTCTGTTGCATGCATCAATGTCTCTGGATCTATTTAGTTTGTCAGATTCTTTTGTTCATTAGCTTCTTCTTAAAGAAGACTCTTCAACTTTTCCTGTAGTGCTGGTCTGGTGGTGGTGAACTCCTTTAGCTTTTTCTTATCTGTGAAGTTTTTATCTGACCTTCAATTGTAAATGATAGCTTTGCTGGGCAGAGCAATCTTGGTTGTAGTTCCATGTTTTTCATCACTTTGAATATTTCTTGCCACTCCCTTCTGGCCTGCAAGGTTTCTGTTGAGAAATCAGCTGATGGTTGTATGGGAGCTCCCTTGTAGGTAACTAACTTCTTTTCTCTTGCTGCTTTTAAGATTCTCTCTTTGTCTTTAACCTTTGGCATTTTAATTCTGATGTGTCTTGCTGTGGGCCTCTTTGGGTTCCTCTTGTTTGGGACCCTCTGTGTTTCTGGACTTGTAAGTCTATTTCTTTCCCCAGTTAGGGGAAGTTTTCTATAATTATTTTTTCAAATAGGTTTTCAATTTCTTGGTCTCTTTCTTCCCCTTCTGGCACCCCAATAATATGAATGTTGGGCCTCTTGACGTTGTCCCAGAGGCCCCTTATACTATCTTCATATTTCTGGATTCTTTTTTATTTTTGCTCTTCTGGTTGGGTGTTTTTTGTTTCCTCATGTTCCAAATTGTTTATTTGATTCTCAGCATCCTCTACTGTTGATCCCCTGTAAATTATTCTTTATTTCAGTTCTTGTAGCCTTCATTTCAAATTGGTACTTTATTATATTATTGATTTTCTCAGTTATTTCCCTAATAGTCTGCTAAATATCCTTATAAACAAAATTCTGAACTCTGTACCTGTTATCTTGCTTGGATCTATTTCATTTAGTTCCTCTTCTAGAGATTTCTTCTGTTCTTTCCTTTGTGACATGTTTCTTTGCCTCCACATTTTGGTTGCTTCCAGGTGTTTGTTTCTATGTATTAGGTAGAGCTGCTATGTCTCCTGGAATTTGTAGAGTGGCTTTGTGTAGTAGTTGTCCTGTAGGGTCCAGTGGCTCAGCCTCCCCAGTCACCTGAGCTGGGCCTTCTAGGTGCTCCCCTGTGTGGGCTGTGTGCACTGTCCTGTTGTCCTTGGTTGCTGTTGACGTCACTGGGAGGAATTGACCCCCAGGCCAATCAGTTGTGAGGACCAGTTGCAACTACAGCTAAAGAGCTGCTGTGCTGGAGACACCCCTATGGAGCAGGATTTACTTCAGTGGGGCTTTGGTGTTTACCAAGTTCACCCCTTGCGTGTCACTTGTGGATGTGGTAGGGTTGTAATCCAGCGTGGTCGAGTCTGACCACCAGGTACAGTGTCTCTGGGGCCTCCCGGGAGGTGCAAAGTCAGCCTCTGCCAGTGCCTTGCCCAGGGCCAGCCAGGTTCAGCTACTCAGCAAACCGTAGTTGGCTGCTACTTGTGCTGGGCTTAGAGGTGCCCAGGAGAGGCCAAGCTATGAGCCAGTGCAGGCTGCCGCTAGTGCCAGGCCTGGGGCCACTTAGCAAGCCATCTGGGGCCCGCTGCTGCCTGTTTGTGAGATTTTAGGAAAGTCCTAAGCATGAGGCTCAAGAGGCCACTTGCACAGAAAAGTCCCTGGAAATGGCCTGGATGAGCTGCAGGTGGGGAGGGGCGGGGCCTCCGGGAATCACGGGGCGGGGCCAAAGGTGTGAGTCAGGTGCTGGCGATGCAAATATGGCGCCTGCCTGCGGGCTGTGTGCGGGGAGGACTCGCCAAAGGAGCCATGGCCTCTGCCAGCCCTTCTGCCTGGGAGGAAGCCGCCCCTCCACCTCTCGCCCGGATCTCAGGCAGGTTAGTTCCTCCCCGAGTGTCCCAGGTCCTTTCAAGCTGCTGCCTGGCGCTGGGCTCGGAGGGAGCATCCGAGTGAGTCCGTGCCGGGCCCTTTAGAGGAGCTGCTGGGGCTCCCGCAGCCTCCGCGACCCTCAGGGACAGTCCCCGCTGGTTTCACAGCCTGAAGGTGTGGGGACATCTCTTCCCTGCCCTGGAGCCCTGGGCTGGGGGCCTGCTGTGGGTCTGGGACCCCTCACTCCTCTGGGAAACCCCACCGCGGAGATTCCCTCCTGGGTTTAACCCGCAGAACCAGGTGTGGGCCCGGGGCCTGGTCTCTGGGATCCAGCCCCGATCCGCCCGCGTCTCCGCCCCTCCTCCCGGTCTCGGTGCTTCTTCAGGTCCCTGGTTGTGGGGCTTCTGTGCAGCCGGATCTCAGGAGGCTCTGAGTGCTGGTGGTTCTGTGTGTTAGTTGTGATTTTGATGTGGTTGCGGGAGGCGGCGGGTGCAGCTGTTACCTACACCGCCATCTTCTGTTGTCCTGTGTGAATTTATTAAAGCTAAGTTTCTTTGAGTTTTTGGTTTAATTTCACAAATATTTACAACAAACAATTATTTATCAGCTACTGTACTCGACAATGGAAGTACCCAGGAATTACTTAACAACACAAGAAAATTGTCAAGCTTTGGGAGTTCTTAGGGCAAACATACCCCCTTCAGAGAATTCAGTGACTTTACCTGAGAGCCAAGGAGAGGCAGGTATCATGCCATGGATGTTAGGAGGAAGGTGAGATGATTGTACCAGAAAACCAGAGAGGGCTTTTTATGTTACTAAGTTAAATCTAATATTCTAAAGAAAATATTGTAAAGTATCTCATTTCATTTAATAGCAATTTAATATACTATATTTATGAGTCCAATAATTTTCAAATTGGAAAACCTATTAAAAACCCTTTCTTATCTTTGGTAGTTCTGATACAGTGTATAAACTTTTCATATAATTTTTTTTTTATTGAAAGGAATAAAATTACCTGATTTTAAAATAAATAATAATCAAATAGCTCAATAAGATGTTAATAGAATGAAAACTGTTTCTTAACAACACTCTGCCACTACTACATTTCTTTTGCAATAATAAACTATGTAGAGATAACATTATTCATATGCATTGAATTTGGCATGACATTTATAGTTGATTCGTTATCATAAGATCACCTTTAGTTCATTTTCATTTGTTTCTTCAAACTTTGTCACATAACTTTCAGATCATCTTACAGTCATCAGTTCTGTATATTAAAACAAAGGAAGTCATGCATATTTCAACAGCAGTGCAGTTATATTAGATATTCTGACTTTGGTTGTTTATATTATTAAAAAAACTCATCAATTGCTATGAATTGTCTCAGCCAAACTGAAAAGCCTGAAAGTATGAAAAATGAAAGATACAAAGAAAACACTGTTTACATTGAAGCTCAGCTTTCAAATTAATTTATTCTGGCTTCTTTTCTTAAAAGCAAAATAAATCTGAACATATAAATGGGAGACTACCACAGATAAGTTGTCTTCCTGTTGGGTGACTGATGTGCATTTTATTAGCTTGGCAAATATAAATTTACATAATAAATGCTAATGGCTTTGAGGAAGTTGCTAAAGCCCAACAGGTCAATGATCCATGATTTTTAAATTCCTTAAACACATATTTGCATAATTTACCTTAAAAAAATTTCATAAATACATATTTATAGGAGAGACTATGGTTTAGTATTTTATTTTCAATGCTATGCTTCATAGTACAGAAGCAAAATTAGTTTATTGGTTCTTGCACGTAAGCTCTGGGGACATGACTATAGTAAAATTTTCATTAATCAGAAACTAGTTAACTGGAAAACGTCAGATATTTAGGTTCTTTCATTTAGGTGCATGTTGTACATAATAATTTTATATGAGGTGATTCAATAAGCATGTATTTTATACCTAAATACCTGCTATGTATGCTGTGTTGGAAACTGTAGTTATAAAATGAATAAGCCATTAATTTCCTTTGCTGAGCTCTCGATTAGTTGGTAAGTTAGAGAGGTAAACTGATAATTATAATATGGTTTTGTTTTCCTAAAAATTATCTTAGGAGAAAGGGACACATACAGGGTAAATCTGTTGAGATAAGGTCTTTATTTAAAAGTTAGCTTCTGGAATATGTTTTGGCATTATGAACAGCTTTTGCCCTTTCTGGACACTGCCTATATCCCCATCTACCATACTCCATTGTGACAATTACCAGCCAGAACAATGAGCTGAAGTCATGGTAAAAGCCTAACACACTGTCTTCTCTGTGATTGGTTGTTCTACCCATGGCTCACCTCATTTTCTTTTCTCATGTCATTATAAATATCTCATCATTTTCCCATGAGTTCAGGCTTAAAAAGCACTGCTTACTTGCTGATGCTGTTAACTTAGATCATTTCACTTCAATTCAATTCTGCAGAGTGTATTCTGGTTCCGATCAATTCAGTTCAAATCAACCCCCCAACTGGTCTAGGGTTAGCAGCTATTGGCCTTTAGTTTTCTGTAAGCTTTTTTGTTCACAATCACAATGGAAAATCAGCTGAAACCATCATGCAGGCCTGTAAATGAATTTTCTTTATAGTGTGTGTCTGTTTAATATAGGCAACCAATGACCTTGTCCTCTTACAATGTTCAGTTTTTGTGGAATTTTATTTGTTAAGACAATGTTCTAGAAATTCTTTTTATAACTCTACTTTTAAAAAAACCCATATATATCTATACCTATCTAAGCTTATAAATATATTTGAATATATTCAAATATAAAAATATTCAAATATAGTCATATACTTACATATATATCTCAGTCTCTGAACAGAGTGAAGTATGGTCAACATAATTGTAAAATATCATTTATTCACTGGATTCTTCATAATTCTTCAACTCCATGAACTCTTAAAAGCTGAATTTCTTTGTTTCCTACACTCTCCCCACCTCCACCCCATTTTCAAAATTTAATTCTTTAAGTAGTGGAAACTTCCAGTGTCTTAATGGAGTTATTGATAATTCCTTATTAAACAAATTCTACTGTGATAATTTTTTAAACCTCAAACTCTGTTAAATATGTATAATTCAATTCACCTCAACAAATATTCTGTTGTTTTCTTTTCAGTAAGCAAAGTACCATAAATATTGGGTTTTTAAATGTAATTTAAATTATTGAGCCTCTATGTCTTCATCTGTAAAGATGTTGTGAAGAAAGACACACTAAGATGTAGGAAATGTTAGCTCCCTTTCTCCACTGCAGAATTTTAAATTCTGTGCTTGCAAATTTTTGACTTGTGACAGGTTTAAAATTTTACAATTAGGATGATTCTCAGGAAGAATAAGGCATTTGTTCAAAAGTGTCATCAGGAGTTTACAATTATAAATTCATGCCCCTTTCCGGGTTTCTGGCAACCTGGATGGCAAGGTGTATTAGGATATGATTGCTGGCAGCAAAAAACGGAATAGTGGAGATTTCAGAGTGGGGGTGAGAGCACAGGGTATGGTTCTAAGTTTCTTGATTAGGTAAGGCCTGGTTAGATTCCCAACATCTGCCTCCTTCACTTTCTGACTGCCCAGATTTATTATGACGAGAAATGTATTTTTGCTAAGAAAAAATTCACACAAACCTATTGACTGAGATTTTCTTCTTATTGCATTCTGCGATTTACCCTCTTTTCTTACCGCTTTCATTTTCTAATGTAGAGAGGATGAGACATTGGCAAGTGCCTGCAGTGACACCTTTTAATCTTCTGTCACTCTTTAAGTTGTTATTTCAAGATTATTTTATTCACCTGCCATTCACTCTCTCATATAAATTTCAGTTTGTTTCCATTTGTTAGTGCATCATTTTTTTGGGGAAAGTATTTATAAAGGATCTTTTAAAATATATAACATTTGAAGTTTTGTTTGCATTGAAGAAATTTTAGATCGTTTTATGACTTCTTTACCCTCCCTGAGCAGACAATCAGTGGCCAGGAAAGCAAGACAAAAGCAAAAGAAAAAGCAAAACTTAAGAAAAGAAAAAGAATTCTGGACCAGAATCCAATTGGAGGTCATCTATTATATTTAGTTATCATATCTCTTCAGTCTTTTTCAATCTGGAATAATTTCTTAGTCTTTTTTTTCATGACTTTGACATTTTTGATAAATGCAGGCCAGCTATTTTGTAGAATTTACCTGAAATTATGTGTCTGATGTTTCCTCAATATTAATTTAGGTCATGCAGTTTTTTGGGGCAGGGATAATACAGAAAGGTACAATGTTGCTGTTCTCAACCCATCATATCGGCAGACACATGATGTTGATTTGTCCCACTACTGATGATGTTACTTTAATCTCTTGGTTAGGATGATATCTGCCAGGTATTCTCACTGTAAAGTTGCTGTTTTTCTCTGTGTAATTTTAAAATATCTTGTAGAGAATACATGTAAATCTATGTAAATGTCATGCTTATTAACAAACTTTTACTGACTGGTTTTAGTATCCAAACTGATACAATTGATTAAAGATGATTAGGCAATACTATTATAATTTTCTGATTTTGATCAGTACACAGCATGCATGTCAGATAATGTCTGACATAAGAAATAATCAATGAAATATTTAGAATGAAATGAACAGATATATAATTACTAATTGTATGAAAACCTTTGAAGGAAGCAAACAAGTTGCAGTAATGGCAGATAATGAGAAATCTACTTATATAAGGTGATCAGGGAAGATGTCTCTAAAGAGGTGACCTATAAGCCACATTCAGATGACACTGTGCAAATTTAGCCAGATAAAATGGGGAGGTCTAAGCCTTTGAGGAGATTAGATAGACTGAAACCACTGACAGCTGATATTTGATAGGTTAAGGGACACTTTCTAGAACTTGGGACCTAGATTATGCAGAGAAGAGAGTTTGGCAATTTGAAGTTAATAAAGAATATACAAAATATTCTTCTTGAACTAATGGGAAAGTAAGCTAAATAGGGAAATTTGATATTTCATTTCAAAGTAAAATCTATATGCTAAGTCATATGATTTTTCTCCTGCTATGTTCAGCTTTTTAGATGTATATTTACTGAAGTCAAATAGTATAGACATTGAATTTAAAGTGCACTTAGGGGCCACCAGCATTAGTATCACCTAGAAGCTTGTTAGAAACATAGATTCTCAGGTTCCCATTTACAGAATCACAGTCTTAATATTTATAACCTCAGGGGGAGTAAATGAACATTCAAGTTTGAGAAGTACTGGTTTACATCTCCCAGTGTTGGGGTTTTCTCAGAGTAAGGGAGTTGAGCAAGTGTGCCGCATAACACTTCAGATTGATTCCATACAGGCTATATTACTTCGGGCTGGTTGCTTAATTTCTCTTAGATTATTAGATTTTGTATCTGGAAAATGGGGTGAATGATAGTTGGAGAGACCTACTTTATAATATTGTAAAGATTAAGTTAGATTATATGTAAAGTAATGTCTGCCATAGAGAAAATTCTGAAATAATGACTATCACTGCTTTTATCATAGAACCATGGATCTCAGGCTGGGAAATGAGGGAAAAAGAAGTGTGGGTCCAGTGGTTAAGTAGATTGTCTGTGTGAGTGTTGCGTCTGCCATTTATGATGAAAGGAGTTTTGGTGGGGAGGAAGACAGAACCCCCGGAACTAATACAGGAAGCGTACAAGAGGATCATAAATGAGAGCAGGATGAAGGAGAAAGAGCAACACTCAGATTGTGTGCACTGGGGAGAAAAGTAGGGGAGCATGAAAAACTAAAGATGAGAGGGCTGGACATAGCATTTGGAGAGCAATGGAATTCTATTTCCCACCTCTGACGCCTGAGGAATTTGGGCCCTTGTTCTGCCTCTTACCAGTGGGGTGACTTTACACAGGTCATTAAAGTTCCCTGTGGATAATATGTCTAATATCAAGTATTTTCCAGGTGTGCTGGGTTCCTACAGTGCCCTGTTAATATGAGTATAACATTCATTGTGAGATAAGTAATTCTTTCATTTTCTGTCTCTCTTCACTAGACCAAAAGGTCTTGAAAGACAGAATCTTTATCATACTACTTTATAAGCACTGAGGACTCAAATTATTTAAGCACACTAAGCCTCAAAACTATAAACTAAGTTAGAATATTGAAAAGGATGGAAAATTTATTATATGAAGTGATTAACATGATAAAGATAGAAGATAAAAAATAGCAGACTAAACCATTATCATAAAAATACTATTTACTGAATTTAATGACACATTTGAAAAATCATTCACTACAAAAGATTTATCTCAAATGCAATGATAGTTTTATATCAGAAACTCTATTAATCACATCAATATGCCCATTAAGAAGAAAGATGTTTAAATAAGGAATATACCTATTAGAAATGAAGATACAAGTTATTTCAATCAATATGAATACCTATAATTGGAAATTCCAAATTAATGAACTAAACTCTTAGCAATAATAAAGAGGTTCGAAATCATAGGAAGACAGACGGTAAATATAGGAAATATCAATACCTACACCACTTAGAAGTAATATCCAGTTAAAAGATAAAATGGTAAACATTTCATGTCAATAGTAATACAGAATAAAATGTAAATAAAGATAACCCTGGAAAGAAACATGCAGGAATCATTAAAACAAACTATAAAATTTTATTAAGAAAGTTAAATAAGATTAAAGTAAATGGAGAAATGTCTGATATTTCTAAATAGGGAAAAATACATATGATACCAATTCTTTTAAGTATTTTATGGGTGTAAATGATTATAATAAGAATTAGAATAGGGTTACCAGAAAAGGTAATAAGTATACTAACAGAAGAAGGTACAAGGTGTCAGGGGATAATGGTAAGAGCCCACTCTACCCTCTGGTCAATCTGCATTACAGCATTTGTCATATGGTCAGGCCTAGAGCCTCCCCATGTTCCTCTATATTCTTGATGACTCCCCTCGCCCAGGCTACCATCATCTTTTCCCTAGATAACCAGTGCAGAATGTGAGATAATCTTGCTTTGGTTTGCAGCCCATCAATTTTTTGCTACATATTAGGCAAAAAGAGCTTTCAAAAAATGCAAAATATTTATGTGATTCTCCTGTTTAAATTTTAGCTATTTCTGCTTAAAATTTGAAAATGATTTCCTATTGGATAAGACCCTCTTTGATCTGACTTCTATCACCTCTCCACTCAACTCTCTTTCCTGCTTTCTCCCTTAGACTGTACTCTAGTCGTATTGCACCTTTCTTGGTTCCTGAATGTGCCTGTAGTCAGTTGAATAGTGATCCTCCAAAACATAGGTTCACAGGAACCTGTGAATGTGAACTTATTTGGAAAAAAAAATAATATTTGTAGGTATAATTAAGTAAAGGATCTCAAGATTAGATCATTATGGACTAGGGTGGGCCCTAAATCCAGTAAGTGTCCTTAGAAGAGAAGGGGTGAAGACCCAGGAGGAGGAGGAGAGGTAAGGACAGAGGAAGAGACCGGAGTGATGCACTGACAAGAGAAGGAATTCCAGGAGCCAAGAGAGAGCGATGGAGCTGATTCTTCTTCAGAACCTCCAGAGGGAGCCAACCCTGCCAATGCCTTGATTTCAGACTTCTGGCCTTCAGAACTGTGAGGGGATGCATTTCTGTCATTTAAAGCCACCTGGTTCGTGGTAATTTGTGATGGCAGCCCTAGGAAAGTAATGCAGTGCCATTGCATTGTTTTGCCCCAGGGGAAAAGGCCATATTTGGTTCCTCCCTCTTTATCCTCAGCTCAGTTACATCCTGTCATCTTCCAGATATCAACTTCATTGTTATTCCCTCTGGGAAACCTACCCTACTCCCCAGACTGTTACCTCTTCCTACCTTGTATTCCATGATATCCTCTAGATCCCCTGTTATAAATTCACACATTTTACTGTAATTGTGCATTTTGGTGACTCCCTTGTTAAGCTCTGTTATGGGTATGTGTCATTCATTTATTTTTGTATTCCATAGAACCTAGGAAAGTGTTTGTCACATATGCATTTAACAAATATCTGTTGCTTCACAGAGGAGAGGGGATGGCATTTGAAAAAACTGGAATTCCACTAGAAGGAAAATGGGCAAAAGTATAGCTCCTGCGAAGACAGGCAGCAATGAATGCTTGTGGTCCATGGGGGAAAATGAGCTTTGCTTAGAATACACTCTACAGAGAGTCACTGGGGGAAGGCAAGGATAAACATGTTTGTTTGGGTCAGGGTATAAAAAGCTGGGCCTGCCACACTAAAGCTTTATCTTTTAGGCTAGGACTTACAAACATGAATTTCTATAGATAATATTAAAAAGTGAAGCATACAAAATAAAGTATTTTGTGTTCTTGTTAATATACTCCAAGAACCAACAGCCTGAGTACCATAATGAACAGCATCTGACTTGGAGGGCAAAAGAGAGTAGTGGAAAGTATGGCAACACAAAAATATATGGTCTTTCTAAAGGCAGAGCTGTTACTCAGTTGCTGCCTAGTGATTCCACATAGGAATTTGGGCACAGTATTGTCACATATTACATTTTTTTCCAAAGAGATTCCACAAATCTGAAGTTCTATTTGAAGTGACCTGATTTGTAAATTTTGTCAACTATTTCAATTTTTTTATAACACTTTATTAAATTTATTTGGGTGACAGTGGTTAATATGAATATATAGGTTTCAGGTGTGGGTTTCTATGTTACAAGATCTGTATATTGCTCTGTGTGCCCACCACCCAAAGCATATCTTCTTCTGTCCCCATATATTAAGACTCCCTTCACTCCCTACCCCGTACCCCCTTCCCTCTGGCAAGCACCATACTGCTGTTTGTGTTTACAAGTTTCAGTTTTATATCCCACATATGAGTTCATATGGTTCTTAGCTTTTTCTGACTGACTTATTTCACTTAGTATAATATTCTCAAGGTCCATCTATGTTGTTATGAATGGCAGTATTTCATCTTTTCATATGACTGAGTAGTATTCCACTGTGTAACTATTTCAGTTTTCAAAAAAAAGTATATGTAGCCTGGCTGGTGTGGCTCAACGGTTGAGCATCAACCTATGATCCAGGGGATCGAGGTTTGTTTCTCCATCAGGGCATATGCCCCAGTAGGAGGTGTGCAAGGGGCAGCTGATCAATGACTCTCTCATCATTGATGTTTCTATCTCTCTCCCTCCCTCTCCCTTACTCTCTCTGAAATCACTAAAGACATATTTTATAAAAAACAACAACAAAAAAAACAGTTTATGTATATACCAATACTTGAAGACCAAACCAAGTATATATCTGCAAACTGGATATGGCTTGAGGGATACAAGTTTATAATCTCTTTTAAACAATGGAAAGAATAGATGTCTATAAGGAAACCTTATGAATATTCTCTTTCTGGTTCAAGGCCTGACTTTTGACCAAAGAATCAGAATGAAATAACATGCAACTGATTACTAAATTGTAATATAATGTGAATGCCTTGGTACCATTGATGACTCAGAAGGCAATTTAGGGTCTGGTAAAGCCCCAGTTATAATGCTGATAGCCAATTTTGGTTGTGCTATAGAACACAAGTGCTCTTGGTTTTATTATAAAGTGTCAATTAATAGAATGTGATACATCAAACCCCTATTCACTAATTCAAAAACACATCTGAGCACCTACTAAGTGCCAGGCATTGTTCAAGACACAGAGGATATGGCATTGACAAATACATAAAAAATCTCTGCCCTTAGGGAGTTTTAGTCAACAGCACTTTTCAAAATTGATGGAATCATTATTTCTATGTGCTATATTACATAGTCACATGTTTGAAAAAATAGCAATGATCCAGGTTCCCTGTTTTGAAAGATAATTACATTTTGTTGGCCTTTCACTAGCTTACTCTAATGGTGTCCTTGGCTCCAGTGCTCAGTTCATTAGCTTGTGTAAATTGGAATTTCAGAAATATATCCAAATGCCATAACCCTGATTTTACAAATGATACTGTTGACTCTGTGTTTCTACATTAGATACTACACTAATACAAGAATAGCCCCTGTGAGGTGGTGTGGGAATTTTCAACTTTATTTGCCAAACCATTAATGCCAAATTAACTTTACCTATAAAATCCTCAAATTAAAAGGTAACTAAGTTTGTACATAAATTTTTTTCTTTAATAGGGCTAAAATGGATTGGAAAGAAAGGCAGTCCTATGAAATAATTCTTACTGGGGAAAAATCAGGACAAAATAGTGAACATGAATAGTGATAATGGACACCTTTCCTCTTTGTCTATTTACAAAAACTTCTTTCAGATTACAAAATTCTTTTTCAAAGTGTTCCTTTTGATATTTCAGTACCCAACTGGCACCATACATAATATTACAATATTATTGACTACATTTTCTATGCTATGCTTTATATCCCATGACTATTTTGTAACTTCCATTCTGTACTTCTCAATCCCTTCACCTTTATCACTAAGTCCCCCAACTCCCTTCCCCTCCGGCAACCAGCACTCTGCTCTCTGTATCTAGGAGTCTGACCGCTATGCTGTATACCTGAAACTAGTACAAAATAATAATGTAAACTGTGATTGAAAAAAAAATTTTTAATAGAGAAATTTCTTTCAGATCAGTTAAAGGGAGACATTCTTTAGAGGTACTTCAATATCCTTACACAATAACTTTAAGTCTGTAGGGGAAGAAAAATGAGTGAGTAATACTCATAGGTCTATAAGATACATAAACAATCAAGACATGCCACAGACACGAGACACCTTGTGAATAAGTAAAGTGAATTTAGAACCAGTTTGATTATCTAGGACCCAAAGTTGAATAAATAGGTAAACCTCTTGATCAGGTTTTCTATAGCATTACTTCTAGGATTGGGCCTGGCAAAGGGACGGACACAGGAGCCAAGGGGACAGGCCTGGAGATACAATGTGACTGCAAGAGATAAGGAAAGGAGCAAGACGGCAAGGCCAGAGAATTGACATAAAAAACTAAGAGATGAACATCCTTTCCAAAATGTCACGCAATAATGAGAGATGCCAGGTCTTGCCTTGCCTCTTCCCACTTCTAGTCTTGCTTCCCAGAAGCAAACACATATATATGGTTGAATTAGTAGCCAGAGTTTAAATTACGCCTGGCTTAGGTTGCTGCCAAGCCAATTGGTTTACTCTGATATTCCTTAGTCTTTTCTTTTTTCCTTAATGTTAATACTTGTATTTTTCAAGTGGATGTGTTTCAGTATTCTGTGTTACTATATTTTTAAAATGTTCAACAAATCTGATATGGTCAAGCCTAATTGTCAGTAGCATTTCTTTCTTCGAAGGCTCCCTTCTGGAGCCTGCTATCCTCTTGTCTCAATGTGGCAAATCTCTTGGTCTGCTGGCCAGATAGTGCCCTGGTGTTCCCTTTCACTGTTTCCTGGACCTCATGTGTTTTTCTTGCTTGGTTTTCTTGCTTGTTTTTTTGGAGTACATCCTCTTGTAGCTTTCTAAAAAACTCTGAAAGTTAGTGGAAAGTCTCAGTTTATAGAATGAGGAACAGCTAAGTTTTCACGCATTCATTCACTCATTCAACAAATATTTTTTGACCACTAGCTATATGCATTCAATAACAGGCATTTAATAATTTCTCAGGAAAAGTTATCTTATTAAGATATAAACCAGATCTTGCCACTTCTTTGCTTAAAATCCTTTGGGTAGGCTCACTCTTGACCTTTTAGAGCACTTTTTTTTTAATGTCTTTTTTGATTTCAGAGAGAGGAAGGGAGAGAGAGACAGAAACATCAATGATGTGAGAGTCATTGATCAGCTGCCTCCTGCATACCCCCTATTGGGGATCAAGCCTGCAACCCGGGCATGTGCCCTGACTGAGAATCGAACTGTATTCTCCTGGTTCATGGGTTGACACTCAACTGCTGATCCACGCAGGCCGGGCTAAAGCACTTTCTTTTGACTGCTGTGATTCAGTGAATCTTATCTTTTGCTTTCTACTTTTTTGTGCATTTGCCTCACCTCTTTGACTATTTTTTTTTAATTGTTCAAAATTTAACAGATGTCCCTTTTTCTCCCCATTGACCCCTTCTACCTCTCCCACCACCCCCCCTCAGTTCCTCATCACACTATTGTCTGTGTCAAGACTGTCATTCTTTAAATGAAGTTTTTAACCCTGCAAAACATCAGTTGTTCTCTCCAATGGAATTCAAATAATGTGATATTTGGGTCTCCTGGCAAGTGTAAGAGCACCACAGAGAAGCAAATTTTCACCATGATTTAATCACCTTTGTATCTCCCTAGCTGCTCAATAAATACTTGAATAATTAAAAAAACCCTTTGGATGCTTCCCTTTGCCCTTAGAATAAATTCTAAACTGGCTTGCGAGGTCCTGAATGACTTGACTCCACTTTTTGGTCATTCTCATTTCATGCCACTCTCTCATGCCCCACCCTCCAGGTACCCTGGCCGTCTTTTGGTTCCAGGAAGACACCTGGTTCTTTAGTATTGCACTGTCTTTTCCTTTGCCTATGATGCTCTTTTCTGTATATTTACATGACTGGCTTCTCATCACTTAGGACTTGGCTGAAGTGTCACCTCCTGAGAGAGGCCTTCTCTGAACACCCTCTCTAAAAGACTCCTAACCTTTTTCATCTCTGCTACAGTGCCTGGCTTATTTCCTGTATGTATTGCTTTGCTTATTGCTTATCTCCTTCATTAGAATGTAAACTTGATGAGGGCAGCAATTTTGGCTAATTCTCTATTGTATTCTTGGGGACTAAGCAAAGTACAGGGAAAGGAATAGCTTCCAAAGAAATATTTGTTGACGCATGAGTGACTCCAATCAGTTAAAAAATTTAACTAAAATGATTGGTCCATAGACTTTACTATTTCAGGAAAAGTGTTTAGAGAAATGAACGTTATTGCTGTATGTCTGGTTTCTGTGTTCTACGCTGGTGCTTCCTCCCACCACTGGGCCTCATGGGCTCCAGCTGCACTGAGCCAGCTTCATTTTCTTCAGTAAGCCACATGCTCTCTCGCTTGGAGTCTGCAGCACAGCACCGCATCCTCTGATGTGCCCGACGCTCTCTGGTCTCCTGTGCCTAATTTCCACTTGGTCTCCAGGCATCTCATCAAGTGTTAGTTCCCCTGTGAAATCTACCCTGACATTCTCAGGCTGAGTCAAGTGTTTTTCCCCCCAAGTTTCTCTCTCTGTATTAATCCTTTCGTAGCCCTTAGCACATGATTAAAATTGCCCTTTTACTTCCCTGCTCTTCATGTAAGAAATAAACTCCTAGAAAGCAGAGAGGCTGCATGTTGTTCACTCTTTTCTCAGTATGTAGAATGGATGCTTCAGAATAGGCACTTGGTTAATATTGTTAAATGGAAAAAAGAAGCAAGTGAATGCGGATAGAGAAATACTACAGAGGAAGTGATGTTTTTAGAAAAAAGTTTTGGAGATGGAATGTGAGAATAGCAATCTGTACAGAGAGCATGTTTTTTATGAGGTGATAATCAGGTAGTAAGAACAATAAGAATTTTGAGTCAGCATAGCAGAAATGATGCCCAGACCGCTGCAGGAAAGAATCTTAGTGGGGTGAGGGTGTTCTGGTTTTAATGCAGAAAGAGATGCTGACTCTCAAATGAGGAGGTTGTGTTGATGAATGAAGACATGGCCATACACACAGTGGGAACAACTAAAGTACAGCAGGAAATTGGATGCAAATCATTATTATTACTCTAACGTGTGCTGGGAACTGTATTAATGCACTTTTCATGCATCATCTGTACCAGGACAAGAAACAAAATGTGATTGCTAATATTTAGAGATAAGACTGGGGGAGCCAGGCCTATTTCCCATCTCTGGCAGACTCCAAAACCTGCTCTCTTACCACCAGCTCCAGTACTTGTCACTGTAAATAAGCAAACAAAAAAACCACCCCAAAACCAAAACTTCTTAATTAAATTTTAACATTGAAATATGAGGTTACTTAGTGTGACTGACTGAAAAATATTGGAATAAAATTCCTGATTTATAATCGACCTTGCTGCAGAGGATTCTGTGCATGCTCTGAGCCTTAACTGCACACACGTTGATAGAAAAGAATACTCATGGAGTTTTACACTTGAACTTTAATATAAAAATTTGGGTTTTAAAAAGTCGGAAAAACTTTTCATTGATTTATAGCATGCATACTGAGAAAGGACAAATCACAACTTTATTAATTTTACAAAGTAAACACATCTGCGATTGCTCTCAGAATATGGATGTGGGATATCATGTGGTAAAGCCAGTGTGGTCACTGGTGAAAACAGGTATGAGGTTTAGAAAGAAGGAGTTTATTATACTTACAGGTCCCAGAGATGGGGTCACTGTATGACATGCAGGGCCACAGGGAAGTGTCAAGTTTTGGTCAGGTGGCAGATGATGGGAGTGAGGAGCAAGTTCGGAGCCTTTTTTGAATTTCTACAGGGAAGGAAAAGGCAGGGCAAAGTAAACAGTAAACTTACTAAGTTCTTTAATGATATAGGCCTATTCAGATTTCTATTTCTTTTTATCTGAGATTTGGCACATTGTATCTATCAAAGAGTTGATCTGTTTCATCCACTTATCAAGTTTGTTGGCATAGAGTTGTTCAGACTATCCATCACTTGCCTTTGTAATGACAGTAGGATTGATAGTAATATCCCTCTTGAATTTCTGATATTTGTAATTGTGTCCTTTATTTTTTTTCTTTGTTTTTCTGAGTTTAGAGGCTTATTGATTTTATTGATCTTTTCAAAGAACCAGCTTTTGATTTTGTTGATTTTTTTCCATTGATTCTTGTTTTCAATTTCATTGATTATTGCTCTAATTTCTATTTATTTTTTCTGCTTACTTTAGATTTAATTCTTTCTTCTTTTCCTAATTTCTTAAGGTAGAAGTTTAGATGATTGATTGTAGATCTATCCTTTTTTCCCTAATACATGCATTCAATGCTATAAATTTTCCTTTTAGTACTGATTTCATTGTATCCCACAAATTTTGACATATTCTGTTTCTGTTTTCATTTAGTTCAAAATATTTTAAATTTTCTTGTGATTTCTTCTTTGACTCATGTGTTGTTTAGATGTCTGTTGTTTAATTTCCAAGTGTTTTGGTATTTTCCACCTATCTTTCTGTTACTAAATTTTAGTTTCATTGTGGTTTCAGAGCATATACTGTATGATTTCTATTCTTTTAAATTTGTTAATGTGTGTTTTATGGCCCAGAATGTGGTCTGTGTTGGTGAAAATTTTATGATATCTTGAGAACATGTATTCTGCTGTTGTATATATAGTCTATAGATGTCTATTATATATAATTGATTGATAGTGTTTTTGAGTTCAAATATGTCCTTACTGATTTTCTGCCTGCTAGCTCTCTCAATTTTTAAGAGAGGGGTATTCAAGACTCCAACTATTATAGTAAATCCATCTATTTCTCCTTGGAGTTGTATTAGTTTTTGCCCCTTGTATTTTAATGCTCTGTTGTTAGACACATACATGTTAAGAATTGTTATATCTTGGAGATTTTACCCTTTTATCATATATAATGTCCCTTTTTTAATCCCTTATAACTTTCCTTGCTCTAAAATTGGCTCTGTCTTTTGATTAGTGTTAGCATAGCATATCTTTCTCCATCCATTTACTTTTACTCTATATATGTTTTTATATTTAAATTGGTCTTCTTGTAGACAGCATATAGTTGGGTCTCATTTTTGATCCACTCTGACCACCTCTGTCTATTTTTATCTTCTATACTTTTTCTGCCTTTTATGCTTCTAAATGAACATTTTATATGATTCCATTTACTTTTCTTTCTTAGCATATCAATTTTCCTTCTTTTAAAAAAATTTTTTTGTAGTGGTTTCCCTAGAGTTTTCAATATACATTTATAACTAATCCAAGTATAATTTCATGTAATACTATATTGCTATATGGATAGTGCAAGAACCTTATAAAAACAGAATAATACTAATTCCTCTCTCCTTGCTCTTGTATTATTACTGTCATTCATTTTACTTATGATAACCAAACATATAATGAGTTATATATATATATACTATAATCATACATATGGTTCTATATATATGAATATATATATTCATAAATGAGCATACTTAATTGAATACATTCTTGTTATTATTTTGGCCAAGCTACTATATGTTCGATTAAGAACAATAAAAATAAAAGTTCTTGTTTTACCTTCACTTATTGCTTCTCCAATGCTCTTCCTTTTTTTATGTAGCTCAGAGTTTCTGATCAATATTGTTTTCCTTTTCTCTAAAGTAGCTCTTTTAGCATTTCTTGCAAGGCAGGTTTACTGACAACAGATTCCTACAATTTTTGTTTGCTGAGAAAGTCTTTATTCTACTTCGCTTTTAAAGGATAATTTCACAGTGTACAAAATTCTAGATGTGTTTTATTCTCGAAACACTTTAAATATTTCAGTCCACTCTCTTCCTGCTGCATGATTTCTGAGGAGAAGTCAAATAAAATTCTTATATTTGCTCCTCTGTTGGTAAGGTTTTTTCCCCTCTCTATTTTTCATGATTTTTTAATTTTTATTTTTGATTTTCTGAAGCTTAAAAATGATATGTTGCTTCAGTTTCTTTTCTTTTTTTGGCATTTTTATCTTGTTTTTAAAAATATATCTTTATTGATTTCAGAGAGAAGAAGGGAGAGAGAGAGATAAGAACATCAATGATGGGAGAGTTGTTGATCAGCTGCCTCCTGCACGCCCCCAGCTGGGGATGGAGCCCGCAGCCTGACCGGGAATTGAACCGGGATCTCCTGGATCCTAGGTTGAGGCTCACCCGCTGAGCCACGCCCTGGGGGCCAGACCTTCTTAAGACGAAAACAGAATGTACTGAGGTATTCCAAAATGGTTCAACTCTTCCTATCAGAAATACAAGGGATTTTTCTCCAGTATTTACTGTGAGAGTCTGATAAAGCTCCTGGAAGTAATACAAAAATGAGGGCTCCCTGATGATCAGGACCCCCTCAAGTTTTCATCCCTCAGACTGGTCCACTCTGCGCCTCCAGCAATTTGTCAACTGAAGTTCAGGTTTCCCTACCCGGCACAGGCTTCTGTGAAGGTTGCTGCTCCTGGGTGTCTGCTCCCTAAGTTGTGATTCCGTGTCTTCTCCTGCTGGTTTCTTCAATTTTGGTGGCAGTGGTTTACCCCGTGACCTCACTTTCCTTACAGTTCTAGGAAGAGTCGTTGATTTTTCAGGTTTTTGAGCTTTTTACTTGTCATAAACAGAAACTATTCATCTTTCTATTAACCAAACAGAAACTTTATTTAAAAAAATTATGGTATAATACATATACTATTTACCATCTTAACCATTTTTAGGTGTACAGTTCAGGAGTGTTAAGCATATTCACAGTATTGCGCAACCAATTTCCAGAACTCTTTTCATCTTACGAAACTGAAGCTCTTTACTCATTAAACAACAGTTCTCAATTCTTCCCTCCCCCCAGCTCCTGGAAAAACCGTTCAATTTTCTCACTCTCTGAATTTGATCTTCACATAAGCCTGATCATAGAGTATTTGTCTTTTTGTGACTGGCATATCTCACTTAGCTTAATGTCCTCAAGGTTCATCCATAGGAATCTTGAATTTTGATATAATCAAATGAATCATTGTATTTTGCTTTCGTGATTGTATATTTAAAATTTTAAGAGGCTCTTTCTCTTCCTTAGGTCGCAAAGACCCTCCTGCATCTCTTCTGAAACTAAAAGCTACATGTATGACAGTTTTACAAAGATACATGATTACATGATTAGTTTTAGATCTTTATTTCAACCGGAGTCCACCTTCAAACCTTTCTGTGGTTTTATGTATATATTCATGTTTATTTTCCTCAAATAGTGAGCAGATTATACCAACACCATCTATTGAACAATTCTTCCTTTTACCATTATTTGTAGTTTTAGCTACATTATTTTTTTCATGTACGTTGTCTGTCTCTTATATATTATTCCACTGGTTTATCCATCTGATGCTGCACCAACACTATATAGCTTTTTAAAAAAATGATCATTTATGCACCTTTATTGTTTCAAATAATTTTTATAGTAAGTTTATCAAGTTCCTAAAAATATTTAATTTTGCATAATATTTCTTTATAGATTATAGATTAATTTGAGTCATACTTTTCAAAAGCATGGGATGTCTTTTCATTAATTCAGATCATCTTCTGTGTCCTGTCTTAGAGTTTTAATATTTTCTCCATAGAGATTTCAATAGATTCTTGTTAGTTTCTAGATACTTTATAGATTTTATTGCAAAAGTGTCTAATTTTAAATTTTGTTTTCTAGTTGATTATTGTAGATGCACAGAAAATTAACTTTTGTAGGTTCCACTAACCTTTATATATTAAGTTCTTTGTATATGTTGTGGCTGGCCACTACCTTGAAGACTTAATGCCAATTGGATTGATTTAATTACTTGAATTGATCAGAGTAATTCAAGGCATAGATTGTACTGGATTCCTGTTGTGCACTACCCTGTGTGCTTTCTGCCTTATCGTGATTTTAGCCATTAGTTTTACACAGGATTTGACAAACTTTATGCTGATAGCAAGCTGACTCAAGTGTGTATGCTGGTCTTTTGTTTCCTGCCCTGCTTCTCTGACTCAGGTTTTGGGGTGACTATGTGAGCACACTGACACTTGGTGAGCAGTTCAGAACTGCTGGAGGACAATTCCGAGATGCATCCTGTATCTCCACAATTGATTGAATACCTGTCATCCACATTATTTTACAACTTAATAACATCTTTATATAGGCTTGTCTCCCTTCTCTCTTTTATCCGATACATTAGTCAGGTTCTCCAGAGAAGCAGAACCAATAGCGGGCTGTGTGTATAAATTTATTATTAGGCTCACGTGATTCTTCAGTGTGCATAAGCAGGCTCTCGACCCAGGAAAAGCCAATGTTTCAGGTTGAGTCCACAGGTAGGAAAAAGCTGATATCTTTGTTCAAGGGCAGTAAAGGAGGAGTAATTCTCTCTTACTTGGAGAGGGTCAGCCTTGCTGTTTTATTCAGGTCTTCAACTGATTGGTTGAGGCCCACCCACCTTGGGGAAGGCAATCTGCTTTACTCAGTGTGCTGATTTAAATGTTAATCTTACTCCACATCACCCTCAAAGAAACACCAAGAATAATGTTTGACCTGATAACTGGGCATGTCATGGCTCAGTTAGGTTGATATATAAAATTAACCATCAGCCCTCCTGGCTCTTCACTCCTGCTCCTGGCATCACCGTGAAGTACTCCACCTGTGTGCCAAGCCTGCCTAGTTTTCAGGTAAGACTTGAGCTGACCCATCTGTGCAATATCTAGTATTGGCTTTGACTAGATGGGGGCTAATACTGGTGCAAGAGATATTTATGATTTTTGTAACTAACATCTGAGTCACTGAGCAGTAATAAAATAGCGATGTATATGAATATACATTTTGTATTATTCTTTTGAGATTCTTCGAGATGTAGGATTGCTTCATGTGAAATAAATTTATAGAATTTTTCCAGGCATTAAAGCTGGGTGCCCATTTGAACCCATGGATACCCGTTTTATAGGGAAGGATGGCACCCAAGAACATTTCCCATTTTCTGCAATCACCCCCTCTGCAAAATAAAGGAGAGAGAGAAGTCATTATAATGTGAAAAGAAGAAGAAAACATATCAAATTCTTTGCTCTAATTTGACATGCTGAGTTTAGCTAAATTTATCCTTCAAATAGCTGCAAAATGCTGATTGCTAATAAGGCCCATCATTACCATTAATGGCTTGAGCAGTCACATTCACTTTTATTTATTGAATGAAAGAAAAACTGTTAAAAATCTTTGAATAACTCAATACGGTCTAAACGTTTAAAAAATGTACTATTAACATGTTTGTATTAGAAAAGAAGTTATTTTTCCGGATTGACAGTTGCTATATATGAAGTTGCAGCTTCAAATGAATTTAAAAAAGACATACTTTTCTGATCCCATATAGCCTCATTACATTAAGGCTGCATAACAAGTGATATGTATTATATGGTGACATATGGGAATAAATGCTAAAATGATTACATACCGCTTTTGCATACACTTGACCTTTCAAGCTGCCTATCAATTGGAAAGATTTTTAGCACTTAGCAATGCTGACAGTCCTTTCTGTAGCTGACTATTGGGAGATGTAGCAAATCATTGACACCAATTAACCCCTGACATTTTCCTTTAAATTATGCAGTGTTGTTGCCTGTGTTGGGCGAAGCCAATTCATTTCTATCTCCTGGACTCTTGGTCCTTCACAGCCAGTTGTGCTTGAGTAGTGATCTTTAAAATGAAAAGGAAGCTGTGCTGAGGTTTGCTAAATTTTAGGTTTACCTAGATAAATTTTGAAGGTATGTTATATAAACTGATGTTTGCTGTGCCACTAAATGGAAGTTTACTCAAAAAAGAGAGAGTAGAAGCACCTTTAGGGGAGAAGGTCAGCAACCAGAGGGTGGACAGCCAATTGCCTTTTGCTTTCACCTTGTTGGCCCTGAGTGTAATGGGTTCTTCCTACCACATGTTCACAGGAAAGGCTATCAGGTCTCTGAATTTAAAATTTATTTGGTAAATGCTCAGAAGCTGATTAAAATGACACCAGGTCCAAGTTGGGCTGAGAGAGTGAAAGGAAATGAATCTATGAAGGGGTGAATACCTGCTTAGGTCAGTCTTTTTGAAGGGCAATTTAAAATCTAATCTAGATTTGATTAAAAGTACAAACAAGCAGTGTGACTTCTAAAAAACATGGCATTAACCTAGACTCACTCTCTCTTTATTTATTGCTGGTTGCCTGTAATACAGATGTTAATTATTCAACGTCAAAAATGTTTGCGTTTACTATGTGAACAATTCTTGTGGCTGAATGGTAGCAGAGTTAGTAGGAAGCGCACAGGTTCTGACTTCAGTTAGATTTGGGTTAAAGTTTTGACCCTGTAATTTCTCCTGGGTGACCTTTGGTATATTATTTTACTTATATGAGTTTTGGTTTCTAAATCTGTAGAAAGGGGATTAAAATACATACCTTCCAGGATCACTGGCAAGATTAGAAATAATATATGTAAAGTAGTTGGCACAAAGTAGGTACTCAGTTATTAGTAGCCATTCTTAGGTGTGTCACTCAGAGCTTCGACACCTGTGTGTCTTGGGGGCCCTGCAGAGCTACGAAGCAGAATGTTCTCCCTGCTGCATGTTTGTCATGAATTCTAATTTCATGCTTAATAGTATTGTCTCTAGTCAAGGACATGTATGGATGGGATTTCAGACAGTAAGTAGGAGTGATTTAGCCTTAAACCCAGTTTATGGGCATCATTCTGGCAAAAGCAAATCCTTTAATGTTTGGTTTATAGCTTAAAAAAAGATTTGAAGATTTTTATGTCTGTAAGTGATCTCCTTGCATATTAGTCATTATCAACCTCTGATTTTTTTTTTTTTTTTTTTACTATTTATATGTTTGCTTATTCTTTGTAAATACCTCTTACCAACAAAAGAGTATAAATAATCATGAAACACACACTGTGTAGCTACCAGGAAACTTAAAAAATATAAAACAATAACAATATATCTGAAATTTTCTGTACGTCATGCCCCAGCCTCTCATTCTTTGAGCTAATCTCAGTCCTAATTTTGGGGCTGATGATTATTATTACTTTCTAAAAATAGTTTTACCACACCTGGATATACCCATAAACAATATGCTACTCACCTTTGTGAGTTTATTAAAGCTTTGTAAAAAATAATCATAAATGTGCAATGACTTTTAGCGGTTGCTTTAAAAAAATTCATTGATATAGTTGAGATAATCCTCCTTTATCTCAATTTGGTGATTAAAAAATTTTCTAATGCTGAACCAACTTTCATGTTTTAATACAAAGTCAACTAGTTCATGATATATCGTATTGTTGGATTTGGTTTGCCCATAGTCTTAGAATTTAAAAAAATATTACTGGCTTAGATTGACCCACAGGTTTTCTTTCTTACACAGTTCTTTTCTGTTTTCAAAAATCAAGATTTTATTAGCCTCTTTGAAGAATACAGAGTGCTTCCTCTTTTTCATTTCTCTAAAATTGTTTTTGTAAATTGGATTTTTTTCACTGAAGTTTGATAGAATTTACCTGTATCATGATATTTTATTTATGGGAGATATTTAATTACTGATTCAATTGCTTTAATAAATATAGAAATTTTCAGGTGGGTTTAATTTTTCTAGAGACATTTTTATAATATTTTCTATTTGTCCATTTTACCTAAGACTTCAACTTTATTTTCATAAAATTGTCAATAACATTTTCTTATGTTTAATCTGATAAATCTGTAGCTCTGTTTATATTCTTTTAATACTGTTTGAAAATTTTACTTATCTTTTATGATGTTTAAACCAGCTTATGGCTTTGTTGTGACTGCCTTTAAATCTTTGTCTTCTGTTTTTATTAATTTTGGCCCTTGTTTTTCTTTCCTTTTTATTTTCTATTTGAGTTCATTCTGTCTTCTTTCTCTAATTTTTAATGTTAGATATTTAGTTCATTAATTTTCAGCATTTCTCATTTTCCATTTTAAGTACTTAAGGATATGAATTTACCTTTAAATGCCATCCTCCAAGCCTTTATGTGCAGTATTTTTTGCTTTTATTTTCTAATGTTTACATTAGTTATTTTTTGACTCAGAAATTATTGAGAAATGTGATTTTATTTTTCCAGATGTAGGCAGCATTGAGGTTGTGCTTTTTTTGTTGATGTCTAACTTAACTACATTGAGGTCAGAAAACATCATCTTTATGTTTATAATTTTTGGAATATTTCTGAAAATTGGTTTATGGCATATGAAATTTTCCTAATGTCCAATATATGATGAAAATGATGTGTTTTCTCTAATTTTAAGTGCAGTGTACTACATATATACCTTGAATTAAGTTTGTTAATTTTTTAAAGTTTATTTTACTATTTTTTACCTGTGTAACCTATTTGTTATTAAATAAAGTTTCTAAAAATTTTTCACTATCACAGTGGACTTGTTAACTTTTCTTTATAGTTTGTTTAGTACTTTGTGAAGCTAGGCTTTTATGTGCACAGAACTTAGAATTGTTATATCTTTTTTGGAAGATAAAATTTTATTAATATATAGTGACTCCTTTTACCTCTAGCAATATATGTATTTTTCTTATATCTGTTTTGCCTGATTTTAATGTAGTTCTCCTAGCTTTTGTATGACTGGTAAGGGTGAGGCATATATTTTCCAAATGTTTGCTTTTAGTCTTTCTGTGTTTTATGTTTCATGTTGGCAGCATGCATATAAATTATGCATTACCGCCTCTATATTTTAACCTGAGAGTGTAATCCTTTGATAGTGATTTGGATAACTTAATAGTTGTAATTATTATATTTACTGCAATAATTATTATTTATAATCATTTAGTGTGCTTTTCTGTATTTTTCTTTTCACCCCTTCTGACTTTTTTCCTGAAATGATTGTAACTTTATTTTTTATTCCTTTTCTCCACTCACCCCACCAACACTAGTTTGAATATTACTTTTATTTCAATTTTTAGTACAAATTTTACCATGCGTTTTAAATAGCTATATTGAGATATAACTTACATACTATACAATTCACCCTTTAAAGTGTGTAATAGTTTTTAATATATTCACAGTTATGAAACCATCACCATAATCAATTTTAAACTATTTTATCAGCCCCCAAAGATACCTCATATCCATTGGTAGTCACTCCAACTTCCCCCCCAACCCCACCAGCAGTGGGGAACAACTACTCTGTTTTTTTACTCTATAAATTTGTCTATTCTGAACAATTAAATGCAATAAAGGAAATACTATATATATATATTCATATATATTTATATATACTTATATATATATAAATATATATTTATATATAAATATATAAAAATTTATATATATTTGTATATTTATATATATATATTTTAAAACTGGCCTCTTTTTTTTAGTATAATGTTGCAAGTTTCATCCATGTTGTAGCATTATTAGTACATCTTAATTTTTTATGGCTGAATGACATTCCATTGCATACCTATACAATATTCTATTTTTCCACTCATCAGTTGCTGGACATTTGGTCTGTTTCCATTTTTTAGCTATCATGAATAATGCTGCTATGAATATTCATGTACTGCTTTTTATGTTGACTTGTGTTTTTATTTCTCAAGAATATATACTTGAAAGGAATTGCAACATCGTATAGTAATTCTGTATTTAACTTTTTGAGAACTGCCAAACTATTTTCCCGTTGAGAATTTTTCTAAGGGCTAATTATATTAAGCATCTTTTCATGTGCTTATTGGCCATTCGTATATCTTTCGGAGCAATGTCTAGCCAGGTACTTTGCTTGTTTTAAATTGGGCAATGTCTTTTTATCACTGAGTCATAAGAATTCTTTATATATTCTGAATATAAACTCTTTGTTAGATATATGTTTGCAAATATTTTCTCCTAATATGTCAGTTGTATTTTCGCTTTCCTGATGGTATCTTTCGAAGCACAGTTTTTATTTTTATGAAGTCCAATTTATCTAAATTCTCTTTTGGAACAATTGATGTGTCTTATGACTATAATAGTGGTTGGATTAGGATCTTGAAATTGAGGATCTTAGACAAATCTCTTTTCTTCAAAACACAAATATTAATTTGAATAAATGCAAATAAATGTATCACGCTCTCTGTGTCTTAGTAGTTTACAATTTACCTACATAGACATATATGTGCAACTAAAATGCTGAATAAGATTTGCATTTACTTCAGCTTTTCATATTGGCTCCAGAAGCCTTGAAAGTTACTCATTAAAATCCTTCCTGCCACCACTAAGCTTAATTAATATTTTATTTTATCTAATTTGGGACCCGTCTGAACCTTTCTCAGAGGTGTTTTTCCCAATTAAAAAAATGCATACATTTAGCTTTTTAACTGTAAAGGGATGGCAAATTAGATTTGAATTACTGAAAAGTTCACATTATCAGTCTTTCTTTGAATCTTACGATTTGATTAAAATAAAAACAAAGTTGGCTGATTTTATTTTCCCTTTTTAAAAATTTCTGAATTTATTTTGGAAAGCATTCTAATGTCTATCAGGATGCTCGAGTGTGAGAATAGCCAAGGGAAAGGAGTCAGAGATGTTTCTGATCCTGAGAGATAATTATCTAAGCAGGCCTAGGAGCATTTTTGAAGAGATAGAAAGAGTAGGTTCATAAGATAGTTCTGTAAAGCATGAAAGTAAATACCCCCCCCCCCACCATGGCGACTTCAAAATTAAATGATTCCCATGGCTGGGCTGGCCTTTAGGAAGAGAATCAGGCACCTGCTAATCCTGAGTCAACAGAACATGTGATGCTTCCCTGATCACTGTCAGGTTTAACTGGTATTTGGCATTCATAATATTGTACCGTTTCATTCAACAAGAGTTAGCTATGTGCTGTGGAAATAAATAAAACACGTTTTCCCTCTAAGCTGAATTAGTAGAGAGAGAAAAGAAGAGTTACCTAAAAAATACCAACTTTAACATGCTGCTGTAAGTGCTGGAGAATCTCTTCCCAGTCTGCTAGACAGAGTCTTATGTAACATATGGTAACCATGGGAGTGATATCTCACCACCTTTGAAATATTTTATTGGTTAGAAACAAGTTATAGGCTCTGCCTGCACTCAACGAGAGGATTATACCAGGGCATGGCTCACAGGGCTGTGTCCACCACAGTGGGGAAGGCAGCTTTTAGCTTTCTAGGCTCTGCAGTACACAAATCAGAAGAGGTATGGAGAGAGCCAATCTGTTGCACCTCCACAGTTATGTTTCAGAACAGGCAAACAGTCCAGTGTGATTAGAGCCTGGTACCCTGGGAACAGTTCACTATAGATGAGACTGGAGAGGTAGGTAGGAGCCAAGTTGTGAAGAGTCTGGTATAGCATAGTAGGGGTAAGGAGAGTTCACTTTCCTGTGAATCTTTAAGCAAGGACATGATAAAATCAAATCTTAATTTTAGAAAGATTTAAACAAATCTAAATTCAAATTTAAACCTAAGTTTAAGTTTAAAGAAAGTATATTATATTTTTACTGCTATGTAATAAGTTACCACAAATTTATTAGCTTAAAATGCACGCTTATTAGCACACAATTTTGTTAAGTCAGAAGCCTGAGGGGAATGGGTTCTCTGCAAGGGACAAAATTAAGATGTTGGTGAAGCTGGATTCTTATATAGAGGCCTTAGGGGAGAACCCACTTCCAAACTTCAGGTTGTTGGTTGAATTCAGTTCCTGTGGTCCCCATTTTCTTGCTTTTTCAGTAGGGAACCTTTTTGAGACCCTGAACTCACTGTCTAGACCTTCCACAGGGTTCCTATCATCTCAGCAATAGAGAACCTCCCTGTGTCAAATCCTTTTTGTGCTTTGAATCTCTCTGGAAAAATCTGTTTGTTTTTAAAGGGATCATGTGGTTAAATTTGGCCCACCCAGATAATCTCTCTGTTTTAAGGTTAACAAACAGTAACCTTAGTTACATCTGCAAGAGTCCTTAGTTACATATGAAAACATGATCATTGGCGTGATAGCTCATCATATTCGTAAGTTCTGCACACAGGGGAGGAGATTATATAAAGATGAGGGTCACTGGGGACATTCTTAGAATTCTGTTTTCCACAAATAGAAGGTGAGGAAAGATTGTAGGTTGCTCACCAGTTATGGTTGCCTCTGTGCACTGGAGTTTTAAATAACAGGCTAGTTAAGGGTCCTTTGTGGTTCATGTATCAGCACATAATAATATCTGAAGGGGATTTTCGCTTAGGATTTCAAGAAGACAGTACAACAGAAGGAACTGCTGCACATTACTGAGCTCAGCCCGCATAACGAGAAATCATATACACCTTTCTACAAATAGTATGGGGTATATTTCTATGATAGTTTCTAATTTGATATTACTAAATTGGTGGCCACCTCAAATCTGTGAGCTGAGGGAAAAGGCCTTTGACCTATTCCTGAGCTGTGAGTTCCCCATTGCTCCCCTGCATCTCCTGTCAGCTGTTGGGAGATGCAGAGGAGCATCTGGAAGGCTAGATATTTGTTTCTGGAACCTCATTACCCAATCATGGCCTTTACTTCTGCATTAGCCCAAAAGTCTGTCTTTAAGCATTGTATCTCATGGGTCCCTTTGCTGTATCCAGTATACTCTCAAAGTGATAGCTGCCTCTTTATTTCTTAAAAAAAACAACAATACAAAAAACAAACTAAACCCCCCGCCCACCACCACCACCACAACAAATCCTTTTATTGTATCCTATAACTCAATAGTCATGGTTTAGAAAGTCTTTGCTTTTAAACCAAAGAACATTGGCTATACATGAAAATATACACCATAAGGAGAAATGAACCAGTTGAGATAAGGGATAGAAAAG
Source organism: Miniopterus natalensis (assembly GCF_054644295.1). Classification (NCBI taxonomy): domain Eukaryota; kingdom Metazoa; phylum Chordata; class Mammalia; order Chiroptera; family Miniopteridae; genus Miniopterus; species Miniopterus natalensis. Next base: position 51,991,718 of record NC_142082.1, on the reverse strand, counting down.
TGACTTCAAATATATAGCATTTAATTTCTAGAGGTCCTTTTTCTTTCCAGTCTGCTTTTTATCTGGGATAGTCTTTTTCTGTGCTCATCTTTGTGATTGTTTCCTTTATTTATGTTGCATAATGACCCTTCTGCAGACCTTGTAGATTGGTTTGTTTTTTCTATCAACTGATGCACAGTGGCTTGCACTGTGACCTTGGTTTTAATTGTGAACTCAATCCTTCTGTGGGCCTGACTCAAGGAAGTTTTTATTTAAGCTGTATGTCACTTTTGCTGTTACAGATGGCCACCAACCTGTACCTGTAGCTGTCCTCTTTGAGGATATTGGTTCATTAGGGGCAAACCAGTGTCACTGTTTTACCTTAGTGTCTTCCACTCAGACCCAAGCTCATTTTTCTTTTCTTTTTGGAGGGAAAGAGAAGGGAGTCCTTGGAGACTCCCTTCCACTCATGTCCAGTGAAAGCAGTGAGAGGGGCTTTCCATCACCTCGCTGGCTGTAATGCTGCTTCAGGACACAAGGTCAAGATTTTAAAAAATTTGTGATAGTATTAAATTTATTTTCTGGGTGCAACAATTTAAATTTTTTTTTTTTTTTTTTTTTTTTTTACTTATTTTGCATCCATTGATTTTGGCAGAAGACATATGATTACTAAGGGAATGGGAATGTTGATCAAGGCATTGAGGCTAGTGGAGCTACCAGAAATAAAAGAAAGCTGAATGTATATCTTTTTTATTTTACTTTTAATAAGATATAGGACAGTAGAACAGCAACACTTCATATTTATAACACAAAGACCTTTTATTTATGGCGAATTACATTCCTAAAATTATTTCATTAAGAATAATTACTTCGTCTCTGATTTTATGTAGAAACAATGCTATGTAATGAATAACACTTTAGATTTGATATTTAAAAATGTTCATCAATAATCTACTTAGGTGCACTTAACATTAAGAGCAGAAATTGACATCTTCTCTTCTGTGACTGCCTTGAGCACTTTGTTCATTCTTTTAAAGTAATTGCATACAAATCTGTCTCCCTAATTAAAGAATTCACCTCTGAGGGCATGGAAATATATTTCACAAATTTTTATATCCTCTGTACTTCTGTATCCCTGAATCATGGTCCCTGGCATACAAGAGTTATGCAATAACTGTTTGTTAAATAGAAAGCCAAAGAAATATATGTTTAGAAAAATTTTCTGGAAAAATAAAGCTGATGATTAAATAAGAAAATTATTCTTACAATATATCCCTCTTATCTTCAGTCAATGTGGTTCTGATTATGAGTGTAAAAAATGAATCTTAAAGAGAATATTAAATCATAAGGAAATAGAAATGTTCTTAGGGGGAAGTAGAAAAAAAGTTTGAAGTTCAACTAGAGTTGTAGGATTCAGAAATAAATGACTCAGTAGTAAAAACAGAAAAAAAAAAGAAGTTGATGCAGTTTTGATAATCTTTCTTAATATAATTTTAGTTACCTCATTAAAAAGTTGTGGCCAGTGGTGAGAAAATCAGAGCTCAGCACAAATATCAGTTGCAGAACTTCAATCATATTTCAGAAATCAAGACTTTTGTTTTTGTAATTACTAGGGACCTGTGAAGCATTTTTAAAATTCCTGGAGTGTTCAGTCTTGCTATTTTCTGGTTTTGTGTCAGTGGAAAAGCCTCTCAAATTTTCCACTGTGAGGAACGTTTACCCAATTGCTGTCAATCTTGGGTATATTTGTTCCTCATTTACAGCCTACACACACTCAAGCATGCAATCCAAACTTCACAGTCCTCTTTTTGTGTATTTTCAGGACATGCTTTCTGCACAAAGAATCTAATTTCAGAGACTCTCTTGGTAGAGTGAAATAATGATATTCTGGGGTGGGGATAATGGTTGAAGGTGGTCTTGTTTTTGAAGAAACACCAGTTGCCAGGCAGGTATATAGCTGCTGCTATAACTAAGGCACTAGAACAACAGCAAAAGTTATTTTATCTTCCTAAGCAGTTAAAAAGTAGAGTTCCTAATGTGTTGTTTAGATGGTAGTTGTAATTTTGTATACCTTGTACAAAACTCACCCTATCTGAATTTGGATGCAAGTTCTAAAACTCTTAAAGATTCCATCTCTGAAGAGTGTGACCTGGTTCATTTTATTTCCCAAGTATCAAGGACTCTGCTTAATAGATGATCTTGGTCAAATCTGAATTTTCCTTTGTGTCTCTTTAAACTCTTTGCCACTTATATCTCTTCAGTTCCTTGAATCCAAGAGTTGGAGGAACATTATAGATCATATAATCCAGATCCCCAGGAAATGTAGACTGTAGTATTACAGTTCTGACAAATTCTGCTTTATGCAGTAAAAAAATACTCTCCATCCTTAATCCAGTCTATGATGAGGTAATATTGATAATTAAAAATTATGTCTAAGCTTTAACTAAAATCTGCCCCTCCTCAACTAACACCTATTTATTCTAGGTGTGCTTTATAGTCTGAGGCTATTAGTCAAGTTCTTCTTGGACAGCTTAATATAGTCATTTAATTTTGCTCTCCATTCCCATACATTACTCACATATTGTTGGTTCTACCACTGCTCAATTCTCAAAAAATAGTGTAAACCAAGGTGATGTGTCAGCTGTGAGGTGATTTTTGAATGGAAGTTATTATTCAAAATCATTATTAATATAGAATAAGGTATCCTCTTTACTCTCTAGATTTATACTTTTAATGAGCATTAGGTCTCCCTGTTCTTTGCCCTCTTAGTTATTAGAAACAGATGAGCAGTTAGTACTGTGCTGATTGTCCCCTAGATTGAAGGACTTTAACTCTTATTGGTAGTAAGTGAAAAACCTTAAGCAAGTTATTAGGATTTTAGTTTTTTGAATCTAAGATTCATTTGTATAACTATAAGCATAGTAGTAGCATATTGTAGTTGTTTTTTTCCCCTAATTTTATTTGTTCCAATTTATTTTTTACTTATTTTTAATCTAAAAATAAATTTGAGAAAGGAAGGTTGGGGCAAAAAATACTCTACTTTTAATTTTCAAAACAACTTTGTTAGGTAGATTGTTTTATTTCCATTTTACAGATGAGAAAACTGATTTTGAAGAGAAGGTACTAAATTTGCCCAAGTCTACACATCTAATAAGTGGCCTTTAAGAAAAAATCTTTACAAATAGGAAAAGGCACAGTGGTGCAACCAGAAGGACTATGAAATAGCATGAACATGAGAAAATATTACACACAGGTCTCCTGTGTTAATAGACCTTGGGGAAAGAAGCAAATCTAGGATAAGGTAAAAAGAAATACTCATAATTATAAAGCTATAAAAAATTAAACGAGCCCTGGCTGGTAGGTCAGTTGGTTAGAGCATCAACTCGATATGTCAAGGCTGTGGGTTTGATTCCTGGTCAGGGCATATACAAGAATCAACCAATGAATGCATACATAAGTGGAACAGCAAATCGATGTTTCTCTCTCTCAAATCAATCAATAAAAAATTAAATTAAAAATAGTAAACCAATTTCTAGAAGATTTCAGAAAGGGAAAAAAAATGAGAACAGATGAAAGAGTACCATCTTGAATGCTGAGCTTCATGAAACAGCTCAATTAAAAGAGAATATAATAATAGTAATAATAAATAATAATAATACATTAATAGATACTAAAGCTAATATAAATTATAAAGAACAACTAATATCCATGTCTTGTTTTATAATTTACAAATTTAATTCCCTTATATCACTTCATTTATTGACTAAGTTAATCATTCCAAAGAAACACAAGCATTTAATGTGGGTGAAGCAAAATTAGTTAAATATTTGATGTGTGATTCTTGATATAAAGACTTGTCTGCAGAGTCATCTTTCCACGACCTCTGGGGTAGACATTCTGGTGACTGCTGCCAAGTGTACATGTATGGAAGAGCTAGAAAATAATCCAAGATAACATTTAAACAAATTTAATTTTTTATAACAAAAATATGTGTATATGTTATATCATAGTAATAGAAAGAATCCTCCCAATTTAGAAAAGAGCATGAATTTGAAGTCAAAGAGGTTTGGCTTCTGATCTTAATTCATTCTTTAAATGATGGAACCATCAATTCAATTCTTTGGTCTTTATTTCTTTATCTAAAGTAAGGTGTTTGGATAAGATAGTGGCCCTCAGTTGGGGGGTGCACCACCTTCTTCAAGGTGTGTTAGGAACTGTGGGTGTTTCTGGGTAGAAGACTTTTTCAGTCTGATGTGTGGGGAGCATCGACTCTCAGTGTTAAGTGCCTCTAGGGCTCTCTGTGCTTCATGCTACTCACATCCACTTATTCAGGAGTTACTCATCTTTTACTAATTCACTTACTGAAGGAAGAAGCCACAGAACTTGGTCACAAGTTTTTGGCCACAGAACTTGTTTTCTTTATCTAAATTTAAGAACAGCTAGGGAAACTTCCTTAAGGAAATACCTTAAATATTCAGATGCTTTATTCAAAGAAAAAACATTATATTGCCTAGGCCATGAAGCAACCAGTGACTTGGAAGGAAGCACCTAAAAGAAATAGGACCAAGCCCCTAAAATCAGTGCTACCTGAGTAATTTTAAGAGACCAAGATATGTGGTCATAGCTCAACCTAAGTGATCGGTTTTCTGTTGTTATTTCATTTTATGAATTTCTACTTAAGATTTCTAAACCAAACCATTCAGCTTTGATAAAACCTTCCTGAGGAGAAGTGCAAAAGTATTTTCAAGCACCATTGACTTTTACTTGGGTTTTCCAAGCAAAACTATTTACTACTAAGAATTAAGCACTTCGTTTACACTCTCAACAGACTGGTTAAGCTTCACCTGAAGATGCTGGAAAATGTTCAGTAACTACATCAAACCGAAATGATACACTTTCCTCCACTTTAGGATTATTGCTGAAGTCACAGAACTTCATGGCGTTTGAGTTTGGAATGTTTCCTGTGCTCTTATCCCTTCTGAAGTGCATCAAACAGAAATGATAAAGAAAGGCACTCCAGCATGGCACAGGCCTGCTGGAATATCTCCTGAGAAATACTGGTTGCTAAAGATTGCTTCCTCAAATTTGGATGAAAGAAAGCAATTTGGGATAGGTCAAGATAAGCATCTAATCTTGGTAGAAATCTAAGTGAAGCAAAATATCAATTTCTAGGAGCCTTACCCTTTGCTAATTTTAGCATTTTAGCTAGCAGATTCCTACCAGGTCAATAGAGCTCAGCGAAGAAGCAGCCATAGTGTCTGTGAGGATTGGGAAAAGAAAGTTTCAGAAATTTAAAGTAACTGCTTGGGGTGGAATGTAAAAATATCTAAAGAGAAAGAGTGATTTTAAAAAGCTTGTGCCCTCTTAGGTTTTTGTATAATGAGGATTTTAAGAGCAATAGATAGTCACTGTGTAATTGGTTTCATTTTTAGTAACCTGAAATACCAGTAAGGAAAAACACATTTACTTTATTTTTAGAAGTGAATGTTTTTTGCAATGGTTTGAAGGGGTTTCTTATAGACTGGATGAAAATTATATCTGAAAAATGAGATGAGAACAGTGATTTAGCAGCAATGTGCCTTCTTAGCTGTATCTGTGCTCAGTTGCAAGCAGCAAAAAGTGCCCCAGGAAGTACCATCTATTTACCACCACAGTAGAAAGTAAACAAGGCGGTCCTTGGGCCAAATTATAAAGCACAGGAAGTAAGATTAGAAAAATTTTAAAATAAACTTCTTTTGATATATTGGGATGACCTCTTTAAAAAATAACATTCTCTCCATTGTCAAAGCTCCCTTACCTCCTTTAAAAATACTCAGAGAGGTGCTTACACCTGCCCTCCTAATTCATTGTTTTCAATTTAATGTGAATGAGCATAATTCCACATATTTTTCTTACTGTAGTATATTTGTATTTGCAATTATTTCTTTAAACCTTTGTTTGTACATTAGAAGGTCCCCACCGCTAAGACAGGTGATATTTTTAAGGTTTTGTTTGCTGATGTATTCCCCAGAGCTTTGCACATAGATAGTGCTCAAAAGCATTTGCTGAGTAGATTTGAATTTATAATTAAATTATGCAAAAGTAGAATGTCTGACTCTGTTCATAATCTGGTTTGGGCTTTTGAGGAGTTGGGGTGAAGAACAGAAAAATTGAGGTAGACCATCTTAAACCATATTGCAACTAGATAAAGTGAAATCAGCTCTATAAATTACTTCAATTTGTTCTGCCACACAGCCCGTTTTATTGAGATGGAAAAGCAAAGCTGTGGGCGCCACCTAGTGGTAAATGCTCCTCAGTGCCTCTCTATCGCCGGAGAGAGGGCCTATGATATGGGCCACTAAACAGTAGAATATTGAAATATTCTACTGACCTGTTTTGTGGGTCACTGGCATTCCACCTCACTCTTGAAATCTGGAAGTGCTCTAGGTGAGAAAATCCCCATGGTTGCTCATTTTAGGCTCCCCCCTTGTACTTCTCTGCATGTTCTTCATTCCCGTTTACTTTCTTCTCTGCTCTTGTAAGGGTCATGCCTTCTCTCCTGGTGTCTCTCCTTCCTTCCTTTTGCTCCAAGGCCTCTAGAGCTGGGAAACAAGAATATAAATGTCCTCATTGCCAGGTATATATCGACTCTTCTCTCTATCTCAACATAGGCCTCAAGCCTCTCAGCGCTAACTTAAGATGATAATACATATGGTGTCTTCTGTTCCTTGAACACTGACTTTAGGAGAAATGCTATGAGTTTCATCTTTACAATAGACCTTTCAAGATCAGTTAAGGAAATTTGGACAGAGAGAAGTTGCTGGTTATACTCTGTAGATATACATGAGTATCAGACTTATTTTTATTCCAGCAGAGTTTGCTCAGTCCTTAAAATGAATAGAAGAAACATCGTTGAGGGCTTTTTTTTTTTTTTTTTTTTTGATGTGTAAGAATATTGCTTTGATTTCTTACAAAGAGTTCCATTTTGCAGATCAAAGAAACTGAATTAGTTGATTTTTAAATCTTTTAAAATCTGACATCCTTAAATTGTGCTAGATAAGTCAGAATACATATTAAAGGCAGACATTCTTCTTCTTCAGAAACTTGTAATTAATTATAAAGAGAAGTGATTGAATTATCTGTCTTTCAGTTTCACATTTCCATTCCTTTTCCTACATTCATGTTGTGTGTCAGTTCATCTGATCGGAACATTGCTCATTCGATGAGGCAGGGTTTCTGTGTCAGCATCACACTGTCGAAGCCCAGATTCCATCCTACTCACTCATTTCCAGTTGCTTGATCCCACAGGGGCCCAGGTGAGGTAGTGGGAACTAGGGATTCCAAACTTAGGCCAAGGAGCTGCATCTGGCTGTCAGATGTGTTTTATTTGACTTACATGTCGCTTTATTTAAAACATTGAGCCAGCATTTAAATATTAGGAGAGTTCCCATAAAAATGCCGATTTCTGGATTCTTTTTAAAAGAACCAGCCAGAAATGCATATCTGCTGAATTGTTCATTCAGTCATGTTCTTTCCAATCAGTCATAATCTCCATCAAATATTGTATTTCTGACCTTCAGACTAAGTGACCATTTGCAGTTTTTGAAAAGTGAGTAATATGACATTGGATTGCTGGAATTCTTACTCTGGGCTCCCCTCCTCTACCTCATCTGTTGCCCTAGAGATACCAGAGTCTGCAAACTCTGCTGTAACAGTCTTTACCTCTGGAAAGAAGCAGCCGATTGGCACTGTTCTTGCCATTTATTAGCTCAAGAAGACCTTTCTGAAATGCCATTTCACTTTCAGGTAACACAGTCCTCTAGTGACTTTCATTGAGAGGAATAGGATTTGGTGCCACTCTCTCTGACAATGATGCGTGATCAGGTCTCTAAGGAGCAGGATTTGCCTTAGCCAAGTGTCTTCCATCTGTTTTACACAACCTCTAGAATCTCAGAAATCTCAGAGGTGGTTCAGGATGGTGTTTGAGAGTCCTCATACTTATTATGATGAGCAACCTTGCTCAAGGTCACACACTTAATAAGAGTCAGGTCTTCATCACTGTAAATCACTGTGCTGGGAGCTCCAGAAATATTTGTCAAATGCACAAATAAATCTATAAGGTTATATATAACACTATCCATCTCATATAGTTATAACGATTGCTAGATCCTTAGACATTTGAAAATTGCTGTGATTCCTCTCTCTCCCTATTACCCAACACTAATCTGTCCATTCTCTCCATCTGCATGGTCACCACCTCTCAGCATCTTGAATGGTCTCTGTGTTTCCAGTTCTGTGTCCTCTGCAGTGTACTCTCCACATTGCAACCTCAGTGCATTTCATGGTACTTATATCTTATCATAAAGGAGATCTTGTCATTCCTTGGCTTAAAACCCTTCAGTTGTTTCTGTGTGCCCTCAGGAAAAATGTCAGAATCCTTAATGTGGCCAGCAAGGCCTTGCCTTCCTGTCTCTGACTGGTCTCCATCCTCACCAAGAATTGTGCTGAACTTCCCCGATAGCACCAATTTCTGGTTCAGGGCCTTCCCAGATAGAATCTTATCCCTCTTTTTTTGTTTTGTTTACTTAACTCAAACTGATCCTTCCCAAAATTCCTTAGAGAGATTCTTCATCACCCCTGCTTTAGCCCTTTGATACACACACACACACACACACACACACACACAAACACACACACACACACACACACACACACACACACACACACACACACATTTTCTTACCATGATTTTCCTTCATGTTACTCTTTACTCTTTCTAGCTACATAATTAATTAATTGTGTCACAATTTGATTGTCAAACTCCTGAACAGAGACATGTCTCTGCTGCCAACTACTGGTGCCCCAGCAGTAAGCATATATCATATTCCTAAAAAATATTTGTTCAACTGAATTGCAAAAATGTATGTAAGAACTTGGACTTTCCAGAAGGCTGAAGGCTAGGAGGCAGAGATACAGTTAAGGGATCCTAGTGTAGACTCTGAATTTTTTCCTCCAGATAAAGATGAGACCTTGCTGATTCTGAGTTTGGTTCAAGGTTCAAGAGCGCCCAAAGTTTGCCAACATTTTCTTTAATGTAAGTGTTGACCATTAGTAGACAATCCCCCAGAATGATACAAGCTCTGATTAGATAAGAGTGTGCCACAGCAAAATTGGGGATTTTCATGGATCATGCAAAGGTCATTGCATGTGAAGGGAAGTAAAAACCTTTGAGGAAATACAACTGAGTTAGTGTGGGATTAGTTATAAGGGCTGAGAGTGCTAAATCTAAGTTGACTCTTTTGTTAATAGGCCTTCTTATTTAAACTTCATAATTCCTTCCAATATTATCCTAATTTTATAGTTTGTGCTATTTGTACACTATCCCTGGCAGCCTTGGTTTCTCTTAGAGAACCAGTAGCTGGGGAAGGCTCCTCTGAGCTGGGCTCTCTCTCTGTTCCGTGTGCCTGATTCACTTCTGACAAGTTTATGTTCCTTTAGCCAAGTAAGATGAAAACTTAATTCAACCTAAAGGATATATTTGAGGTGAACTAGGGAGAAGAGTGTGGTAGTTTTCTCAGCTATTCTGTAAACTGTGTGAAACACTGAAGTACAAAATAATCTAAAAACTGTTATCTGAGGTAGAAATATTTGCTAAAATTGCAAATCATAAAATTGTTTTGCATTTTCCTGGTATGTAGAGCTGTGAGGTATTAGGTGGCTTTGAATGTTGACATTTCCATTCCCTTCTAATGGCACATTATAATTTAATGTTGCCATGCCCCAAATTATTGCTAAGTGGTCTTGGTTGTGTTCATACAGTAGAGTGAGCAGAAATTGGAAGATTCATCTCTTCAGAATTCTTATCAGTTCCATGATTCCTTTAATGTTCCTTGTAAGTTTCTTAATTTTCTTGAAAGTCTTTAAGCATGAATGAGTAGCCTTGATTAAAGCAATAACACATAAGCTTAAGAATATGATTGTTACCTGCTAAGAAAAACTAGATTCTGCAATAGTTGAATGAACAGGTTCATAAACAGTTATCTGTGGCCTTGTATGATAAACCCAACTACTAAGACTGGAGTAAGGTAAAACTTTCCTTCCTAGGTATATGTATGAGTGAAACAGAAGCTTTCTTGTCGTGTCATTGCTGTATACACAGCAATTTTTGAAATGATCGTATCAGTTGATTATTTAAAGCTGTGGGTCCCTGAAAAAAATTGGTTTGGGATATGTTTATATTCATATACTGAGTTGAATGACATTCTGTAGAGATACTTTACATATATGGTGACACAATTTAAGTCTAAATCTTCAATGGGCTTTGCCAGTACCGATCTTGTTCATTGAGCTATATGCATATGTCTAAAGATACAAGTAGCACCAGTATAGTTTTCACTTAGTCATCTAGGGCACCCTTAAATATTGTATGAAAGTCATGAATATTCAGGGTGCAAGTTTTTTCATGATCATTCTTGAGGAAACATATTGTAGATGGTAATCAGAAATAAGTGTGGGAGAAATGATAGACTTTTCCTGTTTTAAAAAAGATTATTTGAACAGGGACAAAATTGGCTCAATTCTTAAGTATTTTTTCTTTCACTAAGAGAGGGGGTTGCTAAACTTTAAATGCATTCACAGAAAGCCACAGTCAACTTTTGAGATTATAAAAAAGATAACAGGCTGAAATAGAAAGTTAAAAATAATTAACTTCAGCCTGAGATGGAAAACAGTAGAAAAACAAATGATTGACAATCACTTGTGATTCTGAAGAGGTTTATTTATCTACTGATAAACATTTCACTCATGGGTCCACCTAGGCTACTCCTGAATTAGTCACAAAAAAAGAGGTGAACTTTTATATCATGTCTTCTATAGAATACTGTTTTGCTTTATCATAAAAAAAGAAACTTTAAAATTCACAGGTCCACCTTTTGAATTTTAATCCTATCCTACTGAACCTGTAGAATGTCCAGGCTTTGACCACCGGGGTATTAGAATTGGTTGTGATCATTGGACAGCCCAGTTGTGCTGAATATGCTGTGTGAGGTAGGATAAAATAAGAGACACGGCCCTGTTTTCAGGAACATCACAACTTAATTATGAGAGATTTTGCCACATTCTTGCATGCACACGCTCTGGAGCTCTCCTTGAAACAGGGATTCATTATTTAGCTAGGGTTTACAAGAAAAGAAAAATTTCTTATGCATTTATATATTCTAAAGCTCTATAAATCAAGAAGTTATAGACTGTCAGAAGGAGGAAGAGATATCAAGAATCGTTCCAGCCTACCCCTTGAAGTCCCAATTTGAGCAATCATTCTGTTGAAACGTTAAAGAAAAATTTTAGGGCATTTTTGGAAAAGGAAATTAATAAGTTCTTTAGGATACTAATCTATTTTATGTGAGAAATTTTGAATATTTTGTGCCAATCCCTTCTGCCTTGCAAAGTTTCTGTTGAGAAATCAGCTGAAAGTCTTATTGAAGCTCCCCGGTGTGTAATTAACTCTTTTTCTCTTGGTGCTTTTAATATTCTCTCTCTGTCTTTAACCTTTGGCATTCTAGTTATGATATGTCTTGGTGTGGGCCTCTTTGGGATCATCTTGTTTGCGACTCTGCTTTTGGACTTGTATGTCTGTTTCTTTCACTAGGTTAGAGAAGTTTTCAGTCATTATTTCTTCAAATAGGTTTTCAATTCCATTTTCTCTTTTCCCTCTGGTACACATATAATGATAATGTTGGTACACTTGATATTGTCCCCAAGGTCCCTTAAAATATTCTCTTTTTTTTAAAATTATTTTTTATTTTTGCTGTTCTGATTGGGTGTTTCCTGCTACCTTGTCTTCCAGATTGCTTATTTGGTCCTCTGCTTCATCTAATCTATTGTTGCTTTCCTTTAATGTATTTTTCATTCCAGTTATTATTTTCTTCATTTCTGACTGGCCCTTTTTTATATTTTCTATCTCCATTTTTATGTTTCTATCTCTTTGTTGAAGTTCTCATTGAGTTCATCTATTGTTTTCCTAAGTTTATTATAACCAGTATTTTGAACTCTGTATCTGGTAGATTGCTCATCTCCATTTCGTTTAGTTCTGGTTTTTTTGGACTTTTATCATGTTCCTGCATTTGGAGCAAGTTTCTGTGTCTCCTCATTTTGGCTGCTCCTCTGTGTTTGTTTCTATGTATCAGGTGGATCTACTATGTCTCCCAGTCTTGAAAGGGTGGCCTTATGTAGAAGGTGTCCTGTGGGGCCCAGTGGCACAGTATCCCTGGTCACCTAAGCTGGGTGCTCCAAGAGTGTCCCCTGTGAGGGTTGTGTGTGCTCTTCTGTTGTAGTTGAGCCTTGATTGCTGTTGGCACATCAGTGGGTGGGTTAATCCTTAGGTTGACTGTCTGTGGGGACTGTCTGTGACTACAGAGGAGGATCTGTTGTGTGGATGCTGACCCCACAGAGTGGTAGTCACTTTAGTTGGGCTCTGGTTCCAGCTGAGTCTGCCCTTCAGGTGTGTCATTTGTGGAGCTGGTTGGGTGGTACTCTGGTGTGGTCTGAGGATAGTCACTGAATATGTCGGTTCTGGAGCCTCTTGGCAGGTGGTTTGGTGCAGGTCAAGGTCAGCTGCCACTTGTGCTTAGTTGAAGCTATGATTCCGGACCAGATTGGCGGCTGCTTATGTCAGGCTTAGGGCTACCCGATGGGAGTTACAATGCAAATTGAGACCTGTTGTCCCTTGTGTTGAGCTTGGGGCCACTTAGCAAGACTGACAAGGCATGCTGAGGTGGGCTGATATTTGCTTGGGGTTTTTGGATCCTGAGAGATTTGGGAAAAGTCTGCAGAAAGAGCAGAGACAGGCTGCTTGTATGGAGAAGCTGCTGGAAGAGGCTTGGACACTGTAGGAGAGTTGGGTAGGGCAGTGTCTTGGAGAATCACCAGGCAGGTGAATGGTTTTAGCCGTGGTAGTGGAGAGCACAGGTTTGGCGTCTGTCTGTGCTGGGTCGGCTGGGTGGTGGGAAGAGTTCAACAAAGAAACAGTGGCATCTGCCAGCACTTCCATCCCCAGAGAGTGTTGCCTTGACCCTTGTCTCTCCAGCCTCTCCCTAAAACTAGTAAATTTAGTTCCTCCCTCTGTGTCCCTGGTGCTTTTTGAGCTGGTGCCCCTGTGCTGGAGCTTAGAGTTAGTGAATTTGTGAGTGAATCTGTGCACCATCCCCTTAAGAGGTTTGCCTCAGTCTCCAGTAGCCCCCCATCCTTTTTAGATGCAATCCCTGCTGGTTTTCAGAGCCAGATGTTATGGAGACTCCTATTCCTGCTACTGATGCACTGGTCTCGGGATACTAGTATGGAGCTGGGATACCTCATTCTTCAGGAAGGACTTCTCCATCCATATTTTTGATCACCACACTGTGAGTGTGGGACCTGCCTATTTTGAATGCCCATTCCTCATACTAGTCTGGACATGGCATCTTTTTTATTTCCTTAGTTATAGGTATTCTGTGCAGGTATTCTTGTCAAAGTAAGAAATATTTAAACCTGTAGAGAATTTTTATGAGTTTTATTTGAGCCAAACTGACAACAGTTGCTGGGAAGCAAAGTCTCAAAGGATTGAGAAAATGCTCCAGAGAAGGGTCATTTTGCACCTTATTTTATACATTGCAAGCAAAGGAGGAGCTGTAAGGGGCTACCTGAAATCCATTGGTGAGAGATTAGGGAGAAGGGAAAAAGCAAGCAAAGTGGGGGAATCTCTGGGACTGGATAAAAAGTCAAACAAATAGACACACACTTCTTTTACATTTGTGGGTATATGATAGTTAACAGTTAACAGTTAACATGATAACAATAACAATGAGCAGTTCTGTGGTCTCCGGCTCTGGTGTGGAGATTGTGCCCTGAGGGGTCTAGAAAAGATTAATTTGACATTCCGAAGGCATGTTATCATCGATGCAAAAAGACAAAAGACAGGCTCAGTTAAGTTTAAGATTGACCTTTGTCAGAGGAGATACCTGTGTAGGACATGACTACTCACCATGACCCACTTTTAGTCAGACAATTTTTAATTTTTAAAAAATGAATTTTAGAAGAGAATGGGAAAGAGAGAGGAACATCCATGTGAGAGAGATACATTGATTGGCTGCCTTCCATACACGCCCCTACTGGGGATCTAAGCCATGACCTTTTGGTGCTTGGGACAATGCTCCAACCAACTGAGCCATACTGGCCAGGGCTAGTTAGAAAGTTTTAATTTCAGACCATCCTATGTGGTTACTTTAGGTCTCTGAGTTTGTAAGGCCCACCATGCAAGCCTTCCCTGAGCTCAGGTTCAGTATGTGGCCCCTTTTTTGTCCACAGTCTTCAGGTGGTAATCAGTTATGGTGGTTCTATAATTTAATTGTAATTTTGATGTGGATTTGGGAGATGGTGAGCACACAGTTTACCCCTTCTGTCAACTTGACTAGAAGCAGAATAAAATCTACTTGAGAATTTTGAAGCAACCAAAATGTCTAGGCCAATCTAAATGCCAAGGACAACCAGAGATTTTAAACAAAGGAACTTGTGTATTTGACCTTATTGTGTGAGCATGGGAAAGGAAACTAGAGAATTAACCTTAGAGTAACATGAGTGGGAATTTTATCTGTACATTTTTTTTCTGAAAACTTTAGCCCATGACATTTTATTGAAGAAATGACATAAATGACACCTTGAATTAGGAAGTTATAAAAGAACTTGTATTCCATTTTGTACACGAATTCAGAAACTTTGAATTTTCCTGGAGGGAAAACTTTTAGTAACATGGAAGTGTGATGTATTATTATCATTGTGTTAATGAGGAAAAGGAATCTCAGAGAGATTATGAAATTGTCAATGTTTCTGAACTTGAGTGGCACAGCTACCACTGGAAACTAAACCTGACTAATCTCCAAAACCAGGGCTCAGGCGACTAACTGTAGCTAGCTTGCTGCTACCAGCTAATGGGCAACATTTGAACATGGCCTTAGGCATCCAAATCTACAGGAAAATAAAAATAAAAGACAAAGAAAACTTTCCCCCCTACTTCTCCTGTATGGCAAGAGATTCCTTAGTTCTTCCAGCTCGGGGTTTCTGGCTGACCTGAATTCTGGTTGGAGGATTAAAAAAATAATAAAGTCATTACAGGTCTGGTGGTACTTTGAACTCTGGTCTTCCTTGCCAATCTGCCTGCTATTCTTTTCTTTGTAGAGCCCTCAAACAGCTGTTGGAGTTGTTATATTACAGCTGCATTCATTCAGAGAGAGAAGATGGAGTGTGCTTAGTCCATCTTACCCACAACCAGAACTTCTTATACAAATTAAAGATATATATAAATAATTGAAGGGGAAACACTTGGGAAATAGTCTGGTTCAACCATCTGCGATTAAATAATGGAACCACAAGCCTTCCAGGCCGAAAGCTTCTGTCCTCTTATAAATCTATAAGAAGGAGTTTTCATATCCTTTCCTAGCTCCTTCCAGTGTCAAATCACCTTCTTGGTCAGAAAATTGCAGAAATATAAATGGAATCTTCTTTATTGATAAAAGGAATTCTTACTGGACAGTGTCTTTAATATAGTTCACCAAATTTTGAGTGCCTACTATAGTTGAAAAGCCGATATTTTTAGAAATGGAGAACATTCTGGTTGTCAACCTTCCTCTGCCCTCTCCTTGTAGATACCACTTCTTCATTGTTAAGCCTGACAGCCTAATCTGGCTTCTCTGAAATTATTTGGAGATGTTTCCTCAGCACCTAGCAGGACTGAGTTCCAGTAAGTGCTCCTAAATGTTGGGTGAGCCTCCAGCCTGCACCTGGAGCCTTTAGAAATGTGGTGCTCAATTAAAAGGAACTTAGGGAATATTAACATTTTTAAAGAAAGACCATATGGAGGTTTTTTCAGTATCCTTTTGGATATAGACTCCACTTTAGAAACTTTGCCTCTAATTTCCTAAAAGCATATATTTCTTGCATTTTCATGTTTCACTGCAAATATGTACCTCAGACACTGCATTTCTATTAGGAAAAGTGCATTGATAGACTGAACTTGTAATTTTTAGCTACATTTATAGCTCTGAGTAGTTTCAGCTTCTTTTCTTTTCACAACCTACTTCAAGAATGCTTAGCAATTTCAGGGTTAATAATGTCAGTCAAGGCTGACTTGTCAACATGGAGAGTGACAGGGAGACAAATAGAGATGTGATTTGGTGTGACGATATGTGAAAATAACTTTAGGTTCCATTAATGCACCAGCACAAGCCAATCTCCTAGTCTTGTCCCATTTTTTTGTTGTTGTTCCTGTTCTTTTCCACATCTTTCATCTTTTTCTTTGAGGGGGAGCAGTATCCCTCTCTACCTATATGTATGGGAGTGCTTTTGCATATAGAGTTTCTGAATTTTTGAATGATCAGGCAGAAGCATGCATTATATTTCTTAGGTATGCAATCTAAACATAAGCATAAAGAAAAAACCCCCCCAAAACCAATACAGGTCACAGAGAGGCAGCTGTTGCTGAACTACTGTTTGGGAACATTTTCCAGAACAATGTGTGAAATCTGGACTCTGCCTTTCAGTTATTTGTTCTGCTCAGACACTGCCTGGAGTCATTAATGTTTAAAATCTATTTTACTTTACTTCTGTTTAACCTGAAGACTTTGGGCCTATGGATAATGAGGTGAAAACAATATTGTGGTTTAGATTGCCAAGGATAAGAAACTATCTTTTTTAAAGATGACAAGAAAAGTCAGCCATTTACGGGTCAAATTTATTTCTTAAGATCTTAAACCAAACCTTGCACTTTGTACATGGCAATATATATATTTTTTCCTTTCTGCTCAATGAAAAAGAAGTAACTACTTGAATTGTCAACTAAGTAATCTTTAGTCGCTGGGTTTATTTACTACCCATCTGAAGGCTAAATCAGAGGAAAATAACACCCCCCTCCCCCGCAACTCTTTGCTAGGCAGTAGCTTTTTGAAGCACTGTATAATTACAGCATCGTACAAAAAATATTCTTCCAATGTGTCCTGAAGTATCTGGCCTGAGGTTAAATGTTGTGGTTAGAGGCCCAGTGAGTACCATGGTTTTTATGACTAAGCCCTCATGCCTTGCTCATGGTTGCTTAGTTTGGCTTTTGGACAGAAGTGCATGGAATGTGCACAAAGTGAAGGCCCTTGACAGTACTATCTGACAGCTCACCTGTCTTAGAAATGATGCAATATTTTCTTTGGCTTAACTAAATGAGAATTGAGTATTATGGATTGAATGTTTGTGTTCCCTCAAAATTCACATGTTGAAGCCCTACCCTGCCCAAAGTAATGATATTGAGTGAGGGCCCCTTTGGGAGATAATTTAGTTTAGATGTGGTTATGAGGGATGGGATTCTAAGAAAAGGAAAAGAGACCAGGTCTCTCTTTCTCTCTTTCTCTTTCCTTCTTTTTGTCTTTGCCATGTGAGGATACAGCAAGTAGGCAGCTCTCTGAAAGCCGGGAAGAGAGCTCTCACCAGGAACTGAATCAGCTGGCATGTTGACTTGGACTTCCCAGCCTCCAGAATTGTGAGAAATATATTCCTGTTGCTTGAGCCACCCAGACTATGGTATTTTGTTATGGTATCTCCAGCTGACTGATACAGTGATATACAGACGTGAAAATATAATAAGAACATTTGAATACCTTTATTAGTTCCAGGCTTGGTTACAGTGTTATGTGCAGAGAGAAAATTTTAAGTTTTTGAAGCTGCTTAAATTAAACCTTAATAATTCTGAGGGGGAAAAATGATAGATGTTGAATTGCACATCATTACTGGCAACTGTTAAACTTTTGACTTTGAAATAATATCTCAGTCTAAAACTTCAAAGCAATGTAGCATAAATTATTTTTCAAAATTTAATTTTTTCTTCAGGGTTCTGGGTGAGGTGTTTTTATAGCATTTGGTAATTTTCCAATCACTTCATATGGACTGTTAGAAAACTGTTAGGTTATTTCAAGTGAAAGTAAAAGAGGGAGCATGACATTTTAGTAATAACTTCAAAATATTTTATTTATTTCAAACTACAGCAATGTATTTGATATATGTATAACTCACACAAAAATGGATGAAAAAAAGCATATGGAATTGGAAACTCAGAAATACTTTTAAAATCAACTCACTATAGGGGCCTTACATTGCATTCATTTATGAAAAAAATCAAGATTTTCCAAAATAAAAAATGAAAACATTTCTCAGTGTTGGCCCCAAACTCAGTTTCATGTGCTCACTGACATTTTCTTCCATTTCCCCCCATGGGACATCTTCTCAAGCCTCCAAAAATTGCATCCAATTTTAATTCAGCTCAGATAACTGCCTAAAGAACTATGAGTTGTGTGTGACTGTTTTTTTAATAGTTTGTGGAGCAATCAATTTGAAGAAGTTCTTTATTGAAAGGTTGGGTGATTCCCCTAGGATTTCCTGATTTAAGTATCGCAAATATGAGTCAGGCACCCACTTCAGGTGCGTGGGGTGAGTGTGTAATTTCCACACACGTGGGGCTCCTTATATAAATGCACATACTATAAGACTCAACTAGGGCATTTTGTTATTTTAAAACAAACAACCCCAAACCTAAGAATAAAATAGATAGTAACTCTACAAAGTTGGACTATTGATCTAAAGCACATAGACTACAATAGGAGAGCTATTCTCCTACGTGAGGCCAAATGCCCCTCTTGTGGACTGGGTCTTATTCCCTGTTGCTCACTTAACTCCTGTAGTTTTACTTTTTGTCTATATCATCAGCTTCTCCCTCTCTGATAAAATATTTCTATTGGCCTAAAAGTGCCAGTTTGAAAAAAAATTCTTTCTGCTCTTTCTTTTCAACTGTTCACTCATTTCTCTGTTATCTTTGTATAGGAAAACTCCTTGAGGGAGCTACTTAAACCTACTGCTTCAGCTTCCTCATTTCCTGTCTTCTACACCATTCCAGTCAGAGTTGCATCTTCTTCACTCTACTGCAACTTGTCATGGTCGCCACCAGTCTGTCTCCATATCGCCAAACCCATTGTCAAGTCTAAGTTCTTACTTGGCTTCATTTACTCCCTTCCCCCAACATTATTCAGTTGGCTTCTAGGACAAGTTCTCCTTGGGTTCCTTTTATCTTCCTAGCTGCTCATTCTCAGTCTCCTGTGCTGGTTTTTTCTGCCCTTCCCAGGCTCTAATGGATGGGATTCCTTAGGGTTTGGTCTTTACTCATGCCTTTCCTATCTACTCTTACTCCCTAGGCAATCTCATCAGCCTCCATGGCTTTCAATAATATCCATAAGCTTCCAACTTTCACATTTTTATTTCCAGATCTGATTTCTCTTCAGGTTCATATATTCAACATGTTATTCCACACCTCACCTTGGAGGTCTAATAGGAACTTTAATTCTAATTTGTCGAATGATAACTCCTAATACTCTTTCCCCAGCCTGCTCCTTCTCTAGTCTTCCCAAACTCAGTGTTTTGCATATTATTTTCCTGTTGCTCCAGCCAGAAATGTTGGCAACATCTTGACAGGTCTTATTACCCAGTACATTTCCAAGACCTCCTGACCACACTTTTGAATCATGTCCTGACCCCAACCTACTCCACTTACTTATTGTTGTGTAACACTACCACAATTCATTGAGGCATTCTCTTTTTTTGTTTTTGAAGTTTTAGTTTTCCCCTTTGACTTAGGTCTTTGGGCCTTCGGAAATTTCTTTCTGTACCTAGTGTGAGGTTGGATTTAAATTTTTTTCCTCTGTCTCTTTTTTTATTGTTAACAAGTTTTTGGTTGCTTTCAATCTGCCCCCAGGGTTAGTCCATGAACAGTTTTATAACAATATTTGACTTGTTTTCTATGATGATACTGTAAACATTAAGAACCCAGTCACAGAGCCAGGAATTGGCTTGTCTTAGTTTCTGGTTATGAGGCTGTCTTCGTCATCCTTTACCCTGAAGCATAGAGTTTCCAGTAAAATCATTTGCTCCAGGTTGACAAATGGTCAGCCTCTTCCAATGAGCAGGAGAGTGTTACTTGAGCCCTGGTTTGAGTCTTGCTCCCTTTCTTAATTGGTCATCTTTTAATCCTCATTATTTCCTAGAAACTCAGCTCCCCTTTTCTACCACCGATTTCCTGTCCAGGCATTCATGAAGGTGGATGTAAGGTTCACTCCCATATTTGATCCACTGATACTTGAAACTTATTCTGAGCCAAACTTTGTCTCATTCTTTGTATTTGTTAATATTTTATCTGTCTTTGTCATTTGTTTCAAGCAGAGGAGTTGGGTTAAGGCAGGAACTCAGAGATGTGCAGGTTGGAAGTCAGGGATTGACCTTATGCAATGACCTTTGGCTCTAGTGCTTTAATCCAAACAAGTAGTTCCAAAGATGGCATTTCTTTGGAAATACCTCCACAAGATAGACTCGCATAAAAGGTATTTTGCATCAGGAGTAGCTTTCCAAGTGACATTGAAGGTCCATATTAAGAATATTTTTATGTTCTTGTTAGAGTAAAATTCTGTACTTGCAAATAAGGCATTATACTAAATATTCAAAATTCTCTACAGCAATATATGTAGCACACATATTAAATACTGAAATAAATAGCATGGCTCCTGTGCACACAAACTCATGAATGTTTCCCCCCTACTACTTGTTAGTGCTTTTAAGGCACAGAGTATATCTTACTTGTCATTGTTTTCACTGGCAACTTGGCATCTAGTAGACGCTCAAAATATATTTGTAGAATGCATTATTTATTGAATAAATATTTAATGATGTTTGGATGAATCGTAGGAAGAATAGATGAGTGAATTGATGACTGTATTTACATGCAACACTCTGTAAGATAACTGACACTTCACTATGTGTCTTTAGAAAAAACCCTGACAGTTTCCTTTAAGGTATGTAGTTCATATTTGGCCTCTTCTATCCCCAGTTTTTGGAAGCATGGGACTACACATAATTGCCAATTTTTTCTTTTGTATCTAGCTGTCGGGCAATTTTTGTTACTACAAATTTGAAAGGATCAACAAAACTATATTTTTTCTGTATTTACCTACTTAACTAATCAAAATATATAGATTGTCAAAAAGAGCTTGAAATTATTTTTTTGTACATAGATTTATTACATTGGTATTTGCTGCAACATGAACAATTCTGCTATAGAGTAAGTTGTTTTAACAGTTGGATAAATATAAGTAATAAAGAGATGCCATGTAACTTTTTACCTTATGATGAACTTTTTCATTATGTTTGTATATACACTTGAACCTCACAACAGCACCTCCAAAGCACGCATATATATATATATATATAACTATATATTTAATTATATAGGTGTGTATATATATAGTTTTAAATTGACAGATGGGAAAATGAAACTCAAAGAGGTGAAATGACTTGTTTACTGTCATTTATTCCGTCATTTATTCCAGACATTCTCCTGGGCAGGAATGATTCAATGATAACAAAGACCATCATTGCCTTTGGAGAACTTACAGTTTTGGGGTGTGGGGATGACAAATAAAGAGGTAAACACTACAATGAATGGGACTTAATGCATACGCAGGATGCTGAAAACACATGAGATGTGTATTTCTATAAATTGTCCAGAGGTCAGTGGAACTTGAACCAAAGCTATGGTTCAAGTCCAAGGCTCTTTTACAGCAAGCCTTTCTCTTATTTTTCTTTGATTCTCTCTTAGACCTGATGGGAGTTTGTTAACAAAGTCAATGTGATATTAAACTTTAAAGCAATTAAACTTCAAATGAAAAGCTGGGTCTTTACAATGTTGCATTTTGGTATTAGAGATTTTGAGAGGTTACAGAATGAAATGGGGGAATAGGCAAGGAGGGACAAGAGAGCAGGACCCCCTTAGCAGCAGTACTAGTAAACAGTTGACTTCAAACTCTAGACTTCTTCATCTCAATCACCAACTCAGGAAAATCTATCCAATCTTCCAACACAGAGAAAACACACACACAGGATTTTGTGACTAAGAAAGGGTGAGGTGCATACTTAATAGTTCCTTAAAAGTAAGTAGCTGATTCTGACAATTTTTTTTTCTACTTCTTAATTCACAGCAACTCCTGGTTGAACTAGAGAGGATTTTGCTTACCAAGATCTGTTTACTGGCAATAGAACATTCACTATAATGAAATTCTAGACAGAAAGTGGATGTACTATGGAGTTCTTTGGTAATGAGATTTGAAAATAGAATTTCAACTGCAGACTAATATTAGAATATTCCTGCATAATGTCTGACCTTTGTGTCTTGGAGCCCCAGAGCTTCTTTCCCTTGTCTATTTCCATTTCTAATATCCTGAAGTCATTTCCTGTGTGCCAATTTTATAATTGTCCTACTGTTTAACTGTTCTGTCCATATACAATTTCAAATGGTTGTTCTTTCATCATCAATTTAGGAATGCAGAAATGAAGTTAATTTCAGGGTAATTTAAATTCCAGCGATGAATTTTCTAGTGTCTTGGCCACCAGCCCCCTATTATTCCCCCCCCTAGTTTCTGTTCTTCCCATTTTTTAAAAAAAGTTTCTTGATGTATAAATATTTCTAGCCTGACTCTTTTTATGTTATGCCTAATTCCCCATATGTGAGTGCTGCAACGATTGTTGTCTCTTTCTGTTACCTCCCTTTAAGTCATGCTGAAGTTTTTGTCATGTTTTAAGAATATGGGTTTTCAGTGAAATGAATAAATAATATATAAGATTTCTATCAAATATTTATTATTTTACTTATGAGCCTATGGATTGTTTCTACATAATATAAAAGTTACCTGATATCATCTTTCCTCATCAAAGTTATAATTTCTTCATCAACTTGTCAAAATTACATAATATACAAAAACATTTGGTTTTCAGGGGACCTGGCTTAAACCTGGGAATGTATTTTTAGAATAATATATGTTTTAAAAATAAACTTTATTGAAGTATAAATTACATACTATACGATACATATTTAAAAATAAAGTCAATGAGTTTTGGTAAATATACAAGGTCATGCAATTACCACCACAGTCAAGATTTAAAACACATTCATCACCCCAAAAGTGTCCCATATCCCCTTTTCAGTTAAACTTCATACCCCACCCACAAACTCTGAAACCTGGTCTTCTTTCTTTCTTTCTTTGCTCTAGTTTTATCTTTTCTATAATGTCATATCATTAGAATTATACAGTATCAGCACCCTTCTAGCATGGTTTCCAAGGCTTTATTCTTTAATACCTTTAGTTCATTATACTGATAAATAACTATGGAGAAAAGTAGTAAAAATACTGTAGGAAATTTTGCTGAAGGTGCATATTACATATGTCAGTAGACTTTTATGTAAAGACCTGCATATACAAATATATGCAATATGTATAGACCTATAAATAGAGACCATATTGACCCACACATGTATTTGATTTATTTTTGAAAAAATCTTGTCAACTCACTTCAGCAGAAGTTGGTGGTATAAAACACTGTTCTAGTCTTGTACAGGATAAAAAGAGTAAGAAATCACAATACTTGTTTATATTGAATTTTGATATCAACATACGTATAAAAGGCAAAATGTGGTAAGATAACAGTGTAGGACAAAGAAAGTGTATGGAGTAATTAAGAGGAGTAGAAAGAATTTGTTTGAGAATTAATAAAGCTTTTACTAAAATGATGTCTTTGAATAGATGGACCTTGGTGGATGGATAAAAGTTTGATGAGTGAAAATGGAGAAGATTGCCATACCTGGCAGAGAAAACTACATGAGAAAAGCGAGGAAAGAATTTAAAAAGCAGAGAACACTGTGTGGACAAGCTTGGCTCAATAAATATTTGTTGAGTGAATGAAATGTTAATGTCCTATTTATAAAGCAAGTGCTAATAAAGCAAACTTTAAGTGGGTTTGTAGTTAATAATCTATGTTGGGTGGAGTGTGCTGAAATACAATTGTACGAATCCACTTCACTGCCTGCACATGCAACTCCTTGACCTTGTCTGAGGGCCTCCCAGACCGCGCCTCCTTACTTGCCTGATAACTGCTTTTTAATCTTCAAGGCTGAGTTTCATTTTATCTTGTAAGAAGCCTTCCTTGACTTTCCTCTCCAGCCAGGGTTATATGCTTCTTCTCTGTCTGCTTTTATCATAGTACTTATATTGAAAACATTGAACTATGTGTTGGTCTCTGCCACTAAATCACGAGAAACTCAAAGACAGAAATTTTGTTTTAACTTGTCTTCACGTAACAGGTTAGTAGATCTAATGGGTGCTCAATATAGTCTAGTTGAAGGAGTGAAACATTTTAAATTGAGTATTGGATTAATAATTTTCTTTCTTGACTTTTATGTTATTCCTTTTTTCACTCTCAGTAGCATATATTATAATTCTTTATCTATAGCTGGGAACTGACGTGCCTGTACACATTTCAGGACTCTGCTTGTGTTTTCACATGTTCCCTCAGCCCATGATGACCTGTTTTGTCTCCAGAGACCTAAATCCTAGACATCTTTCTTGTTCAAGCTAGAAGGCCTCCTTTTTCAGAAGTATTTTGTTGAGACCCCCATAAGGGAGTGTTTTTCCTACTCTGAATTCCATGATGGTTTTCTAAACTATTTACATGGATTTTTCTATTTTATAGACCTTATCTAGAGGTAAAATCTACATTTCATATACTTTGTACCACCAAAGTGCTATGAGGTACCCTCAGAATAGACATATATATACTCAAGATGTAGTCAACTTTTTTATTTAGTTTCTTATTGAGCACTGACTATTTGTGAGTCACTATGTTGACTGCAAGTTATTCAATAAATATTTACTAAATAAATGGTTCACTCATAGCTTGCTTTGGGGAAAAACTTCAAAGTGACACAGTGTGAGTAAAATCTAATTTGGAGGCAGAAATACAAAAAAAAAAAAAAGGAATAAATGAGAAATATGTCCTCTAGCAAATTATAGAATGTCACATAACCATTTGAAACCTTGCTTTGTTTTTGAAAATCTCCACAAAATCTAGCAAGCCTGAAAAGCAGTTTGAAAAAATGATACCCTGGAAGAAATAAATGTTTTCTCAGCATGGAAGGAGTTTTAAAGAGTTTTGTAGTTTCCTTTACAGTTATGAACATGTCTTTTCAGTAATTACATAGTGACTAATTTTATATTAAAGCAAACTACTTAACTTTAAATGTGTTCAGTGCTGCAGATCAAGTACAGAGTAGGAAGCTTTGAATGGAAAGCAAAGTATGAGTAATAACAATAAGAAAGAAACATGAAATCTACTTGGAGTTATTTTCTTTTATGTAAACAAATAATCAGCTTTTATAATTTCAGTGGCTTTCTTCTTTCCTTTCAAAAGCATTCACTTTGGCCAGGATTTTCTGTCCTTTCTCTCAAAAGCCTTGGAGACTCCAGCTAACACACCAGCTCTTACTCTAATGAGCTCCTCCTCTTCTTTGTAAAGCAGAATGTGGTTAACAGCCTTAGCTTAGCATATCTAAATGTGTTCTGCTTCCAGGGCAAAGGGCTTTCATGTTCATTTTAATGTCATAAAATATAGGAATTTTCTTTTTAAATTATTAAATGTTAATTGAGCGTTTTAAGGGATAACATTTTAAAGTGTGTGCCTGTGTTTTAACCAGGTTGCCTATCCACTCTGAAGCATGTAGCCCACCCACCTACCAGGTTAGGACGCTGAGTGGGAAGCTCTCCCAGGATGGATTAGCAAAGCCCCAGAGAAAATGATCATTTTGGGGCCAGTTCACTCCAGTACAGCACCACTAATGTTCTTATCAATAGTCATTGAAGGAACCCGAGATACCTTGGGCGGAAGAAGTCTTCACTTACTGACATGATTTTCCCCCCTTTTACAGGAGACACTGGGAAAGCACTCTGTGTAATCCTTCCCCAGGAACAGTGAGTATATTCATTACTCTTTTCCTGTTAACTTGTCTCACAATTTTTGTCCCTTTATGCGATGCATGCTTGCTTCCTCTGCTTTCCCCACGGAGGCCTCCGTTTTCTCTCTAACACTCCTCTCAAAAATGGAAGCAATTTCCTCTATCAAGTATTTACTCTTCTGGTTTTGTTTTGATCGCTCATGTTCACTCTACTCGCTAAGCTCTTTTTTAAAAGGCAGAGAACACAGGGGAAATTTTCTTTGAGCGCGTTAATGGTGACAAAGTAGAGATGCCGGCACCTCCTCAATAGTTTAAAGTTATTTATCTTTGAAAAATTTTTTCCCTGCCAGAGAAGGCCACCAGATGTGGGAAAATTTCAGAATAAGCTTGACTCATGCTGCATGTGGATGTGCTTTCCAGAATGCAGGTTCTAGCACAGGGAGAGGTCGATGAATGTCAAATGAATGAATAAATAAAGATTGAGAAAACGAGCCAGCCCTACTGAATGCACATGCTGGCAATTCATAGTTTATAACTGAATCTAGGATTGTAAATACAGTTATAACCTGCCTGGCGGTATCCTGATTATGTTAATATGGTCTTAGCAACAGTGGTTTGAGGTAATTTGTTCTAAACCTGTGGTCAACTGGAAATATGATTCAAAGCTGTTCTGTGATTTTGAATTTCTTCTTCAATCTTCTTTACAAACTATTCTATGTTTTTGTTTTATTGTAAGCTTTCGTTTTTTTCATAAGTAGGTTTGAAATATATTGTAAATAACAAAATGAAGTCACAGGAAGAATAT
Source organism: Miniopterus natalensis (assembly GCF_054644295.1). Classification (NCBI taxonomy): domain Eukaryota; kingdom Metazoa; phylum Chordata; class Mammalia; order Chiroptera; family Miniopteridae; genus Miniopterus; species Miniopterus natalensis. Next base: position 51,965,070 of record NC_142082.1, on the reverse strand, counting down.
GTAAAGAAACAATGTCTTTTACATAGTGAAATGATTACTACAGTTTAAATTAACATATCATCATCTCCTTACATATCATCTCCTATCCAATCCTGCTTCTGGTCTGCTGGTGCCTGAGAGAACCGATGCATGTCGACTTTTAGGTGGAGGGACTTATTCAAAAAGGTTAGGTGGAACCAGCCAGGTTCCTTACACATGTAGGACTTGCCAGGGAACAATAGCAGCTTGTTGTACAGGAAGCGACAATAAAATATATATATATATATATTTGTGATGAGAGCAACTGAAATATACTCCCAATATCCAGTATTCAATATGGTACTATTAACTATAGTCATCATGCTATACATTACATTATCTTATGATTCCATTTATATGAAAAATAGAAAAGGCAAAACTATTATGTCAGAAAGCAGATCACTGGTTGCCAGGGCCAGGAAATAGAGGAAGGGATTGATTACATAGAGATACTATGTTTGAACTTTTTGGGGTGATGGAAGTGTTCAATATGATTGTGGTGGTGGTGACACTATTATATATATACTTTTAAGGCTGTACACACAAAAGCAGTAAAATTTTATTATATGTTAATTCTATGCCAATAAAAAAACAAATCAAACAAATAAGTATATCTTTGTTGTTGGGGAATGAAAGGGAAAAGAAACATTGCCTTATGAGGTAGAGGAGAAACTCATGGCAGAGCTGTACCCTGAGGCTGCCATCCCGCTTTGGGGTTATTTGCTATTCCTATTATCGCTGCCAGGGGCACAGCTTGTCCTTCAACTTTCTGGCCTATATTTAGGGAAAGGGCTTTGCTTTTGTTTTATTGTAGCTTAACTGAGACATGGTGGAATATTTTTCTATATTTGGGAGTGAAAAAGAAAACAATGATAGAGAACATTATGAATCTTTTAAAGAACCCAGCTTGCATTTTGTTCTCTGCATCTGATTGGCAAACATATTCTGTAAAGGGCAAGGGGGTAACCGTTTAGGCTTGTGGGCCATCCCATCTCCATTGCAATTGCTCAACTCTGCAGTTGTAGCGTGAAAGCAGTAACTTAACAAAGTGTGTTCCAATAGAGTTTTTAAAAATCAGGCAAGGGCAAATTTTGCTTACAGGACATAATCTGCTCTAGATTGTCAGACCTGGTACATTCCCATGGGCAAAGTAAACTCTTGACAAGTTTTCTACCTCATTAGCTTCATCTCCTAAGTGTTCCCCTTTGGATATTGGCACCCCTTATTTTCCAGATGAATGAGAAAGATTAAGAATCATCATCTCTTAATCTGATAGTTTTGTTCTGTTTTTCTTTTTTGTGTGTCTGAGGTTCTTACCCTCCCTTGGTTCAATGACATCAAACATCACCTGCTCCTTCAAGGGCTACTCACCCTCTAATGTCTAGAGTAGCCCCTACCTTTGTAAATCTAAAATAAATAAATTAAATAAATTAAATTAAAATCATAATCTTGTCAGATAATGATGCAAGAATTGCAACATCACTGTCCAAGACACAAATTCATCTAGTTAAGAACCAGAGATACATTTCCTCATGAAATTCCTGGAAACATAATACAATTGTTCTTGTTACTATTGGGTTTGTTGTTTGTTCAAAGCTGAGAATGCACGTATGGGCACATATTTGCTTTGGCTTTCTCCGTGAATCTTGTGTAATGCAGAAATAGCTTAGTGCTCAGGTCAGAAGCATTATTGGTACAGGGGCTGAAAGGAGCTGGATTAAGTTTGGGAGAATGGGAGTATATACATCACCTCAGTATACAGGGGTGGACAAAAGTAGGTTTACAGTTGTGAGTATGTGGAACAGAGCATTTATTCTTGAATTATTTTTATTAATTATTGTATTCTTTTCTACATGAACAACTGTAAACCTACTTTTGTCCACCCCTGCATATTCCACTTACATTCCCACATCAGGTTTTACTGGGACTTTCATACAGAAAATTAGCCCTAAAATGATCGCTTCTTTAGCATAACAAAGCAAGAAGCCTGATTTGCCTCTGCTTCTACTCTAAGCTATTACTCCAAGTCAAAAGCTCAGTCAGTTTGGGATAAGAGCTTCTGACTCCTCTGTTTCTTGATGTTAAGAGTGATTTGACTATTATGATGTTCAGATAACTTTCAGTTCCTGCAGCTGGTACATGTACCCCAATCTTATTGCAGACAGGTGGTCATTGGGTTAGCTCATTGGAGATTGTGTGCCCTGACAGTGTGGTTGAATGTGTGTGTCCCAGGTCATCTCTTGGCTCTGCCTGTCTGATGTCCCCCTGTGTCCTTTGACATATCTCTGTTATTGTGATTTTTTTTGTTTGTTTTGGCACTTTCTTATTCTCTGACACTACAAAATGCACCAGGCTCATATTGTGTATTTACTGCTTCAGTCTTCGAATCAGCCATTTAGCCAAGGAGCACTGGTTTCTTATATTAGAGAATGCAAATGATTTCACAAGATCTGGGTGAAAGGTATAACAAATAGCATTTTTCATCTAGGATTACAAGTAGGTAGGCTCCCTCTTGAGACTTTCTGTTGAGCACTGCCTTTGCAACACCTTTGTTCAGGATGGAGATTGGTGGTGCGAGGAAGTTTTAAGTCATTTCCCAAAAGGCACCATCAGTGTTGAGGAAAGGATGTTGTCACTGGAACATTTCTCCTGGCCGTTATGAATGAGAAAGAAGGAAGGACAGCATCCCTGGAGTCTCTGCAATCTTCTCCTAGCACTGACCTCTGAGTTTAGCAGGGTCACAGGTGTGGCCGTTGATGCTGAGAGCTGCTTCATGAGAGAACTTGGGCATGAAATCTTTAAACTGAAGTTCTAAGTGCAGCCTGCCAGGGTTTTATGTGCTAATATCTGTTGTGTGCTTTTTGTACTCTAGAGGATGTAGTTGGGGCTAATGATTGAATCTGACTTCCTGATTTGGTGGTTAGTATGGTGACTTCTTACAGGGATGAAGTAGGGGTGAAATAATTTTATGGAAAGGACTTGGTATAATAAACGGGAAAGGGGGGAGTGAAAAACATAAGTTTTCTGGTTAAAAGTGATTGTTAATACTTTAATAAAAATGGAGATAATAGGTATTGATGCAGGTGTCTATCAGAAAAATGGAAATATACATCGGAAACGCAGAAGAACAGATCTAGGTGAATGGATTTAGGAGCTGTTTTTATAGGCATTAATGAATTATTCTCTTTCATTGGTCTGACATGTTCCTTGAAAATTGTAGTATGTGTGCTGGAAATAGTAATATATCAATAGATTTTACTTCAAAAGGGATACATGAGTTGAATATGAAGATACTTTAAAGAATAAAACTCAATTTAATCACTCATACCTTTTAGGATATATGAGTATTAAAATCAAGATCTAAGTAGCGACAACAAATAAAGATTGGTTCAATGAACAGCCAGACTACAAAGTTATGAACATGTGCTGCATTCTAATGAGAGAACTGCTGTGATTATAGGAGCTGTTAGTGAATCGCATGTTTTAAAAAGTATAAATTACTTTTGTCTGAGAAATGTGAAAGTTATTTTCAGGGTTATATTTGTGTTTCATTTATAAATTACTTTTCTTGAGAGATATAGCTCTTTATTTGGGGTTATATTTTTATTTAACAGATAACAGTAGTAATACTTTATAACAGTACCTATCAGCCTTTCTGGTAAGTAATTAACTGTTGTAGGTATATCTATGCTGATTGTTCGTGTCAGTTAAACTTACTGTGAACTGAAGAGGACAATTAAAGTCTCCTCAGTACCATATGTTTGAAATGTTGGAAGACAGTTTTGATATAAAGCTACACAGGGAAATAACTGAAAAATTAGAGATTTTATTTTTTAAAAGTAGTGTTAAAAATAAGCCATATATTCATGGGGAGAAAGCTTCAAGATCAGGAATGTGGTATACAGTTTATTAAGCCTACTGGACCCTTGATGTAGAAAAACTAAGTAATCTCTACTCTTTCAGTGCCCATCAGCATCATTTCTGGCATGGCGTATTCTGAATATTGGTGATGGCACAGGGATGTGACAAATATTTAGTTATTGCTTTCTTTTTTTCTGGACACATGGCAGACAGAGCCGAAGATCATTGTAATTTTGATGTTTCCTATTTTTGGCTCAGAACTCTTTTACACACTGTGATCCAAATGATTAGAATTAAAATACATAATATAACCTATTAGCTGTCTTTGTGCATGTGAAAACCTTATAAGACTACTAGTATATTTGGAAACCCCAGTTGGATCACTCAAAGACAGGAATGTTCAAGAACCAGGTGGGTTTCCAGTGCAAACATTTTCTGATTGCACCTTTGATTTAATTACTGTAATTTATCTTTGTGCTATTAAGTACTCCTCTTTAAATATCAGCACATTAGATTGAAAGTTCATTGGGTTTTTGCCAAAATCTTCTTAACCAGTACCATACCATCCTTATTTTAGGCAGGGTCCTGTGCAAATCAAATTCCGCTTTTGTCATGCTGCTTTCTGGTGCAGGTGCAGTGAGTTGGCCTTAAATAAGGCCAGATCTTAAGCCCCAGGACAAAATCAGCCAGAATCTCTCAGTACATTAATTACAATTTGCACATCAATGAAATCTGATACCCAAAGAAAAGTAGAGGGGGAAAAAAAAAAGGCAACTTGGCCATGTTCCCCACTCCTTGGAATCAACACCCTTTCCCCCAAGCCCAAGTCGACCAGGAGCTCTGGGCGACTGGGACAAGCCTGAGGCACAGTGCTATAGGGATCCAGAAGGTTCTGTCTTTCCAAATGTGCATCAGTGTCAATCTGAGGTATGATGTCCTGGGTTTCAGTCTTTAGTCTTGGTCTCAATCAGCTTTTACATGTCTCACTTTCCTTATCTACTGAGCTGCTTCTCACTTCTTTCTCCTTCACTCTCTTTTTAAATAGACCCCAAGGTCTGAACTGCACTGAACTCTCCCAGGCTCTAAACAAGGGCTGATATGAAGCCTCTCCATGCCCTTCATTCATATTCATTACAACATAACTGACTTTGGTTTTTATCTTTTTTCACCTTTAAGCCATGCAGTGAGCGATAAATCCCCGTAGGCAAAGGAAAGATGAACATGAAAAGGAAATTTTCTAAAATCTGAGAGAAAGGCATGCACAAAAATATGTATAGAAGAATAAATATACAGGAGCAGACATGTAGGAATGTATTGAAGCTCAGTGGTAATCAAGGTAATACCAATTCATAATATCATTTTCAAACACCAAAGTAACATGTTTTAAAAATGATAGTAAACTTAATGCTGATGAGACAGGAGTGGGATTTATATTGTTACTCAGAATGTAAATTGTTAGACCTTCCACAGAATATAATTTAGCAATATGTACTAAGAGTCTCTTGGTTCATTGTTTTCTCTTTTTAGGATTTAGTCTAAGAATCCTTTCAAACAGTTGAATAAATATTTCTGTAAAAATATATTATTAGTAAGCATGAAAACTGGAAGCAACATAAATATGCAACAACAGAGTTAAATATATTATAGTAATTAATGAGATGCCATAGTACATGGCCATTTAAAATGACACATTAAAGAATAGTTAATGTTAGCTGGACAAAATAAATATGTAGTAGAGTCTACCAGAGTATATTGTGATTTTAATTATGTAAGTATATATATTTATGTATCAATCAAAGACATATAAAAATCAATCAGTTAAGTATTTTTAGATATGTTTTCACATTTCTTTTTTAACTCTTCTATGTTCTCTAATATAGAAATAAAAATATGTTTCTACAATAAGCATACTAAAATATACTAAAAAGTAATATTTAGGATTTTTAAGTACAATTTTAATTTTTAAATAGTTAATATGTCAGATTATGATGTGCTTAACAAGTCAGTAAACATATTTTATCAGATGTTTTTAAATTTTAAATTGCACTACCACAAAGCATGATTTGTTACTGCCAATTATAATGAGTTAAGAAAAGATATTCTGGGGAGGAACTTGAAAATGTAAACAAAACATTGATATTTCTACCCTGAAAACAAATGAAAAGATCACAAGATATACTTTTTGTGTTTTCCCCTCTATGATTTCTCTCTGGAAGTGAATCATTTTGTCAGAATCATTAATTCTCTAAGTCAGTTGGTATGTCTTCTCTTGTCCTTTAGGAAGATACTGGCCCAGTGAAGGGGGCGGGGGTGGGAAGAAGTTAACCAAAGAACTTATATACATATATGCATGACCAAGGGACACAGACAATAGTGTGGTGAAGGCCTGGGGGTGGCGGGGGTTGGGGGTGATGGGTTTGGGGTGGAGGTGGTCAATGGAGAAAAAAGGGGACACCTGTAACATTTTCAACAATAAAAATAAACTAAAAAAAAAAAATAAACTGAAGTGATAAAGCAGCATCCAGTGTGCCTGACTTAAGTAAGTCCTCACTTAACTGTGCTGATAGGTTCTGTGACTTTGAGAAAAATGTAGTATAATGAAACCAATCTTACCATATGCTGATTGATACAAACAAGAGTTAAGGTCCTATGGAAATGACATTATTGGAAGGCCTGCTGTACTCATTTAGGAGGCTTAATATTCTCTCCCATATTTCTTTAGAAAGAATATTACTTTGAGCCTGTCATCTTTTTCTTATTTTTTAAAATAAATATTTAAATACATTCTAATAAGTATTTTAAAAAATTAATATACTTCTCAATAAAAAGTACTCCAATATTGGAAAATTTCACAAGTAGTCAAATTCTTAAAAGCAAAAGGTTTGTCGCTTGGTGTTGATTTCCAACTGAGCTTGCATTTGAGATGTAAATATTGTTTTTAAAGACATGCTCCCATTGCAAGTAAATCAGGTGTCCTCACCCCACACCCCTTTCAGTCACATAGAGTTGCTGATTCCGGTTTTACAGTGATTCATTTTAATTAACTCACAGCTAGAGAACACGGTAGATAGATAGCAACTCTCCAGGTTACATCATCTGACATGGATATAAGATTAGAAATTTTCTTTCATAAGCAGACTGTTTATGTAGTCTGCTTATTATATAGTTTATATAATAAACTATTTTCTAGACCTCCATTAAAAAAACCGCATTGCATGTGAAATTGTCTAGAGGCCAATTACTTAGGGGCCTGACTCAAGCTATAGGAAATAAAAATGTATTAGCCAATTTGTAACAAACAGAAGTGCTCATTAAATTAATACTAGTACAAAAACAATGCAGTTTCTATGAGAATGTTCTAACCTAATAAACTTATTAAGGAACTCAGGTTATGCAATAAATCCATAAGGTAGCTAGAGGATATTTCAAAATTTGGGCTGGCTTTAAGCAGGTGAAGTTTTATATTATCTGTTTGCCAGGGGGAAAGCCAAGCCTACATAATGTTAATGTAAGAAATCATTCAAACCTGTGAAGAATTTCTGTGAGTTTATTTGAGCCAAACCGTCAACAATTGCCGCGAAGCCAAAACCTCAACGGATTGATATAATGCTCCGGAGAATGTCCGTTTTGCACTTTGTTTTATAGATTACAATCAAAAGAGGAGACATAAGTGGGTTCCATGACATCCATTGGTGACAGATTAGGGAGGCAGGAGAAAGCAAAGCGGGGGAAACCTCTGGGACTGGATAAAAAGTAAAATGACGGACACACTTCTTTTACTTAGGTGGGTGCAGGATAGTTAACAGTCAGCAGTTAACTCAATAACAATGAGGGGATTTATGGTCTCTGAAGGGGTGCTTCTGCTTTGAGGGGTCCAGAAAAAGGAAAATTACTTTGACATTCCAATGATATGTTATTGTAGATGCAAAAAGACAATCAACAGGCTTAGTTAAGGTGAAAATTAACCTTTGTTAGGGAAAAATGCTGCCTTAGGACGTGACTACTTACCATAGACTGCTTTTATTTTATTATTATTATTTAAATATATCTTTATTGATTTCAGAGAGAGGAAAGGAGAGGGAGAGAGAGAGATAGAAACATCAATGACGAGAGAGTCACTGATCGAGCCTGCAACCCGGGCATGTGCCCTGACCGGGAATCCAACCCCGATTGCCTGGATCCTAGGTCGATGCTCAACAGCTGAGCCACGCCCGGCCGGGCTAGACTGCTTTTAGTTTAAGAAGTTTTAATTGCAGACCATCCTTGTGGTTACTTACGGTGTCTGAGTTTGCAAGGCCGCCATGCAGGCCTTCCCTGAGCTTGTGAGGTTTAGCATGTGGCCCCTTTTCGTTCACAATACTGAGTCCTCTGCAAAAATCAACACAGGTTGTAGCAGAGTGGCATGAAAACCTGCCTTCTGATTTCTTTTTCTAACATACCAAATTGCCTCCGGAATTCAAGTTCCTCTTTGTGCTTGAGCAGCAGTCCTATTAGGGAGTGCTGGATTCAATCTGAGGATTATTTTTTCTACCCAGTGTTTGTTAGTTTGCTCCCCCTTTCGGGTCTGCTGTTATTCATTAGGTCTCTTTGGCTGTAATATGAAGCACCGTGACAGGAGCGACTCATCTTTTGTCTGTCAGTGTGGCCCAGACATAATGAGAGTACACAGCCTTTCTTTCATTTACTACCCAAACTCTTTTCTAAAAATCAGTTCAAACTGCATCAGCAATGTCAAGTTTATACATGCTTAAAAGAAAGTAGGCTTGTTCAAATTTCTCTAATTTTTACATTTGGCTGCAAAATATATCTTTTAAATTAGTAATTGGGTTGATTCTGTACTATTTTATGAAATAAGTGTTTATTGTAAAAAACTTGGAAAAATTCCATATCATACAGTTCTAACCTTCTGATAAATTTTGTTTCATCCTTTAAGTATTTATATAAACTTATTTGCCTAGTTTATTCAAGTGATTTAAAAACATATACTGATCATGGGCAATGTTCTACACACTGTAAGAGGACATTAAAGCTGTGTGTGTGTGTGTGTGTGTGTGTGTGTGTGTGTGTGTGTGTTCTGCCTTCAAGTCACTCACAGTTTGAAGGTACAGAGATATAGGGCAAAAAGTTCTATTTGAGGAGTAATGTTACAGTTGAACCTTGAACAAATGGAGCTTGAAAATCCACATAGAACTTTTGACTCCCCCAAAACTTTACTAATAGCCTACTGTTTACAGGAAGCCTTACCAATATCATAAACAGTCAATTAATACATATTTTGTATGTTATGTGTATTATATACTATATTCTTACAATAAAGTAAGCTAGAGAAAAGAATGTTATTAAGAAAATCATAAGGAAGAGAAAAATAACTACATTTACAGTACTGTATGTAGTTATTGAAAAAAATTCATGTATAAGTGGACCTGCACAGTTCAAACCCATGTTGCCATGTTCTTCAGGGTCAACTGTATGTGTGTATGTATATATATTTGTATGTGTATGTATATGTAATAGATATTATATACATATAATTTATATGTAATAAAATATATGTTAGTGATACCATTATAATAACCCAGTTACTATTTAACAGGAAAGAAAGGAAGACTAAATAATGTAAGTATGCCATTTATACAGCTTTGGTAATTTAACGCTCTCCAAGCCTGCTCCCCACTAATTGGTAGGGGAAGGGACTGAACAAAGGCAGTTTGGACACATGCCCAGTAAGGTCTGAGTGATGTGGGAAGACGCTTATCTGTCAGTCACACCTGGGAACAGGTAAATTGGCCAGAATAGGTGTGGCCATTGCAAGGGCACAGAACCTGAATATTTAAACTTCTGAACAAAGGGAATTCTTTCTCTTGGTTCTTGGCTCTCAGCCCTCTAGTTCTCTTGGGACTCCTGTTGCAGGGGCACATTTCCCTGTATTTGCCCACGTGGCCCCACGTAATGGACTAATGGACTTTAATTAGCCTGACGCTCTGTAGCAGACCCGGCTGCAACGTGGAGCAGAAGCTCTGGGCATTGGCCTTGCTTTTGGCTCTACAGCAACCCCAGCTGCACTTCTTTCAGGTCTGGTTTAAGGGACATGGACTTCATAACTTGAGGAATGTAACTCCACATAAATAAAACCTTTTACCACATGTCATTCTCTCTGTGACTCTTAGAAAATTCATTTTCTAAAGATATCGTAAGAACCCCACCCCCACAAGCAAGGGAGGAATTTGATTCTCTGGTAACAGTATCTTGTTTTCTTACTTCACAATATAATGAGCATTTTCCCACTTCATTAAAAATTTTATAACAGTGTCATGTAATGGTTGCATAATATTTCAAGATATGAGCCTTCTTTTTTTTTATTTAGGCATTTCCCTAATAATAAATATGTAGGTTCTTTTTTTATTTTTAGAAATTATTAAATAATAAAATCTTGGTACTTACATTCTTTGCATCTCCAAATTTTAGAATAAGCTTCTACAGGAGAAATTTATGGGTCAAAAGCTTGAAAAATTTCAAAATTTAATACAACTGATGAATTACTTTGCAGAAAGGCTGTAGAAACTTACACTATCATTACAGAAAATATTAGAGTGACAATCATACAACTCTTATGCCAATATTTTATGTCACTTAAAAAACTTATTGCTGACATTTTTGTTGAAAAATGGTAAGTCCTTTTTTTAATGTACATTTCCTTGTTAGTAAATTTGTATATTTAAAATGTGTACATATAAAAGTATACTTAAATTCATCAAGACCTCAACCCAGATTGGAATCTGGGAGCCGATAGGGGGAGCTCTCATACCCTACACTGATGCAAAGCCCTACAAGAGGAACTCTTTGGTCATAACAGTGCCCCCTAACTTCTTCCCCTCTGTGAAAGAATTTCCTCTTCTTTGTTCTATAGAACTTGCAGATGGTTCACCATGGCTGCATGTTCAGGATTACATTTTTTTTCTTTTGTCCTGAATAAACCCTTTTTGTTGGAGGAATATCTAGCTGACTTTTTTTACTTAAGATCAACATATATAAATTTACATCATTCATATATGTATATATAAAGTCTTGTGTTTATTTTAAAAAATATTAGTTGACGCTTTTTGCTTAAATTTTTGGAATTTTTTTTTTTTGCTTGTAAGATTTTAAAATTTATTAACCCATTGTCATAGTTATGGTAACTATTTTTTCCCATTTTGTTTCCCTGCAATATTTTTACATTGGCTTTTTAGGAGCTGTAGAAATTTTGATGTTTTTGTTTATTTTGTTTTGGTGGATGGTGGAATGATTTTGTGACTTGAAAGCTCTGTGCTATCCAGATGGTACTTTTTCATAGTTTTAATATTTATAGTCATCTCTTTATGGAATTCATCAAATATATTATATGATGTAGGTAATTATTTTTCTCAGTAGTAGATTTTTCTAAACATTTTTGTTGAATAGTCCAGTCATCTTTCTTCATTCAAAACACATATTTTTTTCAACAATTTTAATAGCTTTTGTAGTATATATTTAATTGTATGTTTCAGGATATTTTGATAAATCCTAATGCCATATACAAAGAAATAAGAAATACTGTAACTTAAAGAAGCTAAATTTATATTGCATAGATTACTTTTGTCTTTTCCCGTGTTCATTCTTTTGCCACTTATATTTATTAACAAATCAAATTTTTAGATAATTTTTATATAAAGAAACTTTATATACTTTCATCAGAAGAAAACAAAGTGCTCCAAATAATGTTGAATTTGGAGAAGTGTATCACTTAAGCAATGCACACTTGACTAAAGCAATTCAATCCATCTGACTTATTTTACAAGGTGATTCTGGGATCTGTGGACTAAAAGTTTTTCCTTTTGTCAAGGTTGAGATTTCATTCAGACCCACCTAATGTTTTCCATTGAGTACATCAGCAATAAAGAGAGAAAACTTATGAGCAAAGATGCTTGGTTTCTTGAGCTCCTGTCAGTAATAATAATAATAAACAATAAAATACATTAATTGCATGCTTTTTATGTAACAGGTGCCATTCTAAACACTTTAAATATTTAATTAACTAATTAAATCCTTACCACTATCCTATGAAATGGTTATTATTTTTATTTAGCATATGAGAAACTGAGGCTCAGAGAGGTTAAGTAACTTGTCCAATATAATGCAACTAATAGAATAGGTAGAGTATAATTTAATTAAATTCCTGAAGCCTTTAATTAAACTATATAAATAGCAACAGAAGAAACAATAGTGAAAAAATAAGTTTTGAATCCAATGTTTATAAGAACCCCAGTTGACCTAGTTTAAGTCTGCTGATTATAGTTCTTAACCACTGAATAGTAACTCTTTTTTCGGGGGGTTAGAGGGGGGGAATGTACAGTGGGGAGAGTGAAAGGTTGATGATCATTAGTAAGTGGTCTCAAGGTCTGCAAATTTCTAGTGGAATCTTCTCTCAGCATGTAGGAAGTCCATTGTCAAGTCCGGGAAAGCAAATTTTAATGCATTAAATGAAAGAATAACTTTTGATGCTGTCTTTTAAAAATATATTTGGTTTTGGGTTGAGAAATTATCTTATGTTGCGATCAGTCTCATTACAAACTGAAACAAGTGAACTTTCTTTTATAATAATGCTTCAGTGAAGAGGCAGTGTATTTTTCCAGCTGTTGACATTTAGTTATTGCCATCATTTACATACTGCATTTTAGAAACCATCTTTTCTCTTTTTATTGTTTAAATACTTAAGAGAAATTGTATTTTCCTATATCCCCACATGGTGACAAAAAAGAAATGAATATGAAATATTTATTTAAGCTCAAGTCTGGAGAAAGTAATTTAACTTTATAGAGGTAAACGAGATAGTCTTCACTGGCTAATATATCACAGGGCAATATAATTCTATAAAATACTTGGTGATATAGTAATAATGTGGCTTTTACTTACTTTTCTAGCACAAAATCCTGTAGATTATTGAACCAAACAAAAAGTGTTCCTCCTCTTCATGTTAGTAATTGTACTATATCATTCTAGTGTCACCTGAGATGATTATTAAAGTAAAATGTGCATTACAATGAGATAGTTCCATAAGGTACACATCAATCAAATTAGGGATCATAACTTTTTATTTTATATACTTTTATATTTAAATACAAAATGTTAAATTCAAACAATACTTATATAAAAACTTAAAATATATAGTATTGTCTTCTCCATCTCATGCCTATCCACTTTCTTCCTGGATATAACCAGTGTTGAAATTTAGCATGTATCCTTCTAGAACTTTATCACATATAGATAGACATAGACATAGACATAGACATAGACATAGACATAGATATAGATAGATATAGATATAGGTATAGGTATAGGTATAGATATAGATATATGGTTCTAGGATTTTAAAAGGATATAGGGTCATACTATCCCTACATTTCTGCAAATTATTTTGTTACTTAAATATGTCTTGATATTTGCTAATAGATATTTTTAAGTGCTAGGCTTTTATTTTTTTAAAGGTTAGCATTGTCATTTGAACCATAGCCGACTAGAGTTGGCTCTACAATCTCTGTGAAGAATTGGAATATGAAGAAGCAAGCATTTAAATGGAGGCACCAGCCAAGTCAGTGCTACAGAGCACTTAAGAGGCCCTGAAGCCTGAAGCCTAGTCTCTATGGAGATAGATTCTTGTTTCATACGTTAGCAACCATTATTCCTTTTTCTTCACATTCTCTAAAATCAAAACACATCTTCTGTCCTATCTTCTTCCAGATATGTTCCATAAGATATTTGGTCCACTGTCCCAGCTGCAGTGCTCTTTATAATGCCCCTCATTCTGTCCAAGGACTTTCACAAATCCCAAGGCATCCATTAATCTTTACCCTCTGAAGATCTCTATCATTTCCAGAAGGCAATTCAAATCACAATAAATCTTGCACTTTCAGACACAGCCTGGTGCACTTCCTTTTCTTCCTTGAAGGAGTCCAGCATTATCATTTGCATACTTTTGATACCCAGTAATGCCAATCCTGTTTGCCAGGACACAAAGCAAATCACAGAAAAAGAGGCCACAGCTGAGTAAACAGCACTTGTTGCAAAATATACTCATCACTAGATAAAACTGTAGAGCAGTCTTGGCTGCAGCACTTATAACCTTGGCTGGGATTCTCAGTAGAATTTGTCTCATCAGTTCTCACTGACTGAACACTCACAGCATGGGAAAAATATAAATGCGCATTCATTGACACATATTATTTACTGTAAAGATAAAGATATACACATATTGTATGCACATTATAAACATGCATCAGTAAGATACTTCAAAAATGACAACAAATTAGTGTTATGTGAGCATGGTCAGTGTATTAGATGTACACATGTTTATAGCATAGATTTCTAAGAGTGGAAATGCTGTGTAAGAGATGTTGAGGGACTTAATAGATTGGTAGTGAAGAAAGAAACTAATCCTTTCAATGCTCACTTCACTCCTTCTACATATTACACCAATGATGTTCCTATGAAATTACTCAGCCCTTCAGGGGAGATATAAGAAGTGTATAATTTGAATCTGAACTTCAAGGGTATTATCATCTACACGGGGAAGATAAAAATTTCACATTTTAAAAAGCTTAGATAAAAAGTGTTATTTTAGGTAGTGTTGAGTATGAGATTATAATAGAAAGGGGTAAAGAAAATCAAAAGGGCTCTAGGATCAAAGAAGACTTCTGTTCTGGGATATCAAAATTATAAAGGTGGGACTAGTTTGTTAAAGGCTAACTCTCTCAAAGAGACTACCTGGGAAATCTAGACAAAATTATAGGAAAATATCTATAAGAAAGTATTAGGTAGCTCTCAAGTTAACAAGGACTCAATGGGCCAAGGGCCCAGAAGAAGAAAAAGGAAAAAAGAAATGAACGTTTGGTACCACTTTTTTCTTCAAAGCATTTGCCCATTTTCATGGGGCTCGTTGAGATGCTTACAAGCTGAGATAAACTCCTATAAATCTCAGGGGGCTGTAGGTCAGAAACTAGAGTCTAGGGACCACCAAGAAAAGGGCCTGGCCTACACTCAAGGCTTCCCCTTGGTATTAGTGTAGGACTAGATCCTTGGAGTAAGAGTGACCTTTTATAAAGAGCAGCATTCACAAAACCAGAAGCTTTGCTTTGAAGCCTCTCAGTATCAGATGGATAATACCGTGACCATAACTGCCTGCCAGTGAGCTCATCCAGGGACTCAAATTAACTCTCCAATCTTTCAAATAAAATTCCTGGCTTTCAATCACAAATTACCAAGCATGGGAGGAAATGAGATTACATGATTGAAAACTGGAAACATAAATAGAAGATAGACATAGGTCCACAAGACATTTAGATATTGAAGTCAATGAACAAAGACTTCAAGATAATTGTGTGCCCCAGTTAGTGCAGTTACCTATTCAGCAGGTATTGATGTAAGCTAACTTGGTCAGATTCACTAGTTCCTGTTACCTGCAGACTGTCTCTTTTGGGCCACTTAGTTTACTTTCTTTGCTTTATGTGCTGTTTTCTCTATGTGAACTTCCACTTTAAACTGCCCTTTGTGTGCATGTTTATAACTTGCACTTGAAGACACCTTTCTGAAAACTGCCAATTCATCCCCAGTTCTTCATTTCCCAGCAGTCTCAGATGACTTCCTTCCAAACCTATAATCCCTTTCTCCCCATTAAAAATGAAGAGCTGTAAGAGACCTTAAGGGAGATGTGTAAGTCAGCTATATTAATTAGAAACAGCCTTGAACATTTCCTGCTGAGTTTGGGAGTAATACAGAAAACTACACAGAAGTGGAGACTGGAAATCCCAGACACTTTTCAAATTTATGTTTCTTGGTAATAACTTTGTCTCATTTGGACAGTGAACCTCAGTCCCCTAACACAGCTGGTATTAGAGCAGGTAATCTTTCTTCTGCAGGCCGGCATGGGCACCTTCCCTGCTTGTCTTAACCCCTCTCCCATGAAGAAGTTTAGTGCTTCAGTTGAGAATTTAAGGTGCTGGTAAATGGTTGAAATCATCTCCTCAAACAAGGCATCATACTGTTCCTATTTACATAATAATTACAGACAACTGAGGTTTATTTAATTATGTCCATAATCTGCAGAGAATTCTTTATTAGAAGTTTACTGGAAAGAAAGGGGGACCCAAAATCCCCTTTGTAAGAGAAACCACACAGATGTAGTTGACATGTTTTTACTGTCTGCTTAATAACCTTTCTTCTCCTCCTTGTCTAACAGCAGCAACACCCTACCCCACGTCTCGTTTCCTCACCACTCTAGTGAAGCCATCAAAGAAAAGAGCTTGTCTTTATGGCCAAAGGGATGGACTCGTGATCCAGAGCTGGCCAAAGCTGGGTCAGTTAGAGTTCTACTTTATAGTTACATTATCCGTTCCCTACACACACACACACACACACACACCCCACCCCTGAATTTAGGTATGGCTGAGATTAGCTCTAGGCCTGAGTTCAGCCATGTAAGACAGCACATTACTTTTCTTCATAAGATGAATTTGAGCTGAGTTTCTGTCACTTGCACTGAGAGAGTCTTGAGTAGCTCAAGTGTGAGAATGGGTGGAAATTATCTAAAACAGAGAACTATATAGAAAGGAGAGCCTCCTCTGAAGTGTACAAACAATGGAACTCAACTGTGAAGAAGCTTCCACACAGCTAGAGTTAGATTCTAGGGTCTTTACCATGAGCCTATTAACTTTGTATATATGATGATTAGAAAATATCACACATACTTTTTACAAGTATTATTAAAATTTTTGTCCCTTTTAAAGAAGGAGAATCCAGAAGAAAAATGGACATCAAGAAATAGGTCATTCTTTCAGCATGCCTTAAAATTCTGTATCAAACAATGAATTACTTTATGTTAAAGGGGGTTATATTTTTGAAAATTGTTATATAATGGGATTGTTTAAAAGATGCCTTTGAAGCATTAACATTTTTACTTTCTTGTACCCTTCTATCTATTAGCTCTTATTAATATTTAAAGAAAATGAAGCTGCATTTCTTAACAAAAATTGGACAGTTGAAAAGTCCATTATCATATTGGACTTTTTCCCATTATTTGGAAGCAGAGGATGTTTATCTTTTTAAAGCTCTTGTGGTTGAATGTTTTAACACCGAAGATCTTTCTTATGTACATGACACTTGAAAATGAAGTCTTGCCTGAAATGAGTTAATCCAAAACTGAAACAATAATTATTTGTCAAGATCAAGACATGACATGTTAATTTATTTAGAACACAGTAGGGCCGTCCCTAGTCATACTAAAACATATTTGGTGGATTATTCTTAACCACATTTGATAGAAACATTTCCAAAATTAATTAAATATAATCTTATTATACCGAATAGTCTAAACTTGCCTTCTATTTACTTTTCAAATAGTAAATCTCTGTTGGCTGACCACAGATATCATTGTAATGATCAGTTACTGTGGGACAGGTTGATGCCCTCTGTTGCTTTTTAGATACATAAATTCATTTGTCCCAGTTATAAATGATTTCAGCCTGGTGCGGTTTTGATGTGTTCACCTTCGTAGTTTTCTGTCTCTTTCTTTACTGTCAAAGTCCCAGCTGTCCCTTCTCCTCTCAACATTATAGACTCAGCAATCTCCCAGTTCCCTCTTGTTCTTGCTCTTCCTCATCATTATCTACAGGTCTCACATGAGCTTGGTAAACTCTGTTTTGACCACTCTATAGTCTCTTTGGCTGACTTCTGATCTTGGAATGTGAGGCTAGTAGATAAACATACTGAATAAATGAAGGGGTATTCACCTTCCTTATAATGATAAAGAAACTGTTACTTGTTTTCAGATGGTGAAAACTAACATTAGAGGCCTCAGATAATGTTGAAAAATCTAGCCAGGTTAGTCAGAAAAGAGTATTTTATTAAACATTTTAGAAATAGAAAACATTCTCAGTAATTATTCATTTAAGAAAGAAGGAATTTTGGAGGATTCTTTTATTTCTTCTTGTTTTGATTTGAAAGGTCCTAAAAGTAAGGGCTTGTTTATTACATTTCTAAAAGGCTAAGAGCACATGAATATTGTCCTCAAATGGAGTCATCAATAATTGAAGAATACAATAGAAAGGTTTCTATAGAATGTTTAAAATTGCAAAGCCCAAGGATAAGATGATCTAGAAACTCACCAGGGGAAAACTAAAATGATAAATTTGTTCATCACCACCCTGCAAATGTGCAGTTACTGAACACTTGACTTCATTTCGCTAAAATATAAATAGCATTTTAGTTATCTGAAGACACTGACATATGGAAGGTGTTTGGGAATTTATGCCAGTTGAACAATTATTTAATAAATTAACGAACAAGATATTATTGGACGTTGTCTGTATGCATAGAACATCCCAGGTGGTGTGGGGGAAGTAGTAATCGAATCACATCATGCTGTTGCTATGCCCATGGGATATCCTGCCATCAGATCACGACTGTTCCCTGCCAAAAAACCCCCAGTACCTCATTTAAAAATGACTGTCATGTATGTTTTTCAATTTCTAAATGGGGTACTAGAAATAGTAGAAAGAAGCAGGACAGTGGTATTGCAATGTAGGCAATACAAAGAATTCCTCCAAAATGTATCTGATGAAGAGGAATATTATTACAAAAAGTGTCTGAGTTCCAGTTGGTCAGAGAGGGTTTTTTAATTTTTTTTGGGCTTAAAATGACTAAATGTCAATTTTTCATAACATTAGAGAGATAGTGAGAGCAGAATTACAGGAAGAAACAAAAGAAATGATTTACTCTCTATTCCCTTTTCTGTTCTTGGTTGTGTTTAATTAGCCTCTCATATGAAGGTGTGTATTTGTATTATGAGAAGGGGCTTCCTCTGTAAGAACACCTTGTCCTGATCAACACAGGTGCAGGGGGTCAGGTGTTCTCAGAGGTCCTTCCTGGCAAAACAGGAATGTGAAAGAGGAAATAATGAATGTAGAAACATAATTTTTGGTGTGTTTCCAGTAATGACAGGCAAATCAAATATCCTAAAATAGCCTTGACACAAAACACATGGGCACATTGGCTGATATATAATCTACATTCTTTAAATGCATAAATGAGCTCAAAAGAAATACAGAAAATTTGCAAGGGCCAGTGATGAAGAATTTGCAAAGGAGAGGAGAAAGAAACTAAATCTGGGCCATTCTGCCAGGTGTAGGGGAACATTGTAGATCTTAACGATCAAGGGACTTAAATTGTAATGACTTCATAGAAGTAGGGGTAGATAAAGTTTTAGGCTTTTATAAAGAGGAGAGTTCAAATTAATGCTTTCACAAATTCTAGAATTTTTAAAGGACTACATCATTGTATAATATATCTGCCACAGGCTAAGGAAGATGACAGGTAAACTTGCCTATCTTGGCTTATACTTTGGAGAGCTTTTTAAAAATCTGTCATAATTTGTCACTCTAGTCCTGTCCTCACAGGGATTGGATTTGAAAGTCATGTATATGTGACCTTAGCAAAAAATAAAAATTAATTTTTCAAAATGGTTCTTGATTGACAATACTCATGGGACGCCTGGTAGAAGCAAATGTAAAATCTCTGGAGAACTCCAACTCAGGTCCTTAAGTTTCTTGTGGATGTAATTTCATAAAAAATGAGTTTACAACCTAAAATTGAAAAAATACAAAAGGAAATAATCATCAGTTAGCCATAGTCATTAGAGACAAAAAAGAACATATTTAGAATACCAAGAACTTCAAGTAGTACCTATTATTGAATATTAATTACAAGTATGTTTAAATAATGAAAATGATGATAAATTTAATAAAAAACATGAAACACAAGGAAGATACTAGCAGACCTGATTTGCAAAAGAATAATATAGCCTTTTTAGAAATTTGACACAATTACCAAGAATATACACATTTTTCACAAGCACATGTGAAAACTGTAAAAATAGTTCCCATTGTAAGTTTACAGAACACGTTTCCACAAATTTCAAATAATTTGTATCAGAAACACACTATTCTTTTTAAAAGATTTATCTGTATTGTTAAAAGTATTACAGATGTCCCCCTTCCTACACACTGATCCTTTCTACCCAGCCTTTGCTCCCTGAGCCCCCCCCCCAGACCTTTACTGAACTATGGTCTGTGTCCATATATGCATATATATGGGTTCTGCATATATGCATATAAATTCTTTGGTTAATCTTTTCCCACCCCCACCTCCCCCCTTCCCTCTGAGATTCATCAGTCCTTTCCATGCTTAAACACAATGCAATTAAGTTAGACATCAGTATAAAAAAGACTGAAGGCTAATGGAAAGTAACTGAGCTCCCAAATGGGGAGAAGCGGGAGGACATGGCTCATTGCCTAAGGCAGGATTTGCTTTTTCACTCAGACTTGCTGAACATCCCTGCCCTTCAGTTTATGACTTTTCACTTAAGGGCTCTTGGGAAGTTATGGCACTTTTAGAATAACTCCTTTTTTCCTGATATAATGATGCTTTCACCCTAATGACAATAACTTAATATGCTACAATAAGGGAAATATCAACATTATTGCTTCCAAAACATACACAACAGCCTCTAGTAGAGAATATTTTAAGGGGCAAATGTGAATAGTGCACCGTATTTGGATGACCTAACAAATTTTGTTTTGAGGATGTTTCACGTAGAAACAGGATGTAGGCCACAATGATCCCAGTAGTGAGGGATACGAGTGTCAATTGGTATAACAGAATGGATCTCCCCTATTGCAGGTTACCTGACACAAACTACTTTACATATGATTTTATTAACAGAATTTGGGATGTTTCCCTCAAGTCTTCTAGGAATACGATCTCATCAAAGAAATATATTTTTGTCTTTTTCTTTCCTGCATAAACTTTATTTTACTTCATGTCCTACTGTATTGTTCACTGCTTCAAACAATATTAAATAATAGTACTGTGGAATATTATTACTTGATTAATGAATTTAATGACCATGTTTCTAGTGAAACAATTTTAGAAATGGTTGTTTGAAAATGTTCTCAGTTTGGTCATCAGTTGGCCTTCGATTTCTACTTCATTTCTAGTCAGCGTTGGCAATTTACTTTTTAGAAAATTATTCACTGTATGGTGACAATTTAAAAACACTTTATTTTTCTTATGTTTTCTCTTCCCTTATAAGATTAGTTCATGGACTTTGTTTTTCTTGCTGATTGATCTGATTATATTTTTAGCATTTTATTAAATTTTCAAAGAACCAGCTTAGATTTATTAATTGTACTGTGTAATGTGTATAATTTGGCTATAATTTTTAGTAATTCTTTCCCCTGGTTTCCAGTAGGATTGATTCTTTGTATTTTCATAAAATTAAAAGTTGAAAGCTGAGTTCATTGCGTTCTCTCTCACCTCCAACAATAAACACTATTTAATTCAAGGTGTTTGTCTTTGAACAGAGCATTTTCCCCAGACCTACCCTTTGATATATTGTGTTCTTATTTTTATTGATTTATAAAAATAACTGGTGGTATTTTTTTTGTAGTATTTTTCCTTAACTTAGAGTCATTTGGGAACATGCTTTTTTAGGTTAAAAGATGCTGTAATTTGTGGTTGAAAATTGATATTATTAGTTTATTTTTGATAATTTTAATCAGATAATGAGGCTAGTAAAATTTTTGCCTTTTGAACTTACTACATTTTCCTCATGACCTAAAGTTCTGGTATAAGGCACTTGTCAGATTTCCAAGAAAATATCCATTACCAATGACCATGTCATAGAAATCCATTTATTCTTCTAAGAAGTAGGTCATAGACTTGAGACTTTTAGACTAAAAAAATATATAGCTATTTTTTTCTTGAAGCAATTTAAAAAATAGAGTTTGTATTAATCCACCTGTGTTTTAAGTCTAAAACTTTTCTCCTATATATGCCAGTCAGATTTCTAATCTACAATTATTTAATAACCAAAACCAGTGGGCATAATGCAAATAAAATTTCATAATTAATCAATTGTGTACTTCAATTCATGTTATACAACCTTGTGCTATGGACAAGTGCACTAATTCTATTATATATTCAATTATGGTGAATATAATGGCTGAAGGAACTATAATATTATTATTTACAGTTATAGTTTATGACTATATAGAAAAAAGACAAAGTTTCCTTTAGGAACAGATCCTATTTTTAGCCTACCATTTGTTGGACAATTTGGGTTAGTAAAGATGGGCTCATTTTATGGGTTGAAAGGAGATGATGGAATTAAAATACTGAACCACTCTGCACAAGAAGACAAGGTGAGTTTGGGATTTTCACAGTAAACTAGAGAGGAAGATGTAGTAAAACGTCCGAGAAATTTTTGAAAGAAAGGAAGACAGCACAAAAGTTATGGGAGAGGTTAAACATAGAATTACAATATGACCCAGCAATTACACTTCTACTTATCTACCCAAAAGAACTGGAAATAGGTTTTCAAACAAAAACTTATACATGAATAGTCACTGCAGCACTATTCACAATAGTAGCTCAAAGGTAGAAACAACGCATATGTGCGTGACTGAATGCATGGGCAAACAGGATGTGGTCTGGCCATACAATGAAATATTATTCAGCTATAAAAAGGAATAAAATACTGATACATGTTACAACAGGATAAACGTTGAACACATTATGCTAAGAAGTCAGATGTAAAAGGCCATGTACTGTTTGATTCCATTTATATGAAATTCTAGAATTGGCAAATCCATAGAGAAAGAAAGCAGATTTGTGTTTAGTTGCTGGGTGTGTGGTGTGTGTGTGTGGAATGATTGCTTAATAGTTATGGGGTTTCCATTTGGAATGATAAAATAATCCTGGAACTAGATAGTGCTAGTTATATGACATTGTGAATATACTTAATGCCACTGAATTGTACACTTTAAAATAGTAAATTTTGCAATATGTCTATTGTACCACAATAAACAAAATTAAAAGAAAAAAATTGCTGAGTTGAAGACTAGTTTAGCCCTGGCCAGTGTGCTCAGTTGGCTGAGTGTGGTCCATGCACCAGGGAGTCACCTGTTCAGTTCCCAGTCGGGCACATGCCTGGGTTTTGGACTCAATCCCCAGTAGGGGGTGTGCAGGAGGCAGCCGATTGATGTGATTTTCTCATCGATGTTTCTTTCTCATTGATGTTTCTATCTCTCCCTCTCCCTTCCTCTCTCTGAAATCAATTAAAAAAGGAAAAAAAAAAAAGAAAGCTATTTTAGTCTGAGCACTGATTTATCTTGAGAAGTTTGTTTTCTTTACTTATAATTTAATTAAAACAGGCTCAATTAAAGGAAAAGCACTGGGTTGGGAGAAGTTGCTTTTCCTTGGTACTTTTTTGTACCTTTTGCAAAGAGAATATATTACCTACTAAAAATTAATTGATTGAGAAATTCCTAGTGGATGAAATGAAAGAGGGACTTTAGAAAGCAAGGTTTAGTTTACTCTTCAGTTTTGCTTGCTGTGAAATAACCCTTTACTTTATTACCTAAGCTTCAATAAAACCTATTACACACCAATGCCTGTAAATTTTTTTTTTTTTTAAAATCAGAGAAAAGAAGGAAAGTGAGCTACTCTGGGTCCAGGTGGCTAAACAGAGGGAGTAGGCATGAAGTGAAGTAAGATTCAGACTAGTAATCGGAAACAGAGAGAGTAAGAAATGAATAGAAGAAATTAGAAAAATATTTAGAGGTTGAATTTCCCCCATATATGGGATGGGGCTTAAGCTATTTTAACAGAAATAATCATTAAATATTAATATTCACTTAATATTAACTTTGTTTAGTAATTCATATTAAAAGGAAGAGGCTGCATGAGTTATGGATACCCAGGCAATTGGAATCTGGGTTACCAATATTATAAAGCAGTAAAAGTGACTCCTATGTAGAATTTGAAAAATTTCATAATAATAATACCAAGTGATGAATTTCAGTTGTAATTGAACAGTGGAGGCCTTGTTGAAATAACTTTCCAAGGTAAATAATTACAAACTACAAATGACTAGTTCTGGGAACAAAACAGACAGTTAAAACAAGAAAATGATTTCTAGATATAGTTCTAGCATTTTTACTGTATAGAATAGCTCTTAGTTTAATAATTAGTTGTACATCTATTTTTCCCAACTGGGTAGTAAACAAAGCTGAAGTTTGGTTCTATTTACTTCATGTATTTACCCAGTGCCAGGCATACAGTAGATCCTGAAAAAGAAATTTTTATTAAGTGATCCAAATCTGTTTGATTAAAGTTTGAACAGCAGATGAGAGGGGTCATGTCATATAGGCAACTACTTAATTCTTCTGACGATAAGATTGAATGAGTCAGGCATTAGAGGATTTATCCGTATGTCTGAATGGAAGGGAAAGAAAGTTCTGCGAATTCCTAAAGTGAAAAACCATTGACTTGCCCACGGGTGCTCACATTAAAATTGACATTTGTCTTAAAAATTTAAAAATTATTGCAATGGATTTTAAATCAAAATACCATTTTTTAACCATGAAACTGAGAGCCAGACTCTGAAGTGATCAAATATTTGTTTAACAGTATTGGGAGCTTTCACGGGCCAGATGTTGATGGAGAGATGTAAAGCTGAAGAAGATATGACCTAGGCATTCAAAGTGTTCACAAAGTTGTGACATAAATAAATATAAAAGCAAACTCTTATCAAAATATAAATTCAATACTGTACAACTCAAGTACAGTGGAAACATGAAGGACATCATATCCACAATAATTATAATAACTATTATCCATGAATTATAATTGTATTGCATCATAAATAGAATTTTGAGAGCATCCCTTTTCCCAATAAGGACAGTGCTGTGAAAATTTTAAAGACATAATTTTTTCTTCTTGTAATGCACCGTCTACATGTATTATGTATATAACTCAGCTCATGAAATTATTACTGATTAAATTGGTTACAGGAATATATAATAAAGTATTATATAAACTATTTAGAAGTATAAGAATGTTTTTATAATACATTTTGACATTTTGGATATGTTGTTAAAAATTCTAGAGTGAGTTAAATAACTGCTTACTAATATAGACCTTGTCATGTAGTTTAAGATTCTGAATTTTCCTCTGGTGGTTTATGTCAGATTTTACCATTTAGTCATTACCTATGTTGCCTTGGATACCATATCATTCATAAAGCCTCTATAATATGCTCAAAACTGTTTCACTTTAGGATTGTCATTCTGCTGAAGGTTTAGTTTTCTCTTCATTTGTTCTGTAGTTTGAACTACAACACAATGACTTATACATTATTTACAAAGGAACCCTAGGATTTCCTAGTTTTCAGAGATTATAATAGTTGCCTGGAATCTATAATCAGAGGGGTTAAGTCACAGTCTTGGTCTTTGTCATGTTAGACCATAAATACTTTCCACCTTGTTGAAACATTTATGACCTGCTTTCATTTTCTGATACTTCCCCTTCCCTTTATGTAAAATTTGAGGTGTTTTAGTATAATTTTAAGTTTTTAGATTGAACTATGTTAATATTTTTGTGAAAATTTAAGAAGTTGAACTACCTAATTATAATGCACTTTGCTGTTTTTCTTACATGAAATTTAACTAGATGTAATAAAAATTAATGAAATTCAAAATTCTGAGTTTATATATAAAGGAAACTGATTTGTAAAATGTCATACTTGCAATGTTCATCTTTCATCACAAAATATCTCCTATTCTAGCATAAAATATCATCATGGTTGTTTGGCAGGTTGAGATATATATACATACATACATACATACATACATACATATATATATAAATATATATATATATATATTATATATACACACACACACAAAATTCCCAGGTTAACCATTTAATACAGTATTAAAGGAAGTATCAACCATCTTGGGAAACAATTATATATGACTTCTTCCCATTCATGTGAAATACTAAGTTTCACTTTTCTCTTCATCAGAAAGCTGTGGCTGCTGCCATGGTAGCTTCCTAGTGTTTCAGTCAGATGGTATTTATATTTTATCCATTTTTTTTCTTGGTATAAGGATTAGTTCAATGCAGATTGGTTAGTCTCTGCCAAAATGGAAATCCTATAAAAAATTTCATTCTGATAGTTTCATTCTTATGTCTTTCTCTCTGATAAATACATTAGTGTGGACATATATATTTGGATAGATGTACCAATGACTATGGACTTGTGCATGTTTGCGTCATTGACGTGTTTTATGTTCTACTGCCAAAATGGGTTATTGTCTCTTTGACTTTTTATATACATTTCATTTTCTGTGAGTTTAATAGACCAAGTCCCATAGAAACATTTGTCCCTTTGTTACCTCTTCTTTAGCATCCTCAAAATCACATTCTTCCATATGAACTTGGCCATAGGCCTTAAGACACAAAGGCTTCAAGACACAAAGAGCAACTAATGTTCCAAGATTGTCCACATGAGAGAGATTTATTACCCATCAGAATTACTTTCATTTACCCTAGTGACTATACCCCATATTTCTTTCTTTTAATGATTCTTTTAGTTTTATAGATCCTGATTCTTCCTTAGGCATCTCCTTTGCTTATTACTTTCTAGTGACTTGTCTGTAATTAACATCAGCTTGTTTCCACATTGTTTCATATTTCTTTCTCAACCAAATTATGTTGGCTAAAAAATGTGTTGGGGCAATCATTCTGTACCTTTCCAATTTTGATCTTCTTAGCCCTGCACCCTGACAGAGGTACCAAACATTCTGACATTCTGTTTTTTTAAGAAATTTAAATTTTATTTTTCCATTACAGTTTACATTCAGTATTATTTTGTGTTAGCTTCAAGTGTATAGCACAGTGGTTAAACAATCATATGCTTTACAAAGTGTTCCCCCTGATATTTCCGGTACCCTTGTATGCTGTACTTTACATCCCGTGACTGTTTCATCACTACCAATCTGACATTCTGTTTTATTTATGACTATCTTATTTGTGATTCAGCCAATCATCAAATCCATATGAAACCAAAGCCAGGCACAGATTGTACTCAGGAAAATCCCCCACACCTGGCCATCATTGCACTTGGTAAAATATTCTTTATTTAAGTATTTAATTATTTTCTATAAAATACTTTGGACATTAGGCTATGTGGACAGTGGAGCCTCACCTACATTTTATTCTCCTGAGCTTTATTTAGGCATGATTGAAAAATAAAAATTGTTTATGTTTAGGTTGCACAATCTTATTTTTTACGTGTACAAATGGTAACCACAATCAAGTTAATTAATACATCCATCATCTTACATACTGACCTTTTTGTGTGTGTAATGAGAACACTTAAGATCTACTTTCTTAGAAATTTCTGTCAAAACTCCAAACGCATTTTTCACAGAAATAGAAAAAAATAATCCTAAAATTCCTATGAAACTGCAAAGGACTTCAAATAACCAAAATATATCACCTATGTTTTAGAATGAAACAGCGGTGATGGTGTATAATTAGACCTGTTATAATTTCAGCCAGTTCTCCCAAGTTTCTGTTGATATTGGGTAAAACTATATTGGATGGATAAACATAATGGTTGTGCAGTTTTTGAATGGTATGTATCATATACTGAAGAAATACATTAAATACTTTTGAAAGCATTCCAAATATACAAAAATGAATAACCACTAAGCTTATTTAAATATATTTGTCAGAGTCATACTTTTTTCTAGAAGTAGCCTTTATAGTTATTTTCTCCAATGCTTATTTTTGGTTTTGTGTCTCCTCCTCACAGCTGTGTCAGTGCCAATGGGAATCAGTACATAAACTTAGTATGTATTTGTGCTTGTGATGACAGAGTAAGTCTGTCATCAAAAGTTATGTTGTTAGGCAAATGCCATTGACTCACTGTTGAGATGACACATAATGGATCTAACAGCTTCATTCCTTTTGAAGGTCCGTGTTTGGAGAAAATATGTTTAGTGACATTTATCATGGCGAGAAAAACTTGAAAGTGATGCACAAGCTTTATGTCAACTAGACCCATTTGGGGATTGAGGAATCCCAGGAAAGAGGGAAGGATAGCTTTGGTAGGAGAAGTGCCTGCTGGGAAACCATGAAGGGAATTTCTGAGGACAGATTTACTTGCTGATGATTGGTCCTCTGGCCTGTTTCATTGTTTAGTTGGGCCTGAGCCCCAGGGAATACAGGACCACAAGGAAACGCTGGCAGATTGGGTGGTATATGTAATCCTTGTGACTGCAAATTGGAAGTGCAAGGTGGTATTTTATGACAAAATGTGAAAGCTAATGTTCTATGGCTAAAAGAGAATTCTAGAAGAAATTTGTAAGTCAGCATGTCTTCAATGCCATGCAATGAAATTACACACCGAGAGAAGATGGCATTCACGGTGGGAAATAGTCCAGTGGTAAAGAGAGCCTTCACCTGACCTCAAGGACAATACTCAGAAAGTGAACCTGGAGCAGAAATGAGAAAAGAATAGTAGACCACTTGTGGTTTCCTAGAACCAGGGCTTGACCCCATTTCCTTTTAGATTGTTACTGGTTAGAACCATTTCAGCTGCAAGGGCAAAACTGTATTCGAATTAGCTCCAGGAAAAGCAGAGATGTTACTGGCTCATGTAAGTGCAGAAAGGCAAGTGGGATTGGATTCAAGGGAACTCTCAAGGGACCTCGGTATCAAGGAACTGAAAAAGTTGCTCTTTTTCTACTTCTCTCCAGTCCTCTTTGCCCCTCTCCACCACTCTCCATTCTTATCTCTGCTCTCACATATTAAGTGTTATTGTTGTTTTAGATTTTGGGAAAATATTCTGATAATGCTTTTTAAATTAAAGAACTATGTCTTTGTTCCCAGCAGTCCCACTTTTGGGAGCTATCCTGTAGAAATAAATAAGTAGATAATAAAGAACACACACACATAATGTGAACACATAAAAAATATGAGTGCATATATGAGTGTTTATATATGCCTTAAAAAAGTCCCAGAATGATATGTATGGAACCATTAATGGTGGCTATTCTGGGAAAGCAATGTCTTGATGTGGGAAGGAAGAGAACGTTCCTTTTTGGTGTTCTATAGCTTTGCCTCGCTTAATTGTATTATGACAAAATCATTTTTCTATTTCCTGTATAATTCTAAATTATGGAAATGAGTCCTTACAGAAAACCAAATGAAAAGTGGTTTAAGAAGGAAGTAGAACTCATAATACAAAAATCTCATTGCTGGAACATTTCTAGATCAGTATTTTGCCAAACATATACTGGGGAAGGTGTGAATGAGGTCACATAGCCTCACGGGTTGTCATGGTGATATTATCTAATTCGTTTCACATTCTCTGTTCAACCAATCAGTAATCCTAGAGACCTGTCTCTAGCTCGTTTGAATTTGGGGAAGCAATGGAAAGACTAAGTCACAGAGACACAGATGCATGCAGAAATAACATGACTCCTGTTCTCCCCAATTTTTCCCTTCTTCCTTTTAGCCATTGTTGTTAAAGGGTTGACTTGGTCTATGACTGACAGACACCTCCATGGTTTCCCAAAAGACTACTTTAGCGTAGTGTTTTAAAATGATAAGCATACGTGGAAAGTACCTGACTCTGGGAATTAGATGACCCAGATTTTAGTCCCAGCTCTTACTTTTGTGTCTATCATTTTATCATTTACCTAGAGCTCTACAGTTTACAAACAACTTTCAAGCAAACTGTTCTGTTTAACAGCTCTGTCAGATGCATGTACTATCACCCCAATTTTAAAGATTAAGAGATCTCATTCTAGAAAGGTTAAATTATTTGCCCAGTGTGAGAACAGTTTATAATTGGAATTGTGAGAGAAATGACACAAAACTAGGTTTGTAGTTTACAAGCCCAAAGCTTGTTTTAAGATACTATTGCCTAAGCAAGCCATACCTCTAATAAACAACACATGAAGGAAAATAATATTAGATCAAAGTAGAATTTAAGACAAATATGTCAAATGGGACAGAGAATAGGAAAGCATTGAAAGCAGGTGTCCTAATTTAAAAAAATATATTTTTTTAGAGAGAGAGAAAGGGAGAGGGAGAGAGAAACATCAGTGAGAGAGAGACATGGATTGGCTGCTCCCAGCATGCCCCCTACCAGGGATCAAGCCTGCAACCCAGGCATGTGCCCTGGCCAGGAATTGAACTGGCAACCTTTCCTTGCATTAGACCACACCCACCCAACTGAGCCACACCAGCCAGAGCAGAAGTCCTAAATTTTTTTTAAACAAACATTATGATTCCTGAATAAAGAAAAGTGTGTTTTGTTTTATTTTAAAATCAGGAATAGAAGGCTGTTTTCATAACTTGAGAATATCTAAAACTATAAGCTATTAGATTTAAAATGAAACAGTGAAAACATTCTAATTAAACTCATTAGAATACAAGGGCTTTTGCTTTGACTGCTGTTGCCTAAACTTTTTCTGGAAGGTCTTGACCAGTGTTTTGCAACTCAACTCTCAACTGTCATTGTGCACACTGGTAGCCTGGAGAGCTTTTACAAATATCAGTGCTTATCCAAACACAGAAATTCTAATTCAATTTGTCTTGAGAACCAGCATTGGTAAGCAAGCTCCCAAGGTGTGAAATGAAGAGGAAACCAGACAGATGAACATTGTAGAATTTTCCCCCACCTATTTTTGTAAGATAAAATCTTAGTCATAATGTCATGGAGATACCTTTTATTTGTGTAATATGTATCATTTTAAAATATTTCAGTCAACATTATCACATTTTATTCCTATTACAATCTTAAGTGGTTTTTTAAAAATTATGTCCTAATTTTATACATATTGGCAACTGCCTTCAGTAATTACCTCTTCACCAAACCTATTTAAAAATTGTCTTGCACTATTGTTGATGGATGTAAGGCTAAGCCAAGAGGATGAAAAAATATATACAGCAGTAAAGCTGTTCTCTAATGTTGAAGCATAGCAACCAAAATAAAGATAAAACTAAGCATGACGCTCAGTAGCTGTAATTAGCTATGAAAAATTAGAAATGACAGGTTCACAGATAATTTGAGGGATAGAATTTCATTATTTTTCCATATTATACATTTAAATTTAGTATAATCATAACTTATTACCTGAAAACCACAGATATTGCCAAAACATTAAGTTCAAAAGCAATGATAAGACTTCATGAAAGAACAAGGTAATAGGGCTGCAGAACTGAGAAATATAAAGACTTGAAGAAAAAGGAAAAGTAAGAGGTACTACACATGTCAAACATGACCTCCCTGCAGGAACTGTAAAGTGGCTACAATGGAAGAAAAATTTCAAAGTTGCATGCATATTAGTAAAGAATCTTGGCAATTTCATAATTCACCAATTAAGATTGTGACCCAAACACCAGAATACTGAATTTTATTTTATTTTATTTCATTTTTGTAATCAATACTGGATTCTCTAAATTTTAAGAGAAATAATCTAATCTGGATGTGGTTGAACGTGGACCTATGAGCTAGGAGGTCAGGGCACATGCCTCGGTTGCCTGCTCTATCCCCAATAGGGGGCGTGCAGGAGGCAGCCAATCAATGACTCTCATCATTGATGTTTCTATCTCTCTCTCCCTCTCCCTTCCTCTCGCTGAAATGAGTAAAAACATATTAAAAAAATCACCAGCCTTGATCCTAGATCCTTTGAGTCTCTTATAACTGAACTTGTTATGAAGAGCATTGGGCCACTAAAAACTCACTTCACTCTCCTTCCAAGAGAGTTTAAGTCTGG
The DNA here is from genome assembly GCF_054644295.1 of Miniopterus natalensis. Lineage (NCBI taxonomy): Eukaryota > Metazoa > Chordata > Mammalia > Chiroptera > Miniopteridae > Miniopterus > Miniopterus natalensis. The sequence continues at coordinate 51,933,484 of NC_142082.1, read as the reverse complement.
TGCAACCTTTAGACATATTAGGCTATTTAAAGGATTCAGATGAGTTGTAGAATTGGTGCTGGCTACAGTCTTCAAAAGTTTTAAGTGGCATTGATAATAATAAGACGGAACCCTCATTTGTATAAGTTAAAACTTTAAGAGAGAGTGTAGAACAAGAGACAGGGAGAAATTATTTCAGAAATGTATGAACAATAATGCCCCCTGTTGGTACTAAACAGGATTTACTGTTTGAATAGGGATGCTTCAATTTGTAATACACGGGATGCCAGCAATGAAGAGAATCCATGGGATTCAAGCAGAGGCTGTGGAATATGAAGTTTTGGGAATCGTGATTTACATAGTTTTGAGGATGGTGATTTCTAGGTTCTGAGGTTGAAGATTGCTATAAAACCTTTATGAAAGATATATTTTTACATTTTTTCTTACTGCTACACAGTGATATCTTATTGAAACTGAAGTATATATTAGAATTCATTTTTGTGTTGCCTACTGTGTATTAATATTAAAAGAAATATGAAATATTTGCTTTTAGTGCATTCTACAGCATGAATTAAACATCCTTCAAATTTATTATTTCCTATGTGCTTTGTACCATTTTAACCAAAGAATTTGTTTATATGCATGTGCATTGGCTATCTATATAGAAATTAATTCAAATTGAGACATGCTTCTTACTAAAAAGTGGTATGCTATTTTTTTAACACAATCTTGAGTGTGTTATATGAAGTTTTATTTACAAGAAAATTCTGTTTTGCTTTTACTATGTACCAATATTTACTCACATCTATATATTTGTCTTTACATACACTTGATTCTCATTTTTCACAGTGTTATGTTCTATAAAGTCAGCTCAAATATTGAGTGAGTAAATACACAACCATGGCTCCTAGAGGAGGTATAGGTTTGGATGCCTGTGAACCTCTTGTCACATTTTCATCAACTGATCAAGACATAACTTTGCTTTTGTTTTATGTGTTTCTGTGTAAGGACACCTTATTTAATTTATATATTTCCAATTTATTGAGATATAATTGATAAATAATAATATGTAAGTTTAAGATGTACAAAGCAATGATTTGATATGTGTATATATTGTAAAATAATTACCACAATAAGTTTAATAACGCCTGCTCACATGGTTATCTTTTTCATGTGTGTGGTGAGAACATTTAAGAAATACTCTTAGCAAATTCAAGTATACAGTACTGTTAACTATAGTGACCACGCTGTACATTATTAGATCCCCAGAACTTACTCATCTTATAACTGAAGGTTTGTATCTTTTGACCAACATCTTCATTGTCCCACCACCCAACCTCTCGAAACCATCAATCTACTCTGTTTCTATGAGTTCATCTTTTTTAGACTGCACATATGAGATTATCCGGTACTTGCCTTTCTCTGTCTGACTTATATGACTTAGCATAATGCCCTCAAGCTTCATTCATATTGTTGCCAATGGTAGGATTTTCTTCTTTTTTGTGACTGAATAATATTCTATCGTACATATATACCACATTTTCTTTATTCATCCATTGGTGGACACTCAGGTTGTTTCCATGTCTTGCCTATTGTGAACAATGCTGCAGTGAACAAGGGGTGCAGACCTCTTAGAGATGGTGATTTTACTTCCTGGAGCTATATACCTAGAAGTTGCTGGATTGCTAGATCATGTGGTAGTTCTATTTTTAATTTTCGATGAACCTCATACTGTTTGCCATATGGCTTACCAATTTATTGTCTCAACAGTGCACAAAGGTTCCATTTTCTCCACATCTTCTAATATATAATGTTGCATCATTAACATTGAACTCATGGCCAACAGCATTTTAACTCATGTTGAATAAAGCTTAGCTAACAGGTATTTTCTCCATGAAGCACATCACAACCTTCTTGCACTTGGGAACACTAGATAGTATGTCAGAACTGCACTTGGAAGCCATTTTAATAGTAAGTCACTAATGAAAAGCACAGAAATGCAAAAAGAAATGACACTAAATAGACCAAGAAAAAGATACTTGTTTAAAATATTAGAGGTGAGACACGAATGCAGAATGTCACCTTGCTCGACCTCAGTTGGGAACATGCACATGAGGTGATGCAAATTTTTTGCAACTCTCTGCACGTCCATGAAAGAACAAGAAAGTGCCATGAGTTTTGATTCTGGAGTTACAGAATTTTGGCAAAGAGGCAAATTTATGAATATGGAATATTACTGTAAATCCAGTTCTCACCAACCAACAAATACACTCTTTTTAAAAACATGGAGGTGAAAGTCACATAACAAAATTAAGCATGTTAAATTGAGGAGTACTTAGCACATTCACAGTGTGGTGGGACCATTATCTCTGAGTTCCAAAACATTTTTGATATCTCACAGTGAAGCCCCGCACCCATTAAACAGTCACTTTCTACTCCTCTCTTTCCCTAATCCTTAGTTTAGTAATCTGCTTTCTGTTTTTATGGATTTACCAGTTCCAGATGTTTCATATAAATGAAATCCTGCCTTATAAAATCTTTTGTGTCTGGCTTCTTTCATTTAGCATGTTTTCAAGGTTCATCTAAGTTAGAGCACATGCCATTATTTCATTCCTTTTATGTGGCTACATAATATTCCTTTGTAACAACTGCATTCTTTTTTTTTAATTTTTAAATTATTTTTCATTATATTTGACATTCAATATTATTTTATATTAGTTTCAAGTGTACAACAAGTGGTTAGACAATCACATACTTTACAAAGTGTTCCCCCTGATACTTCTAGTATTCAAATATTAGGGGGGGCAACTGTATTCTTAATTCTCAATATATTATAAAAGTACTTGCTCCTTTTTATTTTTTCAAAAAATTACATTTATCACAAACTTTGGACAGAGATGATTCTGTAAGAAACTTTGAGATATTTTGAATTTAATTGATAGGACCTAGGAGGCCAAGATATCTGATGGGAGACTCTGGGTAAGATAATCCTTTTGAATAACATGATGTTTTCAAAGGCTGAAAAAAAAAATGTTTTTTTGTCTGCTTCCCTGGAAGCCTGTCAATTTTTCTTTGTTATTAGGCATTTGTAGTAGCTTAATATTTGGTTACTTTACTTTCCTTCTTTGGCTGCTTAGATGGTCCTTGTGAGGATTTCCATAGTGTGTCCTCTGGTTTCAACATCTTCAATAAGTTTAAGTGCTGTAACCTTTGGTTTCTACCTGAAGTTCTATGTACTAGAATTAAAAAAGCAGAGATCACAAACAAGAGATAAGTTTGTGGTTTTCAAAACTGACTAAGGCTGCAGCACAAAATGTCTGCTTAACGTTTCTTTAAAGTAATAAATAAATCTTAACTAAGACTAAAAAAAAATCTTAATTTCAAAGTGGAGATCCATATGGGAAAATGTCTTACTTTTACTCAAGTCCATAAAATCAACTGGTGGGAAAAATATGAATATGAATGGTGTTATGGTGACATAGAATAGATATTTCTCATGGAAAGTTCATTAGTTGTGATAAAGTTACTGTGATATTTTGAGAAGATAAATCAGCCAGGAATTGACTCAAATTACTTGACTCAAACATATCATCTATGAAATAGAATTCCTCTACCATACACAAAGGGAGAAGGTTAATATTAATACATTGTTTGTAGCTCTATTATAAGGATATGGTGGCCCCTTCCCTGGACCACACAAAGGAAATATTGATAAATCTCCTAAGAAATGTTTGACTTCTTGACTTACGCAAACAGTGGTCTAAGGGTGAAAGTGATTAGTAATAAAATAAGGAGAAGAGCCTAGAAATGGATACTTAACTTTATCTTCTGTATCAAGAATAGAATAGAAGCTTTCCTCTATTCTTTACAATCACTAGCTCCACATACACATTTATTCTGATCATTCCCAAAGAGAAAACACTTAATAAAATATGCCCCATTTCAAAATTTCTCCTAAGTGGCTGGCTTCTGTGGATGCAACATTGCCAAACCTTGTGCAGGGATTTTACAGTAATAATTCTCAGTGCTATAAATCTAATATAAAACATTACCTATGTCTTCCTTATGCCCAGAGAAATTGAAGATAATGTTTTGTTCTATAAAAACCTTAACTTGTGCACACTGTATATATCTGATGGATAAAAAATAGCCATTCCTGGTAGCTAACTTTAATTGCAATATGCTACATGTCAGCAGCATTCAGAAAATGCATTTTGTCTAAGATAGCTTGTGTGGAGATGTCTTGAAAGTGTCAAAGACAATCAATCAATCAAATTTCAGAAGCTGAGAATGTGAGAAATACTAATCGGCACTAGTGTTGACTTTTATCTTTTCCATTTATCATCTGACAATACTTTTAGGTAATTATTTAACACGAGGAAGGGAAAGAGATTTGGAAGGGAGGGAAATTGACACTGGTTACTAGGAGATTTAAAAAAAAATCTTTCCCTGTATGTGGGTGTGTGCACACATGTGCTCCACGGTAGAAATGGGAAAGAGGCTAATTTTATGATTCAGAACTAATTGTATTCCACTATTTAAAAATGTAATTATGGTATATTGAGTGAAAGTGAGCTAGAGTCCGTATTATTGTAATTTCCTCTTTACAATATCCTGGAGAAATGCCATCGACTTTCTCTTTGGATCATCAGCTGAAAAATGGGTAGTCAGCATGCCAAACGAGCCCACTCCATCACTGGACAATTCTAAATGATAGGAGTTTCTTAGCTTCTTCCCTATTTGGGTCTCCATTTTGATTTTTGGAGCAGACAGGAATGAATAGTCTCCTGCTTGATAGCCTTACTTGTTTGAAATAATTATTATATCTCCCCATGAACCTTTCCTTAATAGAGTTCCTATTTCCTTCAATTGTTTCTCTTAATCAAAGATTACTGTACCCCTCACCATCCTGATAGGATTTCTCAGAACATATTCTACCTTGTGCCTTATAATATTATACTCAGAATTGAAAATAATACTGTAAGATGATTTAATCGGTTCAGGGTGGAATCAGAGCACTATCAGCCTACCATGACTTGGACACTATAATTCTATTCACAGAGCTTACAATTAAAGCAGCATTCTATCGGTCATTATTCTATTGGCTCACATGAGGTCAACAAGCGTTAGCTAAAGTACCTGAAAGCCAGGCCTTTGCCTCTCTCCCTATCTTGTTTTATACCCATTAGGAGGCTACTATCAAGAGAATAGAAATTAATAAGTTTTGAAGGTGCAGAGAAAATGGAACCCTTATGCACTGTTGCTGGAAATGTAGAATGGTACAACCATTATGGAAAACAGTACAGAGTTTCCTCAATAAATTAAAAATAGAACTACCGTATGATCCAGCAATCTCATTTATGGGTACATACCCAAAATAATTCAAAGCAGGATCTCAAAGAGATAGTTGCACACCCGTGTTCCTAGCAGCACTATTCACAAGAGCCAAGAAGTGGAAGCAACCCAAATGTCCACCAACAGATAAATGGAGGAAAATGTGGTATATACATAAAGTGAAATCGTATTTACCTTCAAAAAGGAAGCCTTCTGACACATGCTACAGCATGGCTAAAACTTGAGGACATTGTGCTAAGTCTAATAAGCCAGTCACAAAAGACAAGTACTGTATGATTTCACTTAGTTGATGTACTAGAGGAGTTAAATGAAAAGAAACAGAAAGTAGTCTAGGATGAGAAATGGGAAATTAATTTTGAATTCATCTTTAAACTGTTAGAGAATGATGACATTTCAATTTTTTAAAAATTTAAAACATTTTAACCCTAATATTGAGATAAAAGAATTGCATGCTATAAAGTGATGAGTGATCTGCTTGAAGGAAGAAAATGTAGTTCCACATAAAAAGGAAATAACACATCAAGAATACATTTGCTTGATCTGCTATAGTAATTAACTTGTTCCTACATGAATTTTTTTTTAATCCTTGCCTGAGGATATTTTTTCCATTGCTTTTCAGAGAGAGTGGAAGGGGGAGAGAGAGAGACCAATGTGACAGAGACATATTGATAGTTGCCTCCCACACTGCCCTGACCAGTCCTGGGGATGGAGCCTGCAACCAAGGTTTGTGCCCCTGGCCAGAATCAAACCTGAGAACCTTCAGTGGGAGGGCCGGCGCTCTAACCACTGAACAAAACTGGCCAGAGCCCTACATGATTTTTAAGAGTGTTTTTAAGATACTAGGTGTAAAAAAAATCTATATGGTATTCTAAGTTTATTTTATTTTATTATTTTTATTGTTGAGAGTATTACATATATGTTCCCACTCCTTTTTAAAAATGTTTCTCATTCTTTAAAAAATAGTCATGAAATTTTAACTTTCATTTTGATGTGTTTATAGGGTCAATTTTCTTGTCATTAATGTCATGTCAGTAATAACTGGCTGCTTAGAGGGTGATGGGATAGGGAGAGTCAGATCCAAAGATTTAAGCAATCTTAGGTTATCTTTAACCTGCTTACCAAGCTGGCTGGCTGCTTATTGACTGTCTGGGGCTAAAGCATTTTCCCCCCAGCCTGCAGATTTTTATGTTGAAAATGAAGCCAAGGCTTCTAAGATGTTTGAGTTTTGCAGATGTTTTTCCTGATGAATTCACTTAGGAGCCATAAATCATCATGATAACTTAATGCATAGCACCCTTCTAATTTGCAAATTCAAGTCACTTGAGATCTATAAAGCAGTATGTCACTATAATCAGAGTGAGATCTCCCTTACATAGGGAATCATTAAAGCAGTTGAAATTTAAGTATGGCTTTCTCTCTCTCTAGCTTCTAAAGTTTAACATCAAGGAAGATAGAAGAATTACATTATTTTTTATTAGATAATATAGCCATGGCCTCTTTCTTATACAAAAGGTTCATAACAGTTCAAGAAATTGATATTTAAAGTGCATAATTGGTTTTTAGTTTCTGAGAGAACATGAAATGTATTATGCATGCTGATATGGACATTGTAATTTAAAAATGTGAAAAGGAAAACTGATACTGTACAACCTTTAAAAATAAATTTTAGAGAGAAGTCAAAAAGAAGGCAGTGAATGTAACAGAGGGCTTTCTTTGTCATTTATTCTACCTGCCAAACCACTGGCTCATAGACAATGAGAGAATCTGACAAGTAAAGAGAAAGCAAACATTAAAAACTTCTTTGGTAATTTCAGTACTAGTTTATTAACTTGAATTAGCTTCTTCAAGGTTACAGTGCAGAAATGATGTTCAATACCCTCAACATTTGTTGTAAATCCCTGCTGATAAAAATGACTTGAAAGCTGTTTGTAAATATATATGCTAGATAAAATTATTTGGAGTCAATCCATCAAGAAAGTCTAATATCAAATGTGTGCTCTATTCTCAATACTTGAATGGGTACATCTGGCTGACTGCTGGTGGGTTAGGGAAATGGGCCAATATTGTTTTAAGCACTCTGGTTTTTTCAGTTTGTTATTTTTCAGTCCTTAATGGTATCTTTATATCTATTTGAGCCCCCTGAAATTCTCTCTGCTATATCAAAACATGCTTTTATATAACCCACAAACTTAGATGGTCCCTGATTTTAATTGGAAAGAAAACCTTAAGTTAAACAAACAAAATTAAAGCCAGTGGTTAAATCAGGATTCAGAGGAGACTTTTGTACTTTGTAAAATAATCCCATGAAGATTATAGTCTAATCTATTTTGTAAAAAGATAAAATATCTAGAGAAGACTTTATAATGCAACACAGTCCTAGAAGGCATAGCTTCTAAGCACAGTATTTAAGCACTAAGAGGCTGGCATGTAGCCTATACCACCAGCCTAGATTGTCTGCAGTTCTAGTTACACAAATTCTTTTACTTTATCTCCATACATACACTTGATCTCATAAAGAGCTCATAAGGAAATGGATTACAGTTTTTTTTCCAATTTTGCAAGATACGTTGTTTCCCAACAATGTTGCTAAGTGGCTAGTTGGATTCAGCATCAAAACATAGAACCAGAGGCCAAATGGTGATAATTGCTCAATCCCATTTCCAACAAGGAAATTTTTTATAAACATACATTTGTAATTGCCTTTCATCTACTTAGCTAAAACAAAGTAACAGGCCAATAGGATCTAATAATCTTCTTTATGACTGAGTAGTCAGCTGTAGTGAAGTATATTAGAATCAATCAGTTGTCACAACTTATTGGGAATTTACTAAATTATGCAAATTTGATTTGTTCAGGATTTATTATACTAAACTTACCACATGGAAATGGGACTTTATGAAAATTTACTAACAAAAGAAAATCAAGAAGAAATAATACCTTTATTTGCGCTTGACTCAGATCGAGGGACATTCAACAATCTTAGGCCATGTGTGTGATCTATCACAAATCACTACTTTCAATAAAACATCCACGTGGGTTCTATAAAATGAATATGGGTTACAATATTAAAAATCTTTGATATTTTTCATAGAAGAAGAGAGTAGAATGCTGATTGTAAGGGTCTGGAGGCTGGAGAAATGGGACGATGTTGGTCAAAGGGCACACACAGTTATACATAAGTTTGGGGAATATAATGTACAGCATGGTGACAATAGTTAATAATATTGTATTGTATACTTGAAATTTGCTAAGAGAGTAGATCCTAAGTGTTCTCACCACACACACAAAAATGGTAACATATGAAAATATAGAAGCATTAATTAGCTTGATTGTGGTAATCATTTCATAATGTATACATATATCAAATCATCACTCATATACCTTAAATGTATATAATATTTATTTGTCAATTATGTGTCAAAAAGCTAGAAAAAAAAATCTATGTTCTTAGAATAAATCCATAAGAGGCATACTTTGGAAAATTGTTCTAGTGGTAATATCTAGCTCATATATGACGCACAAACATGCTAATCTTAGAAGTGGAAAAATTTTCTGAATTCTTGAGTATATAACATTTCAGTAGAAGTTTTGATAAAAATTCCCAAACCAAAGGGGCTCCTCAACAAAAGAATGATGTAGTATATGTACCTATTTCATTAACATAAAGAATTGATTTCAGATGACTCAAAGACAGATAACCAGTCTAAAAATAAATAATTAAGCAGAGCTTCAATAAATTCTATGAGGTAAAGTGAGTACACTTTAGGTGAGTAAATGTGAGACATCTCTCTATGGTCTTAGGAGAGTTTGGCCTGGCTATGCATAGTAGAGTGAGACCATCAAAAAAGTGTAATGTTTAATGATTAATGGTAACTTATTCCATTGAATGATTTTGGTGGGGTGAGGCAGGAATTACATAAAGCTCTCTATTTCCAATAATTTTGGTTAATGATCTATAGAATTAATCCCCAAGATAATATTGAAATCTGTATGAGCCTAGTTTAAGGTAGGGACAATTTTGCCTCTCATGGGACATTTGGCAATATCTGGAGATGTTTTTGTTTGTCACAACTAAGGGGAAAGCTACTGGCATCTAGTGGGTGGAGGCCAGGGTGCTGCCTAACATCCTGCAATGCACAGGACAGCTCCCCACAACAAATTATCTGGCCCCAACTAGTATTAGCACTGAAATAAGAACTCCTGCTTTAGAGATTTAAAAAACAAAAATCTCTGCAGGATAGGCAGAGAAATGAAACAAATGTATCTGAGGGTAAAGATAGGTGTTTTCAAGAAAAATTTGACTTTGAGTCAGTACATTTGTGAAATGAAACAAAAGGGAAGATAGGCAGGGAAACTGAATTGCTGTCAGTTCTTAAATAGCTGTTAGCAATGAAAATTCAAAGATAATTGGGCGAGGTAGCCAGAAACCAAGTAAAATTAAAAATGCTTTGAATATAAAATGATTATAAAGTATAAGCCCGAGAGGTTCATAATGAGATCGTATCAGGCAAAATTGGTGCTTTGAGGCCTGCATCTAAAGGGGAAACAGTTTTTGTCATGTTGTTCAGATTTGGAACCCTTCTGGCCTCCATAAAAGTTCATGTACAAACATGCTTTTCCATCATATTATATTGTCCTGTAAAATCAAGGCTCATCTGAGGTTCTGACACCCTTTACTTTGCCTTTTCTTAGGTCATGGCCCTACCTACAGTCGATTCTAATATTTTTAGAATGGGCTGCTTGAGAATGGACCCCCTGCCTCCAGAGGTGCTGCAGCTGGGGAGTGTTAGGTAGACTGGGTGTTTGGGGAAGTCAGGGTGTGACTGAGGGGAAACCCATGGGAAGCCTGGGGTTCCTTCATGCCCGTCTTGCTCCCACTCGGCTTTTCCCTTCCTTTTTCCCTTTATCTCCCTCCTCTCTCTTTCACTCCATGTCTTTCTCTGTTTATTTCTGTGAACTATTTGTATGCTTTAGTTCATAGTACATTATCATTTATTTTGATTGTTTGTTTGTTTTAATCTTCTTTATCTCTGGCCCTCATTCCAATTCAAACCCATTGCCATGGGTTACATGGCAATGTCTTTGTTATTGCCACTTAAATAGGCATTTACCTTATAAACTCAGTAGTAGTGCTTTTGATTGTATAATAAATTCAACAGAAATTCAGAATCTTCTACCTCAGTAAAGTTTTTAAGAGTCCAGTGATGTGGGGCACGTCTACATATCCCTCCTAAGATACAGAGCAAATTGTTGCCTCTGGCTCCTACAACCAACAAAGAGGCACAATGCCTAGTGGCCCACTTTGGATTTTGGACATAATATATTCTTCATTTGAGTATTTTACTATGGGCTATTTACCCAGTGACCTGAAGTGCTGCTAGTTTTGAGTGGGCCAGAACACAGAAGGCTGTGTGACAGGTCAAGCTGCTGTGTAAGCTGTTCTCCACTTGGCTCCTGGAGTGTCAGTGGCACATAGGGATGCTGCTTCAAGCCTTTGGCAGGCCCCTATAGGTTAATCACAGCACATGCCCTTAGGATTTTGGATCAAAGCCTTTCCATCCATTGCAGATAACTACTCTCCTTTTGAGAAACAGGCCTTCATGGAGACAGAATGCTTAACTATGAGCCACCAAGTTACCATGCGACCTGAGCTGTCCATCATGAACTGATGTTATCTGACCCACCAAGGCATCAAGGAAGGCATGAAAAAAAGCACCCTATTATCAGATAGAAGTGGTACATAGTCATTGGTCTCAGAATGCCCTGAACGCGCAAGTGGACATATGAAGAAGTGGACATAAATTACATTGCACTATACAGCTCTATTCTGTTCTGTCCCTTTATTCATTCATCACTGTTCATAAGATCTAGCTAAATCACTGTGTGTTTATCTAAATCATTGCTTCTAGCTGCTGCATTTCATATTTCATGGTATCCATAGTATTGCAGAGTTGTAGCCAATTAACTTTTTTCTTGCAGTGAGTTGTACCTAGGTTGTCTCACCAATCTGATGAGCACCCTCATACATGTCCTGCTATGGGTACCCAGAAATGTGATCGTGCTTAGAATATTTGATTCTTAATCTTATCAGATTGTTCTCCAGGATGAATACACCCAGACTTTATCTCAACCAGCAGAGCATAAATGTTCTCTTCTACCCAAATCCTCACCAAAAACTTAGTGTTATACTAGCTTTCTAATTTTGTCTGTTTTTATAGTTATAAAGAGATTCTTATTTTTGCTTTTAATACATATCTTAGATTAGTAATGAATTTGAGCATTGCTAGGTATTTAGATTTATCTTTCTGTGGACTGATTATTTTTGGCCTTTGTTCATTTTAAAAAATGAATTTACTGTATTTTCCTTGTTTTGTTAGAGTTCCTGTATAACTTAGAGATTAATTTCTGGTTAATTTTCAACATGTATTATATTTTTTCTGTTGGGCTGTTATTTTTCTGTTAACTCTGTTCATGGGATCCTTCATTAAACAGGAAGCCTTAATTTTGATTTATGCGATATATATCATTTTTGGCTTTCTATATTGTGCTTTTGGAATCTTTGTTTTTAGGAACTTGTTCCAATTTTTAATTCACAAACATATTCTTTTACATTTTTCTTCAATTAGATTTGTATTTATGCCTTCCACATTTGGCCTGTATTCCATCTGTAATTCATCTTTGTACAGAGTAGACGGTAGGGACACAACCTTGTTTTTCTTTATACATTGAGCAAATTTTCCTAATACAATTCACCAAATTATCCCTCTATTCCTTACTGTTTTGAGCTGCCATCCTTGTTATATTTCAAGTCTTCTTGAGCATAGTTCTGGATTTAATATTCTGTTCCTTTTTCTTTTTTTGCCTATTGCTGTGGCAGAAACACACTTACAAAAAATGCTATGGTTCTGACCCTGAGTGAATTGGGAGAAAGAGCCAGCCATGACTGCCTGCTCACCATTTTGTCAGGAACAGATTATCTTCTTTTCAAAAAAATCACCTTGCCCGGCCGGGCGTGGCTCAGCGGTTGAACATCGACCTAGCATCCAGGCGATCGGGGTTCGATTCCCCGTCAGGGCACATGCCCAGGTTGCGGGCTGCAGCCAATCAATGGCTCTCATCATTGATGTTTCTATATCTCTCTCTCCATCTCCTTTCCTCTCTCTGAAATCAATAAAGATATATTAAAAAAAAAAATCACCTTAAGGTCCTACACAGACATGACAGGCAAGAGGAAAGCCAAAAACAACAGATAATATGAGTAGAGTGACAACTTCTAGTGACTTAAAACATTCCAGCCTGAGATTCATAAAGAGAGTTGACTTAATGACAACAGGATCCTTTCCTTGAGGTGTATCTCCAAATGACTAGTGAATTAAGCTCTTCTTGGATAGCTACAACTTTTTCACAGTGTCTCTCAGGGGTATGCCATCATTTCCATTCCTGCCACTATAGCATTGGTTCTCACCCCCACTAACCATAACTTGGTTTTATAATAGCCACTTAAATTTTTACTCTAATCATGCCTTCTGTTATCAGATTGATCTGAAACAATTGGCTGGTATGGGATCTCTTCACTGGATCTCCATGGACTACTGTGTATAGCTCAGATTCCTAGGCCAGCATTCAGCATACCCGATGGCCCAAATCTGTTCTTCCAAGATCATTACTCACTACCTGTGTATATCAAATAGCCTCAGGTAAATTGTCCTTCCTGTTCTCTAGATATGCTGTGTGATTTCCCACCTCTGTATGTTAAAAATAATAGAATTTTAAAAATTAGAACAAAGTTGGAGATGATCTAGCTCAACCCTCATTATACAAATGTGGAGACTGAGGACCACGTGATTATTAGCAAGCATAGGGACTTGCACTCACACTTGCATCTCAGACTTGCAGGCTTATTCAGTTTCTACTACACTAAATTTACTTTGTTGATGACCTTTCTTCTGGCTCTAATGCTTTCCCCAACAACCTCTCCCTGCCTGATCTTCTTGTCAAAATCCTGGTTTTTCTGAAGGGGTTGAGTGTTACTGTCTATCAAAGCTTCCCCCTAATCCTCTTAGTCAAAGTGAACTCTTCATTCCGTAATTTATTATGAAACTCTGCACCTCTCTTCATGAACTTATATGCAGCCTTGGAAGATAGCATTTGTGTCATGCTATTTTCCTCCTAAAATCTATGTGTTTTGCAAGGAGGAGCTATGTCATCCTTTCAGTGCTTAACACACTGAAATCACTTGAATAATACTTCAGTGACGGCACAGAAGTGGCTCAGTCCTGAAGCACTCAAGATTGATTGGCAGCCTATCCTTCCATAGCGTATGTGTAGTGGGGTGGAAAAGAGAGATCCTGGAATAGCTTGCCTTTTTCTTTAGCCCATACGAAGTATCTTAAAAGTTTGCCATGAATGTCTACTTCTGTTATTTAACAACTAACCTTGCATCATCATAAAATGAGAGGGCAATAGCTCATTGCCATTTTTCCCCAAATGTTAAACTAATCACACTGCTATTAGAGGGATCATCAGAAAGAATCTAATGAGAATCAGAGGGCTGAAGAATTATTTGATATTTCTTCCTTTTTAAAATATTCTTCTTCCCCCCAAAGCAATGTGTATAGATGAGTGATGTCAGGTAGTGCTGATATGAGAGTTGGCTGATAGAAAGCCAAGAGGGAGAAATGAATATGGAAATAATATGATTATTGGGTCTATTTTTTTTTAAGGAGCTGTGTGGTAGTAAATATTAGAAGATTATTGCTAAATAGAAAGCAGTTAAATATTGTTCAGTTGCTAGGTAAAAAAGTATTCAAAGATATTGATAAAATTCTAAGCAGAAATCAAATAACAAAACATGGTCTCTATGATGTGCTGGCTAGAGGTCTAGCAGAATGCTTAAGGCTGGTACTGAAGCAACAGCAGCTAGCACTTTTTTTTTTTTTTTTTTTTAAGGGAAACACTGAATTATTTTTGGCAGTATTCCATGCCCCACTCCTTCTGGGAGAAAGGCACCAGATAAATTAGTCATTTAAGGAGAGAGACATTTAGCAATTTCAGAATTTTAACTTGTTACAATTTGAAGACTAGGTAAAATGTGAATCACTCACTTCCTGATTTATGAGGTTGGCACAATGTACATAAGACAGAAAACACTACAGCAATTTTCATTTCTTTGTTTTTCTTATTGGTTGAAATACCATAGATTTATAATGGACTTGTTTTGTTGCTGACCATGTTTTCAAAAGTATAATATATTTCAGTGAATCAGTATAACTTCCAAGTACTGTCTTAAGCAAAATTTAGTAGATTGAATGGCAGGGCCACTGTTGTAATTTGTTCCAGTCTTACATCTTTGAGAAAAAAATAATGAATACTAATGGGTTCCTAGATATGCTTTCTACTCAAAATCAAATATTTCTTTCATATCTACTTAGTGGGAAAATTTTAACCTTTACATTTAAATCATTTTTTGTGTTCATATTTTTTGAAAACAATTTTAATCTATCACCAGATTACATTTCAAGGCAAAAAAGTATAATGACTAGGATTTTGCTTTAGGGAGTTGGACATATTTTGGATTAAATCCTGATTTATTATCTACTCCTCTTGAAGTCAGAAAGGACACTTAATCATTCCAAGTCTTAATCATCCTGTTTACTCATCTGTAAAAATAGACATTAAATGAGGTAAGGATTGAATGTAATATATTATGTAAAGCATTCAGCATGACGCCAGAAGCATGGAAAGTTCTTAATAAATGGTATATACTATTAGCTGTGGTATCATTATAATCATTGTTGTCATTTGTTATAAGCCTTACAGTAGTCTCAGCTTAGGATAGACAAAAATTAAGGTGATACATACTGATGTTGTGTCTAGACATAATATTGGTTCCAGCAATCATTGAGATAATACATAGGTGATCTATTTTAATGTCCAAAATGTGCAAAATTGTGCAAAATTAAATTGCATAATAACTTCTAAAATATAATAAAATAATGGCTGTAAATATTAGAATTTCCCCGCAGCTACTTTTAGAAATGCAAATCTAATTGTGTTTATTCTCTTGCTCTAAACCCTCCAGTGACTTCTCACTGCACTTTGAATAAATTTAGACACTTTAAAATACCCTTAAAGGTTCTATAAGATCTGACTTGCCTCTCTTTCTGGTCTCACTTCCTTCCCTTTCTCCCTCTCCCCTCACTCAGTTTATTTGCCAAATATAGTTACCTTTTGTTTGTTCTGGAATATTCTTACTGTCATCTCTATCATGTCATTGTTTTATTTTTTGACTATCCAAAGTTGTCTCGTGTGCATGTATGTGCACATGCACATGTAAATACTTATACATACATATGTATATATAGCGCCATATATATTATATATGTATTTGCTTGTTTTTGCTGCTTTTTCTCTGCCTTAAAGAATGGATGCTTTGGCCCGGCCAGGCGTGGCTCAGCAGCTTAGCGTCGGCCTAGGATCTAGGAGGTTGGGGTTCGATTCCCGGTCAGGGCACACGCACGGGTTGAGGGCTTGATCCCCAGCAGGGGGCATGCAGGAGGCAGCCGATCAATAACTCATCATTGATGTTTCTAACTCTCTCTCTCTCTCTCTCTTCCTTCCTCTCTCTGAAATCAATAAAGATAATATTTTTTTTAAAAAAAGAATGGATGCTTTACAAGACCAAAGACAATTGATATAATTCAAATTTTAATATCTTTAGTGCTCAAACATTGGCACAATGTAGGAGCTCAATAAAAATTTTATGAATTAATACATAAATGCATAAATAAATGAAATATGCTCATATTTGGTCAATTCATTTGTACCTTAATTTGTACCCCAACCTTAAAAGATCTTCTCTCTCATTTTTATGTAAAGAAAACTGAAGTCATTATTTATAAGTAGTATTTTTATTTTTTATAATATTTTCTAGCTAGAAATTTATTTTAGCATGCAAATTAATTGTAAGGTTACTGTAGGAAAGGACTATTTTGTACACATTTCTGCATGCTTTTAAACTCAAATACTGAGTGTCTAAAAAGTTCATCAACCTTTTCTAAGGTCAAAGTTGTTATGCTTGAAGCCTGGGGACAGGTTCTAACAGCATTTTTCATAAAAACTAATCTCACAATAGTTTGATAATTCAAGACACAGAGCCTATTTGTGTTTTTCTCTTCTAAACTACCACAGATTTACACTAGATATAGTTTGGAGCATAGCAGCAGAACATGCATTTCCATAAATCGGTCCACTTGAGGGATTTTAGAGCTTGCTCTTCTACCTGTTCTATATTGCCTGTTTTAGAAGGTCAGAAGATTCACAGTTCAAAACAGTGATCTCCTGGGAGTTATGGATTTGTCACCATGGCAACAAGCACAATAAATCACTCAGCAAGAACAGGGGAAAAGATGATCTTTTATTGTTCCACAGGCAAATAGGTATCAACAAACTCAACTTTTACAAAGTGAATGTATAATCCTAATGTAAAGGTGACTAATATTAGTTGTGAGTATCATAATTTCTGGCATTTTATTCCCTTGGCCTAAAAATTAAATAGGTGATAGAATGTCAGTTTTGAGGAAGACCATTATTTAACTGCTCTAAATTGCAATGCCACCTATTAATATCAGTTTCTAACCTTAATATACAAAGTACTCAAGGCAGAGTAAGGTTAATCACTATTCATCTATGTAGGTTAAAACATAAGGAATGAAAGAGGCATTTAAATGAACAAATACGAAACATTAGAGGTCAGAAGAGTATCTTACAAAACCTTTTATATTTGAGTAGTCAGTGAACAAGGCTGAGAAGAATGGTCACCTGGATGGAGAATCTTTACCTCCTGGAATCTGGATGCAAAACACCTAGAGGAGCTGTGAATTCTGTGTCTTTCATTTAGAAGCCTCTTGCTGGTTGATGCTGGCATTGGTCTGCCTCACAAGGCACACAAGGAAAGCTGCACTAACCACATAGTGTTTCAGGGGAGTGACAGGGATGAGGCTGGAATAACTACTGGCATCAGAGTTCTGAGGAGCACTTATCACATTCTACTGTATGGTTGGTTATGTTTAGTCACCCCAGTCTAGATTGTTCAGTCCATGTGAAAAGATGGTGTCCTATTTTTAACAGTAAATGCCTGTTGGCAGTGTTTTAGAAGTTCCCAAAAATGTCTAGCCAGTGTGGCTCAGTTGTTGAGCATTGTCCTATGCACCAAGGGGTCATGGGTTCATTTGCTGGTCAGAGCACATGCCTGGGTTTCGGGGCTCGATCTGAGGCAGCTGATCAATGTTTCTCTCTCCTTCTCCCTTCCTCTCTCTCTAAAATCAATAAAAACATATTTGAAAAAATAATTAGAAGTTGCCAAAAAATCTTATGGAATGAATGGAAAAAAATGACCGAATAAATTAATTACATCCTGGATTCAGCATTTGTTCACTCTGTACACTCTTCTGTCTTTGATAATAACACTCAGGGACAAGTTATCAAAGAACATGGATTTGTGTTTGACTAGTTCAGAATAGCTATGAAAAAATTTTGTTTCTTAACACTTTTTTAATCTGACATGCATAATTTAAGCTAATAATTCTTTCAGGTGACAGTTATCAAAGAAAAATTGCACCTGATGGAGTTAAACAGGCAAGGAAGACTTTATTCAAGACTATTGCAATAAGGGAGAGAGACTGACCTTGGCTCTTTAGAAACAAAAGACTTGAGAGAGTTGTTAAGCACCTGGGCTGGTTGGAAGAAAAGCACCAGTAAATGTTAGGGGCTGGTTGGTTAACATGATTAGGCCATCTGTGTTTGCTCATTGGCACTTATTGAACTTAGCCTCCTCCCCTCCCACACAAACCAGGAGATAGTGGCTTTATCTTGCTTGGGATAGCTACCAGGTCCTTGAGAAAGGCATTCCTAGGTTGTAAAACTGGCAAGAGGCTGGGAGAAGATTTATATTTTAAAGGGGCAGAGAAAAAAATCACAATTGCACATTTTTAAAGTAAAATTTACATTTTTATTTATATTTATTTATTTTTTTATTTTTAAATATATCTTTATTGCTTTCAGAGAGAGGAAAGGAGAGAGAGAGAGATAGAAACATCAATGATAAGAGAGTCATTGATCGAGCCCACAACCCGGGCGTGTGCCCTGACCGGGAATCGAACCCCGATCTCCTGGATCCTAGGTCAATGCTCAACCGCTGAGCCACGCCTGGCCGGGCAAAATTTGCATTTTTAAAGTAGAGAAAAGGAGGTCAAGGGTTTATCATCAGGAAGAAAAATGACTGAAGTTTAATTAAGCTGAGTGGAATATTTAGGCCATCTTAGTAACAGTGTAAATTATAACTTAACAGAGAAAGTTTAACCATATATCAAAAATTTTACTTTATTGATCTTGATTTACTATTTTTTTGTTTCAAGGGATTTTTAAAATATAAGAATACACTGAGATTTGTTATATGTACATAAGTTTACTTAACATATAGTCTCTTGAGTTTTTATACATTAAGTTTAGTCTTTACAACCTTCATTTTATTTCTATTTAGTTTTTTGTTTAAGAATTTCATCTTCCTTCTGAAAGCAAAGGTTTGATCATTGTAATTGTTTTTATTTGTAACTTCTTCAACTTTGCTATATTTTTTTATAAGAAGCAAGAGCCAGAATGATACTCAAAATCCCAAGTATGGTTGCAGCAAAATTTTATTTATGGATTTGAATAATTCATTATGCATTAATTCAACACCTCTCTATTGAGAAGTGAATATATTTGAGGCATTGTTTCAAGTGCAATGGGAGGAAAGAAGAGAGATTCTGATACTCCCTAGGATCTTTTAATTTGGCAGAGCATATGGAAAATGTCCTGTATCCACACAGTACAGAGGCAGGAAAACACTGTACATATTTGCCTGAGGGAGGGATCACTTCCTTTTGAGATGATTTCATGGAGATGGCATTTGAGTGGGACCTGAAAAGAGCAATGTGTTTATTTGTGGAGCTGAAGTAAAGTGAGGAGTGTGTTTGAATTTGCTGAGTTTGGAAGTAGAAAGGAAATTTATTGAACCTATTAGTCGTGTTTCTTAAGCTATAAAATGTTGGGATGTTATATTCCATCTCTAAAAGTACCTTCTATTAGTCCATCAGACATATAGACTGAGTCCTAAGGATAATTTGAAACGGATCTTTGCTTTTCTCCCCAAGGTGACAATTGAACTCACCTCAGATGAACACTGAATTTCCATTTTCTTCTTCAGTTGTATGTGTCTTCTATCATGATCCTCTTGGTCTTCAATTCATTTATTCCTCCAGGTTGATGGTTCTTTTTATTCTCAACCTCTTTCAGGATTTTAATGATTCAACTCAGGTTTATCTTTAACGAAGCAGAGAGATTTGGGACAGACAATGGAGTTGAGAGTGGGAAAGGTAATGTTAGGTTAGTTGAGTAGGAAAATCTGGGTTGAAGAGATAAAAGCATTTTTTAATTCCAGCATCAGAATTAAGAATTTGTAGCCTCTAATCATTTATGTGACTAAGAGTGGCCGTCTCTGAGAGTGTAACCACTATACGTCCAGGTCATTATTATAAAGCAAATTAATCTCTCTTTGCTTTTCTGCCCTTGAGTTGATTATATAAGTTGAGTCCGGGCCAGAATTCCAGAAAGGAGTGGTGTTGTGCTCTACCTCAACATGAGGGTGTATGTATAGGGAGGTGCTGAGGGTTGGGGTAGAAAAAAATCCTGTTTGGAATTAGGGTAAAATCCAATTGAAAATGAAGGCTAAGGCCAGCAGGTGGAGATTTGTGGAAGATTATGTTTGCCCCAAGTAACAGCGACAATATTTTTGGTGCCCAAGCTTCCAGAATTTTGCCATTCCCCACCAAGGGGTCGATTCTATTTCCTCTTGGAAGTGAGTGAGCTTGAAACTGCTCTAGCCAATGAAATACAGTGCAAGTGAGGCTGTGTGATTTAGGAGGCTAGTTTATAAAAATATAGTTTCTGCTTGGCTCTCTTTTACTTGAGACTCTGCTTAGAGTTAGGGTTAGTGTTAGGGTGAAGGTGAGGGTTAGGTTCACTAAGCTATGAGGAAGCCAAAACTAGCCTGTGTGGAGAGTCACATAAACAGGTTAACTGAAAAGGAATAGCCAGCACCAATTGCCAGACCTGTAAGAGAGTGAGCTTTCAGACGAATCCAGCTCTCAGCTTTCAAGTCTCCCACAAGAGGCTCTCAACCTGTGGAGCAGAGACCAGCCGTTTCTATTATGCCGAGTCCCAATTCCTAGACCAAGTTATTCACTGACATTCTGTTTTGGAGTTTTTGTTATGTACTTAAACAAGGCCTGTGACTGACACATGGCATCTGAACTTCATTTGAACTATTGAAAATTGTTAAAGGAGATATAATGTGAGCTATATTTAAGAATATCAAGCCCAATGACAAGATAACAGATGCATTGGAGGGGAAGGGAGTGGAGGAGGCTATGTTAATAAGCGTCCAAAAGTGAACAGTGGCAGCCAAAGAACATAGGAAGGGCTGGGTGTGAATTACACTGTGAAAACAAATGCACTATATTTGGGTGCTTAATGGACATCATGGAAAGGATTTCTGGAAAGGGAGAAGTCAAAGATAATAGAACAATGTTGAGGATCCTTGGGAGAGGATACAGTTTGTGGAAATACCTGGTTTAAGAACACTGAGTTCAATGTATCTGTCAACATCCCAGAAAGGTGAGCAACTGCTGGAGATACATAGTTGGGCATACTTTTCATAGAGCTGATAATGAAGATTATAGGAATAAATTAAGAGATTGTTAAAAGGACGGTCAATGGATAAAGGTGAAGGACACTGACAATTAAGGGACAAGAGCAGGAAAAGGAATGAGAAGAATAGTTAGGAAAAGAAAATAAGAAAAAAAAACACACTAACAATGTAGAAAGAAACAGAGGAAGGCAATTTTTCCTGATGTCAAGGAGCGAGAGTTTGTTTTTTCTTTTTTCATGGAAAAAAAAAGGTTTTACAATAATGCTTAGGAAGAGAAAGGATTTAGAGAAGAATTGGGCTTTATGATTAGAAGGAGACTTTGTGGAGAGTCACCTCAGTGAGGCAAAACCAATTTTTAGGGAAAGTGAGTGGCAAGATTTGGACTAGAAGTAGGAGGAATACATACAGTGAAATTTCTTAGCAAAATAAAAAAGGTTTTGAAGATGATTGCTCAAAGATGGAGGGAATTTGAACATCTTTGAGGCAACAATGCAGAGGGAGACAGAAGGAATCAATGCAGGTTATCGTCATGGAGTTGGGAAGGAATCATACAAAGATCGTATATGGAAGGATTAATCTTAAATAGAAAAGGGGCACTTCTATGAATCAAAAAAAAAATGAAAAGAAAAAAGGTGAAGCAGATGTAGAAATCAGGATTAAATTCTTCCATTTTGCTCCTGAAATTAGTTTCAATACTGAATTCTTCTACTTGGAAATAATGAAGTTCTCATTGAAGATTCATAAAGTATTAGTTTGCCAAAACATGTGACTGTAATCTACAGATTTGTGCAAATAATTAACAACCAATTGAGGGCATAATTTCAAATATTTCTCTTATATGTTATTGTTGGCTTCCCAAGTCTTTTCATCTGATGAGAAAATTTAAGAGTAATGTGTAATTTATTAATTTTTGGTTATTGGTTATTATTATTGTTTTCTGATATCTTTACATATTTTGGTCACCTTTTTTATGAGTATTATATTTCAACCTGTATTCAACAAAGTCCTTATCATTTCAGTGAGATAATTAAGAAAGATATTTATGTAACTTAAAAGCCTAAATACTTTAAAACTTCTGACAGGTACCAACTATATTTGGTCTATGCTTTCACATATTTCCTCGAGAATCAATCAATCTCAGCCAATCTTTCTCTCTCTCTCCCTCTCCCTCCCTCTCTCTCTCTCTCTCTCGTCTTCATCTTTATCTCTAGGTAGGTTTGGAGCTGGTGTAATTTTCAACACGTTCAGGCTCTATCTAAAACTCCTTTTATGAGAAAATTACTTGGATTAATTAACATTACAGATCTGACATGATATATCTCCTGAGAAAGCCCATGATTTGGGGTCATTGGGAAATTCAGGAATGTCATGGATAAAATTTAAGAGAAGAAAAAGCAATACTAGTATATATTATGGTTATTGTGACACTTCCCCAAAGCAGGGAAGTGGAGACTTTCAGAAGATTCATATCATTGTTTTTTATTCTTTTGATCACCTCACCAAAATACAGGGTGTTCCCCCAAAATATATACACACTGAATGATTATAAAGTGAGTGTTTATTAACATACAGTTCCTTTTCAAAATTTAAAAGAATCTACAGAAATGAATACTTTTTTTGTAGTGCCTGTTTTCAAACTGATGACCCTTTTGGTCCAGACACTTCTGATAATGAAAAGCAATGTAATTGCAAGCATTTTGTTTGGTATTTGTGCACCCTCAATTCATCGACTATTGCCAGTTTTGTACCTTAAACTTTATCTTTTATGTATCCCCATAAAAAAATCTGGTGGCACTTTAGGATAAATTTTCTTTGTTCAAAGCTTAGTCTGGCTTCATCCATTATTTCAAATCAGTTAAACCTGAAAAGAAGGGAAAATTAAGTGAGTTATCACCTCTTAAAGTGTGTATACATTTTTGGGGGACACCCTATAGTTTTAGATAGTTGAACATACCACTACTTTTTCATTAGATAAGTAAGCCAAAAGATCATAACAGTAGGTATTACACAGAATCTTTTCCTTTGCTCTCCAAATACCTATAAATGGAATCTGTTTACATTGTACATTGATGGTAAGCTTATGTTAACAAAGATTAGGAATAAAAAAGTCCCAGGAGGTTAGAGATTTAGAGTTCACACACCATCTGCAGTTATTACCATTGTAGTAATTGTGTACATAAAGATACAGATTGGATTTTTAAAGTTCATAGAAGTATTTATGAAGCCAAGAGCAATTCTCTTGTTGCAATTCCCAATTTACACAAACGCAATACAGAACAGCATACAAGAGCACTTGTATTTTTCGATCATTTAAAGACCACTTAGCCCAAACCCACATGGTTCAGTGCTTCTGGTTATTAACACTTTGTACTGTCATTTGTCCCTATTTGTCAAACAGTTTTTAATTGCTGTTTTCCTTTCCTTCTTAAACAGTAGTCTTTGTAAATGAAAAGAAATTTCTGCAGAACATCTTTTTGTTTTAAATTTTGCTTTGCAAATTTAAAATGAAAATGGTGACTGTGTTAAGAGCAACCATTTGAATTACTTTCCCATCATCACACAACACTGACTTTTTGGAAGTGTCAGCTCTCTCTTGACACTCCATCAAATCAACATCACTCTACCAGTTGCCATGGAGTAGGAGGCTGAATGTAAGATTTTTACTTATTTTTCTGAACAAATATTTTAAGAAGATGGAGAGCTTGATTAGTGTTATTTAAAAATAATTTTAATAAATATTTATGGAGATTTTAAAAATAAGTTCAAAAAACAAAAGACAAGTATTGATGCAGATGTGTAGAAATGGAAACCTTTGCATACTGTTGGTGGAAATGTAAATTGGTGTAGTGGCTGTGGAAAACAGTACATAGGTTTCTCAAAAAATTAAAAAGAAAACTTCCATATGGTCTAGCAACCCCAATTCCAAAAGAACTGAAATCAGGATTCTGAAGAGATATTAGCACTTTCCTGTTCATAATAGCCAAGATGTGGAAACACCCTAAACATCCATCAGCCTAGGGATGGAAAAAGGAAAGGTGGTATGTACATACAATGCAGTTTCATTCAGCTTTAAAAAGAATCTGCAATATGCAGCAACATTTACAAACATGAGCACATTTTGTTAAGTAAAATAAGCCAGTCACACAAAGACAAACACTGAATAATTCCTCTTATGCAAGGTATCTAAATTAATCATATTTATAAAATCAGAGAGTAGAATGGTGGTTTCCAGGGGCTGAGGGGACAGGGAAATGGGGATTTACTAATCAATAGGCATACTTTTCTAAGAGCCTTCCAAGAGTAATGAGTGACATGGCATAAATACCCATATTCAAAGGTAAATGCTCTTCTGAAGAATATTTTGTGAATATTTCTATTCCTTTGTTATTATAATCCCTGAGGCAAAATGACTTCTTCCAAAATTTTGAATAGATTTGTATGACAAACCACTTCTCTGTTAGTCAACACTAGGACCAGAGTAATAGGCTCCCAGCTTGTTTTCATTTCTGTCTGAAGGACAAAATTGCCCGTAAGACAGGATAACGCATATTTTATACTCTGCTATTAAAATGAGTAAGTCTTCCAGGACCTGTAAGGGTTAAGAGTCACCGTCACTACTCTATCTGGACTTTTTCCAAGTATTTTACCTGTTAAAAGAAAGCATCATCTGTAATTCTCTCTCTGGCCTGGAAGCTTGCAGTATTCTTTCATTGTTGCTCTCACATTTGGTTTTCTTTTTGACATGCAAAGTTTTCTACCACGTTTCTACCCTCAGCTCTGAATTTCTATACAGTGTACAGCTCCTTTTTCTATTCTGTTTCTTTTTGATAAGCTATGCCCTTTCACTGTTGCACAGCAGGATTCTTATCCATCAAGTTTTAATAACATCTCTCTGTTCAGGTGTACGTCCCTGGATTAAAACTGAGATGGAAATTTTAGCCTGGGATTTTGAATATTCACATAGAGTCATATGGGTCTAAATACTAAAGAGTTAAAATTCTCTTCATGTCCATGGATTCACAGAAATACTGGAAGGAATTTTGGCTTTGCGTAGTTCTGGAAATTGTTTTATGGTTGTTCTTTTCATGTAAAAATCATTATTTTACCTGGTAATTACTGACATACCTTAAACTTGTTATTTTTACCTTGCCCTTCAAACTACAGTTTAAATACCTTCCCCTCAAGCTGCCAATTATCCCTCCAGGACTGTACTAGTAAAACAGAATTTGGAAAATCTGAAGCATGTTTGCCAATACAAATAATGTAGACCTCTGTTCTCTTTCCACATTTACTCTTGTTTTCCAGACTCTTGACCCTGAAGTGGAGTGATACTATATCCACATTTCCATACCTTTCTAAGTTTTGCCTTTAAAAGCAATTTAAGGGCTGTTAAGTAATTTTGTATTTTTAAATCCGTGATTCTCGGACTTTGGCAGTATATCAGAATCACCTGGAGGGCTTGTCAAAACACAGATTGCTGCCCAATCCCAGAGTCTCTGATTTGGTAGGTCTGTCCAGGGGTTCAGGAAATTGCATTTCTAATCAGTTTCCAGCTGATGCTTCTGGTGCTGTGACCATACTTTAAGTGCCACCACTCAGGTGTTCTGCCTTCAGGAGATGAAAAACAAATGGTTCCAAAAATGTCAAAATTGCCCTCAGATTCATCCACTGTTCACCATATCCATTTTCTATCTACTATCATTTGTCCTCATAGTAGCCAGAGTGATCGCCTTAGAATATGAACTATCCCACTTAGGATTTTTGAGTTTGGCTTCCTCTCTGCCCCAAACCCTTCAGAATCTTTCTGCTGCTGTTGAGGTAAAATCCACCAGCCTCGTCTCAAGGCCTTTTTCCTCTCTGGTTCTCCTTCACTGAGCTCTGTTCCACCTCGGGCCCTACAGAGCTGCTCAATCACCAGGAATGCTTTTCTGTGGCTTCTGAGGCAGAGGACACCTCCCAGAGAGGCTTTCTTTGACCTCCGCCTCTATCAGATAGACTTCTGTGTTACCTACTTGTAGGGTAACTGTCTTGGTTTGCCCAGGACTGAGGGGTTTCGTGGACAGTGAGGCTGTCAGTGCTAAAACCAGTGTAGTCCCGGGCAACCTGGGAAGATTGATCACACAGTCTGCTTTTACTTTGTAGCACCTGCATAATTTATAATTGTATACTTGAGTTGTGTGATATTTTAAAAGTGTCTACGATCCTTATTAGACTATAACTCTATAAGGGAAGAAGTGGTATCTTTTAAAAAAAATTCCTTTGGTCTCTAGTGCCTAACACTGCACTTAGCACAAAGTACCTGCTCAATAATTATTGCATTTGAAAGAGACATGACATATGTTTTATTTGTTACCTCTGCTACAAAGGAAAGTGAAGAATGCTGACATGTGAGTTATAAAACAATCTATTTTTTTTTTCCACCTTATCAAATATATGTCATCAGAGCGTTTTGGAAATAACACTCTTTTCTTCCCATTGGTCCCTTGCCATTGCTAAGGTGTTTTAGTTGGCTCGAGCCCACCAATTCCATTTATGTTTATGGTCCCAGACTTCTGAGCTTCTCAGTTAAGAGAGGCTTCATCTGAAGAAACACCTATGTCACCAATCTAATAAGTTGATACTCAAAAGCCTTTTTAAAATAGTAGTAATTAATACTTTGTAGTAATTAATATTGAACTGTATCTAGTCAATTATAGAACTAAATTGTATATATATATTTATTATATATTATAGATTTATTGTATATTATATATGTTTATTGTATACATGTTTATTTTACATTGTTCGTATGATAATTGTGTTTTGCTAGTACACAGAGTTAACACTTATCTAATGCTTACTATGAGCCACATTCTAAACTAAGTACTGTGGACATGTTATCTCACTTAATCATCACAACTTCTGAGGTAGTGATATTTTCCATTTTTGTGGGTGATGGAACTGAGGTACAAAAAGAAGATAAGGAAATCTCCCTACGTCATACAGTTTATAAGTGATAGAGCCAGGATTGGAATCTAAGACCATTTAATTCCTAAGATAGATTTATCATCTACACCTTTTTTTCTCAGATCCCCAAAGTGACCAGGGCTTAAAAGTTTTTAGCAAAATTTTTCAGGTTTTTTTGCTTCTTTGTACATTAGCCAGCACAGTTGGATACCAGAATGCATGAAATGTTCTCTCTCATGAGAACTTAGGCACTTGAAAATGTACTTAGTAGAGGCCATTGCAATGTATTTATTTTTCAGCTACCACTCTTCTTGGTAGGACCTTAAGGGAGCCCCACAATGTTTGCCTTTTTCTGGAGAAAATCCAAAGTCCCCTTTCTCTCCCAAATGTCTGACAGTCATAAAAACTTGACTAGCTTGGGAGGGAGGGTGGCACTTTGACTTCAAGTTGATATGAGAGCCTTCAGGATAATAACTATATCTTTTGTATGTCTTGTTCTTGTATGTATAGTGTTGGCTAAGTATTTTTAGTAGATTAATTGAAATATACAATTGCCTCAATCCTATGAAATATACAATCGCCTCACAGATTTTGGCTGTGTCTTCTTCTTACCACTTACTGCTTTTTACAACTTCTTCCATCTTGCAGATAGATTTGATTTACATTTGTTTGTGGCTGTGAATTGTGGATTGGGAAACTTTAAAAAGACTTGGAGAAACAATCCTTTTTCCTGGAAAAATAGAAAAGTAATTAATATTCTATGTTTTCAGCTATTTCACATATCTTTATCGAATCAAGAACAGAAACTTTGACATTTTAAAAATTATGCGAATATAGCAATTCATTTTGCAAATAAACCATTATTCATTTTGTTTAAATTATAGACTTGATCTAATACATTTAAATTTAGACTGCCCTGTTTTCAGTATTATATCACTCATTTTATTCTCTCTGGGGAACTTCACTTTTGCTAGAGCCAAGTTAACATGTCTAGAAAATGATGTGAAACAAAAGAATATTGCCTATGTTTATAGATACAATAGAAACCCAGAAAAAAAATAGATCTTTTTTTTTTTTTAACAGATGAAAAGAGTGATCATGTATGCACGAAAGGTAGACACATAGAAAGGAATGACATCCATAGAAAATGAAAAGAAAATATGGGCTTAGATGCACCTTCACTGAAGACAGGTTTCTTGCAAAGATAGTGCTCTGCAATCTCAAACTGGGGAAAAATCTCTTCCCCGCAAGCAGTTACTCTTCGTGGTTGGCAAGAGATTGAATAAAGCTCTTCACAACCGTGTCAGATGTCTTCCGTTTCACTCAGCTGTCACACACACTACCCACACAGCAGTAATTGGCTCGGCAAAGATGCTCTTGTGATTGAATTAACACCAAAGTAAATTTCTTCCTCTTCCTAGTCCCAGGGAAGGGAAAGAGAGTGATATCTACAGACAGAATTAAGCCATTAAGAAAGAAGAATTAGCTTTCTCACCTGATCTGAAACATTCAGGCAGTTCTTTCGGCAATACATTTATTACTCTCAAGGGGAAAAACAACTGGCTAACTTCTTATACGGTGGAAATGGCACATTGCGCTCTGTCTACAGTACACGTCGACGCAACAAAAGGAAAGCATGTCTTGCAGCAGGCTACCCGTCGGCAAAACTGCTTCCAGTGTCAACAGAAATCTCAGTCAGTGCCTTTCCATCTGGGTCCAACTGGGGAGAGTAACACTGAAAAGAGGAGTCAGGTTAAAACCAGGCAAGCTGTTCTTGGGGTTCTCCTTCATCTCTGCAGAAAATTCAAAAATAACAAGGATACTGAAGTCCTGTCTTTGTAGTTTGAATTGGATATTGCTGTTCTTGCCATTGGGATCTATTGCAGAAAAGGTTACTCATTCATGTAAACTAAGAACCTAATTAAGCAGTTAACATAATTTCTCTTTTCACTAATTAAAGGCAACTGATTAGGGACTTTAATCAGATCCACAAAATTTCATCGCAGCAAC
Source organism: Miniopterus natalensis (assembly GCF_054644295.1). Classification (NCBI taxonomy): domain Eukaryota; kingdom Metazoa; phylum Chordata; class Mammalia; order Chiroptera; family Miniopteridae; genus Miniopterus; species Miniopterus natalensis. The sequence continues at coordinate 51,904,446 of NC_142082.1, read as the reverse complement.
ACCTAGATTAGGGCTTGATTGAATAATCAGTCAGGCTACAACATGGTCACTGTCCTTTCTTTCCTGCAACTCTTCTGAGGGATCATCTTTTGCAGCCCAGTCACACCAGGAACATTCTAGAAAGGGAATTCTTGGGACTGTCAGTTAGCTCAGGCAAGTGGACATACCAGAAGCTATCACGGGCAGGCAAGGTTATAGGTATGATGGTCTACATTTTGCCACATTTTGTTGCCTGGTCAAATTATTTGCAGGATGATCCATTCAAAAAGTATCCGATATAACAAGATTAAGAAGGACAAGATTAAAGCATAAAGGAGATTATGATTATTATATTAATATCTGACATTTTTAGGTAACAATAAAACATGTGCATCTATTAGATATAAGTAATGACAAATACTTAGATATTTTGTACTATCATAAAAACAACTGTTCCAACCTTGCTTAAACCATGGGCCTTTTAAATAGAAGACATTGGGCCACACTTTACCTGTAGTAGAGGTCAAATGCATACTTTTATTTTAAAAATAAAATTGCAATTAATTAGTATGTGCTCTAAAACATTACAATTTTACTGATAAAATTTGGGGTGACAGAGATAATAAATGTGTCCTGAGAAGGGGAAAATAACGTAGAGTCTAATAATTTTAATAAATACCATTTATCGTGGGTCTACTATGTACCAGGAACTTACATGTTCATTAGCACTATCATTATACGATCTTGAAAGTTTACTCGGCTTGAAAATAGCTCATCTAGGATTCAACTTGGTTCTGACCTACCCTTTATTCTTTGTGCTTTTAACCACACTATAATGCCTCTAAAATTACTTTTAGACATCCATTTCACTTACCTATTTGGTGATGTGCCTTTCCCCTTCCCCTTCTCTTAACTCACCCTCAGGAGGAACTTAATGCTGTCTTACAGGATGGTTGATATTTTGTGCCTTTTCACTGACTGTGGAAAGCAAGGATTCCTTTCTTGGTCTACGATCCTTGGTCATTGGTGAGTGAACAGGCACAGAGGGCAGTTTGGGGGCAAAGTTTCCTTCAAAGCACCTTTGAATCCACTCTAAGTAAGCAGCTGCCTAGTCTGCTCACCCCTAAGTCACCCCCACTCTTCTCTTAGGAACGTGACTTTGAAATCAAAGTAATATTTTGAAGTGCATTACTAATCCCATCTAATTTAATCTTCTTAACTAATACTCTTTTAAACTGTATTAAGAGATACCTTGAGATTCTTAACTGGCTAGTCATTTATAAAAATTATCTCTTTCCTAACAGCCAAGCTATAACAATATCCTCACACATAAATATGACTCTAAGTGGATTAAAAAAACAAAACTACCTTTATTTGATGAAAAAAAGCTTCAGAAGATTATATACTATATTTAATTAAGTTTCACTTATGCATATATTGAGAAAATTCAGTTGTCTAGATCACTTTGCTTTTTAAAAAAATTATTTGAAGGAAAGTGACAGGAATTTAATCAGCTCTTATAAAGGCAGACTTTGGAAAGAAGAGAAAATAGGTATGTTGTTTGACTTGTAGTTTAAGAGAAGAAAAAAATTGAAAAACAACAACCTGAAGTTAGAGTAGGAAATCTGTAACCAATTACCAGGTGTTAGATACTTTATCACAGTATGAGAAGTGACATGCAATTGTGGGGGCCAAAAGGAGAAGAAGCCCGGTAGGGCATCTGTTAGCATCATCCCAAGCACCTGGAGGAACATGTCTATTGTGCATATTTGCAAGACCACATGTTCCCTACTTTGATTTAAAGACCCTCTAAGCAATCAGCAGCTGGGGTTTATCTTATTATTTATAATTTATGGATATTCTTATGCCCTTGAAATAATCACAGCTTCCAAGACCCAATTTCTTTCTTCCTGCTTTGTCACCCACTTTACTATGTTCTTGGCCATTCAGTTCGCTTTGTCATTCCTAAGTTTCCTCATTTGCAAGAGTAGAAACATTAGACATGTCACTCCCCTCTCTCCCCAACTGCTGGGAAGATTAATGGAATAATATGTTTAACGACTACTGGACTCCTTGGAAGCAAGATGCTACGTATGCACCATATTTCATCCATATTTATGTCCACTTTGAGGGAAAATGAACACACCTGGGTGTAGGTTAGAGTAGGAAGGATTCAGGGACTGAAACTATCATTTGGGAAAAGAGTTCCTCTTGTTTTGGAAAAGGTTTTCTTTTAAAAGACCTTGAAAATGTGATCCTGAACATTTCCCTTTCCTAATTGATTCTCTGTATGTGGTGTTTCTCCTTAAAGCTCTTTGTCTTCTCATCGTTTCCTTGCAGCATGTAATGTTTGTGCTTTTCTCAGTAACTTGGAGAAAATGGAAGACTTTAAAAAATAAAAATTGGCAAGATAAAATATTCAAAATAGCACTTATATGAAAAAACAAGAGAAGTAGCTTTCATCATTATGTTCTTTCAAATAATGAAGCTTAAATATTAAAGTCTGGACTTTTGAAATTGTAGACATACCTAACAATATTGAAACAATTAATTCTATTTGTCAGAGTAGAGACTAGAAGATGTTTCTACGTGGATTACTGGTATGAAGAGACATGCAGGGCTCATAAGGGAGCCCCTTGAACCTGTTACCTTGAATTCTAGGAACAATGGATATCTAGAGCAAACCAAAAAGAGCTAAGTTTTTATTGAATGGTTACTATATTCCTCACATTTATATACATTATCTTGTTTAATTTTCACAACAATTCCATTATTTTCCTCATTTCCAAAATTAAATTAAATAGCTTGCTTGGGTTCTCACAGCTAGATGTAGGAGAGCCTGAATTAAAGTTACCTGGCATAAATCTGTGCCTATCATTTTTATCTTCTACCGCTTATAAGAAGGGATTCAAAAGATGATCACATATTAGTGAGTGTGCTTCTGTTATGTGTGTGGTGACTTATTCTTCTACTAGGCTGTAGGCTCCTTAGAACAATGAATGTGTCTTTTTGTGGGAAACCCAATCTCAAGCCCAACGTCTGTGCATAGGAAGGATGTCTTAAACCGATGTCTGCAAAGGAGATGTTATCTCCTTGATGTAGATAAGAAAACTGAGGTTTTAAGACATTAAGCAATGTGCCCTCAATCCTGTAGCTGGTAAGGAGCAAAGCCAGGATTTAGTCCAGGACTTCTGACTCAAATCCATGGCTCTTCCATGATACGACAGCTTTCTCTACTCTTTTCCTCTCTGTTTTCAGGTTTCTAATTTTGTAAGGTTCTTGACGACACCCTAAGCTCTGTAGGAAGCTGGAGAACACATTATGTCCACTGAACCAGTAGGTACCTTTAGAGTTCATACGACAGAGAGAAAAGTAGGGATTTATTGAGCTTCTACAAGGTACCAGGCATAATGCTGAGCACATTACAATTTCATCTAATTTAATCTTAACGATTCCATGATGTAGTGGTGACTATGGTCCCATTTTATGGATGGGGAAACTAAGGTTGAGAGAAGTTAAATTACTTTTCCAAGGTCATGCAACCATTTAAACCCAGGTTAGCCTGAATTTAAAACCCAACTTCATTCAACTACACCAAAAGGGATGACATAGTAAAATATCTCTATGGAAGCTTTATTTTGATCTAATGATACAAAGAATGACCAAAACTATTTCCATTTTCTTTTAACTGGATTTTGAGTCCTTTTGTAGTTGTAAACTACATTGTCAAAATAATATTTTCATTGAGATATTTGAATGTGATCACTACTTAATAAACTGAACTGAAAAAAGATAAAAGCTTGCAACAGGAACAACGGTCCTTCAGAGAGGGCTAAAATTCTTTCTTTGCATTCTTTTGTCTTCAGTCTGGGGCTCAGAGTGTCCACCCATAAAAGACCTGCCTGCTCTATCACAAGTCCCAGTCTTCTTATCAGGGTCAGATAATCACAGCTTCTACATTTCCACCTACCTGGCCTTCCTCTTGCAAATCATTGACATTCTTGCTTTCAGTGAGAGCCAGTAACTCCAGTCCCTTTCTGGCTTTTGCTTTAATTCACTTTTCTTTTTATCTATAGAGACTTAATGCCTACACTTCAAGAGAAACTCGCTGTCTGATTGCAAGCAGATGCCACCTCTGTTTCAGCCACTGCCAGCCAAAAACTTAGGCCAGTGACAACTGGGCTAGAATGAGATTCCTGGCACACCTGTGAAAGGAGCATGTTGGGGCACAGGGGTGATGGAGATAAATTAAAATTACTGCCAAAGCAGAGTGGAATAACAACTGGTCTGTGGAAGGTATCATTAGTCCTCTAAGAGGATCTAAAGTTGTGCTTGGAAAATAAAGTCTATAGGATGAAACTTACGACCTGAGAATTTATTTTTATAATTGTCTTGCTTCAGAATAAAGAGATGAGATGTTGAATATCTTCCAGGTTGTAAAAATTTTAGAAACTTTGAACATTTGCTTCCTGGATTTTCAGGTGTGGACTGTGGATATTATGTACATGTGTGTATCTGGGATGTCTTAAAGAATCATCCTCACCTCCTGAAGTGAATGATCAAAGCTTCATGTGTCAGGCTCCTGGATCCCAAAGTATTCACCAGTGTCCAGGGGTGGAAATGAGGGAAGACTTCTAGCTCCTGCATATTCTTCCTGACCTAGCACTGGGAGCACGCCTGCTGAGCCTGGAAAAGGCCATACTGCCCCCAGAGACTGGCCAAGGAACAGTATGTCAGGCTGCTGGGTTTCCTCGCTGGGGAGCTGGATTTGGGAGCCAGGAAGTCTCGTAGGACTTTTCTACCTGCTTAAGCTGGAGGGCTTTCGGGTGGGGAAAGAACAGTATCTTTTTTATCTAGAGCTATTCTTGGTCAAGCACCATGCTCAAACTGCAGTGGGGTCTCTTGTGTGGTTAGAGCTCTTTCAAATCCTTTTTTCATTTAGAATGATGATGTGTCTACTGAAAGCTAGCAGTATTATCTTGCCAAATCAGTATAATGGGGACTGAGTCATCTCCTCTTGTTTCAAACTTGTGTATTAAGGAGATTTTCTCTGTCTTAGCTGTTCTACTATAGAGGATAATTCTACTCAGTAGTGCTTCACACAGACAAAAATGTTATGCTAAGCTAACCAGGCTTACACATATCCATAGCTATTCTAACTTCTTAGCACTGGCGGCCCTTCTCCAGAGAGCCACTTTACTACAGGAAGACCATCTCCAAACAGATGTTGGTGTCCAAAGCGCTCATAAACTTAGACATTTAGTGTAATGTTAGAACGGCAGGCTCTGGAGTCAGACTGGCTTCTTTCAAACCCTTCTTTGGTACTAGCTGTGTGACTATGGCCAAGTTACTTCAACTCTCTGACCCCAGTTTGAAATAGAGATACTATTTCTATCCCATAGACCATGGTGATGAAGGGTGTTAGGCTCCAGAGGGTACTGTGGACATGTAGTGCTCTCAAAACAGGCATGGCAGCCTCGGCTCTACCCTGCCTGGCGTGCATTGTCTGCATAGCCATTAATTTTGCCATCAACAGCATTATTACTGAGCTGAACAGACAAGAGGAAATGGGGCCAGCATACACGTTAACCAGAAGGATTCTTAGGGGCTCATATAAAGCCCTAGCTATCTCTACTCAACCAATGCAATATCCATTCCTGGAAATATTTGGGAGAAATTTTAGTTGCAGGAAGGATATAATGCAAATGGGGATGGAGACAAATAAATGCTGTATTTCAGCTATTATTAATGTTAGTTACTATGTTTTATATACCCGGGGCTGTTGTGTCCTATGAAACGCCCGTTACATATTTATACATCTCAGCCTATCTCAGTCATTCTATTTGCAGCCATTGTTTTGGCCATAAAGCTCATACAAGATGGAAAGGTGGGATAATTAAGTCAAACCATATAATTTCTAGGAATTAACAACAGGGTTTTCTATTTTGTATTCCTGCTTTCCCTCTAGCATCTCACTTTCATAGGTATGATCGGCTTATTTTGAAATTTGAGTAGAATGAAGAACAGGCAGACAAAGCAAAAAGTAAGCCCAGGTCATCCAAGCTGAAATTGTGTTTTGGGTTATCTGTGAAATAGCTTTGACTTCTTTTTGTTTCTACAGCTGTAAAATAAAAAACAAAACAAAACAAAAAAAATCAATTTTATAATTTTAAGTAATTTGAACAAAGCGCTATAAAGTACTTTAAAAATTAAAGTCATGCGCACCTTAATTTTCAACTTTTAACATAAACTCGGCACCAAACAAGCAATTAAATGGTTTGTTTCATGAGTAAAATGATATTACATATGGTACGTAGTCCTTTGTTTACCCAGGAAATTCTATTGTGGAGTAGAAAGAACACTTAATTGGGAGTCAGGAAACTTGAATTCTAGTCCCAGAATGACCTCGTACTGACTGGAGGACTTCCCTGCTTGGAGCCTTATGCTCCCGATCTGCCACCTGAAGGAGCTGACGCTGGCTGGCTCCCCCTTCCATTGCTAACACGGTAATGCTTTTACTTCATCAATAATGTAGCAGGATTATAGTGTCAACGCTTCTCCCCTGAGATCCAGCAAGGGTCCAGTGGTTCTGGGGTGGGAGAGGAGGAAGAGTAGGGAGAGAGGAAGATGTGGGAGAAGAGGAAGAGATGAATATTCGAAGAGGGACAAAGAAAAGAAAGGTTCCTTTAGGTCTGATGAGGCAGCACCAGCCCCACGTGAAATTCTGAAATAAGTCCGGTTGTCTTTGTACTCACTGATTTTTATCCATTCAGTTTGCAGCTCCCGTGTTTCTCTCCCCGGATGTCCAGATAAACGATGTGTAGCTGATATGCTAACCTTCCTGACCTCCCAAGGTCTGCTCTACCCCAAAGGCCTCCCTAGGCCCAATCTCTCTTTCCTCTCCCAATCCAACCACCCACACATCTGAACTTCACTGCAAATTGAGAAAGACGTAATTAATTCACTGCTAAATGAGTATAATTTAATCTTCAACCCCCCTTCAGATACCCAATTGTATATTTTAAAAAGAGGGTGCCTGCAATTAGCATGTTAGGCAGAGAACAAAATGAAGGGCAACATCTAAGAATATGCGAGCAGCGTTACATGGCTCTGCCACCGCCGCCAGGTCCCCTGGGTCTCTGCTCCCCACAGTCATCCTCCACGAGCCCCTCCTGCTTTCCTCAGCCTCTTATTCTTTTCACTTGAACACATAAATGCTAGAAAGCTGGCTCTTATCACAATAGCTCCCTTGGGGCACCACAAATTCTTCACGAGCTAAATCAGGATATAAATAAACATAATCCAATGAATAAATAATAACAGCTTCCCTGGTGATGACATTAGGGACTCTGACTATGGGAGTGGGAAGGGCAGAGCCCGTGTCTTCTCTCTAAGTTGACAAATGTTTGGACCCTCACAACATCAAAATGAGAGAAAGGAGAGCAACCAATATTTACCTGAAATGAGAAATAACTCAAGTGATTTCTTAGACAATCTGCTTTTCCCCAGAAGCCTATATTGCCAGCCAGGGATTAAGCTATGTGAGAAACAGGGAACCAGAGTTTTCCCACTCCATCCTACAGCCTTCCCTGCTCTTTCCAAACCTATTTCAGTAGGTCTGGCTCAGGTTAGAGGTTCTGTTACAGCTGTAACCATAGCACAGACCCCAGCTCCCTGACCATATCTGACTAGATTAAAGGGAGGATCAGTCCTCCCCTACCACTTTCAATAAATGAAGGGCACCATAGCAGAGTAGGGCTGGAGCTTAAGGATTTACCAGGACACTCAGCTGTGACCATACAGCTTGGACCCTAAACCTTGATTACACTAGGGAGTGTTGGTGCTTCCCCAATCATGCAGCTAAAAACCAACACCACAAGGCTGTATCTCCCTTCCAGATGCAAACACCCCTGCCTGCTGCTCCAGAAATGCAGTAGGCAATGGGAGATGCCTACATCTTCTTGTGTCCAGGGATGTTGTTCCCCAAGGCTTGGTGTGTGTGCTGACTGTTCATTTTCTCTTGCTTATACAACAGGATACAAAACAAGTAATTCATCATCTACTCTATGCTTCTTAAACTTTTTTTTATATTCTTAAGCAAAATGTTCATATATAGTTGTGGAAAATCTCACATACAATTCCCAGAGGTCTCTGGATGGGCTGAAGATACTCAGCTAGGAGTCCCTGATGGAGGGAGCCATCCTTGCTAGGACAGACAGTGCTAGAGATATCAGACACCTCTGGTATGGGGTTGGAACAGGTAGTCTAGAGGAATTATAATCATCATAAACATTCTATATTTGCTCTCTCTTCTCAGACACCCTATCTAAAATAGGACCCCTCCTTTCCCCTATGTTTCTCTATCCTTTCACTGTTTATTTCTTCTTCAGAAACACTCCCACCAGATACAAGGGTCTGCAAAAAGTTGAGAAGCCTGAGCTCTATTTATGTTAAAAGCATATTAGTTACATTTTCAAATAATACCCTCAATATGTTTGTTTGTTTGTTAAATTTTAAAAACACTTTTTTTGGGTGATGGTACTTGTAAATTTAAAGCAATGGGTTTATTTTTCATCTAAAAAAGGGTACAATAAAGTATTTTCCTCATGTTTCTAGACTTTGGGGCAGTCTTAAGTATGTTTGTTATGCTGCTAGGTAATTCTGAGAACATCTCAGCAGAGGAAGGGTATTCAAAAGCACATTAGTATGGATGTATATTTATTTGATCTCATCAGCAGCCTTAGTTATTACCTCCACAGTTATGACTGGAATACATAATCTCAAGTTCCATTAAGTCTTATTGTTCTAGTCCCAGCAGGCTCTTATATCAACTAATTAACACAAAGGTCATTGTTCTCATTTTTAGAATACCGACAGGTTGTAAAAATACAGCACTAGCTCTGCTGGATGGGGAAAGACACAGCACAAACAGCAACCTCTGCTCCGTGAGAAGGAGTGGGCTTGATTCTAATCATGTCTCTGCATGGATAGAATTGACTGAAGAGCGAGAGGGAAGTTCTAAGCACAATGTCTTTGGAAAGAGCACATCGTTGTGAGTGCACATCCAACTTCCTGTGGAATCCCCACGATTCTCTTGAAGATGGTGGCCTAGCATCTCATCTTAGCTGAGAGATGATTTGGTCATCAAATGTGTATCATGTACTTACTATTTGTACTGTGGTGTCATGTTAACACAGTGATTATAAAGGACTCTCAGTGTTTTAGAGGTTAACTGTGAAAGTGCAGACAAGCTACTCAATTTTAAGGGTCCAGATTAATTCCTATTGCATGAAAAAAAATGGGCAGAAGAATAAAAGACTACTTCTAGCTGGGGAGAAATAAAGGAGGGTGTGGGGTGAGAGAAGCCTTCAAGCTGAGCTTGAGGATGACAAGGATTTGAATATGCAATGATGGGGGAAAGTATATCCTAGCGCCTGAGCATAGGCATAGTACATAAGATCCTCAGAACTCTCTAGCGCATTGTTCATTCATTTGCCATAACCTTCACATTATTTCTGTTGCTATAACTGTGCTTCAGTCATCTCTCCCAGAGATTGGCCCCAGCTTGGCAACAGCAGCAGAGACCAAGGGGAATTCTTCATTAATGCAGTTGGATTCTTCTAACTACTTTGCTGATAAATGCTGGAAGAAACAGATTAATGAAGGCTCTATACTATCACAGAAGCATAGCTAAGAATACAAATCAATGTAGCGTGCAGTTTTGGAGGGAGTCTTTGAAGATCTGCAGTTAAGTAAGGCAGATGACTACAACTAAAGTTCTGCATTTCAGATCCTAGCCACACAGAGATGACAGCTCGTCTGAAAGAGAAGCCTGTGGCAGTGGGGGGAAAGCCAGTGTTCTTCAATTAGAGCTGATGTGTAAAGGAAAGTTAACAGGGATAACTCATACGTGAAACAAAATTGACATGTTCAGGGAGCTCAGTTTCCAAAGATTGCTTTGAACATAAGAAGAAACAGAAATAGTCTGATGGGGTAATAAATTGAAAATGAATCCAGATTTTTTGCTTCTCCTTCATCTTGTTTGAAATTCAATATATCCTTTTACCAAATTTGCTGTGCTCTTACCCTTTTATTAAACCAAATTTCTTTATAAATATATATCCCGAGTATACTTGCATATGCAAGTAAGATGCTATGTAATTATTGCACATGTGCCTTTTCAGGTGCAATCCTTTGCTTTCTCTTTGGCTCCACCACGTCCCAGTCTTCCTTGTACCCCCATAACCGTTTATTCAGACTAATCCTTGTGAACACGTAGGGCGTGTTGTTCCACATTGTCCTTAAGCTCATGTAATCATAGTTGGCATAGGTACAATAATAGTCGTATAGGGAGTTTTACTCTGGTTTTTTGAACATAAAAACTGGCATCAGTACTAGCTGGGTAGTTGTTCCATACACCAAAGGTTGTGGGTTCGATTCCTGGTGAGGACACATACCTAGGTTGTGGGTTCAATCTCCGGTCGGGGTGCATACAGGCAGCAACTGAGTGATGTTTCTTTCTCATATTGACGCTTCTCTCTCTCCCCCTCTCTCTCCTGCCCCCCTTCCTCCCTCTCTAAAATAAAAAAATATATATCCTCGGGTGAAGATTAAAAACAAACAAACCCACAAAACAACTGGCATCATATTAGTCACATTCTCTTGTTCCACTCAGTTTCTTTGTGGAAATCACTTCAAGTCAACTGGTTTACCTCTCATCCATTTTTTAAATTATTAAATGACTACTTTGTTTCATAGTATAGATATAAAATTTGAGAATTGAGGTTATTCTACTTTGCTTTATTCCTGGGGCATAGTTTATAAATGCCTCCAAAATAATTTTAAAATACCACTCAAATAATTATATTTCAAATGCCAACATACAAATTTATAAAATCATGTTTTTACATCAGCCACCTATCCTAAGGAGCTAATTAGACTTTTGCACATTTCCAGGAGAAACCGGAGATTCCCACTGCCCATATTTCTCCTCCCCATCTGCTAGAAGTAATCGGAGCTTTCAGCTTCTCCATCTGGTCAGGGGAACACGCAGGTAAAGACCCACATTTAAATTATGATCCCAAAGAAAACTGGTTTTGGGGTGGTTTCTATTGCAGACTAATTCAATAACAAAATTCTGCCTCCCTGGCGTTCCTCTTTTATATGAACAGTTTTTGCCTCCTGCCTGCTCCTGCCCTCTCCTCCCGTGCTTTTCCTATCTCTCTGGCTGCGTCCTCCCTTTTCGCTGAGCTAATCCTCTCTGTACCATGCATCCTGAACGTTTCCTGGCCCCTCACCTCAGGATCTCTGGCTCCTGCCCTTCATCCAGGCCCACCATGAAAATCACTCCTCTGTTAAGCAGAGATTAACGTTGAATTGCAAGAAAAGCTTTTTACTTGCTTTCTCCCTTCACGAGTTTGCTGACGCCCTGAGTGCACTGCCAACACTGCCCCACTCATCTTTGTGGGCCCAGAACCCAGCACAGTTCATGGGGCCTTCTGGGTGGCAAATGCTCAGGAGACGTTTGTTGGGCGACTTGGTTACATTTGGAATCATTGCGCTGCCTTTTGGGCTCACAGTGAGCTGTTTCTCACCCGTTGGCTCCACATATATGTCAGGCAAAGGGTCCTCATGAAACCTCTCCTATGTTTTGTTTTGGTTTTCTCCCTTCCCTTTTTTCTCCCACTCCCAGCACTTTGGTTTAGCTGCTTCTTACTACTCTCCTGGACTGTTGTACAAGGTTTTCTGAGTAGCAGTCCTGTTTCCTGTATCTCTTCAGTCATAGATATTAAACAGAAACTTTCCAAATCTTATCTCTGATTTTGTCACTGCCCTGGTCAAAAATCTTCAGTGCTTTCAGTCAATTAGATAAAACCAAACCTTTTTGCCTGGCTTTCAGATGTCCCTCACGCTGTATGGCACCAAGCTGTATGTCCAGGCCTGTCCATACCATATTACAGTCTCTTGTCAAAGTACACAATAGTCTGGCATACTGGACTACTGAGTATTTTCAAAATTTAGCTGCTTAATATGTTCCCTTTTCATATCTTAAATATGAAATCATCTCTATTTGTTGATAACTTACCCATTTTGGAAGATCTTGAAGATCACTATCAGATCCCACAGTCTCTGTGAGGCCTGCTTTGATTTATTTCAACCAGATACCACTCAATCTCCACCAACTCCATGGCTTTTCATTTATGCCACTCTTCTGGTTCCTTTCATTATAGATAAAGAATTTGTTATTTTATATGTGTTTTTACCATATTTTAACTTATTATATTAACTATTATATCATATATTAAGTATTTTGTATATAATTATATGTGCTATATATTTAACATAATTATTTATAAAAACTAATTACATATACTATATATTTAATATATGATTACTTATATATAATATATGCACATAGATACATGTCTATATGTATATATTTGTGGTTCCTTTTATTATATATATTTGATTACTATACTGTAAACCTTTTAGACTGGAGACTATGCCATAGTGATCTTTGTTTCTTGCATTATATGCTTCAATTAGGTTTCTTGAACTTAAGTAAATATTTAAAGAAAAATTTAACTGTTTCTTATAAAATCCTGAGTAATTTTGGGCCAGCTTTACACTAAAGCCAGATCTTCATGATTTAAAGTATAGAATCATAAAAATGTTTCTTGTAAGAACTTTCTAAATTTAAGCAAATATAATATTTACCCATATATTTTAATACTCATGGATATAAATTACTATTTCAATGAGTTATTCCCCATTAACTATCTTGGAGCAATAAAGAGTTTTGAAATATTTGTGGGATATTCAAAATTTTCCAAGATATTCTAATTTGTATGGCAACCCCACAGTTTAAAGGGATGTGATATGTATATTTACAGAGCACATAAATGTGAGGCCTGGGCATTTCTCTCCAGTTTTTAAAAATTGTTTGCTCTTCCCAAGTTTTCATAAAAAACTAGCTGTATTTTGATGTATGTAAAAACATGTGCTATAGAGGTCTTTGTTGGGTACAACAAATGGTGTACAATTGCCGTTTTAGGATAATTTTTTTAGAGAAACAATCCATTTAAATAAGTGAATTTTTAAATTTTCAGCAGACTTATTTGTTATAAGTAAGAATTTTGCAGGCCAAAATGAATCAAAGGATAGGAAGATGCTCCTAGGATCACAGAGTTAGAGAACTTTTACATTGTAACAGGTCGTATATGTCTACACACACACACGTGCATATATATATATATACACACACACACACATATCTGTGTATGTATATATATATATGTATGTGTATATATATATAACAGTTTTTTCACCATATGTTATATAAAATTGTACTACAGGTACTTTTTCAATTTCTGTACTCTTTGCTCATTTCAGGTAATATCTTTGAAAAATAAAACAAAAACAAAATAAATTAAAAGCAAGGAACTCTACTAGTTGATCTATTATTGTTTTCTTAAATTCCTGATGTGTCTAGATCTGAGCCAAAGCAAACAAGGACATATCACAGAGAACATTCTGAGATATGCCACTGAAAACTGAAAGTCCTAGTGCTTTCACTTTTATTCTTACAAGGAAAGTTCTGGCCATTTTCAAGGGCCCCAAAGGTACTAGAACAAGAAGTAGTACTGAATCTTCACCGATGACTCCTTTCCAAACCTCAAAATGCAAGTCAGGCTGTGATTAGCTCCTGTTGTAGGAACAAAGACTTGAGTATGACCTATATATTTAAAAGTGCCCAAGAAAAGATGGTGCAATTTACCCAAATAGTTATATGCTTTAAAATTAATTAAAGGGTTTTAGAGTTTTATTTTCTTTTGGTTGAAAGACTAGAATTTGACCTTAGTATGTGTGGCACTGGGATTTCTCTTGGATCAAAGAACAAGGGCCTTTTCTTTCTTTTTATTGCTCAGTACATACTTATTTTATCTTTCATGGTCTGACTTATTTTGACCACAAAACAAGCAAACAAACAAATGAACACAAATACCCCAGAACACCTGGTACATGGAAAGATCATCTTAATTTACAAGGAACAATCCCCTATAGCCTTCACTGAACTTTTTAAATATGACTATCATGTAAATGTGCCAGCATCTCATCATCAGACTACATATTACAGACTGAAAAGCTGAATTAAACTGCAACTATAGAACAAAATTAAAGTTGATGTCACACACACACAAACAGCCATACATATTTAAGTCACATTTAATCACAAGTTCAAATATATATATATATATATGCAGAACTAGGTTTAGTTAGAGTAGCTTTGATTTTTAATGGCTTTCTGTTCAGATACTGTTCTTGGAAAATGATTGCAGTAATGATTTATTTATATGTATGAAATTCTGGAATATTTTTTATCAATTTGTATTTTAATTGGTGATAGATTTAGGGACTTTGTCATGCATAGTCTCCTGGATGTGTTTCTACTGACTGAATTCAGAAATAACTTGAGCCTGAAGATGAGTGTTCAGGCTTGGCTCTGCCCTTAGTGGCTGTGTGGGTCTCACTTTCCTCATCTACATATATGAACATCTATCAAATTGCTAAATCCACTTTTCCCAGAATTATATATAGAAAACAGTTCTACCAGGGATGTCTCCCTGTGATCATTTCTGATGTCCTTCTCCTAAATTTATTAATGAACATTCTCCATACCTTTTACATAATGTGCTGCTTTGAAGGGACTTTCCAGACCTCACTTGGGGGTTAAACTTCATTCTCGTGATCCTAGAAAGGCTGAGAACCATGATATTGCTTTGGTGATCTTTCCTGAGCATGAATTCATAGTTGGTGACAGATACCTGTCCTCAGTCATACACAGTTTCACATGAAAAGGCTTAACAGAGCTGTGAATGGACTTGGTGCCAGCTCAGAGTAGTTTTACATTGCACTGCATGGATCTGAAGGATTGGAGCGAATCAGTGATTTACTGACCCTACTAGCCAGAAAATGGGTACATATAGTAGCTCTTAGCATAAGGCAACATTTCCCAAAATCAATGACATTGAGAATGTTTATGATTTGGCTTTGAATTATGGTGATACATCCTTTCCACCCCACCCCCATCACTGCCCTATACATAATTCTTAAATACATGGGATTTTGTTAATTTAAGTTTGATTTTTGCTACACTTTGGCCACCAGGCTTATAAGTCATGGGAGTTTGTGCCTACCTACTACTGAACAGCTGGTGGATAGTAGCTCAAATTAATAAAAGTGTGACTCCTGAAAAACTAGGCTGGGTTTCATGTATTCTTTGCTATTTTGATTCTTTAAAATCACTAGACTAAAAGAGAAAGTTTTAAAACAGTTTATATCAAATCTAACTTTCTTGAGACAATTTACAAATTAGCTTCCAAATTTTACATCATAAACATATTACTAATAGACAAAGCAAGCAGCTCCTAAATACAAATGGTGCTCCCTGACTAACAAACTATAATCACCTGCTTCTGTAAACAGTGGTTCTTTTTTCCTTTTGACCTTGGGCTGCCTCTCAGGCCATTTAACTGTTTCCAGTCCTCTCAATTTCAGCATCTCCTTAGGTGCTAATTAAAATGGCAGGTGTTAAATTGATCATTAGCATGTTTCAGCTACTGCTCTGAGCACAGAAGTCCCTCAGAGATCCTTTGTTTCTTCCAATATAATCCCTCTTTCTCCAGACATGTTTTCTGCTTCTTTTCTCTAGAAGCTCTAACTGCTTCTTAAAGAGAAAGCAGATAACCTAGCATGTCTGCCCCAGCTGTTCCTCATTTATTTCTTAGTTTCGCTCCCTCTGAGTAAATGATAGAACCAGATTTTTTTTTTCTTTTAGTAATGGGCCTGCATCTTATTTATCTCCAGTAGTTTGGAAAAATAAAACAAAACAAACCTCTGTTAGATTCAGTATACTCTTCATTCAAACTTTATGGTACCCAAGTAGATAGCATACATATGGACACAGTTCTTTTTTTAAAAAATTGTTCATTTAATTTATATTCTGTAGTAAGAATACATAATTTGAGACCTACCCTCTTAAAGCTTTGAAGTGCATAATATACATTATTAATATAGGCATTAAGTTGTACAGCAGATCTCCAGATTGTATTCATTTTGTATAACTAATATTTTATGTTCCTTGTACAACAACCCTTTCTGCCCTCCCCCCACCCCTAGAAACCACCATTCTACTCTCTGTTTTCACAAGCTGGACTATTTTAGGTAACGCATATAAGTGGAATCATGTAGCCTTTGGCCTTCTATGTCTGGCTCACCTCACTTGGCATAATGCCCTCCAGATTCCAGGTTCCACCCCTGCTGTTGCAAATGGCAGGGTTTCCTTTTTTTTAAAGGCTGAATAGTATTCCATTGTATGTATATGCAACATTTTCTTTACCCACTCATCCACTGATGCACATTCAGGTTGTTCCCATATTTTGGATATTGTGAATAATGCTACAATTAACATGAAGGGTGCAGCTATTTCTTTGAGATCCTGATTTCAATTCTTTTGAATATCTACCCAGAAGAGGGATCGCTGGATCATATGGTAGTTCTATTTTTAGTTTTTGAGGAACATCCATACTGTTTTCTCTTTGCCCTCCACCTGGACTACCCCAGATATTGCTGCACCATTTTCTCCTGCACTGTGCTAGAAGAAGTTGGAGGCAGGACATCACTGTTTCCAGATTAGGCAGACCATTGCTATCAGGACTCACCTGGTCCCTAGAGAAGCTAGGTGAATGGAGAGGAAACTGAAGGTGTTCTTTTTGCATCCAAGTTGGTAGATGGATAAGGCATCAAATGTTTAGCAATTGCTGAACTTTAAATGACAAAGTAATTTGTTACGTTTCAATGGTACTTCTGGTTTGACGCAGGCCTCTTAATTTTTCTAAGTGTTTCTCAAATTTCTCTGCACATCAGAATCACCTAAGTGTTTTCAAAAAGTATGAATACCTGTGTTCCACCTGCAGAGACTGTGTGTTAAACTGGGGTGGGGCCTGGGCTTTGGAATTCTTAAACTGCCCCAGGAGAGTCTAATGTGAAGCAAATGCTGAGAATGACTGTTTTGCCTCAGTTTACCCTACCACCTACATGGAGCGGGAACCAGGAGCAAATATGACTTTAGCAGCTTTGGCCTAACTTTTGCATTATACTTGGGTCTTGGAGATGAAAGAGAGTTCAGCCTCAGACTCTGCGACTAAGGGACAGTGATTTTGATCTTTAGTTAAATGATCCAGCTGTTGCCTGAGTCTGACCAGTTTAGGAACTGCTACTCCTGAGGGGAGGAGCCAGTAAAAGCCCCAAAGTGCTCCTACAACACTCACCCTGGGTAGGGACAAGTGCAAGATCCCCTAGCCACCAACGCAGGAACTTGAGGAAATTAGAGACCGAAATAGCACTTGCCCCAATTAGTTCCATTTCATTCATCAAATATATTCATACTCAAGCATCTGTATGAAGCCCTGTACATTTGAGTCCCATGGATTAAATAGTCACATGAGTTATTTGCAAAGTGAGAACATACTAAATGCATTTCCACAGGATGGATTCTTTGGGTTTTATTTCTGGACAGACAAGGTAATTGAGATCACCTGAAATAAGAAAGACATTTAAGCAGTCCTTTTGAAGAGGGGAGGGTGGAATTCTTTTCTCTGTATCAGACCAGTTAAAGTAGCAATTTCATTGTTAATTAACATATCCACTCATCTAACTAACATTAATTGAGCATGTCTTCATGATGAGATACAAAGATAGAGTCCTGTCCTTGAATCATTTGCTGTCTTATTGCAGGTTGAGCAAATGATGTGGGGAGATGCTGCAGATGCTTTGAAAGATGATGTGGAGGGGACACAAAGAAGGAAGTGGTCACATTTAGTGATAACCGTCACACGTGGAATGCTTGCTATTATCTCACGAAGCCAGCGTTCTTTTTGTTCATCTTTGACAGAAGAGGAAATTGAGGTGCGGGGAGCATGTGGATATTAATGAGTGCCACACAGCTTATTAGAATAGTGGAGAGGAAGAAGGAAAGATTAATAGATTGCGTTAAGGAATGAGAATCTATGACTCAGAATACTCGTGACAAATTAGATATGCAGGTAGGAGAAAAATAACAGTCTAGGATTATTGAGAGGGTGGTGGTGATATTTACTCATTCATACATTGTTATGCATAAATATTTATCAAGTGCTCTCATGTGGTAGACAGAATGCAAAATATGGGATGTGACACTGAACAGCCCAGGCATAGTCCCTGTCATCAGGAGCTGACATCTTAGAGAAGGGAAACAGCATTTAATGAAGTAAACAATGCAACATAGGCTACAGTAGCAAGTGCAATTAAGAAATAAACAGGCTGATAACAAAGCAAAGGGGATACTATTTTCGTTGAAAGGACTAGGGTGAAGAAAAGATACAAGGTGGGGCAAAAGTAGGCTTACAGTTGGACGTGCAAAATAATTTATTCTTGTATTATGATTTATTCATTATCGTATTATTTTCCATACGAACAGCTGTAAACCTACTTTTGCCAACCCCGTGTTTGGGGAGGGTATATTTGAGCCTAAAACAGAGTGATGAGGACTCAGCCTTGTGAAGAGCCAGTGGAAGGGGAACAGAGACAAAGGAAACAGTAAGGACACAAGCCAACTAGTGATACTGGAGGAAGTGGGGGGTCCTCTTCCCCCCTGGGTGCTGCTGGGGGTGGACTTCTTTCCATATCCTGAGAAAAAGAATTTTCTGAGACTCACACAGGAGAATGGGTGATTTTTATTTGTGTGGAAGTAAATCCCTAGGTTTCCAAAGTCCCATTTCCCTTCGTCCAGTCATAGGAGTATAGCTGGGGTTTCAGTAAAGCTAGAAGCAAACCCAGTGTCCGGAGTTTCCATGTTGCAGCTGGGTCCAATTTAGCATCTGGCTAGTTACAGTCCATTAGTCCACTGTTGTGGGGTCCACAATGGCCATGGGCCATGTGGGCGAATGCAGGGAAGCAGGAACAAAAGAAAACTTCTTTGTTTAGGGGTTTAAGAATCCCAAGTCTTTGAGGGCTTGCAGTGGCTATGCCCATTCTGGCCAATGACCTCTGTTCCCAGCTGTGACTGACAGCAGGCACCTTCACTAGCCCCCCAACTTTACTGGGTATGTGCCTATCTTCCCTTTGTCCAGTCCCCTTCACCCGAGGTTTTACAGGGAACATTCCAAGAATGTCTTGTCTTCCCTTTGCTCTTTTCCTATTGTTAATAACTAGCTAATTACAACGGTATCACTAGGACAAATACCTTCATCCAGAAATAGAGTTTATTTGAAGATGGTTAAAATCTAGAAGAAAAGACAGACAGTGATTAATCTAAGGCTATATACAGGGTCCAGATAACACAGTTTTGTAGACAAAAGTAAAGAGTTTGGATTTTATCCCATTAACAATGAGAAAACTTTGGAAGGTTTTAAGCTGGGCAGTAATCCAATGTAAGGGAACAGAGGGAGAGAAGACAGCTTTGGAGGGAAGATGAGATGCTAGCCCCGGTCATGTTAAGTTGATTAGCCAGTTACATATTCTGGAAGAGTTGCTTTTTAGACAATGGGAATTGTAGGCCTGGGACAGGAGAGAGTGGCCTGGGCCATGGCATCAGATTTGACAGTGATCAATATATATGCCTAGGGGTGTGGATGGAAAGAAAACAGAGCCAGTAATGAGTCCTGGAGGGCAGGTAAATTGATAAACCAATTATGCTATTTTCATATAATAAAAATTACTCATTAATAAAAAGAATTGAACTATTGATATACTACATAAAAAACATGAATCTTGTAATGATTATGATGAGTTTCAGAAGCCAAAAAAAAAAAAAAAAAGTACATGTTATGTGATTCCAATAATAGGAAATGCTAACTAACCTATCATTATAGAAATCAGATCAGTGGTTGCCTGAGCATGAAGAAGGGAGGAAAAGGAGAGGAAGGGAAGGGGAAAGATGACAAAGGAACATGAGAAAACTTTAATGAGTAATAAATATGTTTATTATTTTGACTATGGTTAAGATTCCACTGGTGTATACATATGTCAAAGTTTCTCAAATTATACACTTTACAAAAGTGCAGCTTATTGTAATCAGTACAGTGCCTCAGTAAACCTATTTTTTAAAGCACCCAGAATATGGAAAAAAATGAAGATGGAGCCAAAGAGACATGATATTTAGATTTATCACTAATATTTTCATACAGAAACAGGGGGGGAGTGGGGGGAAAAGTAAGTATATTCAAGTATATTTTAGGAAAAAAGTAACTTTTCTGAATTATAAAAAAAAGCAAAGCTTTTAATAAAAAAGTCTGGCTATTAACTACAAAATTTATAAAAATTAAGTGATATTGAAGGAAATGTTAGTTGTAATGTGCAAAAAAGGGTGAATATGGCAGGATATATTCATAATTTATTCTGTAGGATATGGTTAAAATATGTGAATTTTTCTTCTACTAATTATATATATAGCTAATATAATGATTTAAAACCTTATATTTATATTATTTTTTGTACTTATTTTTATCTACATAAGCAGTAAAGAATAAACAAAAAGAACTGTGTAGAAGCCAAGCATGTCTCCAACAATGCATGTACCTAGACCTGGCAGGACTGATTAGTGGCAAAGGCTACATATAGTACCTGAGCTAAAAGAGAGCCCTAAAGAGTGCTAACTGTGCAGTTCCCATCTCTCATCACTTAGCTTATAAAAGCTCTATATGACTCTGCTAATTATAACACTGTATTAATAAAGAATACATGCTTAATAATGTTAACAGAGAAAGCCAATAAATACTAATAACAAGTCAATGAATTATATACCAAGTTTTCAAAGCAAGGTTAAAGGTATATGTAATTTAAGGGAAGATTGTAGAGTGCAAAAAATATATTTGAAGAGCAGCAGTCATGTCATGTACTCCAACCAAAAATTACTTGCTTGATAAACCTATAATCTAGACATGAGAGATTTTCTCTCTCTCAGGGTCTGGCAAGACTCTGCCACCCTAGGATGGTATCCAAACAACACACTTGAAATGCAACCCTGGAAGTTCAAAGGAAAATTAAAAATTGGAAATATATTTTAGAAGTAAGTAAATAATAAAGAGAATAAACACACAATGTGCATGTTTTAGCATAAGTTCAAGTTTATGTAATATATTTTGAAATTATTGTATTTTCATAAGTTTGGGTCCTTATTAAGGTATTGAAGTGATCAAAACAATCAGCCATAATAAGCCTACTATTGAAGTTTAAACAAATTAATGGAAATTAAATAATAATATTTATAATCAATGTTAACTGCTCAGTAAAAAGCAACCTTCAACATTTAGTGTATCAGATATATGAGTTTAATAAATTAAACATTAAAAAATGTACAATAGTACCTTGGCTGACTTGGCTCAGTTGGTTGGGAATCCTCCTGGGCACCAAAAGGTTGTGGGTTTGATTCCTGGTCAAGGCACATGCCTGAGTTGCGGGCTCAGTCCCCAGTAGGGGACATGCAAGAGGCAGCTGGTAGATGTCTGGCTCTCACATCAATGTCTCTCTCTCTCCCTCTTCCTTCCTCTCTTTCTAAAAATCAATTTAAAGAAACTTAAAAAAAGCAGAAAGAAAAATAGTTAAAATGATAAAAGTTTGGAGTGTGTTCTCCTTAATCCAGGATTACTTGGTCCTCAGTTGCTCCCAAACTGGTGAACAACATAAAGCAAAAAGGCAACTACAAAGAGGGGGCATAACCGAGCTGATCTGCTCCATTCTTTCATCAACTGTGCCACCAAAATATTAGCAAGTAGAAGAAGAAGGAGTGGGCTGTCTATAATGATGAATATATATTGATTGTAGTTATCCAAGTGACATCTAGCATATTGTTGCACTCACACTCTTGCCAACTTCAGGGAAAGCTCTTTAACCTTTTTTGAAATAAAGTATCACCTACATGAATTATGATGATTAGCTAAAAAACTAGAAATCTTCTGTAAGATGGTTTTTACTAAAAAAAAATATATGTAGGAAAAAGAAAAAGTTTGGCCTGGCTGGCATGGCTCAGCAGTTGAGCATCAACCTAGGATCCAGGAGATTGAGGTTGGATTCCCGGTCAGGGCACATGCCCGGGTTGCAGGCTCGATTGCCAGCAGGGGGCATGCAGGAGGCACCCAATTAATGACTCCCTCAGCACTGATGTTTCTCTCTCTCTCTCTCCATTCCTCTCTCTGAAATCAATAAGGATATATTTAAAAAAAAAAAAGTTTGTAGAGAGTGGTAAAAGAAGAACTTGGATTTTATTACTTCTATATTGCCTAACTGGGAGGGTGAAAGGAATTATGTGGAGTGGTGCAATGACAAGATGAAAGTGAACTTTGAGACCAAGAAGAAACCCAGACACCAAGAGAAAAGGAAGTTCGGGAAACCTCTAATGAGATCTATAAGAATGTAGGATTTGAATTGGAGAATAAGGGGCCAGAAACAATGAAAGGCTATCTTTAGAAAATGGGATATTGGAGCTTAAGATCTCAAAGATGGAGTGATTTGAGGATGTAGATTTGTCCAGAGAGTAGTCATGAGAGTGGGTTGCTTAAAAAAAAAAGATAATAATTCTAATGCTTCAATGGACCTTGTTCAGAGCACTATTCTAAGTTATTCATGTACATTTGCTCGAATCCTGCCAACCACCCTATAAGGCAGATATTATTTTCTCTTTATGGATTAGAAAACAGAGAGCTTAAGAAGTTTGCCCAAAATCATATGGCTAGTAAGTAGTAGCAACTCATAGATGTGAACCCATCTAGTCTAGTTCCCAAGTTGAGCTCTTAATCATTGCATTATACAGCCTCTTTGATAACAAGTATAACATTAAAACTCAGGATAACAATAAAGAGAGTTACCATTTATTGAGAACCTAGTATATACCCATGGAAAATTTTATATATACACATATATAATCTCTTATTCTCACAATATCCTGCTAAGTCTCAAAAGAGGTAAAACAAAGCAAAACAACAAATAAACAGACAAAAACTTACACCTAGTAAGTAGCAGAACTGGCATTTAAATTCTGTTCTGGCCCGGCCAGGCGTGGCTCAGTGGTTGAGCATCAACCTGGGATCCAGGCAATCGGGGTTCGATTCCCGGTCAGGGCACATGCCCGGGTTGTGGGCTCGATCAATGACTCTCTCATCATTGATGTTTCTATCCCTCTCTCTCCCCCTCCTTTCCTCTCTCTGAAATCAATAAAGATATATTTTAAATTCTGTTCTGTCTTTTCTCCTATGTCCCCCATAGAAAAATGCCAAAGGTTGGTCTTTTACAACACAAAATCTTCTGGAAAGAATAATTATAACTTAATACTTCTATCAGTCTCTTTAATCAGAGTAGAACTTTTTTTATTTAAGTAAGAAACACCTATTGATAATTTGGAATAAAATGGTAGGAATGGCTAAACTGGAGAACGTTTCAGAACCAGAAAGAACATAAACATATCAAAGTCAATAGGATGGCAGAAGAAATAAAAAAAATTCAAAAGGTTAGTGGTAGGACAACAAAGGTAGACTTTGCATACTTGGCTGTTTTTCTAGAAATTGTGAAACTCAATTTCCGAATTGATGATATTCTTCCTGAGGATATCAGAAGAGTTTGAAAGTATGGAAACATAAACTTTCTCCAAATCAATTTAGTTTCCCTGTCTAGTCAAATTTCCTTAGGTTAGCATAATCTGGACAATCTAGTTCTACCCCATCTTTTGGGAAGAAGCCATGAAGGAGAAATTTCTAAAATGAGACATTGGATGTGTCTTCATTCTGCTTCACTCATTCTTTTTTGCTGATGTTGATGGTCATAGGATTTATGCTCTCTCAGAAACACAATGCTTTGCTGTACTAAGCAAGAGCTTATTTTATGGCTTATTATAATATTGTAAATTATATATAATTATTATAAGCAAGTACTTAGTTTATTGGACTGGGTATCATGGGAAATTTAAAGACTCTGCCCTTGAACCAATTACAGTGTTGAGAGGGAAGCAGGATGAGTACATGAAAAATCCAGGGAAAAATTCTTAAACAAATAAAGCAATGCATAACCTAGCTGCTGCAGTCCCCTGACCAACTTTTCCAATTATAAAATCCATTTTCTTATATTGAATAACACTTTTTGTGAATTGATTTCTTTTAGGGTATAAGAAAATCTAATCTTTCAAAATCTCTAGCTAAGCTTACAATTTTTGGCCTTAAATAGTAATCTCATATTGCAGCTATATCAACAATGATGCTTTCTAACATTATCCCTTTCTGGTTCCAATCTGTCTGCTCAGTCTGGCCTTCATTCTTTTGCTGCAGAAACCAAACCAGGTCTACTTTCTGCAAATGAAATTTTCAGCCTATTGTCCATATCTTAAATACCCTTCAGCCTCATCTCTATCAAAATTCTACTCATCCTTTATTGCCCAAATGCCATACCCTCCAGTAACCCTTCTCTGCTCATACCATATGGAAGTGATCTCTTCCCTAAACATCAGTTATTTATTTGTTCAAATGGAATTTATTAAATTACGTCATACACATTATAATAGAGATGAGAACAAATTATCTTGTATGATTACTGCTGTAAGGTATTATATTTTCAAAGGGACTAAACTGTCTGATATTGAAATTACTGGGATGTATTCTTTTATTTTAAATTTTATTTTTGTTTAAAATATTACAGATGTCCCTTTTTCTCCCCAATGACCCATTCCACCCTGTCCCACCCCCCTCCCCCGTCCCTCTCCCACCATTGTCCGTGTCCTTGGGTTGTGCATACATGCATATAAATTCTTTGGTTACTCTCTCCCCCTCCACCCACCCGCCCCGCTCCATCCTTCTGACATTTGTCAGTCTGATCTATGCTTCCATGTCACTGAGTCTGTTCATCAGTTTATTATGTTCTTTAGATTCCACATATAAGCGAGATCATGTGATGTTGGTCTTTCTCTGCCTGGCTTATTTCACTTAGCATAATTTTCTCCAGGTCCATCAATATTGTCCCAAAGGGTACAAGAACCTTCTTCTTTACAGCTGCATAGTATTCCATGGTATAAATGTCCCACAGCTTTTTTATCCACTCATCTACGGATGGGCACTTGGGCTGTTTCCAGATCTTAGCTATTGTAAACTGTGCTGCTATGAACTAATCAGAAAGAAATCAATGGGCTGTATTCTTTATTTTCCCACTTGAATATAAAGTCTGTAAGGACAGAGATTGTGTTTCATTAATGAATTAGTGTTCTACATTGCTTTCAAAGCAAACCTAGGCCATGTGTTTTGTCAACTGGAGCATTGTATCATATATGGAAATCAATATAGACA
This sequence comes from Miniopterus natalensis, assembly GCF_054644295.1. NCBI lineage: Eukaryota > Metazoa > Chordata > Mammalia > Chiroptera > Miniopteridae > Miniopterus > Miniopterus natalensis. Next base: position 51,879,109 of record NC_142082.1, on the reverse strand, counting down.
ACAAAGCTCCCCCTTGAGAATCTCACTAAAGTTTAAGAGGGCTAATACGATCAACTGGCTAAGTAATCAATTTAGACTAATATATCCAAATGAATTCATGATTCTATATGAATTTTGCTTAATGTCAAATCAAGCAATTCCAGGAAATACGATTGTCAAGGATTCCTTAGCAATGTGAACTCGTCCACATTGCACACATATATTGCTGTGAACAAGGGAGCATCTCTGAAATGAGTCACTCACAGACGTTTGTGTCTTTCCATAATTCCACATTTATTAGGGGAGACCTCCCCAATAAGCCTCTAAAGTCATACACAGGTTACACACAAAGAGGGAGAACTTAGGCAAAAGAAGTGAGCAGAGTGAGCGTCCTGCTAGAGGTCCGATCACTGGTGTTGTCTGCATGTGGAGAGGCAGGCGCAGGCTCTAGCCAGGTGGCTATAGTGTCGCAGCGTCCAGTGGAGTGGCCTGGCAGGGCTCTGAATGTCACCTGTGGTACAGCTAAGCTCAAGTGTCAGGTGGTCGGAGCTTACAAAGGGTGGAGGTTGGTGTCATATCGGTGTCCAGATGGAGTCCTTACTCAAGTGTTCAGACTTGCAGTTTTGAGCCTTCTGGGCCCCTCCTAAGGGGTTCTCATTTTACCCCATTAACTCAGTCTTGACATAACACTTGACATAACTCTCACAGCTGCCATGACTCCATATTGGACTGTCAGAAATGTTCAAAGTCTGCTCTCTCTTTCTCTATACATATAGGGTTTTCAATACTAATTAATGTCTTTAATATAATAGAGTGTATTCACCCAGATGACGCCATGAGAACTTACCTTTCGTGTTTTCATAAATATAATTTTTTCACTGAAGCATTTACAGAAAGTCCAAGTATTATTTTTTGTAATACCCCTTGGGTATGGGGACAGTATTTTTGAATTGTCATAGAAAATTGAATGGTCATTTAGTCACAGTCACATTACCTAAAAGAGGAATAAGAGGGTTGATATATTCTTTATGTTTGGAAAGTAAGGGGTTAAAAAGAGGTTATTGTAAATGAAAATCACTGTCTCTACTGTGCCTGGGATGCATGATCTAAGCCTGAAAGAGTGAGTTTGGGAGATCTCCAGTATTGATGAACATAAGTACACTGGGGAAGGAAAGGACTGATGTGCTCTTATCTGTCCAGGGAAAGACACAGGCTGGGTCAACCATTCCCCAACACTTTGAATATCAGTCTATTAAATTGGGTCATAATTATAGAGGAGTTCTTTAATTAAACACTTCTACTTGGGAGGAGATAAGAGATAAATTCTGGCGGTGAACTGAAGATCTAGCCCTGTGATTAAACGTTCTAGCCTGTGATTTCCTTGAGATATAGGAGCTTGGCTTCAGACTACTTCCCCTGGGTGTATCTGCATTATTCAAGATGAACTGTTCTTAAAAAGAATGTAGAAAAAAAGAAGCCACCAGGATAAGAATTCTACACTTTTTTTATAACTGATTACTGTGTTCGATGCAAAGAAGTTCAAGTTTAAAATAAATACTGCACCTGAAGCCAATTAGAAGAGAAGCATCATTATTTTCTTACTGTTTGAATCCAATTTTTAAAAACCACGAAGGGGTTATTTAGATGGCAATAAATGTGCTGTGAAGTTTTTTTCCCCTGACTGCAAAGCAATCTGTTGTATTGGAAAGTTAGACTATATAGCAAAACCATTGAGATGCTAACAAAGTAGCAGGAAAAGGTTTTTTTAGGAGCAGAATATTTAAATCAATATTATGCGTTAGTCTAATTAATATGTAGTTTGCTATTGTAGTTAAGATTTATTAGTACAAAGGTATAATAGTTTTATCACTCAAGCTTGTTAATCAAGTTAAAGGCAGGTGAGTCTTGATAGTTATATATATGTATACACACACAAATATAGATTGTGAACAAAAAAAGATTCTAGGCCTGGTCAGGTGTGGCTCAGCAGTTGAGCATAGACTAAGATCCAGGAGATAGCAGCTGGATTCCTGGTCAGGGCACTTGCCCAAGTTGTGGGCTTGATCTGCAGTAGGGGGCGTGCAGGAGGCAGCTGATTAATGACTCTCTCATCACTGATGTTTCTCTCTCTCTTCCTCTCCCTTCTTCTCTCTGAAATCAATAAAGATATATTAAACAAAAAATTTTTTTTTAAAAAGGTTCTACAGAAGGTAACCTCACAGGGTAGGTCATGGTGGGTAGTCATGCCCCAGGCATATATAACTTCTTCAGTAGAAGGTTTATCTTCGCCTTAAGCAAGCTCTGTTCATCGTTTCTGTGCATTTAGGTTAACACACCTTTGAAAAGCCTTTTTTTCAAAGTAACTACCCTTAAGAGAGCACATAATCTTAACTCTTCTGTAACCCAATTCCACCTTGTTTTCTCCTACCTTGGTATAATCTTCCTTACCTTCTCTCCTTAATTCCAAATGCATAAAAGAAGCTGCAAACTGCCATTCTGAGAAGGATTTTTTCAGTTTGTTGAGATTTGCTTTCAGATATATCCTCTCTTTTGGCTCAAATAAACTCCAATAAACTTTTATAAAAATTTTCTATAGGTTTGGATGTCCTTATGTCCACAAAATATATCTTGACATTTGCCAAGTCCTCCAAAAGTCAACAGTGTAATGACATTAAATATTTTAAAAAGTGTTGATACTAAAGCAATACAGTCCTTGAAAACTGATTGGTAAAAGTGGAGCTTATTTTCCAGTATCAGAGTGAATTAGGATGAGGGCATTTCTAGCACTGAACTGGGAATAACTGGTTAACCCTTGGAAATGAACCATGATTACCTGCAAGAAGATTATGAGAAGACTCAAGCCTGGCCAGTGAAAATAAACAGGGCCAGGCTCCGACTCTGGATATCCATAACTAAGCAGGACAGTGTGAGGGTCTCAGGGAAAGGAGGAGAGTCTGTGGAAAGCCAGTAGGAGTTCATGAGGTGCCAACTAGGTGAACTCAAGTTGGTATGGGTCAGATTATTGGTTTAGAGACTAGACCTTTTTGAAGGGCTGATGGAGCATGTCCAATGGTAACTATGTCCCATTTGTTTAAACTGTAGTGATACCGAACCTAGGTTCAGCTGCCTGCTGCTCAAAAGACAATACTCAAGAGACCGGGACTGGTGGAAGGAAAGTAGGTTTATTCGAGATCTGTCAGCTTGAGAAGATAGCAGACTCACTCCTCAAAAAGACCATCTTAACAATTGGACATGCAGGGGTTTTTGTAAGGAGAAGGGAGAAGGAAAGATTAAAGGAATCGAAAGGAGGGGCTGGGAATTCTCCACTGAGGGACTACAGGCAAGCCAAGGGATCTGTTCAGATAACTGTTGAAGGTCAGCAAATCTCCCAAAGCCAAAATGTCTGAAGGTTGGAGTCTGCTTCTTTTGAAGTTCCTAGAATTCATAAGTGGGCAGGCTGTTTATCTGCAGTCACATATTAGTTAACAGGTTATTCTTTACAGAAATAAGGTTAAAAGAATGGTGAGGTGGGTTACGGTAGTTGTAAACTTGGACAATTACTGCTCCCATTAGCTGTTGTTGTTGCTGTTTTCTTTTTAACACATGTCAAACAGTTCTGTGTCACTTAAGGTGGGAACTGTCCTAGTTTGGGTGCTATTTTAAAAAACTTTGCTTACCTAGTTAGGGCACTAAGATAATGACTCCACATCCAGGCCAGGCTAACCCAATTAATATGACTCTCATTAACTGAACCTGTAAGGAGTTCTTTTCACCTTAGATTTCATAAAGACATATATTAAAAGAATTTGGAACACAATTCACAATATGTAATATTGATTTATTTTTTATGTTTACATATTCTCACCCTCAAGAATCTTGAACTTTTTTCAGCTAATTTAAAGTTATATCCAGATGTAACCACAGTGTAACTAAGTGCCCCTGGTTAGGAAACTAGGGCAATAGCTAGACCCTTGGAGGTCAATGAGAGCCTAACCTTTATATATTTCAGACTTCCTCTCTGTAGCTTCAGGAACATGCTGATGAAACGGAGAATAGTAACTGCATTTCTAAGAACATAGCTCCTTCTGAGTCTAACGATACTTAAACTACAATACTGAAAACAGGTGAGACCCTGCTGCACGACTCCTATGAGAACATGTTCTCCTCTGCAAGTAGTGAGGTTCATTTTTAGAGTCTGATGTTTATAAATTTGAACTTATCAACAAGAGAATTCATTGAGAAAAAGAAAAAAACTACTCAAGCCCAGAAGTAACTGACTCTTCCTACTACAAAAGCCTTCCCTAAGGTCACAATAACTGCCTGGTTGGGGATGCTTATTATCTTTTCTACCTGAGTAAAGTTGTGTTTTTTTTTAAATTTATCTTTATTGTTGAAAGAATTACAGATGTCCCCTTTTTTTCCCATTTACCCCTTCTATCCCACACCCAGTCCCTGCCCCAGGCCTTCACCACACTATTGTCTGTGTCCATGGGTTATGTATATATGCATATAAATTCTTTGATTAATCTCTCCCCACCCACCCACCTACCCTCGCCTTCCCTCTGAGATTCGTTGGTCTGTTCCATTCTTCTATGCCACTGGATCTATTTTGTTCATCAGTTTATTTTGTTCTTTAGATGCCACATATAAGTGAGATCATGTGATATTTGTCTTTCCCTGCCTGGCTTATTTTGCTCAGCAAAATATTCTCCAGGTCCATCCATGCTGTCCCAAAGGGTATGAGGTCATTCTTCTTTACAGCTGCATAGTAGGCCAAGATGTAAATGTCCCACAGCTTAAGCAAAGTTTTGATTTGCCCACTCCATTGCTTTCCCAAACTCCATTCCCTGAAAGAGTACTTATTTGCTATGCTTGGATTTGCTAATGAGCTATTGATCAATATAATTAATTAGAAAGCATAGAAATGTAATTACATTTCAACTAGTTAATCAATAACAACATTCACTTGATATATACATATCTTATTCTGGGTGTGAATACATATGTATATGAGCATATATATGTATATCTATATGTCATAGCTATATATATATGTTCACGATCAAATAATTTCTTTTCCAAAAATGCATCAAAATATACTCAAGATATAAAAATGCCATTTACTTTATTAAAATTAGATAACAATACCTGATGGATAAGATTTTTATCAAGTAATATACTGTGAAATCTTGCTAGAGGCACAAGTACTGAATCACAAGTTCACATCTACAAACATGACATGACTAAATTAGAGTCTCTAGAATATGGGGCATAGTATTTTCATGCATAGCCTTGTTCTTATATTCTTTCCTTTGTCACATTCATCTTTTCCTTTGCATTTTTTGCTCCACTTGTCTTGGTTTTCAGTGTCGCTTAAGATTGGTCCTAGGTAGAAATGTGAATTGAACTCTTCTTCAGCCCCCATTTTCCTCTATTCTTACCTTAAATCAGCTCATCTGGGTGTCCCTTCTTCTCAGGCTGCCTTCACTCCAGGGATCCATACTTTATTCTCTAGCATATGCTAATGTTTGAGACACTCACTGACCTTTTAAAAATGACCCATGCTAAATCTTATTCCCCCAGGGACCCCAGTTCCCAGTGACCGGTGCTTCTGTGGTCTTAAGAAGTCTTTTAAAAAAGCCGTAAAGAGCATGCTTTCGTTTTAAGTGAACCAAATGATGAGGCATGCAAATGTAGGCAGAAATTTGTGTATCTAATAAATGCACACAATTGGCTGTATTTTCCAAGTGAGTACCTCCCAGAGGCCCTTTCTTCTCATTCTTACTAAAATTGCTGTTCCTGGTTAAAGAGCATTCATAAACATAAGCTTTTTAAACAATAATAAACACAACATTTTTCATCAGAGGCTATAGAATCCACATCTGATTCTGTATTTCACAAACCCTCTTGGATCTCAGGACCTGCCATGTGCTGAATAAAAACAAGAATGAAGAAGTTAGTTATAGGAATTATGTGGTCAACAAAAACCAATTCCCCACAACTTCGTGCCTTGTAAACTTTCAGGCTGTTATACAGAGCACATCAGCGCAATTCCTACTGAAGTGCCAGATGTTTGAGTTTTGATTTTTAGCCAGGCCAAGAAAAACCAGTGGTGTGAACTGACAGTATGACCTCTGTGAGCTATAAACCAAGTAATGTCAGGCTGTCCCTGAACATGTTTTCCTCCCAACAGAATTGTCACTTGAATATCTGATTAGTGGTTATAATTTTAACAGAAACATCTAGTATCTATCAGATCTACTTGAAATTAGCTATTATAGTACATTCATATTTCATCTTAAACTCCATATTAGCTCAAATTTACATAGCAATAAAATATGCAGTGGTGTTTCCATGGAAATATTATTGTATTAAACAATGACATTTTCTTATACTAAAAAAATTGACTTGTAATATTTTAGAACTGTCACTGTTTCATTTTTTGGTGGCATGATACTTTAATCACAGTTTCAGAAATTTTATTACTTTATATTTAGAAACTAGAATATAGCTTTTCCTTTTCAGTCTATAAACTATATCAGTTGTTTATGTCTTAAGAGCATAATTGCTATTTAAGAAAATCAATGAAAATATGCAAATGTTAAGAATGTTGCAGAACCAATAAAAAAATATTGGTGCACAGGAAGCAATAATCTTAAGAAGAATTAGGCTATTAATTAAGAGTTAAATTGCTAAGATCCATTCTTAGGAATGTGGCTAGCCTTGCCTAGAATAGACCAAACGCTCTGTGTAAATACATGACTGAAAAGATTGGGAAACCAAAATTTCAATCAAGATGATAATGGGGAGTGAAACTTAGGAAAGTGAAACTGAATTGTGAGTTCAGTTTGTTAGAGGGAAAACTAATCAATATCAATACAGAATTACAGAGAAAGACTGTATGATACAAAGAGGGGTGGCCAGTAGAGATGATAAGAATAGAATGTAGCTGAAGACACAACCAGTCCCAGCTCATTGTAGTCAGAGCTCTTTTATGAAATCAGTCATTCAGGCTATATTAGCTTTCAGCTCTTAAACACTCAAATAATACAGCTAAGCCCTCTTCCTCCTATTCTACTTATACTTTCATTTTCCATATAGCTTGGAAATGCTCTAAACTGCCAAGACAAGTTCTTTTATTCAGTTGCTCTCCCACTTAACATATTCACACAATATTTATTGCCAAATCTTTTTGTATTTATTTCTGGACTGTTGGAGAGCAACCTGTACCTCCATTTACCAGAATCTTCTTCCCAAATTCTTGGTTTAGAGTCTCACTAGATTTGGAAGCTAGCAGAGAAGGAGAAGTCATTATTCTCTAGCCACAGTTGCCAAGAGCATTGGGGATGCACAGCAGAAGTCAAGTTCAGAGAAACTTCCAGGTGGCAGTGGCTACACTGATTTTTGCTTCCTCAGCTCTTCCAACTGTATGTAATTTTCAAATTTTTGCATCAACATAGGTTCTCATTGGAATTCTTAGAGCAGCTTATGTTTTCTCTCCCCAATCCTGATACACACATGGTCTGAATTTTTTGGCATGTAAATGTTTTATTTTTATTATCAACAGAGAAAAAGTTATGTTAGTCTAGGTGAAAACTGCATGTGAACATGGAGATATTTTTCCTGAAATAATCTCACTTTAACAATTGCCATAAAAGTAAAACTGTATGTCAAAGGAAAGCTAATAAAAGTCTCTTTTTTCCTTTCTCTTTCTCTCTCTCTCTCTCCCTTCCTTCCTTTCTTTTTTTTACCTTTAATATTTGTGACTAACAAACTCCAGCTGGTTCAAAATTTATCCATGATATTTTAAGGCCAGGGCAAGTGAGTATATAATGAATTTAAAATAGTGTTTATTTTACTTTTATCTGTGACCTTTCTGTCCCAAAAGAAGTGATAGGATTCCCTTGAGTATTTATTGAGTGTTTATGAAATTCGCTGCTATAAATTGCAAAGTTCCTTAGTAATCCAGGAAATATCCTCTCATGAGTCCAGAATTTTCTATCAAGTATAAATTTGTCTTTATAATATCAAGCTGTCAGTAGACTTTTTCCTGCCAGGTTCCAGTGTTTGTCTACCGAGTTTAAAGGTTTCGTTGTTATTGTTTATTTATTTGTTTGGGGGAGAAGTTTGAAACTTTAATCTCCCCTCCCCCAAAAGAAGATGGCAACACAATCAGGCATCGTTATTATTCCAGACTCATTTCCCACATTTGGAGACACCATGGGTAGGATTAATGATGATCATTTAGGAAAAAAGGTTGAAATGGACAAGATCTGAAGAGAATGTGATAATCGGAGAGTGCAGATGGGTGGAAATTCTACAGGAGAAAATGCTCCATTAGCAGCTCAGCAATTAAAGTCATTCCTTTTAAGAGCAGATGTGCAATGTTCTGTATGGAAGACGGTGTATGTTTGAAAGGACATGTGGGGAAAAGCAGTGGAGGATAGCGGTAGTTTTGTGTCTCGAGGACAATGAAAGGATTAATTGTGAAAATAGAATTTGGATTTTTCTTTTTGTTCAGAGAGGGCCTTAACTTCCATTCCCTTCTAGCAGTGCTCTTATGAGTATTTCTCGCTTCTCTCACTAGGAGTAAAATAAACTCTGCCATCAAAGCCCTTTTACATCTGAACATAAAAAGAACATCAGAAGCCTGACCTTGCTGAAGGGGCTGAAGGCTGACCAAATTGTAGTGAAAGGGATCGCAGGTCACAAAAAACCTTGCTCATAATCAAAAGCTCTCTTCAACATTTTATTCCAAACTCTTTGAAAATGCTAACTCAAAAAGTTAAGTATCCCATACTGTGTTGTCCCAGGGTGAACCGAGAGATTTTCCTGCTGTCTGTCATAGTAACCTCCAAACCAGTCTCTTGCCACGTCTGTTGCCACCATTCTTTAGGAATCTCCATTATTGTTCCTCTTTAGATGACTAAACACAGCACCATTACTCATGGCTCCGTAGTCAGCTGGCCGCTAGTCCAATTTAATGCTGCCGCTGGTCTGGATTTTAAAGGGCCTTGTTTGTAATTTCCAATTTTAGTATGTGTGCTGCCGAAGCGAGCACTGTAATTTCCAGTCGGTCGATCTAAGGAGGAGACTGTTACCTACGTGCAAATTGGGCACCTTGTTTTGCTCTGCGTTGTTCATTTTCATTATTCACATCATGGTGCATTTCTTGGCAGAGAGCAGAGAATTTTGAAAAAGTACATTCCCAGTGCCTTGGGTATCATTTCAAATGGAGCAATTTTTTCCTACAGTTTCATTAGGGCTCATCTAATTTCCCTCAGGCTTGGGGCCTGCTGATCTATGTGGGTTTGCAGAGCTAATAGTAAATGTAAAGTAAAAAACAAAAACAAAAGAACTTTTCCAAGTGAATCTCAAAAGATAAGGGACTAATCTAGAGATCATAGTGTGTCGCGGTCACGCTCTCACCTGTAATATCAGTTCCTTTCATTGATGAAACGTGATTTGTATCTGGAGCCCTCGATTGCTTTATCTCAGATTGAGAGTAGCCAAGTAAAGGATCTAGGTGTAAGAATATTCCATCAGGAATAGCTTTGCCTTCCCTATGGGTTTGGGCCAATTCTTCAGTCAACCAATTTCTGAAGCATAAATAGTCAAGTTTTTTGTTTTGTGTTTCTTAGGACTGATCCCCAATGTTTCATTTCTATGAAAAAGTCTTAGTTATAGATCATTTCTGCTACAGAAATGCTACAGATAATCTTTCCTGAATCAGTCCACTGACTCTAATGAGGGTTCTAATTAAAGAACAATCAATGCTACACCTTTTCCCCCTGTGGCCGAACTTCTATCTTGATGATTATTTCAGGATTGCCCTGGTTTTGAATCATCTAACTTTCTGTAGTTCCCTTTGATTTTTCAGCTTCAGTGCAGAAAAGATCAATTTTCCCTCTTTGAGGCCTCATGTTTCCCTTGAAGTCACCTTAAAATACCTTTGGCTTTCACTTTAATCATGACATATTTACCTATGTTACTGGAATACTTTTTTTTCTCTTTCTATGAATATTTATCTCCTCTTAAATTACTACAGAAATTCTGCCTAGCTTGTCATTTTGTTTGTTTGCCAAAAAGAATATATTTATATTCTCAATGGAAGGTGAATGTTTTGCATAGAAATTCGGAGTTAAGACAATAGAGTGTAACCATTTTATTGAAAATAATCAGCCTAATATATGAAATTATACATACACCTATGGGAGGTGATTTCATCCTTTTAACAAAAATATTGTGTTAGGTTCTGAGAAGCAAAGATGACTAAGCCACTAGCTCTGTCACCAGGAGCTGTGGTGAAGGGAGAAAGGCACCTGAATGGAACCACCATGCAGCGAAATAATTCTGTAGTAACAGTGTGTGTACCTAAGGACAGAGACAAGGCTGTGCTTTCCTGACATTCCTTCGATGGAGTGAGGGGCAGTGGTTGGAGGCTTGACCACTATAACTAAACAAGGCTAAAAATGTGAATGTCCAAGGTCACATAGATACAACAATAACTTTACTCAATCTAAGGGATAGATGACCTATATACAGCACATTTGCTTTTAATGACTGTGAGGCAGGTGGACACCTGGTTTTTGAAAAGATAGTCTGCTTATAAAGTTTATCTGCTTAAACAAATTGCTATCCTCCTGTCTAAAGAATAATTGGGAAGAAATGTTAATTGCATATGCCTTTGAAGACTAAAAAAGGTGGCCTTCTTTTAAAAAACAACAGCAACAAAAAAATTTGTATACATTAGAGCCTTTTCTGACGTTAGGTTTAGACATGGCAGTTGAGAGAGAAGGAGAAGAGAGAAGCTAAAAAACTAAATAACACTCTAATTTTGCCTATGTCTAACCCTGATTTATAAATCTAAATGACTAGGATCTCATCCATTGTTGAGTGAAAGATGGCTTGCATGTGTAATGTGAGCCCGTATTATGAAACTGTGAAAATACTATAAATGTATATACACTTTATAAAATTTCATTTTTACATGTGATATAAATTATGCATGTTATATAAATACATAGAGAAATGCCTAAGGGTAATTCTCCAAAATGTAACAATGATTATTTTTGTGTGTTGGGATTTGAGAGCTTTTACTTTCTTAATTACACTACTTTTTCTCTGAATTTTAAAAAAATTATTAAAAAAATACAATACTATGCATCAGGCATTGTGCTATGCTTTGAATAAGTAAAGTAAATCAAAAGCAGATTTAATTTTTCCCTCACAAATATATATTATTTTTAATAACTGAGAATAACAATATAGTTATATATAGATGGAAAGATTTGGCGATAATAATTTTTTTTAAATACGTTTTTATTGACTTCAGAGAGAGGAAGGGAGAGGAGAGAGAGGTAGAAACATCAATGATGAGAGAGTCATTGGTCAGCTGCCTCCTGCACACTCCCTACCAGGGATCAAGCCCGTAACTTGGGTATGTGCCCTGACCGGGAAAAGAACCATGACCTCCAGGTTTATGGGTCAATGCTCAACCACTGAGTCACACCAGCTGGGCAGCAATAATAATTTTTTAAACTCAGAGATTCAATATGATCTAGGGACATTTGATAAAAAAATATTTGAGAGGTGTAAATCTTCAGATGTATTAGGACAGTCTCATATTGCACAGAACCAGAATGCCTATGAAATTAGAGTGAGTCTTTTAGCATGATAAGCTTTTTCTCCAAGAATATTTAACCTACTTATTTAAGATGGGGATTTCTTCTGTGGCTAAACTACTTATATCTGCTTGCAGGTGAAATTTGGTTTATTTTTAGTTTTGCATGTTGGTTGGAAATAGGATATAAGTCACCTTGATAAATAGAAGTGGGTTAGAGAATGTTTGCAAAGATGACAAATTACATGAAGCAATTTGTAAGGTTAATTTAAGTGATCTAAAAAGCATTGTTATATCAAAGCAGATAACAGAAAGATTAAATTAAAAGACAGCCCAGAAGAAGCATGTCTGAAAGTGAATTGTATGTTAGAATTCTTTCCCCTGGGAAGACATGTAGCCCTCAAAGCTAAGACTAAATACAAAGTAGATGCTTTCTTTATGAAACAAATCCCTTGAGAAATGTTTTAGAACAAAATTATTATAGTTACATTTTTGGGGAATGGGTGCGAATGTGCATGTACATATAACACTTTAAAAGAATTAAAATTTATATCCTATAGTCTCATGTTAAAATTCAAGGAGGTTGTTTTTTTTAAGCTCTAAAATTACCAACTTTGTTTATCTCAAATGTTTTGCGGTTATATTTGTTCCATGAAATGATAAGAATCTGTGAATAATGCAGGAAAAACACAGAATGATAAGCAATAGTAAGAAAATTTGAGCTGAGAATCTAGGAAAGCAGTTATTTACCAAATGCTTTAACCTAAATACATTTTCTACAAGACATTTCCTGTAGTGAAAACCCTGTCATTCTCTGAAGTCATCACTTGTTGAGGATCAAGAGAAACAAGGTTTTGGTTAGAGAATGTACTGGGTCTCTCATAAACTTAATAAATTTTTATTTTAAAGTGAATTATGTCACTTGATTTATGAATAAATAAGCACACATGTCTATTCTGTGGAAATAGTAATGCTCTAGAAGCTTTAAACATGCATATACAAACACAAGAATAGTTTGTTTGTATTGGGCTAGTGGAGAGATTACACCTAATTATGAATACCTTCTTAGAGAAGAAATAATTTAAGAAAATTTCCAAAGTTCCAGTGCTACACAGGAATGTATTTTCTCCCCTAAATGAGTGGGAATCATATGTGTAAAGTTTACACTGAACAAGTAAGACTCATAGGATACAATCAGAACACAATTTATTTTTCTCTTATTGACTATTAAAATTCACCCTGGGGGGCTGTCAACCCCATTCTGACATAAAATTTTGGAGTGGCTCCATGACTCTTAGAAAATCAGAGTCCTCTCTTCATGTCAGTTGCCAAAAAAAAAAAAAAAAGATGGTCTCAATTTAATAATTAAAATATGCAGTCCAGAGTGATGATTGAAACTCTGAACTTTATTGCAAGTTCAAGTTTCTCCTGCCATGAGGTAGAGCTTGTTTCCAGTTGAACTCCTGTAAGTGAGAAAGAGGGCCTGGTCTGCTTCTCCTCTAAGCCTGAGCATCCCAAATACTGCTTCTGACCTGCTTGCCCAGCTTTTGGCTTCCTCTGGCTCCTTCTTGGTTGAAGCCTGGCAAGGTTGGATTTCACTTGACTGAAACCCATGAATCTGGCATTGGAATGTCTTTGACCATGGCTGATATTTAAACCAAACCTTGTCGTTGTTAGTGGGGCCCTTCAGATTTCCCTCCTGGTTTCTCTGACTTTATTCCAAAGGATATGGAAGGTGCTATGCCTTTGGCTGGCATCAGAAGTCCTGCACTCTTAATATTATGCCTCTTCTTCCTGAGGTTTCCTTGTCCCGCACAGGAAGCCCTCCTGGAGAGTATTATTTAAAACAGCCCTGAGCTGATATCCCTTCTTCCATTTACACATCTGGAACACACACCTTGCATCTGCCATTGTGCAGATGCAGTCATGCCCTGAATGGAGTCCCCTGCTCCAGTGCTACTTATGTCTTCAGCCAGCATCTCACCCAAGAGTCAGACATCTGTCCACTGCTTCCTGGAAAGCCAGGAACCACATCCCCCATTCCGCAAGTGATTTCCTTGAAGGCCTCCTCACAATATGTGAGATGAAAGAAAAGTCCCCCTCACCCTTCCCTGGCCTGTGACACAAAACCCTTACAACTCTCTCCAAAGTAAATCTCTCCTTCATTTCCATTTTTCCTCTACTCTTCCACTATAGTGCTTAAATAGCCTTAATGTAGCTATTGTGAGCCATGATCCTAAAATTGTCATTTTTGATTACTGCGTTTGAATGTCCTGGTTTAGCGCTGGAAGTTGTTGCCAGCTATTGCCTTTCGGCTTCAGTGAAAACTGAGTGAGAAAATTCTGTATTTTAATATCCTGTTTTAAATACATTTGCATACATTGCTACAGTATGGGCCCATATATGTATATGTAAGGGTATGCATGTGTGTGTGTGTATCCATCTTCTCTCTCTTTCTCACACCCACATACCCAGACACACCTGACCCACAGAGTTTGTATTTGCATCAATGCATTCTCTCATTATACAGGCATTTATGGAGGTTGTCTCAATGTAACCCCTGCTAAGCCCTGGGGATACCAAATGAAAAAGATCTGCTTTTCTCTACAGGAGATCTCAGTCTGGTCAGGGTGACAGACATGAAAGCAGATAAATACATTGTAAAGTGAGAAAATGCTCCTCTCAAGCTCTGTCAGCTACTTACAGGGCAAGGAGGATTAGCTCTGATGGAGTAGAGGACATGACCAAACAAGCACCATTAAGCCAGCAATAGGGCAGGGTAAGGGCCTTCCAGGGAATGGACAGGAATTAGAACTCCATTCTATAAGTAGCAGAGCATTCCTGGAGCTACTGAAGAGAATTTGTGTGCAAAATTACTTTTGTGTCAGTGTATTGATTCAATAGTTAGGGTTTCCTGCTTCTTGCCTGTTTTTCTACCCACTTTAAGTGTGCAATGCACTTTGAAAATGTCTCACTTGCTATGTCTTACCATAGACCAGTCTGACTTTAAGAAACCATCCTAATCAGACAGCTGTATATGTCAATCAAGAATAATACTGTTCTCTAGAATACAGACTTCTTTAGTAAAACTGTATTGTAGAGACAGCTTAGCTCAAGTCTCCACATAAAAATGCTTTGTTTTTTCATCAAAATTCAGTCAAATGGGAGTCTGAATTTTGTGTCGTATGACTGTGCAGATGAAAATCTGCAAGCTCCAGGAAATTTAGTCTTGAAAAATCAGTGCAATTGTAAGAAAAATGCTTCTATGTTGAGAATCTGCTCAGAAACTGAGCAAATTCAGGGTCAAATAATTCTGTTCAGCAAATAAGACAGTGATTTTTATAAAAGGAAAGAAATGTTGTTCATTTTCTACATCTCAAACAAATGTCAAAGAAAGTGAGTCAATTTGCTTCTCAGATACTTTTAAACATTGTTTTCTACAAGTTTAAAATAGAAATATTTTCCATGGGCTGTTCTACTTTAAAGCATACAGGGGTGGGCAAAACTAATAGTTATGAGTACTTGAAATCCAGTTTATTCTTATATTATTATTTATTAATTATTGTATTATTTTCCATACCAACAACTGTAAATTTACTTTTGCCCACACCTGTATTATATTTATTGATTATAAATGCCTCTAACTCCTTGTGTGTATTGTTAACAAACATTAACGCTTTAATGTTTGATACACTCTTTTATTAAAGGTATTACCCCATGGTATACTTTTTTATTGGTAAGACAATTATCAATGGTTCATATGGTAATACCATAATGAATTTGCAGGCTATGTTTTATTATTTACTTTAAGTTTGTGAGTAAATTTAGAATGATTATTGTCCTATCTTAAACTGGTTTGGTTGTTAGGGGACTTGGAGAATTCACAGGATTTTTCCGGATATTTTAGGGTTGAGAACAAATTAAAATCGTATCTGTTTATATATCCTAAAAGTACCTTTTAATAGGTGTTCCAAAAGAATAGCTTATTTAGTAAACTTGAAATACTTGAAAGTTTAAGATAAAATATGAAACCTGAGAAAGATGGTGCTTATAGACCCCAAACAAGGTGGTTTTGCCTATTAACGTCTGACGGTATCCTCATACTTTCTTTAGAATGTTATACATCACGTCTAAACATTAGTATACGCAACCATCTGCACTGAAGTTTATCAGGTTTTAATTCATAACTCAAAATATGTTACAGCATATGAAATTGCTTTTCTTTGAAGATAAGAAATACAGCAGGGATTAGATTCTTATGGCACTCTTATCATCTGTTCATGTTGACATTTCAGGGTCTAGCAAGATTCTTTAGGTAACATGCACTAAAGCGCAATCCTCTGGTGCAGGTGATGGCGTTACTGTTTGCTAAAGGTGCACTGTCCCATGAAATCAGCACAACATTTCTAGACAGCAGTTCAGAAATCCACCTGATCCCTAAATGGAACCAGCCAGGGCAAGGCCAGCCTCATCACTTATCTAATATAGGCTCATAATTTTGCTTTTGCAAAGGAAAGGTCAGGAAAAAAACAAAGATGGTGAGACTCTTTCAAATTATCCATCTACTTACTACTCAGTGTCTCCTAAGTACATAAAACAAATTTCTTTTCATTTTCTTTCCCCTTAGGCTTTCCTATTATCCTCTCAAATTCATCTTAACCTTTTAGGCTTGAATTGGCTACGAAAGAGCCAAATGTTAGTTTTTAAAAAACCATTCTCTTCTGATACTTCTCCTACCTCTGATCATTTTTCCTAGTTTTAATTTCCTTCCTTTGCAGATCATTTAACTGTTCTTGTCTTTTAGGGTTCTTCCTTTTGTGTTTTTTTTCTCTCCCTGATTCGTATGTTTTCCCATCTTGACTTCATTTATCCTCAACTGCAACAGCTATCTCTATGCTATCTTTATGCTGTGGATACTCAAACATACAACTTCATCGTGATGATCTCCTCTGAACACCAGTCCTGAGTGTCCAAATGCCTACTAGACAGCTCCATCTGGATGTCAAAGGTGCCTCATCAGAACAAGTGTGAAGATGAATAGAATCTTGTTCCCTCTGTTCTTGCTCCCATTGTGGATTACCATTCTCCTTTAAAAAGAGAACAAATCCTCCATCCGTCTAGACACCACCATCTGGGTGACTAAGGAGGAGACTCATTAAACTTTAAGTGCTTTGTTCAATGTTCCTCTTTCTATCTTCCAAAACTGACACCTTCAATACCAGATTTTCGCTTAGGGATTTTGATATCTACACTAATAATTCAGCCAATACACTGGCTTCCAGATCCTTCACTCTTTCCTCCAAAGACCTTGTGCTCCATTCTGAGACACCCACTCTTGTGATCAGCCTATACCTTACTAATCTTTAACAAATTATCTCTCATCCTTTTAGCTTTCTTTACTGCCCAATTCCAGCGATTCCTCAAAGCCCTTAGGACTTGCCACAAACTATCCATCCTACCCTACTTTTCACTGTTCTTCATCCCCCTCATATTTTCAGTTTCCTGCTTAACCAATTGAAGTCCCATGGTCAGTCATTGCAATCACATCTCATATATACCCCCACTTTTTCTGCCCCCCTTCTCACTCTGGATTGCCAAACACAATCCAGTTAAATATGGCCTTTCATTTTTTTTTTTTGCTTTTGAACCTGATTAGGTGAACATACTGAGGGAAAGATCACACAATTCTTCTGACAGATTTTTTTTTTTAAAGAATAATTTTATTGATTTATTTTAATTTTATTTTTTTATAGAGAGAGAGGAAGGGAGAGGGAGAGAGAGAAACACTGATATGTGAGTGCAACATCCATAGGCTGCCTCCTGCATGCCCCCTACCAGGGATTGAGCCCACAACCCAGGTATGTGCCCTTGACAGGAATCCAATTGGCAACCTCATGGTGCATAGGATGATGCCCAACCAGGGCCTGACAGATCTTTAAATTAATCATGACTCACCTCAAGTAGGCCCCCCACTGATAATTCTTTTATGCATCTTGAATTAACAGTCTAAAAAAACTCTTGACTTTTCTCTCCAAAAAGTATTTGCCCATAGTTTTCTCCATAGCAGGAAATGGTGCACAAATCTTTCAGTCTCTACATCAAAGACATCCTCTTTTTCTCTCATAACTCACATCCAGTTCATCAACACATCCTATTGACTCTACCTGCAAAATGTAACCAGATTTGAATTACCTACACCAGTACTTACACCCCTACCATTCTATTCCAAGCCTGACTTTTGCAATGGTCTTAACTTGTCCCTGTTTCCCAATTTACACCATTACAGTCAGTTTTCCACATAGCATCAACAGTGATCTTTTAAAAACATACATCAGATTAGGTTATTCTTCTGACCCAGACTTTTCAATGGCTCTTTAATGCATGCAAAGTAAAATTTAAAGTCCTTAACTAGCTGACAAGATCTATATCATTGGACTCACTTCTAATTCTCAGATCTCATTTCTACTTATCACTACTCTCTCGAAACTCCCTGCTTCAGTCATCTCTTTCTATCTTTTGAATACATAATTTAAGCTATTCATCAACTTTTTGCTTGCTGTTTATTTGTTTACATATCAATTACTATAAGTTAAATGAATACTATTCTGAACCTTGTCATAATGTCATAATAGAGTTAAGTTTATGACTAAGACTGATTACCCGGAAAAACAAAGTGTGTTTTATATTATTCAGAGATATGTATTTCACTCTTTCTGCCATCCGTTGATTAATGACCTTGAAACTGTAAACAATATTATGGGAAACTATATTTGTTAGAATATTTCTTTTATAAAGAAGTGTTTGTTCACTTGAAGATATAAATTAGAGTTATGGATTTAAAATACATCCACAAATTCTCAGATACTTCTCCCATCAATAGGTAGAACCTAATTATCCTACCTTCAGTGAGATGTACTTAGACTTACATCTGGTGAATAAAATGTGGCAGAAATAATAGTGTGGTTTTCAAGACCAGATTATAAAAGGCTTTTATTTGCATTCTCTCCTATCTCTCTCTTGGATCACTTACTCTTAAGGAAGTCAGTTGCCATGTCATGAGGACACTCAAGCAGCCCTGTGGAGAGGTCCACCTAACAGGAAACCGAGGACTCCTACCAATAGCCAGCAAACAAACGAGGCCTTCGGCCACAGTGAAGGAACAGTCTGTGGCAGCAGATCCTCCAGCCCCAGTCAAGCCTTCAGCTGAATTCAGTCTTGATTATAATGTCACATGAGACCTCAGCCAGAAACACTCACCTAAGTCACTCTCTTAGTCTCAGAAACTGTGTGAGATAACAAATGTTTATAGTTTTAATCAGCTAAGTTTTGAGGTAACTTGTAATGCAAAAGATAGATAAATAATACACCATATTATTTTTGCCATAGGAGTTAAATTTTAATAAATTTAACCAAGGGGAAAAATTCACCTCCTCACTATGATCTTGCTGATTTTGTTGTAAAAAATTCAAATGGCAAAAATAAAACAAAACAAAACAAAAACCTGTGTAGATTACCTTGAATTTAAGTATATGTGTGTGCAATATCATTCTTCACTGTAAAATTACTTTATAAATAATTTATTTATTTTAATTATAAAATGCCTTGCACAGCGTTTTCCATAAGGGTGAAAATATGGGGGAAAGTCAGGAAGTAAAAATTATCATCATGTTTGCTGAGTAGAAAGGATGTCAGCCTGTCTAGAGTAGAAGGTACAAAATAGGGACAAAGTCAAATAATGTGCCTCCAGCTAATCAATTACTTTTAGAATTTATAAAAAAAAATACCTTTAAGTTTAATTAGTATTTATTGACGTTTTACTGTTGGTCAAGAACTGTGATAGAGATTCAAAGATAAATAAGGCTGGGCGCATTTCCTGGAATAGTCTGGTGGGGGAGTGAGAGAATCAGGGGATAACCACATCGTATGTAGGATCAAATAGAGGTGCCCCAAGAGCACCTGCAGGCTTCTTCTGGACCATTGCAATAGGCCATGCAATTAAGTGTCAGGATAGAGGGCATATTAAAAAAAGCAACTTGAAATGTTCTTATCACAGTGAAGAAGAGGAGGAGGGGGGAGGGGTTCCCCCCATCCCTTAAACATCAAGAATAACTTTCCTTTTCAACTCTTTGTGTTCCCTTTTTCATTCTTAAAAACAGCTAAGGAGTTGTTTTGTTGACCTGGAGGAACAAATCTCGCCTTGATGGCAGATGAAATATATAAGCAGAGCTGTCAGATCAGATTTATAAGTAGCACACATACCTGCTGGCCATGCTGTTGTGAGACCATCTGAGACTCCTGAAGGAAAGGAGGTCTGGGAACCACCTCCCAGCAACGCCACATGGAATCATTTAATACCAAACATTTATTTTCTTTACTTGTCACTCAGTGTTATAATATCAGAAGAGAAGGATCGGGGAGAGAAGCAAAAAGAGCAATGAAGCAAAGGGAAGAATAGAAGGGACAGAGAAATAGTAAAGAAAGGATGGGAGGAGGTTGCAGATACTTGAGCTAGAATATATAGGACACTTGGGAAACATTTAAAAGCTATTTCCTTAGGTAAATAACTTTTGCTCTTTCAGCTTCAACCACAGTAATTGGTGAGACCCTTGCCCTCCCCTAAGACAATTTTGTCTCCAGTGCGGTTCTTGCAGGGCTCAGGTATTGTTCCCGAGGCAGCTGTCAGCCCTGCCAACTATTTTCATCATTGCTGTGAGCTGATAGTTACACATCATTTCTGTTTCCATCACATGACTCTTCCAACCTGCCAGTTTTCCCCTTTGGAGCTGCTGATGCAGAGGATGGGAAGCTGATGCTCACTGTATCCCCATGCAGGGCACAGCCCCTTTCTGTGGTCTCTGTCCCTGTGGCCTGGGCACTAGGTCTGAGGCTGCAGCACATAGGACAGAAGGCCGGTCAGGTGCTTGGTATCCTTCCATCCACTGCACACTCCGCTGCTTGGAGGCTGGCAAGGGCTCTGGGGTGGTGGCCTCCTGGGTGGCATGTCTTGATATTATAATGGGACCCATCTACTGCAGCCTAAACTGACTGTTCTCAAACTGATGGGTGCATCAGAATTGCATGCAAGGGAACGCCTACTTCGTAAAATTGTTGGGGCTGATTCAAATAAGTTATATAATTGCCGGGTGCAATGCAACCAGGAGTCAAAACTTAAATGTTCTTTCCTTCTCGTTACTTATTCAAAATGTCCCTCATAATCACTTCTAATTATTTTCAGTTCTGTCTTCTGGATCCACAAATAGTAGGTTTTGTTCCTCCCTTCCTTTCTGTCTTCTTTCCTTCTTTTCTTCTGTTTACTTTTCATTTTTTTCTTATTTCTGGTGTTTAATAAGGAAATTGCTAATCTCTCTGATTTACCAGTGTCATAACTATGCGAAAAAAATAACATGGTTATTTTGACATAACTTGTTCTTCCTAAACCAATATCAATACCCCTAATTACCCATATATTGTTTTCTTAGTACTCACAATTCACCTGGTTAGTCACTGATAAGCTATTCCAGACTTTTGCCTGATGTTAAAATGAGCTTTTTTCCTTAAATTTCCTTTCCTCTTTTTCAAAATAGGTATAGCATTTGCTCATAGTCTCAATTAATTTAATGTTGCCAGTAGATAAAGTTTAAAATGTAATTGTCCTATTGATATGAATGTATCTAAAATATCTAGATGGCCTTGTCATTTAACTGTTCTCTCCCCCACTCTATTTTATTTGGTTTATCATTTCCAGCCTGAAGATGTTTCTCTTAGGTAGAAAAAAGTAGAACGGCTTTGTCTTTCCTTTATCATCTGTTAGCATTAGACTGTCTGTTCCAAACACTGAGGCCATTTTAAAAAACTCTTCTTGCTCAAGACATAGTTAAAATAAAGCCTTTTTAGGTTTCTGCCATTCTTTTTTCAGTCTTAATTCATTCTGGGTTGTAATGTTCCTCAGGCTGAGCTCAGAGTATCATAATTCTCTGGTCTGTTTTTTGGGTGTGAATTTCTCTTTTTATATTTGATACAAGTGCTTTAAAAGCCAATCCACTTAGTAGAACACTCTCTGTGACACTCTGGCTTTCTCTTTTTCTTCATTTAAACATTAAATTTAAATTCTCTTGAGAATTATAGAGTCCTTTTTGGACCTGAGCATGGACTCATGATTTTCTCTGATAGGCACCCAAGTGTATAAATTAGCCCCCAGGTAAGCTGCACATCTATTATCCTTCTTTCTATTTCCAGAAAACCCAATTCTTTCATGCCCACATGCTAGTCTCTCTGCCTGAAATGACTTTCTGCTTCCTTGTACATATCTGAGTCCTGAGATAAAATTTATCTTTTACTTCAAAACTTTCCTCCAACCTTCCCTCTCATCCTCACTCCTGCAGTTACACGCTCTGTCCTGTCTGCTCCCAGCTGCACTTTGTAAATGCTCCATCTAGCACTTTCTGTATCAGGTGATGATTATGATGTTGTCTCTAGTTTTCCATGTGAATGTGATCTCCTTGAGGGTAGGCATACGGTTCAATCATCCGTTTAGTGTTAATATCTTGTTCTTAATAGTCTTAAAAATTGCTCATTTCAAAATTATGAATATAGGCCTTCCTAGGCCACCTTTTCTAAATTGAAAACATTCAACACATGCACACACACAGCACAGCACTACCCCATACTTGCCTGACTTTTCTGGTTGGCACTTAACATGCTATATGTTTTATTTATTTGCTGTATTTATTGCAGTAATATATGTAAAATACTTAAAATTCTGTGTGGAAACACATACCTAGTAACTGTTGCCTGTTGTTAGTCATTAATGTCACTATTAGTTGCTCTGCTGTTCTGAGTGGCTATAGTGTAATGTTATTTACTATCATTATTATTACCCAGCTCCTGCCATCTCCAGTGGTAAAAGAAACCCTTTCTTGTGCTTTATTAAATTCTGTTCTACAGATGTACATTATTTTGTTAAGTCATTTTTTTTTTTTTGTTTTTTTGTTTGTTTTACATATAAGTATTTTACTTTCAAGTGGATGATTTGGGAGAATGCTAGACTAGGAACCAGAAGACCTAGATTTTACCAGCTATATGACCTAGGGCAAGCTTCTTCATCTATCTTCAAAATAAGTAGTTGGGAAAATCAAGCACAGCTTTTGTGTGTTGACTCCGCTCTCCTTTTTCAATGGCAGCATTGCTGTTCCTGTTGAGGCTGGTTTTGGTCCTGGAGTCCTTGTCACACTTTTTCAGAGCACTTTCTACCACTCAGAGTTAGTATGCAAGGTATGATCCACTGGTCATCCTGGGATGACCTCCACCCCCTTCCTATTTCATTATTTGCTATTCTACAAATAGAGAACACGGTGAAGAATTTTGGCCTTGAATCGAATGGATCCATAGGCTTCTACTCACAACTGCTCACTGGATCCTCCTAAAATATATTTTAGCACAGCCCTCTCTCTAAAACTGCCTGGATAGTATTTTTTAGTCAGTGTGCTGCAGAACTAAGGGTAAAGGCCACCTCTGTCTTCACCTCTGGGGTATTATGCCTTACAGGAAAACATAAAGTGATCTGTTTCTGTTTTTTTTAATAGATCCAGAGGCTGCCAGTTCCATCTGGGGCCAGGGTGTGGTCAAGACAGTTTTCCTTGTGGAAAAGATGTGCTTGGATTCCATCTTTCTTTATAACATCAGGAAGATATTGGTTTCTTTCATCAAACCTGTGTCATGGAGGTGTTGTGATGGTTAATGAGCTAGTGTTTATGAAGTGCTATCCTCTGCCTAGAGGAAAAAATAAAATATAAAGAACAACTCATCAAAACCCCTTCATTTTAAGTAAACCTTTTCTGACCTGCTCATTAGAGCTCATTTCTAGCACTGAGACTCTTGAAAGCCTGTGTAAATGACTGGTACTTTACCAGAAGTTCCATTTCATATTTTGGAATAGGGAATAATGGGTTTTCTTTCTAGTTCTTATTTTAAATTTTAAATTTGGGCTTCCTTACAAGATTTTTTATGGTTTAGCATAAGTGGGGGACAGTCAAAGAAAATGTTCTGAGAGCTACAGCATGGCCAGCCTGAAAGCCAGGAATCACTAGCTGCCACTACCAACAATAAAACAATAGGCAAACATTTAAATTCTTTTCATCACAGAAGAACTATATTTACCTATAAGTCCAGAAATATGCACTGAGGGAAGTTTCTATGGAAGAAACATTGGGTAGCTTTGTAGAACTCTCTCATTCAGTCATAAACTATTCTACTGAATTCCATGAATCTCCACCCTTCCCTTAAATTCAATTTAGTGGGCATAGCAGTTACATAATGTGTTGTGATTACCCATGACTGCTAAAATTGTTTACAGAGAGCTTTTCACATCTGTTGGAATGGCTGCCTCACGGAGCAACTATGTGGAGAATTAGTTACAGTTTGTTGATGCTCTAGCAGCATTAACTCAGTGTGATCATCATGGCTCTGTGGTTTGCCACTTGATTCTCTGATGGGAAGACTTTCCAGAGGAAGTTCTGGTCCAAAACGAAGGCAACCTAAGAATGTCTCTTTCCTGTACTACTTAATGCAGCTGAGTCACAGGTAGCTCTCATGTCCCTCTTCTATGGGTCCCTCTTCTATCATATTGCCCCTTCTCAATGTGAAAAATTACATACACAATCACTACACTTTCAAAGGCATTGTGACATTGTGATAGAAGAGTCAAACATTCCTGGAGGAAGAACTATCCTTAGCCATGATTGTTCTTATCCATAATATTATCCTTATTAATAATTATATATGTACATAATACACAACATAAATATAACATCTATTATGTAGAATTATATTCATATTTATGTGTATATCTATCAATCAATTCATATAGATAAATCAATCTTACCCACTTTTTTTTTTTAATGTTTTTATTGATTTCAGAGAGAGGAAGGGAGAGGGAGAAATAGAAACATCAATGATGAGAGAGTCATTGATTGGCTGCCTCCTGCATGCACCCTCTTGAGGATCGAGCTGGAAACTGGGGAATCCAACCATGACCTCTAGGTTCATGGGTCAATGCTCAACCACTGAGCCACGCCGGCCAGGCGATCTTGCCCACTTTTGAGTGAAGTCTAATAATGTCCCTAAAATAAAACTATCTGATAAAATACAGGTTGATAGAATATACTTAACTCATGAAAAGGAAAAATAACCTCGTAAATTCAATTCATATATGAATGTTTACCTTGCTCAGGTTATCTCTGTTATAGCCTGAATGCTTTAAAAGTTAGAATAATTAGAATAAGTTCACATAGCTAATGGATTCTGAACAAAGGCAGTGAAAGAACACACATGCATAACTAACAATGCAGATGATAATATAACTGCAACCAGAGAAGAACAAAGCCCTCTGAGTGTGTAGAAGGAGGACAGAGTTTGCTTTAGGTTCAAAAGAAAAAGGGAAAGTGCCAATCCCATGTGGCTCAGTGGTTGAGCATCAACTCATGCTCCAGGAGGTCACGGTGTATTCCCGGTCAGGGCACACGGCCGGGTTGCAGGCTGGATCCCCAGGAGGCAGCCGATCAATGACTCTCTCATCATTGATGTTTCTATCTCTCTCTCCCTCTCCCTTCCTTTCTCTGAAATCAATAAAAACATATTTTAAAAAAGAAAAAGAAAAAGGGAAAGTTTCATAGAAGAAGCCTTATAGAGCTGGACCTTGGATAAGGGGTGAAATCTGATGGTGAAAATGCCAAGAGTGGGCACTAGAATGAGCAGCAGGTAAAGGTACAGAGACGGGAAACCTACATACTCAAAACTTACTTGGTGGAATATAAGGAGAAGCAGAGGGGGAGGGGAGAAAATGTAGGAACACTATTTTTTAAACCTTCCATAGTTTTTTTTTTTAACCTGTAAAATGGGCACAAAAATAATTGTACCAACTTTATGAAATTATGAGTTGATGCATATAAATTTCTTGGTAGCAAACACATAGAAAGTGCTTGAAAAATGCTAACACTGCTAATGAATGTCAATTTTTAAAAATATTCTTCAGAACTTGAAAGTGTAATTTTTGTTTATATGAAATTGTGATCCATTTATATCAATTAGAGCAATCACTATGTTTTTAGATCTATATGCTTACGTAGTTGATCAATTGTGGCCTAGAGCAGGAGCTGGCAAATTACAGACAGTGGGCAAATCCAGCTGCAGCTTGTTTTTATAAACAAAGAATTATTGGAACTCAGCCACACCTGTTTATTCATAGGTGGTCTCTGGCAGAGTTGCATATTTGCACCAGAAACTGTATGGTCTTCAAAGCCTAAAATATTTGCTACTGATCCTTTACAGAAATACATTTGTCAACTACATTGGCAAAATTAAGCTTTGTGTTATTATTTTATTTCTGAATTTCTTCTTGTACTTACACCAATTTTTAGTTCTTGTATGTTGGTTCCATGTTACCTGATGCTTAAAGACCCACTGTGGCATTTAATTTTTATCATTTTGAAGTGCCACTCTAATTTATTTATGTTTTGCAATTAAATTTATCTGGTATCTCTGTGTTTGCATCTCTCAAATGGTCTTTACCTATTGTTTTAGAGCCACCTTGTAGCTCTTTCTATATCTTTTTTAAATTTAATGTGATACAAGGTGAACTTATCCCATTTGTATACATTGTTATAATTACTGCGCTTAATCTTAAGTCATCATTTTATTTATATTTTTCTTCATACCTATCTTTTGCTCAGTGGAATGCCTGTGTGTGTGTGTGTGTGACAGAGAGAGAGAGAATTGAAAGGGGTGGGGGAAAGAAACAAGAGAGAGAATGTGTGCTAGGATCCAACTGTAGACCCCAGAAGCCACTGTGGAAGTTGAAGCAGAAGATTTACTACCAGGTACTTCAGTGGTTTGTGAAATTGTTGGGAAGGCCAGAAGGAGGGTCCGGTCAGTGTTCCTTTCTCCTAGGATTGTGCTTCTCAGCCATGACTGTGGTTGAGAAATCTCAGGTAATGTCTACAGGAAACTCCTAAAACAGACAGATGTGACCATGGCCCTCAGTTTGTCATAATCAGGAAAACTGCTCTTCCCGTTGTGGCTAGTGCTTCCTGGGACACGTCGCTGCCACTGTGATCTCTATCAGAAAATGAATGCTTTGTGCTCCATTTTCTTTCTCATGCCAATCTCAAGTAATGCATATGTCTGTTAGATACGGAAACACATCTGGAACCATCCACACAGAAGGCTGGGGAGTGTAGATCTTAGCTGTCTGTTCTCTGCAATATAGAGAGGCATTTAAAATATATGTGCATTGCCCTGGCCTGTGTGCTCAGTGGTTAGAGAGTCGACCTAGACACCAAAGGGTCATGGGTTTGATTCTGGGTCAAGGGTGAGTACCTGGATTGCAGGTTCGCTCCCTGGCCCTAGTCGGGGCACCCGTGGGAGGCAGTCCATTGATGTGTCTCTCTCACACTGATGTTTCTCTCTCTCTCTCTCCCCCCACCTCCCTCCCTCCCTTCCCCTCTCTAAAAATCAATGGAAAAATATCCTCTGGTGAGGATTAACAACAGCAATATATATATATATATATAAATGTGTGAGGAAGCCAGTCCACCATATCCGCCACCTGGTATTATTCTCTGCTTTAAACAGCCTGCATAGCTTTGCATAATACAGATGAGTTTAAATAATACACATACATTTCTATTTCTTGATTTATCAATATTAATTGGGATCTATTGCCTCTCAAATATGAAATATGAAGTGGCCAACTCATTCTATTTTCTCTGAAATATAATTTGAAAGATGAAGCAATAAGCTCACTTTCAGTTCCATGGTTTTCCCCATCTTCCTCAGACTTTATGTTAATCATATTATTCTTTTTAAAGGGTCAAAGTTTATAGCATTTGCATTCTGTTCTATAACTATAAATCCACCTAGTGTCTGGCGTTACTTGTGTACTTTTATAGATTTAATTATACTGACATTGGTTTCACACTATGGCCCTTCCCTTCCTGACTTCTTTACCTTGATGTATCTCATGCTCGGCTCTAGTATATTAATAGATATATCTAATGTATTAGCAAAGATTTGAAATAATGTAAAAAGAATGTATAGTGCATAATAGATAATAAAAGGCCATTCCTATTGATACTGCTTTTTATTAATGAATGAAAATGAATCGAAAGGGTAAAACAGAGGACATAAATAAGTTAAGGGTGGAACACAATTCATGGCATATGGTAAACAGTGAATACATTTTGAACCCCATATTTTTCTAAGCATTGAAAATCTAGAGTTGAGCCTTTCCTATAATACTAAGGCATATTATGATATTAAACTAGATAACTTGTCCAAGGTCACAGAAACATTGGTTTTTTTGAAATATGACCCAAGAAATTTTAGAGTTATCTGTGACCTTGGGCAAGTTATCTATTTTAATGTACCTCACTTCAGCTACCTATAAATTGAAACAGCAGTGTTCATAATCCCTTCAGCCTCTTGCTACTCTATATTGTATTTTCACGACTCTTGGTGGATTACCTGACACTATTTTTAGAATCTAGGTTTGCCTTCTTCCAGGTGCTCTGAATGCTTCTTAAAAAATTTCTGTGCTGTCAGCTGATGTGTGTGACAGGGAATGCCAACTAATTCTAATGTTAATCTAAGAAGGCTGTCATTAAAAAAGAAATTCATGTCATGTTGATCAAAATGAAGGACTAGTGATCTTTTGCCTATCTAGGGCTGTAGGCTGGCCATGTCATTGCAGGTCTTTTGCAATATGTAAAATAAAAAATATGACTATAATTGTATTCAAGTCTCAAGTAGTATTTTTAGAAACTCTGGAGCTGTTTTGTTTTGTGTGTGTGTTTGTGTTTTAAAAAATATGTCTTTATTGATTTCAGAGAGAGAGAGAGAGAGAGAGAGAGAGAGACATCACTGATGAGTCGTTGATCGGCTTCCTCCTGCATGCCCCCTGCTGGGGACAGAGCCCTCAGCCCGGGCATGTGCCCTGACAGGGAATGGAACCATGATCTCCCAGATCATATAGGTCCATGCTCAACCACTGAGCCACACCGGCTGGGCTCTGGAGCTATTTTGGATATTTATTTCAAAAACAAACAAACAAAAATGTTATCTATCTACCTACCTATCTATCAATCATCTGTCTACAGGGTGTCCCAAAATATGTATATACACTTTGGCTGCCATTATTAATTCCAATGGGTTAAAAAGTGTGTATACATTTTTTATTTGGGGGGGACACCCTATATATATGTGTGTGTATGTGTGTTTGTGTACACACACTAGAATACATTTTTAAATAATGGCTTCCTACAGGCTAAAAGGCTCATTAAAATGAGGAATATTATTGAAACTAGAGTAAAACAAGAAATAAAGAAAAACCTTATGAGTTCATGCATTGCTATTGGTTACTTTACAATGATTGTGCAGTAGTTATAGGCTTCTAAAGCAGTGGTATGGAACATTCAATTGCAAACTCATAACTGGATATCATAATATTGGTTTTCTGGAATGCAGTTCAAGAAATTTTAAACCACTTAAGGAGTAACAACACAGCAATGATTTTTCAAGACACTCGTATTGCTGAAATAGGGGATGATAGGGGAACATACCACTGAAAATAAATTAACATTTTGTGGGGAGACATTTTTGTCTGCAATATGGAACAGAGATTTGATTAGGAGGTAACTTTTTAGTGGCCATTCATAGCCAAGGTTATTATGGAAAAGTTAATAATTGTGTCTGCATATTCTCATTAAGTCTATATTCAGTATTCAGTATTAGTTCAAGTAACTAAATAAAAATCTAGCTGCCACCTAAGCAGCTCTGACTTTGGAATCTCATGAAAGAAAGTGCTAGCAGAAACCAATTTGCAAAATTTAAAAATGAATCTTGTATTTCTTGCAGAACAGTGTGTTTTGTGAATTGGTTTAGCACAAAGATAGCACCACACACAATTATAGCAACCAGCTGAGAAAAGTCAGATCCCTGGACAACAGTTAAACTTCAAAGATTATTGTGGGGGTTCTTAAGTTTCTGTAGTATCTGTACCATATTGAATTTGGGAGGAAAACTCTAAATTATTCATGTGCATGTTGGTTTGCATGAGCTCTTTCGCCTGTAAGCTATGTAACTTTGGGACAGTTGTTTTGTCACCTAGAGCTGCTTACTGAGGTGGTTTTGAGTTTTGCAGGAGAAAATTCATGGGAAACAATAAAAATCTATACAGATGTAACATTATTGCATAATTGCATTTTGAAACACTAGATCAAGAATTATTAAGCACATATCAATTAATTAGAGAAAGCTTTTTAGAGCAACATTTAAATCCAGCACAATACCTTAATAGACGAGTATTAGCAAGTCTCATCACTGTCTTCTTAATTACACTTAACTTTTAATTATCAGTGATGGATTACTTACATAGCAATTTATCAACAGTGAAACTCCACCCCAACAGAAGCATTGTGCTAGGATATACTTTGATTACTTATCAGTGGGATTTAAATTAAAATACAACATATAATGCTGGAGTAATCTGCAAGATGAATCTGTTTTAGGTTTTCTCTTAATACTACACCAAACCCAGAAAAGGGTGTTTAACAGATTCAGGATGGGGCAAACATAGGTTTACAGTTGTGAGTAGGTGAAACAGTTTATTCTTGTATTATTATTTATTCTTGTGTTTTTTTTCCATATGAACAACTGTAAGCCTACTTTTGCCCCACCCTGTATTTCCGTTTTTATCCCTATTTCAACATCCTGGAGGTTAGATTGTGCACACCTTGAATATCTTCTTTGTGCAGACATTGTGCTGTGTCCTACAATGGTGGTTCTCAGCTGGGAATTACGTCAGAATCCCCTGGAGGGAGGACTTGTTAAAACACACATTTCTGGACCCCACTGTGAATTTCCAATTCAGTAGATCTGGGGGAGGGACAAGAATCTGCTTTTCTAACCAGTTCCCAGGTGATGCAGAGGCTGCTGATCTGGGGACCACAGGTAGAGAACAGCTATTTAGATAAAGAGGCCTGGGATAAAGTGCTTCAGATCTAGATTCTTAATTATGCTCTCGGAATAGATATAGTTCTGTCCTCGGGGCTGGGAGTGCCAGGTCTGCTGTAGGTGGGCCAGACTGTCCTGAGAAAGCGCTGCCTCCCCAGGGCTTCCCTCGCCCCCTGCCTCAGGCTGACCACATGCCCCCCCCAGGAGAGCAGCTCTCAGTCCTCACGTAGGCGCCTTGGGGGGGTGGGGGTGGGGGGTGGGGGTGGGGGGGGAGGGTGAGGGGGGGCAGGGATTAGCCGGCCCTGACACACTGAAACTGGCTCTTAAATAATTACACTTCTCTGTTTTTATCCATTATACGGTGATTATTATTATTATTATTTTTTGAGTGACATTGTTTCTTATGTTACTAAGTTCTTGAGGACATACCTTTTTGTTATCATAATATGTTTCCTGGAACTTTTTTTATATAAAAATTACATATCACATTGTTTATAAGAAAAGATGAACTCCTCTGCCTTCCTGAGCGGGTTAATTGAGATGCTAAAATGAGATAAGCTCTGTATGAATGGTTATAAACTACTATACAATGGCAGATAACAGATCCGAGAAAAGTGCTTATGTGTTCTTTATGTGGGAGAACAGACATCAAATATATTTGGCTCATGTCAAAGAACTAATCTGGAACAAAAGGAAAAAAGAAATAAAGGTTCAGAGGTTGTAGCTAAGAGGGGCGCAGAAGGTAATTATAAACTACACTGAGAGTTATGTCCCATTTGGGTGGGCATGTTTTATAGCCCCTGGAGATACAAGGTTTTAAAAAGGACAATTGATTTTACTTTTTTAATTTTATATTTCAATGACAATTGACATTCAATATTAGTTTGCATTAGTTTCAGGTTTACAGCATAGTGGTTAGACAATAATATAATTTATGAAGTGATCTCCCTCAATAATTCATGTACCCATCTGGCACCATACATACTTATTATTATATTATTGACTACATTCCCTATGCTGTTCTTTACATCCCCATGATTATTTTTTAACTACCAAGAGGACAGTTAATTTTATATAGATGTACCTGCACCTCTCGGTAGTCTGAAATAGACAATATTATTTCAGTAAATAGTTTTTGGTTTAAAAACTTCTTACTGATAAATAAGACTCTGATGATTATATTCTGTAGGTGATGATGTGAATCCCTTCCTTTACATTTTCAGTTAAGAATTCAAATGTGCACGTGTGTGATCACCAGTTGGCAAGCTAATGTTCACTCCTCACCCTTCTCTCTTCTCTCCACACCCCAGTTCTCTTACTGCCAACTGACATGTCTTCAGGGAGGATGCTCTTAACCTGAATCAAAAAAATATAATGGAGACAAGTTAAAAATGATCCCAGAGAAATGAAAAGATTGAGGAGAAAAACAATAATCTTCCCATCAATCAGTAACCACTGGCGGAGGGGAAGACATCCGATTCTCATAGTTCTAGATTCATAGTATCAGATTAGGATACGGGAGCTTTGCTTGGGGAAATGCAGAAATTATAAAGCTGAACAACATTAAAGGAGCAAATTCTTGTGATTTTTGAAGTATGGAAAAGATCATTGGTTCACATTTCTTTCTCTCTCTCTTTCTCTCCTGCCCTGTTGGGGCACTAAGGCTGGCTGTGTCTTATAACTGAGAAATATTTTTACTCCTAAAGAGCTAAGGGACCAGGATGGCCTAGGAGAAATTTTGGACTAATATTTAAGAAAAATGGAAATGGATTTGTGAGTTTGATGAGTCTTATTGAAGTCTTATCCAGCCTCATTCACTAAAAAACAAAGTTAAAAGGGATTCAGGGGAAACAAATTCCTGCAACTTGTTGCAGTGGCCCCTCTGTGGTATCTTTCAGGAATTTAAGAAAAATGATAAATTTATAGATGCAATTATATAAAACCTGGGATTTTATTTCAAAGGAAGCCAGGGGAGAGTGGAAGGGATATGTATATGTGGATATACATGGAACAAGTTTTGCCACACATTGTTTATTGTGGAAACTGGGGAAGAGGTTCATTTTACTATTCTCTCTACTTTTAAATTTTCAGTGTGCTTCAATATGCCTAAAAATTTTAAAAATAGAAAAAATAACAGCAACTTTATGACCTATAGATCCAATGGAAGAAAAGAAAACCCAATCGTTAATATGAAATAAATTTTATCCAAGTAGGTTTTTAAAGCATTTCCTTTAGGAAAGTTTCAAAACATTATGTAAACCTGGTATTCATCAGCCTGTAATGTCATTTTGTGATGCTGACAACAGCTTCTATCTGTTACATGAATAACTAGCAGTTTGTATTTGAGTCTAACTTCTCAGTCATTATTTTATGTCATTAAGACACTGAAATGATAAGTACAGGCTAGCAGATGTGCGAGTCAAATGTGAAAATATAGCTTGTCGTTTAGATATTTCTAAACATTCCATTATTTGACAAAATATGCATAAATCTATTTATATTTTCATCAAACTTTTAAATATCCATTGAACTGTCTGAAAATATGAAGAAACAACAATAGAAGATTTTCAGCGTAAATGACTATATATTGCTTATTGCATCTGCAAAGACAAGTGAAGAACTGACCATTAAACATGGAATTTAAGAAATTGGGCTCATTATATAAATTACCTAGATTGGATCTTTATGTTAACTGAATTTCCTCGATAAAACCAGCTCTCCACTTTTTTTTTTACTTTTGTAAACACTATCCCCTTTAATTTTGCCCGATAGAGATTAAGTGGGCCTTTGCGAGCACTAAGCTTCCATTTAAAACGCACTAATTTCAAGTGAAAGTGTGTAGTAATTGGGAATGTTTCTTCTCCTGCTTTAAACGTGTGCTGACTGACTACGGAATGACAAAGGCAAGTCAGGTGACTTAGTTGGATACACGAGTGCTCACTGGGGCAAAACCGGGAGTCTGCTCATGTTTATAATACCTTACATTTTGCACAGAATCCATGCATCCCCCTGAAGTGAATTCCTCATATTCTTTTGCAGGGCTTCTTTTTAAAAAAATTAATTAATTATTTTTAAGGTTACAAACTTAATTTTTTTTCATTTTATTTTTTCCATCACCACTTATCGCCCCACACCCTCCTCTACCTCCACCCCCCTCCTCCCTAACTCCTACACTGTTGTCCATGTCCATGAGTTCTCTTTTTTCTATTTGCTCAACCCCTCCACTCCCCACTCCCTGTCCCTCAGCATTCCCCACCACCACTACCTGCAGAGCTCTCTGTCTGGGCTCTCATCTATGAGTCTGTCTCTGTTTTGCATTGTGCAGGGCTTCGTAGTTCTAAAACTTTTCCTACGCATTATTATCTGAACCACCCTTGCTGGTCAAAAGAAATCAGGAAACAGGAAATCAAAAGGAGCATGATCATCTGAATTGCTTACGTGTATGACATCATTCTGTTCTATTTGACACCAAAAATGTCTCCTACTTTCAGTCTTTTCAGTTGCAATTCTCTGCCACTTGTTTGACTCCTAAGGATCAGGTCTACGCTCATCACTGCCTTCTCAAAGAGGTCTTTTTGGATCATTCCGTCTAAAGTAGCCATTTCACTATTGAACTACCCTATGTTGTTTACTTCACTGCATTTATAACAAGTCAAAATTGCCTTGTTTAATTATTTCTGTTTATTTTCTGCCTCTCTTCACTAGAATGTAAGCTCCATGAAGATACAAACTTCATTTTTCTACCACAGTGTTTAGAACACTGCCTGGCACGCGGCTAATGCTCAAAAAGACATTTGTTGAATAAATACATCACTAAATGAATGGATGAATGAAGTTTATACGGGACTTTTTTCTCTGAATCACAAATATTTACATGGAATTGGTTATCAATAAAAAACTAGCCACAACCTTCATCAGGATGAGTTGCTAAATAAGACCCTAGATTAAATCAATTAATAGAACAAAGGCAAAGTTGTGCAATGTATCACATATAGTTGAACTACTTACACTTAACCGCAAAAGCTCAAGAGCTTGGTAATACACACCATACTGAGAATTTCATTTGGCAGTTTTAGACTCTAAGTTACCGAGCATGTAGTTCGGCACTTGCCCCAGAGATCAGTCAAGCAAGGTGCAGTGACAGTAAATGTGGAAAGATGGCATTCTCAAACTTAATAATGCATTATATGTAAGGAATGAAAAACAATGATACCAAGGTTCAAAGGTAGTGGATTCAAAAGATGAGGTTGCCATTGGTGATACAAAACATTAAATAAACACTGCTAGAGAAAACCACAGGCTATATTTACGGGGTTCTACTCCAATTCGTGTTTTCCTATGTGAGCTAGCTCTAAGACAGGTGGCTCTATCTTTACAGGGAATTCTACTGGACACTTCAGGGAATTCTACCGGACCTGCGGTTTTATTGACAAAGATGTGTGTCTCTTTTGGCCATGCTTACCAATAGTCCCCCAAGTATCCTTCACTGCTCCTCTAGCTTTTGACTCTACACAAATAACCGCTTGCTAGTGGCTCTGCTCCTATGCTTCTGTGGGGTAGAGCACTGCTGCTGTCAGGAACGCTCTGCTTGCCTTGTCCCCTACTCATTCATCATGTGTTAATTCACATATCAGCTATTTCATGAATATTTGTTGATATGGCCACCTGAAAAAACAAACAAAAAACATTCCAAGTTGGGGAAAGTTTACTAAATTTGGACAAAGAGCAAGGAGCTCGCTGGTGTCTCTTCTTATAAGGACACTATTCCTATTAGATCAGGAGCCCACCCTTATGACCTCATTTAACTTTAATTGCTTCATAAAGGCCCCATCTCCAAATGACATTATGTTGGAGATCAGAGCTTCCCTTACAACTTTATTTTTTCTGTGAATATGTGTCTCTTTAATCCTCCCAGGCTTGTGAGGGTTACTTTTGGTAAGCTGAATTTATCACTAAAATTATCCATTTATTTGTATAGAGAGTTGCCTGTATTTCCCAACAGACATGTTATGGACACTGATCTACATTTATTTTAATTTAGAAAAATAAAGACCGCATTCTGACTAATTTTAGAAAAATAAAGATACCTGATCCTTATTCACATTCAGGTATTAGAGAACATAGTTTCATAATAGTATTTTTTCAATGTAATAACTACTGTTTTTACTTATTTACATCATATTTATCATTTTTCTTTTTTTTATGGTATATAAACATGTCTTTGTTCAGCCAGGATTGGTGATGCACTCCTCAAGGTCAGGAACTTGTTTTCTCTACACTCCATATACTGCTATAGTATACAGTACACTGCAATATTCACAGTACGTGTTCCACAAATATATATTATTATGAAAAGCAATATAGACCCTAGTAGATGTTTGACATTTCATGATAATCTTCTAGCAGCATGTTATAATGCAGTACCCCATGCTGAGGAAAAAATTGATTTAAGGAAATATGTCCTTGTATAAAACTTTTAATACAATAGTAGCTATACAGTTTTGCTATACTCTGCAAATAACTCTAAATAATATATTTAGAGAGTAGCAATTGTCAAAAAGTATGAATAGAAAGTGATAATTTGACATTTAAAAGAGTGAAAGCTTTATACTATTAACCACAAACAAATATGTAAGAATAAAAAATATGTCAAAGGAAATATTTATGAACTAGTTGGAGTTCAAGGACAAATACATTTAACTTCTGAAAGAAGTTGGCTGTTTTTTGTACACCCTTGTCAAAAGATTGACTTTTACCTACTTTCCCTCAGTAAATGAGTGACAGTCTGGCTATTTATAGGGCAGGATTCCAGGGATCCATTCAACCTTTCAAAATAGCATCAATGGCATGGTCATACACTGTTATGGGAAGTAATGATTTCTTCAGGTGGGTCTTGTTAGTGGATTTTCACAGTTTGTATTAGTATCATTACTGAAAATGAAAACAAGGCAGGAGCATCACCATTAGAGTGTCAAGTGAACCCCAGCGCAGCACTTTTATGAGTCACTGATCTGCTGTCAGCAGTGAGCTCTATCTTTGTGAAAGTGACCTTGAGGTACACTTCACTGTATCTGTAAAGTTTCAATCATTATAGGCTTCTTATAGTGGAAGGTATAAAATAGAGATCCCTTCACAAAAAATATCATAAAAATTCACATAGCATCATTTCAGAACAAAATAGTTCATTTGAAAATAATAAAGTATTTATTTCAATAGAAAGGAAGAATTTAGTCAACTGTTCATTTCAGTTTGGTTTGTCTATTTTCATGGTTTTCTTCCCTACTATATTGTAACAGTAACCAGAAAGTTGAAAATAATATGCCATTAACATTTCAAATTTTTAGACACATTTTAATGCACATGAAAATGAAATTTGAAAACCAATTTAGATGAACCAAGTCTGATTGTACCAAAAGTAATAAATTATGTTGAGCAAGCTTTTTAAAAATATTTCTTTCAACATATTAGATTCTTTGCACTGAATTATTTTACCCTTTGGGCCAAGAAAAAGAAAGCTTTCTATGTCAGCATTAGCTATCATATACAGGGGTAGAATCATAGATGTGTGCATGACAGCGAGGACACGTAAACATGTGCTATAGTTTAGACATACACACAAAAATACTTTAATAGCCTATAATTCACACAGGCAGCATAAAAATGAGAATAATTATCTAGATAATTTATAAATATATTTTATAAGTATTTAAAGAGTGTCATCTATATGCCTATGGACTGTGGGAGGCATTCAGGAAAATTTGGGGGCTCAGCCTGAGACTAATCACAGTCTGATCGTAGCTATGGATTATTAGGCAATGTCTGTAGTGCACTGATTTTATTGGACTGAAATGTTCTAGTGGGTCTATTATATTAAGGGTAAGATCCACACATTCATAAATTATTTAAGTGATATAGTTTTTTGATCCTTTGAAATTTACATAATAAGTAGTAGTTGAGTAGATTGAAATACATGTGATTCTTAGCTTTTTTTTTTTACAAGAAGCTTATTTGCTCAAATCCACAAATATATATTAAAACTTTTATGCACTGCTCTTCTTAGGGGCCTAGTAGTGAAAACATTTCAAGTGAGGTAGTGTTGGTATTCTAGCTGTAAAACCTTGCCAATTAATTATGACTGAATTTGAACTCATTTCTCCCCCTCCCCAAATGTAATATCATTTACTCCTATCTCAGTTCATGAGTTCATTAATTACTTAGTCTCCCACCCTGGAAATTCTATTGTCATCCTTGCTAGCTCTTCCCTCAAACTTTTTTTCTCACCAGTTTCTGTCAATTCTACCTATGCAAGCTCTCCCAAAATTTTCAGCTCCATTGTTTCCTCACCTTCACGTTTCATGTACAATGCCTGGGCCTTCGTTTGTCATGCTGTGAAAGAACATCATAATGCAAGGGTGGAAAGATATCATTAGTATGGGAACAACACTGACTGCTGTAATTAATTAAAATGAAATGTTTACTAAAACTATATCTCAAAATTGATCATTGCACATCACTGGATGTTGTGTTGGCAGAATAGATGACTAATAAGATGCTCTAAAATATTCTGCACTCTATTTCCAGTTAGCGAAAATAATTTTGATCATGTCAGTCCCTTTCGTACAAACTTTTCAAGTTCTGAATTATCTGTAGGATAAGGTCAAACTCCTTGATAATCCATATAAATCTCACAACACAATTATTTGCATATTGTAGGCTATCTATCTACCTACCTACCTATCTAACATCACATACTTATCTAGCTTATCTATCCCCTGTAAGATATAGAAATATATATGATATGTATCATATATACACATATGCATATGTATTTATATGTATATATACACACACAATACACAGATATACAAACATACACACATGCATATATATATACATTTTAGGATATATATCATAGGGTAGCATTGTATTGCAGTTGGTTTTATTGACTATGAACTGATAATTATCAGATGGCAGCATAGAGCTGACTGCTGTCCATTTTAGACAGATCAGCACGTCCCTGAGAGAGGTCAAAACTGTACCACATCTATTTTAGCTCTGCTTCAATTACATTGTGAGAGGTCTAC
Organism: Miniopterus natalensis; assembly: GCF_054644295.1. NCBI lineage: Eukaryota > Metazoa > Chordata > Mammalia > Chiroptera > Miniopteridae > Miniopterus > Miniopterus natalensis. The sequence goes on along the minus strand of NC_142082.1, from coordinate 51,840,418 downwards.
ACATAAGGTAATTTATGAAACATTTTACTTTTGAACTCAATCTATTATGGTCCTTATAAATCCTAGTTTTACCTGTAGTGCTTATTTTAATAAAATGAGGAAAAATGTGGAGACAACACCAAATAATGGAGTCAAGTTAAAATCTGAGACAGTGAGGGATTCTAGACATTATAGAAATATTGTCATTGCAACCAGAGATACCCTGGCAGTAGACCAAACTCGCTATTCTGATTTATTTTCTTCCTGAATTCTCTTTCCTACCAAGTACTTTTCCCAATTCTAATAAAATACTTATTTTTAATTATGCAGTATATTAAAATTTTAAAAGGTAAGTCAGACCTAAAGTTAATTCAGCAATTCAAATTAAGGAGCACTTATTTTATATTTATTGTTACAAAGCACTGTTCTATATGCTAACAATTATAACTAACAACTCACTTAATAGTTGAAAGGATATATACATAAATAGCTGTACAAAACAGAAAGACAGTGATTCATCCTTTCTGTACTCTGAATTTTAGTGAATGGTACCCTTAACTATCCAGAGACCCAAGTTATCAGCCTGGAAGATCATTTTACTAATTCCTTCCATTTTCTCCTTTAAAAACAGTCACCATCCTCTACCTACCTACCAACCTAGCTACCTACATTCATAAATAAGTTATTCTTATTCTTTTATTCTCCATATTTAACCCATCATTATGTCTCATTGATTCTATCTCCAAAATAATAAATCTTAAATGTGTCACCATTATGGCAATTATCAACTCCTCAGAACACCAGAGTAGAAAAGTATGTTGAACAATGTCCACCCCAGCTTAAATGCAAGCTTATCACCATTACCTTAAGAGTCTGCATAATCTTACCTCTTCTGTTACTCATCCAATTAGCACATATTTATTGAGAACTCACTGTATGCCAGGCTAGATTCTGGGTATATAACAGAATGTATGACACGTGCTTTCTTTCAACAATCTTATACTGTAGTAGAAGATCTAGAAATATGTTAGTAAATAAGTAAATTATAATACATTTTGATGGATGCCTTAAAAGAAAGAAATTTAGTTCTAAACGATAATGGGATAAGAAACATCAGTTTGAGACAGGGTAGTCAAACAAGCTGATGAGGGGTCACTTAAGATGTAAAGGAGTAAACTGAGATAGAGCTAGCCACAGGAAGAGTGGGGAAAAGTGTTCTAGGCAGAGGGATCTCCATGTGAAAAAACTCTGAAGTGAGAATCAGAAAGAGGGCCTGAGTGTCCAGGTCAAAATGATATAAGGGGAGTGGGTCAGGAAAAGTAGAGAAAAAGGTAAGGACTTGTATTAGTTTTCTATTGCTGAATAACAAGTCACCACAAAATCAGTGGCTTATAAAGCAAAATACGTTTATTATCTAATTCACAGGTTCCATGGGTCAGGAGTCGAGACATGGCTTAACTGGGTCCTGAGCTCAGAGCCTTAGTCTTACAAGGCTGCACTCATGATATTGGCCAGTGCATTCCTTCTGGAGCTCAGCTCACATGGTTGTTGGCAGATTTCAGAAGTTTCTTGTGCCTGTAAAACTGAGGTCCCCGCTTTCTTGCTGCCAGGGGCCTTCTTAGGTTCTAGACATCACCAAAATTTCCTTGCCACAGGGCCCTCTCACAGGCCCTCCCATAACATGGCATCTGATTTCTTCAAGGACAGCAAGAGTATCTCTCACTCCATAGTGCTACGGCAGAGTCTTATATAATGCAATGTAATTTTGGAGTGACTGTTATATGATCTTAGCCAGATTCTCTTGGTTAGAAACAAGCCATAGTTTCCTCCTCACTCAAAGGCAGAGGATTGTACAAGTGCATGACTCACTCACTACCTCAATCGTGTAAGGCATGGTAAGGAATCTGGATTTATTATAAATGAAATGGGATTTTGTAGAAGGGAAGGAAGAAAGAAGGAATGAAGGAACCAATCATGTTTGAGGGAATTATGAGCAAAGAAGAACTTAATTTGGTTTAGTGGCTAAGAGAAGACTTCTTGGAGAAGGTGGCTTGAGGGTAATAAGACTGATAGATAAGACAGAAAAAATGACATCAGAAGAAGATAACATCTGTGCAAGGACTGCAGGTAAAGAGCAGTAAGAGCTTGTGGAGAGCAAGTAACACACACATACGGAATGTTTAGGATACAAAGGTTCAAAAGTAGATAGAAAACAAATGGGTTTAAATGTAGTGCATGATCATTGATGGTCTTGAAAGGGAACTGTATTATCAGCTATGCTAGTTTGTCAGATAAGCCTGGTGTTTACAATGGGAAAAATGAATTGGAGGAAGAACTTGGAACAGGTAAGTAGACCACTACTTCTGGAGAATTTTAAAAACATTTTAAACTATTTAAAAATCTTTGAACTGTACAAATGTCAGAACAATTTATTTTTTTATTTTTAAACTACTTTATTGACATACAAAAAAACTGTAGATGCTTAATGTGTATGACTTGATGTATTTTGAGAAAATTATACACACGTGAAACTATTATCTCAACTAATGCCATAAACTTATCCATCACCTCCAAAAGTTTCCTTCTATCATCCCATGATTTTTTGAACAATTTTCTTTAAAAAGGGCTGCATCCTAGTTAGTAACTAGAGTAAAACTTTTCTGTTTTCTAGCAGGAATTCTTTTGAAGGACCATGGTTTTAAGGACATCTCAAAAGAAGCAGGTGTCCTACCTTTAGAAGACTACCCCATAGGATATCACTCTTAGTTAATAAGTGATTATTGTGAGGTACAATAAAGAGAAACCAATGTTTGCTAGTGCCTGATTCAAGATATGTTTGATATCTTATTCAACACAAATATTTAAATATTCTTTCTGAAATTTCTTCACTAAATAGCATATTTGCATTTGCAATTGCCTAGGAATATTATTTGTACTCCTTCATTCATATTCATTAATATTAAAGAGGAATGAGGCTTTTTGTTAACTTAATATAATTCTGGCAAATAAGTTATTTCTCTAATAAATGTTTGTTAAATAATTTTAATCTTACAAACTCATACAAAGCTATATTGTTTACTTGATGTGCATGAATAGAAGATCTTCATAAGGATTCATTATCTGAATGCGACTACTGATGGGAAGAACTGATGGGAGATACAAAAGCTGGAATCTCCAAAACAGCACTAATAGTAGAAGCACAGCTGACCAGTATTTGATTAGCATGTTCCTGAGTGGATAAAATATGCGGGGTATATCTATTTACTTTTACATGGATAGTGAATTATGTTTCTGGCAGCATAGAAGGGATAATTCATACTTTGAACATGTCAATCAATTTAAATTTACTTTGTTGCCAGTAGAAATTCTTTTCATGTTATGATACATTGCATGAAAATTCTAACAGTGACGTGTGTGTGTGCATGTGTGTGTGTGTGTTGATCTTATTGTTGTCGTCTGCATCTATCTATCCAATAAACACGGGGAGAATCTGAATTGGAGATTGATTATCAAATACAACTTAAAACCAGAAATACAAATTTTCATTTTAAGTATGACAAATAGATGTGTTATCTGGGACTGCCTGGAAAGCCCCACTCACCATCAACATTGTTTACTTGATGTGCATGAATAGAAGGTCTTCACACAATGCTTCCTTTGTTTAACCTCTCAGTTTAACCTAGCAGATATTTTTGCATTTTGCCTTGTTTTGGAGATACCCTGCCTCATGAAGCATATTTACTTAGTGCTCATGAATCTCTTGTTTCAAGAGCAGCCAGGCAGAACAAAGGACCGTATGATAGCATGAAGAGAGAATAAAGGAAGTGCCTTCAAGAAATTATGTATTGCCCTCTGTGACACGATTTCAGTATTTGCTGTTCTCGCCTTAGCCCTCCCTGTATGGGACTGTCTAGGTAGTATGCAACAGGAAGAACAGTGTTCTAGTGCTTTTGGTTTTTAATGAGCTTGATTTCATTCCTGCTGAAACATGAACACGATTTCTTCATACCTTCTACAGCTATTCTTTTTCTCTTTCCTCTTTACACTGCTCATCCCGTCAACCCAATTTGCCCTACCTCTCTTTTCTGCTGGTGATCAGGTAAAGAAGGAGAAGAAGAGAGAGGAAGTGGAGAAGGAGGGGAATTAGAACTGAATATTTTTGACCTCTTTTTGCTTCCACCTGAAAGCCTAAAATGACAGTGATAAGCTGTAGGATTACCCTTTCAGATCCTACAAATGAGTGCCTGCCAGTGTGAATACAGAATGAGGAGCCCTATGATATATTTGAATAAGGAATACATTAAAATACATATTATAATTTTTTTCATTTATTTTAGATTCGGAGGGGACACAATTTTCTTTGCAGTACTTGATACATACGTGTAAAGAAATTTGTTTTTGTAAATCCAGTGATCCTTTGTAGATCTCTATATAAACCTTCACTGTTGGGTATAAATGAGGTATAAACCTCATTTCTGGTGGTTTTTTTTTTGTTATTTCAGAAGAAGATTTTGCCTTTTCATGAGGACTTTTTCAAGACTAATAATTAATGATCCATATCAATAAGCTTGATTGACAGAAATTGTGTTTCTGCTTCCTGCTTCCTAAGCAGTTGCCTGAAGCCATACCATGTGTAAGAGCTAATTAAGCCGAGACACTTTGTAAAGGCTGAGTACCAGACATGGCTCTTGTGTCTATGTTGAGTAATGTATATTGGGAATTTGGAACAGGGCATTTTTCAAATGTAAAGAGCTCTTTCTGTCAGTGACTTAAATCATATTACATGACAGGTAACACCGTATTCATTTTTCTTTTATCTATGGCCATTATATCAACTTGAAAAGTAAAAAGGGATAAAAAAGAGGCTATCGGGGAAATTAGACATTTTATTAGAGATAGTTCAACCTTAACAACTGTTTTTCAAACACTTCCTTTTGCTAGACATTATGCCAGACTCAGGGTATCTATACAAGCAACCTTTTGGGAGACATAGAAACAACAAATAATCCAACCAAATATACTTCATTGCTACTGGGATAAACACTATAAAGCAAAATATAAGATACTGAGACAGAGTATATCAGGGAGAACTGATCTAGGTGGCAGTTAGGCGAAAACAAAGGAAGAGATGGGGTTTAGAGTTAGCATATTAATGAGGAGATACAGTGGTGAGTGTGGAAAAACTCTGAGGTGGGAAAGATCGCCTGTATATATGAATGAAGTCCCAGATAATGCTGCAGGGGAAAATGAGACTTAAATATCTGACAGGGTCCAAATAATACTGAGTTTTTCAGCTTATGTGAAGGTTTTGGAACTTCAAACCTTATAGCAGTGGAATTCCACTGCCAGTATAGGACCATTTAGGAGTTGAACGTAAGGTATAGCTAGAATCATAAACATGCTCAGAGCAATAAGAAATTTCTTGCAGTAATTTAACCGAGAGATGATGGAGACTTAAATTCAGTTGGTGGCAACCAGGTAAGAGGGAAGAACATAAATGAAAAAGCTGATATCAGCAACATGCAAGCCTTTATCTTATAATTGTTATATTTGTAGATATAAATGTAGAATTGTTGAATGTTAGAGGTCAGGAGTCCTGTTTATCATAAGATCCTGCCTCTTTATTTTACAGATAAAAACCAAGTTTCCCAGGTCAGACGAGGGTTTGGGAACAGAATTGGAAATAAAATCTAGAATGCAGAATCTAGATTGCCCTTATTTTACAATTCTAAAAGCATCTTAGTATTTATATTTTAGCCGTATGAAGCACTAAAGTAGACAGGAGTATATTCTGATGCACTATTGCAGAGAATTCAGGATTTTAGTATTCTGGTTATATTTTTACAGCAACGGGCTGCCTTAAATGAGAGGTGGAATGTTAGGACTCAGGATGAATCTTAGGCTTTGGGGGAATCAAGATATCAGTATTAAAATGCTTCTTTCCTTCTACCCTCTTCAATGATATCAAACAGATTGAATTTAAGAACTGTAGGAGTAAAAACCGACTAAAGTTTCTCCTAATACAGCTGTCAGAGAGATGGCTAGGGAATATTAGGGATTAGTTTTGAGATTCACCTTTACCCTCATTCTAAAAATTAATTAGCCAGCATATCTGCTGAATTGATGTCATGAAACTCAAGAGTTTGGGGCCAACTTGAGTTTGACTTGTGCAAAGAGTCCATAGGGTTAAGCAATGTCAGTAGATGCATTTGACTTTAACTTCTCTGTTAACCCCAGAAAGAAGCCTAACTAAATAGATAGAATTCATGCAATGTGCTGAATAATGGTGAATGTGTATAAAACTATCACCTGCCAAGGAAAACCTTGTAATTAAGTTAGTAGAAATGACTGAGTTTGTGGAGCTAAAATTTAAATAATTTCTGTGTGCACGGTCTGTCAACCTCAGCACATAGCGTGGGTACCTTGCCTATTGGTCTTTGACCTAGGAGGGCAGCATAAAAATTACTCCATCATTCAATTTGAAAAATCTGATTGACCTATCCACTGAGGTTGGCAGACTCCTGCCTTAGAATTAACCATGGAACTCTAAATGAGTTTTGACTGGGAAGGCGCGCCTTTAACTCACATTTTCCACACCACATTTAAATTTCCTTAGGGAAAGTGATTCAGACTGTATGCATAACAAAATTTTTAAAAGACTAAACATTGCCATAGGCCTGTGGCACTTAAGTTTCTAAGGGAAAAACAGAAATTAGTGACTCACACTTTGCTTACTTCCCCCCCAATGGCTCTGTATGCTGCAACTGGTCAGGCTCTCTGGTGTGAACGGGTCCTGGATGCTCCTTGGCTAGCCAGTACCCTCTGTAGTGATCATCATCAGGCCACATCTCACCATTGCTGACAGCTTGTGTATTTGTGGAAAGGCATGTGGCTATTGCATTGTGCAGCGGGGGCAGCCATGCATTGTTATCAACATGCATTGTTACTGAGTCAACTGTGGAGATGGGGGCTGGCCAGTTCCATGTGGCTGGCAGGACTCAATCCAGACAGCAAGAAGACAAGTTCATTAACAGTCTGTCTTCTCTTCTGGTTCATCCTGAAACTTGTATGGCAGCCAATATTCACCAAATATACTATTGATCACATTTCATACTTTAAGGGGGCTCTGCAATTGTTCTCAATTTTTGGTTTCTATTTGGTGAAGAGGTTAGACTAGCCATAATTATCATACCTCCATTTCTTTTCTTGAGTGTTTTGATTTCAGAGACTGTCCCCAAAAGTAAATGTAGAACTAGATTGACTATTTAGGCTGGAATAAGGATTTATATAATGTATTCTTTAGCAGTGATGCTTAGATGTCCTAGGTAATCCATTTATGCAACACCAGGAAACAAATCCTGGGTAAAACTTATAAGGGACTTAAATTCAACTTGACTGTTTTCTTCCATTTAATCCAGTTAGATATAGTCTCAGCATGGCCATACAGTGGATTTACTGAGACTGGGGCACTGTACAGGAATGCATAAGTATAGTTCTTGCGGTTTTCCTGACTCTGACGCCTCAGGCCAACCAAAAGAGGTAACTTCCCATTTCCCCAAATCCACATGCCCTTCTTTATTGAGGAAGATGAAGGAAGGAGTGGATGGAATCATAGTGTTCTTGGAAAAACTGGGAATTTGTTGGGGTTTGGCCATGAAAACATGGCCCTTCTATCCCCCAAACATTTATGGGTTTTGTGTATGTGCTTGTTATTTCCCCCCAACATTTATAGATCATTGCTACCTAGGATTCCTAGGAAATAGATTTATTATAGGGCAAGAAGGAAAGACTAAGTGCAGGATATTATAGGGTAAAGAATGGTGGAGCATAAAGGTCTGCATCTACACTAACCAACACTGTAACTTAGTACAAAGCCCTTTACCTCCTGATACCCCAGTTTCTCCATCTGATAAATGTCTTGACTGGACAGTAGATATAGTCATTGATGCCTTCAAAAATATAATTCTATGCTATGGCTTTGTTTTTCAAACAGCTTATTTTATAATTTCTTTCATGGAGATATTAATGATGCTTTTTAAGGGTGTTTATTTAAAAAGTAGCTTTGACAAAAATATAAAGCAAAACGCAGTAGTAGTAGGTGATGTGTTGTGCCACTCAGAACCTCCTTCAGGATTGAAGGGCTTATTGTATTAGCTCCTGGGTGTGCTATCAACATCCAGCTCACAGTTATCAACCAGTTACCTTCACAATTGCCTCAGATGAGAAGAGACACCTTGCCCAAAATCATGTCCCCTTGACATGAAGATGTAAAGGGTCAGCCTTCCCATCCTAATTCTTAAAAACTGTGAAGGGCCATTCCTGATTCAGAGCTCCCCATATGGTTGGCTAAGGCCTTCCTTGTGATTACATCACAGCCCAATGCCTTCCTCTGCCAACTTCTGCTTCCTTCCCTCTACAGACAATGGCTCAGGAGCATTCCCTGATAATCCCCCTCTGCGCTGATCTCCAAACCTGCAGCAGGCAGCGTATCATACCGCTCCTTTGTTACTAGGTCATGTATTACCCATCTCAGGTTCCAGGGCAGTGTTCTTTTCTGATTTTTGATAATAAAATCCCCCTGATTGTTCTGGGAGAGTTGTTTTCTGATGTTGCATTTTATAGCGTCTTTTTGTTATTCAGTATAAACCCTAATTAAATAGCTCGTCTACACTTTGTAGGTTCATTAAATACACTGACTATTCAAAGAAGTTGAACATGTTATTTATAGCTTCCTCAGATAAATGTATTTTTAAAAATTCAATGTTTGTAAATAACCTGAGTTCACTGGAAGTAGTCTGATAGGTTATTTAACAGGACACTGAATGTTGTGAAGAGATGGCATCATTTCAATTGCTTGATGTTTTAGCTGTCCTTATGAAGGCTCTTTATTCATGGAAACAGTATAATTTTAAGCACATTATATTTTATCTTTAAGAAGCTCATCATTAAATAGAAAACCTTGCAATTGTACTATTTTTAGTTAAAAAGAAGAGCTTAAATTAATATATGAAAATAAGGCTGGTGATAGACATTTTTAAATAAATTTAGCTTATACTATTCAACATTAAATAAAAAGTATGTAAACAAGAACTACAAAAGGATGGACTCTAAATAGAAGAGATATTTTCTCATTGATTATCTCTGAGGAACACTTCAGGGAATATTTAACTCAATGGTATCTCAATATGAAAAAAGAAAAAAAAAGATGGACTATTAAGATATTGATTGGGGAAAACATCAGAGAAATACAGGATGTCCCCCAAAAATGTATATACACTGTAACAGCTGATAGCTCAATTTTGAAAATGAAGTATATTTTAATAAACACTGTCTTTATAATTATTCAAACTGTGTGTATACATTTTTTGGGGGCCACCTTATATTTCTATAAATAATATTTACTTAACATTTAAAATTTTAAAAAAATATATCTTTATTGATTTCAGAGAGAGGAAAGGAGAGGGAGAGGGGGAGAGAGATAGAAACATCAATGATGAGAGAGTCATTGACTGGCTGCCTCCTGCATGCCCCTGACTGGGGATGGAGCCCGCAGCCCCGGCATATGCCCTGACCAGGAATCGAACCCCGATCGCCTGGATCCTAGGTCGACGCTCAACAGCTGAGCCAAGCCCAGCTGGGCAACATTTTAATTTTTAATGCAAACTGAAGATTAATTACTTAAACTAGGGATAGTTTTCTTTTAATGTCACACTAATATTGAGACAGCTTCACTCCCACTCCACCACATCCTGTGATTACTGGAAGTCTTATATGATATTCTGGCAACAGGTCTATTTATCTCAGTGGTCTAGAGAACAGGACAGTTGTCCTAGACTGGGATTGATGACTTGCAGAGAAACATAAGGATCAAGCAAGCAGAATGTGACCCACTTCATGGACACATACATTATTTGATTGCATTGAAATTTTGCATAGAACATAGGTTGTCCTGCATCCCATTCCTAGGCCTCAGGAGCATATGAAAAATTGTTATGAAGCCAATAAGGAAAGAAATCACTTGAACGTGATCAGGAAAGGACAATGGAAACTAAGGTGCATTGTCTATCTGTTTCTGGAACAGTTCTAGATGCTTTATTGAGCACACTTAACAGGGAAGTTAGTGACAGAGCCAAAATTTCAACATTAAGAAAAGGAGGAGTCGGGATTCAAAGCAAGGTCAGTGAACCTCAGAAGCCCATACAGAAGCTCTCCATGTCACCAGCGGGAGCGAGTATGTGTGTCTCTGCACTACCCTGGCCTCTCCGGGCCCGTGTTCTCCCTTTCCTCCTCTTTTCCCTCTTCCTCCACATACTTCTTCTTTTCATATATTTGATTTGTTTGTTTATTTAATGAGGGCTTGGGTTCTCAACTACGATTTATAAGGATATTTGAGGTAAGAAAGATGTAAGTATTAATTGCTATCTAAAGTTGTAATGATAGCACTATTAAACATTTAGCTTCAACTTATCTGAACTCTCTTCTTTTCTTTAAATAGTAAATAATCAAGTTACAGAAGGCTTTTTATATTACAACAAGCAAAGGGCTTTTAAAATTGCACTGCATTTATCACATAGGCTTAGTGCATTTGCACAAAACAAACCTATTTGTAATGAAGTAATTTACCACATTCCTGAGATGTACTATGGAAACATTGTGCAGTTTCAGAGAGACTTGAAACTATTTTAAATAATTCAAAAATAAATCAGATGCATCTAAGTCAACTGGGTTGACTTTGTCCCCTATGGAGCATTTGGCAATGTCTAGAGATATTTTTTGATTGTCACAGCTAGAGGAGGTGCATCCAATGATTAGGACCCAAGGACATTGCTGAACACCCTGCAATGTGCAGGACAGCCCCCACACAAAAACTTTCCAGCCCAAAATGGCAATAGAGGCACTTCTGAGAAAACTTGGTCTAGGTAATGCAATGATTTTAAAAAATGGGACCGATTATTATCTTGTCAGATTTCACAGAGTAAAAATCATAGGATATTTCTCTCCCTCAAACATTTGTATGTTTATTTAAAAATTTGATATTTTATTTATTATGGATTTTTGCATTTATATTTATTTTAAAAATATTTCATCAAAATATTGTTCATTTTGAGTATTGAGTTTTTTGACACCTCCTTGAATTTTGTGACCAGGACATATGCCTCCCCACCCTCTCCAATCCTGGCTTTCTTAAAGATATAAGAAGAGAACATAATACAGCATGGTGTGAAGAGTAAGGCTCTAGAGTTTAAATGTCTGGGCCTAAATCATAGTTTTACCACTTTCTAACTATGCCCTTGGCACTTGGCACTTGGCACTTTACTTCCTTCCTCATCTGTAAAATGGAGAAAGTAGTACCTATGACACATGGTTGGTTCAAGAGGTACATTTATCAGTTAGCAAAGAACTTGGCATGGAGTCAGCCCCACCACAGACACTGCCTATTAAAACTCAGCACTGAACTTGGTGCGCTTTCTGGTGTCATGAGGATGGATGGAGACTGACTCTTTGTTGGTTGATCAAAATTTTTAAGGAATGGCACTATCCAGCCCATTCTCTTTTTCTCTTTCTAAGTTAAAAGCAACACACAGGTCTTTGTTTGTTTGTTTGTTTATTTATTTATTTAATTTTTTCTTTTTAAGTTATCTTCCTTTCATGTGGCTATGGAGACAATAACTTCTAATTGCCAAGAACAAGAATTGCTTTCCCCTTCTACTACAATGACAGAAATTTGAATATTGGCAGAACATTAAAGCCAAAAAGCTGAGTTAATAAGTTGTAATATAAGTGGAAAATTTTTTAAAATTAATGAAAATTAAGGTTATAAATAGCTGTTTCTAAATTAAGGGAGTCTGGTATATATATGAATTTTGGTTACAATACCATCCTGGTCATAGCTACCTGGTATTAAATAAACAAACAACAACATTTCCAGATTCCATTGTAGCTAGCTGTGGCTATGTGATAAGTAGTGCTAACTACGGTGGAAACACATGGAAGTATGTAAATTCTAGGAAAGCTGTCTATAAATTTAAGTTATTTGGGAAGGAGATAGTTTTGCTCTACTTTTGTAATTGTCTGGAATGCCGAAGTGATGGCTGGAGCTCTGGCAGTCACTTTAAAACATTAGAAAACCTTGGAAATAGCAGACATATGTTAGAATACTGAAGTTGAAAAAGAGGCATCAGGATCCCCGATCACAGCACGAAGTTGGCACATTGGCCCTAACTGACAACTTTTGGACCTTTTTCAAATAGGAGAGAAAATAACAATCTTATTTCCCTTGAGCCTCAATATTTATTTCTGTTATAGCCAAACCTAATCTTAACTAACTTGCCTTTCCACATGGCATTTTGAAACCTTGCAGAGTTAACCAGCTTTCCCCAACCACAACTGCCATACTCAGGATTTGTATGTATATCAGGCTTTCTTAATTTAGAAACAGCTTTTCAGACCAAAATTTCCATATTTTTTCTTATTTTCCACTTATATTTCAAATTATTGACTTGACTTTCAGCTTTAATATTCTGTAGCTCAAAATTTGCTACTTGTATGTGCAGATAAGCTGTCCAAACGTTTGTTGCTTAACAATGAAACACATTTTGTTTTTCATATGTAACTTCTCTGACCATAAATTGGAAAGTTGGATGTCCTTGCTTTTGCAAGCTGCTTAGTAACCATTATTCTAACCTTATTTGATTGAGGCTATTTTGGGTTGCAAGAAAAGGCATATTTGTGCTTCAAAGCTTAAGGTATGTAGGTTGTTCTCAGCTACAGTTGCCAGTGTAAATCACTGAAAATTTCCAAAGCAGAGAGAGATGTTTTAATACAAATAAAAAGGAAATTAAATGGCAAATCGGTAAAGTCAATGTCAATCAGGTGATAGAAAAGTCTTCTGCTTGGTGCTTTATGCTCATCAGGTATGAATCTGCACTGTAGGATCCTTCTAAGATAGGGAGCAGGACAAAAGAGAATGAATGAATGAATGAATGAATGAATGAATGAATGAACACATTATTGTCTCTTTCACTTCTTTACTTCCTGATGCTTGAAAAAAATCTAATGGTAGAATATTTGAGAAATAGTTGTCAGTTTACCTAATCTTTCTTTTTAAAATCTACACCAATGTCCCCTTAAATACGTCATTGTAGGAGATACTATAGTGCCTCCCCTTTAGTCCCACAGGCCTTACCAATTCTGAGAACTTTTTCTGCCCCCCCCTCCCCCCCCCGATACTGCTCTGTCCTCAAATAGGACAGGCCAGAGATGCCAAGGAACTAACATTTCCCTGGGAGTAGCCCTCCAACTGTGACTGATGGAAGTTGTTTGTGTGTAAAACCCCCAGTTCCTTCGCCCATCCAGTGGGATAAATCTAAGATGCCTCTTTACACCTTCTCCCAGAGTTCCCCAGCATAATTAAGCTTAACAACAAAACTTGTGCTGGCTTAGTAGTATACAATTTTAATAAAAGGTAATCATTTGTTGCTATATAAGTCTAGCATTAATTAATTTCAGGCAATGTACTCACATTCACTGGCATCATTAGAAAGATGCTCAAGCGAGCCCACATGATTGCCTTAATCACGGACCTCCACAGGGATCTATCACACACATCACCTGCCCTCCAGGTGCTCGTCAGGGAGGAAATCCTGAAATGCTAGAGTGAAAGGAACAATGTTTGTAGTCATTCCTGAAATTATGCATTTTCTCAATATCGAATAGATGTTCACACTCCTACTGTGTGTCAGATGTTTTGCTAGGAGCTGAGGATACAGTGCTATTTCTTTTTCTCATGAAACTTACAGCCTAGAATGACATAAATGGCTTAGTTATAGTATGTGTTCTAAGAAAAGTTGCTATGAAATGTATACTTACTGCCTGTGCATTCCTTTTGCAATAAAATCCAACACTGAATCAAGCCATCCTCTCAGGGAGAACTCCATGTGGACTGCAGTATGCTGTCCCTGGGTGAAATGATTTTTAGTGAACGATGCTTTGTAATGTCACCCGTTTACGTACAGGTGCATTATATAGAAGCAGTAAATTACATACATCACTGCGTTTATTTGAAGGATGGTAAAAGGGATGTTTGTTAAAAAAATCTCACATTACTTCTCTATAAAGACACAGTAATTTCTCTCCTGCTCATTATAGGAATATTAGTGCATGTCCTAATCAACTGGTTTGCTTTTAACTTATAGATTCCTTGCTTTTCAGTTCCATTACCTGCTAGAAAGCATTGAACACTGGTTGAAGCTCTGTCCCACCTCCCACCAGTGGATAGGGTTTCTCACTGCCTCTATTATTTGTGACTTTCACTCTGGAATTCATTTTACTTGTCTGCTCTTATTTTTCTTTATTTTGTTTCTCTTGCTTTTTAATAAAAAAATTGTCTTTCCAGGTTGCTTGTATCTTTTTAGCCTGCCTCAAATCATTCCAGAACAAGACTGTGTATAAATAAATCATCTAAAATATAAAATGATCAGAATATCACAAAGCAACATTTACCCAATTTCATCAATTTAAGCTGACATTATTTAGATTATTTATTTCACTTGCAGTTCTTTACTTCAGGCAGTGATTAGAAAATCGATACCTTAAGTAATAAATATTGTTAAATTTGAATAATTTTGAATTTATTTCAAGTAGAAAAGAAACACTTTTACGTGGATGGATAATAAGGAATGAAATAAAAGTAATAAAGGTTTATATTTTCACAGAGAAGAAATTCATCCCTCGTGTCCTTCACATTTTAACCTACTATTTATAAAATTTTCAGGGGGAACTTTTTTATAGAATTCAAGGAAATTTTTTTGATGGAAATGCTCAGAGTTTAACATTTTTTAAATTAATTTTTAAATTTTATTTTTGTTTAAAATATTATAGATGTCCCTTTTCCTCCCCAATGACCTGTTCCGTCCCATCCCAGAGTTTAATATTTTTAAAAATATGTTTTTATTGATTTCAGAGAGAGGAAGGGGGCGGGAGAGAGAGACAGAAACATCAGTGATGAGAGAGTCATTGATCGGCTGCCTCCTGCACGCCCCCCACTGGGGATCAAGCCCACAACCCGGGCATGTGCCCTGCCCGGGAATCGAACCCTGACCTCCTGGTTCATAGGTCTGTGCTCAACCACTGAGCCACGCCGGCCAGACCAGAGTTTAATATTTGCAGCTACAATACATCTGACCTTACCTTGAAGAAAATAAAAATCATCCAGCAATTGACTATGTAGAAGGCTATGTAGAAGATAACCCAGAGTTCCAGGGTGTTAGATGTTGCTTTAGTTGCTACCAAAATAGAGGGATATCTCAATCTTTTCTTGTCACTAAGTCCTAAGGTAGGACAGTTTTGGGAATTTGGAGTTTATAAAATTATAAAGTTCTTTTTGTGGATAGATGGCCACTCACAGCCTCATGTCCTTTGTTTGCAGACCATTTATGATGAACAGTTTCTTTATTCAGCCTTTGAAATACCAAACTGAGATCGTCTTACTCTATGTGGTTCACATTAGTCAGATATGTTCGATAGGTTGTTGGCTCTGTTTTTTAAAATCTTAGTTCTTACCTGATTACATTCTCAGAAGGGCATCGTTTGTGTTTTCAGAAGGAAAACAGCAGAATTTTTCCTTTTAAATATAAAAATGTTACAGACAATATCAAAGGCTTCAGGTACTTTACTTTTCCTAAGTATTGTATTTTACTAGATGCTTCGCATGTGCATGGCTTCTTATCTTTTTCTATCAGAGACTTTTTTTGAACAAGATCTCCGTTGAGACTTGGATTGTAGTAACTCACTTAAAATGCCATCCTGGTTCTGGGTTATATGATTCAGGTTCCCTCTCTTCTCTCAGGATAAGAAGAAATAATCTTATACTTAAGAATAACTATAGCATTAGAAACATTCTGCTTTTATATACACTTATATACCATAACAATTCAAATTGATCGATACTAGAATATAAATGGTAAATGATATTAATAACTAAAATAAGCTGGGGGTGTGCAATGGACTGGTAGAGGATATTACTAGTTGACTGTGAATGTGTTTACTTCAAATTGAAAAACGGAGGTTCCTGGGAATTAAGTTTCTTGGTGGGCCTTTGTGGTAATAGGCAAGTCTGGCCTTTTATTCTCTGTTCTGAAATGATGAAGGATTTTATTCTCCAAGGCTGTCATTCCAGTACTTTCCAGAGGCAAGTAATTGAATTTCCAAAAGCCTAGTACTGGAAGAGCCAAGCTCAACAACATCCTCTCTTGGCTTCTCTTCTATGGCTTTTTTCTGCTGAATAAGGCCCACTGAGAATAACTAGATTGTAGTTTATTATGTTGTCCTGATTATAAATCAGTGCAATTTACAAATGTTTTGCATTTGAAACCTGGAGTTGTTTTAGGCTCATTTGCTGACATATGTGAATTTGCTAGAAAGGGCCAGGATCAAATGACATCCACCATCTGTGGAGGGCATTATGTCTAGAGCAAAGAACTGGAAACACGAGAGGTTTGCAAAGCAAATTGAATGCATTTGAGTCCAAATCAAAAGCAAACGTTTTATTCCTGCAAAATACATCCAAAATCATTCAGCATAGAATTGTATCTATTCTTGCATTTAAAATATTATTATATGAATGTTAATGTCAACTTTTAAATCATGAGGAATATTAAGAACAAAGTTAGGCTATCGGGGCAGATTTGTGTATGAGAGAAATTATTAGAACTTGTAAAATAACCAAATTTTAAAAAGTTCTCTTTTGTTCTCAAAGTAACACTTCTTTATTATCACATATAAGACTTTAAGTTCAAGTTGCATATTTCCATCAAAACCTGCCAAACATGATCTTCTCTTGTACTCCTTTTTGTTAAAGGACATAACTTTCCCAAGGTTAAATCTTATTTTCATAAATAAAATTTAAAAATTGGTCCTTTTGGAGGGTAGTTGTTTGGAAAGGGTGGTGAAGACAGGGAGGCAGAGAATGATAGGATTGTTTGAAATCTCTTCTCATAGTGGACATAATCCATTACCTATATATCATGCCATTCCTGTTTTTAGGCAACTAATTTGTTGGCAAAGCTAAGTGGGTGCCACATTATTACATGGTGGTGACTCTCATAGTCATGCGCACACTCTAGTAGAATATGACAGGAATGTAGATGAAATTCAGGACATTCATAATAATTATGAACAGCATTTGAAATCATAAGGTTCAGTTATTTTCTCTTATTCTTGGTGTTGACATGATGTATCTTTCATTTACTTATTTAATTAGCAAGTATTAAATAAATGTCTTCCATATACCAGGAACTGCTTTGAAACTTGGGTCGAAAGCAATGAACAATCAATAAAACAGACAAAGCCCTTACTATGATGACAGTTACACTCCCATGGGGAAAACGAAAAATTAACAAATAAATCTCTGTGTCAGGGGATGGTTAATGCCACAAAGAAAAATCAACCAGTGTAAGGGGATGGGAAATGATTTAGATTGCATTCTAGGTCATCAGGAAAAGACTCTCTGAGGAGATAACATTTGACCAGGACTTGAAATAGGGAACAGTTAATACAAATAAAATGGGAAGATCAGAACAATCGGTGCAAAGGTCCTAAGGCAGGAGTGTACTGAGTGTATTTGAAGAAAAAATTCCAGTGCAGTTGTTATGAAGTCTGAAGAGAGACTGGTAAGAAAGGATACCACATAAGTAGCACTGGGCCTTATGGGACAAAAGAAAGACTTCGATAGCTTTTTTTTTTACTGTGGTAAAAAACACATAACAAGATTTACCATCTTAACCATAGGTGGTACACATGTACAGTTTAAATGTATACACCAGCAGTATTAAGTATATTTACATTGTTGTGAAACACCTTCAGAACTCTTTATCTGTAAATCTTAAACAATAGGCCTATTAAATAATTCATCCTTTCTCCTTCCCCCAGCTCCTGGTAAAAACCATTGTACCTTTTATTTCTAAGAATTTGAATCTTTAGATAAGAATCTTTAGATACCTCATATAAGTGGAATCATATGGTACTTGTCTTTTTGTGACTGGCTTATTTAACTTAATATAATGTCCTCAAGGATCAACGGTGTTGTAGAGTACAACAGGATTTGCTTCCTTTTTAAGGATAAATAATATTCCATTTTATGTATATACCACATTTTGTTTATCCAGTCATCTGTCCATAGACATAACATGTTAGAATTATTCTTGACTCCTCTTTCTGTACACATCTTATATCTATCTATAATTTTGTAGGCATTTTAAAACATTTCTTATGTGAATTTTCAAGTTCCCCTTTCCACTCAAAACTTTTCTGCCTTTCAATCATCTAAAACAATTCTCTGCTTCTGTCACTGTTGTTTCATGGTGTCTTCATTATACTCAGCTCCACTATTGGCATTCATCATAGCTAAATTAAATTTTTATTTGTATAACTATTTCCTTTATACTTTTTAAATGCAACCAGCATCTAACACAGAACGAATCTTAGGATAAGTATGTGTGTATGTGTTTAAAATTTGTTAAAGGAATACTAAGAATCTGTATTCTTTGCTTTTACAGTTTTCTCTAATTTATAACTAGCTCTCTGAGTAATGGGACAAACTCTTCTCATAAAATCTCAATAACATAAAGAAAAAAATGCTTTTTAGGGCAATGGCATTATCACTGGGACTACCAATTAATATGCAAATAAGGAGCACAGAATAGAATATACATCATTTTATAAATAAAATATCAAGCATACCTATAAACAGCAAAGTATCATGTGGCTGTATTAAATAACATCATTATTGTTAGTGATACATATATTTATGTCAGTTGAAAACAAAAAGATAAATTTCAAGGCAGGATGAAAAAGATCTCATGAGTAAAATGGTATGGAAACACGTACTTACTTAATTTTTAAGGGGTGGAACAGGGAGGAAGAGCATTCTAGATAGAAAAACTACCCAAGCAAAGGCATAAAGGCAAGAGATTAAAGGCTGACATGTAGATTTGATTTCTAATGAAACAGTTTGACGCAAAACATGAGTATTTTAAGTATTCTGTATGGGAGTAATGGACTATAAGCCAGAAAAGAAAATCCCACCAATGCTTTGTGATACGACAGGCAAGGAGGTTTGCATCTGGTTCAGTAGATGGGGAATGGGAAGATGTAAAATAGTTTTTAAGACTATGAGTGATACAATCCAAACTTTTCATCAGGGGGAGGGTGATCTGTTAACCTTGAAAAATGAGGGGGAAGATGCCTGCTGGCTGTGAAACCAGGCAGGTGGTTATGCAATAATCCCAGCGGTAGGTGACAAAAGGCAGAAGGTGGCGGGTGGCAGTGAGGGTGGGTGGCAAAAGCGTTTAGACAGGCGCTGAGCTGCCTGGGTGGCTAGGGGGCTGCAGGAAGAGAGGGAACGGGGGTTCTAGGAGGAGGCTGGAGGGGCTGCCGGGCGTTGCAGAGACACCCCACTGGAATAGGAGGAATCGGGAACGCGGAACAAGAAGTTGAGGAAATCTGATAAATTTGATTTTGAACTCATAACTTTTGGAGTTACATGAGTCATGGATAACAAGGGAAAACTATGGGAAACCTCATAGTGGCTGGATAGGGGTGTGACTGCAACTCCTGTTGAGGTAAGGGTAAGGATTGGTATATTCAATAGTGGTTTCAGAAAATACAAAATAAGAATAATAAATATTAACCATCTGTTAAGTCTTGGGAACTAGGCTAAACTATTCTATACAATTTATAAAAAACGTATTCCTCACCAGTTACACGCATAGTCACTATTAGCTTGATTTTCTTGAAGAGTCAACAGATATATTAAATAACTTGCCCAACGATACTCAGCTAGTAGTGTTAGGAGCCTGGTTTGTCTGATTTCAGTGTCTGCCACTTGGATTAGTGACAAATCTGCTTTCCCTTACAACTCCCTCATGTCTTTCTCCCTCATTTTTCAAGGTTACCAGATCATCCCCCCGATGAAAAGTGTGGAGCTCACTGTCTCAAAATTCTTTCCTACCTTCCCACTCCCTGCCTACTGAGCCAGATACAACCCCCTTGCCCAGCGTATCACACAGCATTTGCTAGATAATCTTTCCATTCTTGTCTGCTTTTGATAATACAGTTTTTGAAATTTTATTATAATGTTGAGAAACAACTTGGGATATGTGTAGCTCTAAACACCCAGAACTAATAAAATTACATTGATCTGTAGCACATCAAAACTACAGGGCAAAGCACTATCCAAAGTAATTCCAGCTCCTTTTGCCAATTTAGCAGTAATTAGGTCTAGGGAGGCTCAGGAGTCCTGTGTTCTAACTACATCTAGAAGATTATGCTTTCACCGCCATGCTTTCAATGATAATGAATTCAGTGAAGATTGTTTTCATTACCATCCCAGGAAGGAAGCTATGTAACCTTGTTTTACCCCCATTGTTCTAACCAGAGTAAACCTGGTTATTTATTTAAAGAAAAACAATCTAACAACTACCCCAAATACCTCATACCAGAATACTTTACCTTTGTTTCAGGGCATGGAAATGGTGGCCCCTAAAAGATCTAGAAAAGTGAAAGGCAAAATGAGACAAAGGGCCCTGAAATAATGTTTGCCTTTCCACTCAGAACAACGTGAAGTTACTTTTGCTTTCTTTTCTTCCTTCCCCACTTTTTATGAACTGGTGTGCTGGTTTTTCTTTAAATTTCTGAGTGAATATAAATATCACCACTGTGCTACTGGCCTATTTATATCCCCTGGATATTTCTAACTAAATCATGACATTCAAAACATATTAAATTTTAAATGTTTCCAATATCAGCAAGAAGATATCTTGCTTTCTTTTTTTTCAAAGCTGACGCTTGGAAAAAGTACTTTGGTGTTCCTATTGGAACCTCCCATATGGACATCTAAGGAAGACAAATGATGGAGCTGATCAAAAGCCTAGTTCTGCTTTGAAGATGGTGCATGGTGAGTGCAATCATTACATTACACCTGCAAAAATGTGCAGCATCTAATAACCATGATTTGCTAATATAAAAATATTTACTAGTATGAAAGTTTGGGGAAAAATTGTAAAGGGCTTCTTTTGAATGCACACGCTTTAAGGTCTCATATACAAAACTAGTGGGGACCTCTAAGGACCTTGAGTGTTGATCAATATTATGGTAACATTCGCCCGGCCTGGCGTGGCTCAGCGGTTGAGCGTCGACCTAGGATCCAGGCGATCAGGGTTCGATTCCTGGTCAGGGCACATGCCCGGGCTGCGGGCTCGATCAATGACTCTCTCCTCTTTGATGTTTCTGTCTCTCACTCCCTCTCCTTTCCTCTCTCTGAAATCAATAAAGATATATTAAAAATATATATATTATGGCAACATTCCATGTGAATCTTTTAAATATATACTAACAAGTAATTAGATTAAATAATTGCTTTTATCAGATTTATAGCATTGTGAAATCAAGCAGTTTGTCTAAAATATCACTGGGTCAAGCTTTTCTTTAAACCAAGAGAAGAGTTATCATTTTATTTTTAATTTTTTGTCAGAGGGAGACATGTGAAAAATATTTTTGTTCCCTAAAACTATAAGTACTATTTAGGATTTCCAACCCAAATATTCGCTCACCAGCTTCTCTCAGTATACTCACCTTTATACTATGTTCATCATGGAGCTGCCCCCAGTGGTGAAGACAGTTCTATATTTTTGCTTTTGAATGGAATTTTGCATCCTGAAATTTAGGAAGAAACATTGTCCACTGATGACAAGCCAAATTAATTATTTTTTATTGATTGAAAGCAAAGTAGATTGATTACATGCATGTTGTTATAAAAATATCTTACAAATTGGCAGAATTTAAGATGAGGTGAGAATTAAGTTTTAAAAGCACCAATAACTCCAAAAGAAACACTTATTCATAAATAAGTATTAGGATATCAAACTCTTTAGAGAAAGGGAAAGAACAATGGCCTATATTTGTCCTTCAGGATTCATTCAGAGTGGAACAGAGATTCTGACCATCAAGAAATAAGTATAATGGCAATTCTTTCACTGAGAACAGTCTGGAAGATGATATAGATCTTTTCTCTCAGATCCTAGTTTGCACAGGAGTCTATGAATACATACGTAAAATTTCTAATAAGGAGTCCTAATATCCTAGCAAAAAATATTCAAATATGACAGATTTTAAGTAAATGTTTATTGCATGGAAAGAGCATGGGTTTGGGGATTAAAGAGACCTGGGTTGAAATCCTGACATCACTGCCTATTCTGACCTAGCAAAATATATTCAGTTTTTCAGTCTCATGAGAAAGCGTTATAATTCCAGATCACTGATTGTTAAGAGGATTAAGTAAGTCATATCATCAGAGCAAATATTCCAGTAAGCCTGAACTGTGTGTGGTTGTCATATACACAGTATTTTCACCTCTGTGACCTCATCCCTCCCATCTGTTCTGCCTAAAGCATATGCTTGCATGTGAACAGGAAGGAAGCCGTGGGGAGAGAAAGACTGAGTGCCCAGAAAGCAAAGGTATATCTCTGTCTCCTATCCCATAGTCTCTGGAGGGGCAGAGCTATGAGACCTAGAACAGGTGGGTGGGAGATACCCTGCAAGCTCAGGACAAGTTCTAGTACTGATCCACACTCATCTAGATTCACGTACCTGCTGCACCATTTATTAGCTATGTGACCTTGGGCAAGTGCCTTTACTTCTTGTGTTATTGATTTTATTATTTATAAAATGGGGATAATAAGAGATTACTTAAGATAATCCTTATTAATAAAGCACTTAACAAAATCTGGCCCCTAAGGCTTACTTAATTCCTATTAGTTGTCGCCACTGTTATTATTGTTATTATTTCCTTCTGTGTAAACGAACTGAAATAGGAAAGGATGTCTCTGAATGCAAATAAAAGTGCTGATTTCTGATGACTATTTTATTTGTGAGACAGGAAATAATGACGTCCAGTTTGCTTTGGAGTGGGAGACCAAAGGAAATGGTGGGAGAGTTGACCCTTATCAAAACAGTGAGACTAAAAATCATGTACAAGGACAAAAACAATATGGGTGACCTTTGATTTTGCTTACCAATCCCTTCTCCCCAAAATAACGCTTAATGGATGCTTTTAAACTAATGAGTTTCTTTTAAAAAATTTACCTATTTGATAGAATCAATCATTATTTGTGCTGTAGTTTGACTCGTGCATAGAGAAAAATAATATATGATTTAAATAATAATATATAACATTAGCATTCATCCTTAAATATAGAAAACTCCACAATTGCCATTACTAAAGAAACTTTTCACAGCCAATGTATAAATTCTCAGACATTCTTGTTTTAAAATCTCTATACATGACATACTACACACTCTGGAGGGTTAGTTTTTTTAAATGAGTATAGTTTTATAAGACTTTCAAGTAGGACTTTAGAATTAACACTAGGCTTTATTTTCAGAAAGTTTTAACAATCAGGCTAACACAAATTCTTCTGTTTAATAAAAGGTGAACATCATTACAGTTCAATCACGCATACTTTCTCCACACCACCTTCCTGTGCTTCAACGCTAGTGTTTCTTCAAGGATTTAGGATAGCAGTATATTTATTTACTCTGATCTTTGCCAATGGTTTTAGTAATTGGTTTAGGCGATATAGGTGGAAAGTGACACGTAAAAAAAAAACCTGTAAAAGCCACTTTAACCATAATTTGGCTGAACATTGAACTATTTTAACTATATCATAGGATAAACAAATTTGAGGGTTGACAGAAAATCTGTCCTAAGGATGTATTGATCCCTGCCCCCTTGCCACCCATGCAAGTGCAGATGTCCAGTCTAAGACAAAACAGGACAGGGACAACATTTTGTTTGCCATCGCTTACCATGTGATATACCATGCGCTACAGAAGGCGTTGAAACTTCATTAAGGCAGGCACCAATATGTAGAAAGCCCTGGCTACAATTAGAATGTAAGTACCTTGATGGCAAGACTATGTCATCACCATTGGATCTCTAGTTTCTAATACATGGCCTAGCACACACAGACACTAGACACTGGTGAATGAATGAATAATTTATGAGAAATTTAGCTACTTCTTGTATCAACCTCTTTCCTACATACATCTTATTAGTAGACCTAAGTAAAATTTGTACCATCTTGGCCTCCTGTCTTCACTGCGAAGGCCCATCTGGGATCCTCAATCACACTATTTTCACCAAACAACTCTGGTCACACAGCGTGTGGTATGTTTAGTACTTTATCACCTTAAAAAACCAAAACTCTGCTAAGGAATAATTGTGGCCCAGAAAATCTCATTAGTATAGTACAGCAAGTCCAGTCCTCCCACCTAACTTTTTATCACTGCAAAAGAACAAACACATGCCCAATTCAAGAAGAGATAGTATTTATCTAATTGTAATGATGTGTTTTTTATTATGGTATAACTGGAATAGTTCAGTTTACAGATCTATACAAATTTTGTTCAATAGATGATGGAATCATTCAGAGTAAGACTAAACTTCTCAGTGCTGAGTTTCCAAATGTAAAAAAATAGAAACAGTGAGTGCCAAAGATAAGACTTCTTAAAAATGTATTCACAGCAACAATAATTCTGCCCTGTCAAATGTTTGAATATATCACTGTTTTATGGAGCCTTGTCCTTTTACGTATTTGAAAAATCTATTTATGGGCAATAACCTTAAATGTTGAATGACTGAATATTTTTAATATTTAACAACATCTGACAATCATTTTTTGCCTAACACATGGAATGGAATATCTATACGTTCTTCTCAAGCCTGGGTGCTGAACGCATCTGGCAGAAAGCACATTAGCTTGCCCGAAGCCGGCTGCAGTGACATGCGCCGGAGAGCAGAGCAGAGGCTGCCTGAGGCCTGTGGAAAGCAGTAGAATGACAGGTGACAAGTACATGTCCAAGGGTCGGACTTCCTGCTTTTGAATGTGAACTTAGCTAACTCTGTAAACTTAACCTAAGTTTTCATTTCCATCCACAACCGGGGGAAAGCAGGTTCCTTACAGGGTTCTATGGAGAATCATTGACCTGATGCGTGAAAAGCACTTACACAGAGCCAGGCAATCTTGAAAGCACAATAAATCCCACCTGCTATTATCTTCCCCTAATTTCTGTTTGAGCAAAGGTGAGTGACATTAGCCCTCTGGTGGCATTCCCTCATCTATAAAGGAGGATATTAATCATACCTGTGTGTGGAGTGAGGATCTGATGGTACAGTGAAGAGCTCTGTGTGAACCATGGCTAATATTCAGTCATTACTTTTTTATTATTACTGTTATTGTTTGAACACCCAGAAATCAAGTGTTAACAGCTATTCATTTACCTTAATATTTGTTCAATCCACATACAGCACCCTTGTGTGTGTGTGTGTGTGTGTGTGTGTTGGTGGGGGGGCGCTTCTTTCTAATAGTATATTTCAATAAATGAATTAGTGACACTATAATATTTACTGAACTGATTTATATTAACATATATACACCTATTTAATTGAAATGCTGGGTTTCTACGTTGATTTAAGTGCAGTTCTGAATGCTGGGGATACGGCAATGGATAATACTGATGGATTTTGTACTTTCATGGAAATGACTTTGAAGAGAGACAGGCAAGAAAAGAAAATATGATGTCAAGTGACCAAAAATATGGGACCAGAGAATGATAGGGGTTTGGTCAGAGAAAGCACCTTCTAAGAAGGTGGCATTTGTGCAGAGATCTGAAGGAAATGATGGACACGCCAGGCAGAGGAAATAGCAAGTGCAGTTCCTCAGGGGGGGGGCCTGCGTGGTGTGTTAAATGGACAATAAAGGAAACGATGTAGCTGGAGAGGTGTGAGCGAGAGGGAAAATAGTGGAGCCGAGGAAAAGAAAAGCAACCTAGGAGGTTCCATAGGGCATGCAGAAGTCTTTGTGTCACACTCTGAGCGGGATGGCAGCCCTTGGGGGGTTTGAGCAGAGGACTAATGTGATCTCACTTATATTTTAAAGGACTCACTGTCTTGGTTTGTTCTGCCTGCTGTAACAAAAATACCATAGACTGAGTGACTTACAAACAAACAGAAACTTATGGAGGTTAAAAAGTCCAAGAGCAAGGTGCAGGCATGATTAAGTGTCTGGTGGTGAGGGCTCAACTGCGGGTTCATAAACAGCTCTCCCTCTGCTGTATCCTCACATGATGGAAGGAGGAAAGGGGCTCTCTGGAGTCTCTTAAAAGGACACTGATCCCGTTCATGAGGGCCATGCCCTCATGTCCCAATCTTCTCCCAAAGGCCCACATCCTAGTACTATCACATTGGGGGTTAGGATTACAACATATTAATTTTGGCAGGACACAAATATTCAGTCTCTAGGACTCACTTTGTATGCTGTGTAGAGAACAGGTTGCAAGTGGAGCAGTCGTGGAAGGAGGGAGAATCGATGCGAGGCGTTGTGGTAGTGTAGGTGAGAAAGCAGGGTCGCTTAGATTGGAGGGTAGCAATGGTAATGATGACACAGTCACGATTCTGGAAATATTTAGAAGGTAGAGCTAAGAGGGTTATATTGATGGTTTGGAGTGCATGAGAAGAAAGAAAAATGGTGTCAAAAAATGTATGTTTTCCTTTCTCCCGTTAACACATACTGACTACTGATCAACCAATATTTTTTCAAAATGAGTTCCTTGCACCATCTGCTTCAGAAATATCTGAGGTGCTTATTAGAAATGTAGATTCCTGATCCCATTGCGCACGAACTGAATCAGAAACTCTGAGAACGGGGCCTCAGAGTCTCTGTTTTAACAAGTTTCCCAGGTGAGTCCTATGCACACTCAAGTTTGAGCATGATTGCTTCCAAAAAGTTTTTTCTCATAGCGCATGTAGAAGATGATACTATTTGTACAAAATATTGAGTAAATAGATAAAGTGCTGACACGGGCAGAAGGCATTTCCCTGGCACCCTCTGCACAGCCTAAGGGATCAATAAGTTGCCGTCCCTGTAATCAATTCAGGCCAAATGAGAGTACCATGGCAGGCATGCAATTGGGCAGCTCTGCTTCAGTCTGTCACACATAAAATTCACTTTTTTTAACAAAAATTCACTTTTTTAATATTTTTATTCTAATAAATATGGGATTTATTGAGATGACTTAGAGATTAACTGATATTTAATATACCTACTTCAGCTCTGGCTGGTGTGCTCAGTTGGTTGGAGCATCCACCTGTACCTCAGAAGGTGGAGGGTTCAATTCTTGGTCCTGGTGCGTGTGACGTAATAGCCACACCCGATTGATGTTTCACTCTCACATCAATGTTTCTCTCTCTCTCCCTCTCCCTCCCTTCCTCTCAAAGATCAATATTAAAAAAAATATCTACCCACAAAGGCAAATATTATAAAATATGCATAAATACAAAATATAGTCTAGAAATTCATGGTACTGAAGTTTAAGGAAAGTAAAAAAGCTTCTTTGATGTCCATATCACAAATGAGTTCTTTCTTGTTTTTCTCACGTAGGCATTTAAGGACTAAAGGTTTTGTTTAACAGCTATTTTGGTTTGTTTTATGTATTTAAGCTTAAGTATTATTAAGATAACAGTTCCTAAAATATGTTCAGTTAAATGTTAATGGTTCTGTGGTTCATTTGGGACCAGTTATTCCTCCTTGGTTGTTAACAATTCTTATCATGCTCTAAAGAAAAGAATTTAAGCTGTTTAAAAAAAAAAAAGAGTTTGTTATTGCTTACCTCAATGTATCCCAGATGTATTTGATCAAAACTATTAATTTTTTTTCTGAAGAATAAAAAATTAATGCCTCAAAGGTCAGCTACTGTTCCTCAGACCCCAGTCTTACATTAAACCTGGCCTAGGAAGCTATTACAACGTGGCATGTGAGCCACACCAAGATAGCTTAGTAATCTGCATACTGGATAAGGAACTGGAGAGAAGTGATGCTAAGGGAGGTGATTAGGCTAAAGAGACTGTCTGGAGCAGGTGAATCCTGGCAGTAAGGAAGGATGTGTTGATAGAAAGGGAAAGGAGCAGAGAATTAGGTGAGACAACGTGGTGCCTAGTCTGTGAATTTCAGTAAAAGGAAGAATTTTTTTTAAAGAAATTATTCATGGTGTGAAAACTCAAGTTTAGGAACTCTGGTATATGTATCTCTAAAAAGTATTGAGAATAGTTTTTTTCATCAGCGTGATATTAGTTACTGACATTGGTGGTGAGAAACCAGTGAGGGTGTTATTCCAGGAGAATGTATCTATTGCTTCATAGTAGCCACCCCAAAACTTAGTGGTTTCGAAGGATAGCTAATGAGATCATGAGTCTACAGTTCAGAAATTTGAGCCAGGTGCAGCTGAGCGATTCTACAGGTTTGGCCAGAGCTGTCTTGGGTCCGTATTCAGCTGCTGTTCGACTAGATGGCTCCCTGGGATTTTAGCTACTATTGCTGGGGCAGCCAAGGCTCCTCAGCCACATCCCTCCCATCATCCGGAAGGCTAGCCTGAGCGTGGTCCTGTAGTTCACAAGGTGTCGTTAGCAGCAGGGGAGAAATGTCACTCGAAAGCTTGACGTATAGGCTGCAAGCTTGCGTAACGTCACTGCCACCAGATGCTATCAGTCAAAGAAAGCACAAGGCAGCCCTGAGAGAAGGGATGGGGAAGCAGACCCCACCTTTCCATGGGGGGGATGAAACTATTGTATTCTTTTCTGCAGTCTACCATGGCAGGCGATACAGGCTGCATTGTGGAGGTACCTCGGAAAAGGAGAGAAAAAAGAAAAGGGAGCCAAGAGTCTTCTGGAAGGAGCACAGGAAGGAAGGGGAGTGAAGTACATGAGTTCATAATGGAGCAGCAGGATTTTTATGGTTGTTTTGTAGCTTTCTCTCAAATCCAGTCTTTGTAGACTGAGAAGTAATGATTAATACTCTGGAAAGTTTACCAAGGCAGCCTATAAGCTGTATCTCCTTAAGAAACTTTGCCTTCCTAAGCCCATCTCTAGAATGACTCTGAATCATATGCTACCTATATACTTATGTTCAAACAGGGCCGCTCTTGCACCTGATGGGGCAACTGCAGCCAGGGGTAAAATGTGCATTAATACGATCCAGAGACACACACTTCTTAGTAAAAATGCCAGTTATAGACCTGGCATTTTTACAAAGTTTAACAGATAGCATTTACTAATCTTAAACTTAATATTCTAACTGTTTACTTTACAGTTAATAATATTCTACAGCTAAAACTCCGATACTCTCAACGAATCCTGGGAAGGGGAGGAAAATAATGATGATGAATATAAGTAAGCTTAAAATGTTTGATATAATTTTCAGAGGGCATTTATGGATACAGATTTGTCCTTTTAAAATATTTCTTTGAATAAGTAGTACATGTACAGCATATAAAATTAAAAGTTCCAAAAATTACAGTATATGATGAAAAGTGCCCCTTCCATTCCAGTTCTCTGGTTCACTAATTCCTCTCACTGGTGAACCACGGTTACTGACTGCTTGTTTTCATGCCATTACATACATGCTTTCCTTTGTTTCCATTTCACCTTCCTTTTATGCTTAAGAGGTAACCTACTACACTTCCTGTTTTGCACCTTGCTTTTCCTACCTAACAAGTTATTCGCAAGTTATCTTATAAATCACTCCATGTGAATCAGTCTGTTAGCAAACAGCATGTGGCCTGTTTTCTTCAACTGCTATATTTATCTCAAATGATATACCAAAATTGACTCAATTCTTTATTGAAGGGCAGTTATACTTGCCAATATTTTGCATTTATAAACCGTGCTAAAATGAATGTTCACATTTAATGACACACTTAAATGAATGACATTTTAAAAATGTGTCATTTCTTATGCATGCCAGTCTATCTGTGGAAAGAATCCTAGGACTAGAATTGCTGGTGTATAAAAAGGGTATATGCACTTGTCATTCTGATAAATTGCTGACAATCAAGACCTTTTGGTATGTACAATTAAAAAATTATTTAGTAATAATTAATTTTACAGTATCTTTTGCTTTTATGTCTTCTGAGCATTGTGTCATATATAGAATTTGTTTTTCCAATTCAAGATTGCAAGCCTCTCACTTTTTTCTAGAATTTTGATATTTTATTTATTTTTATTATATGTATTGTTTAATTTATTATTTTAATTGTTCAATCTACCTAGTATTTATTTTTGAAAAGTATAATGTAGAAAACCTACTTATTTTTTATTCGGTTGTCTACTCAGGTGACACATTCTATTTATTGAGTAATGTGTATTTTTATTAGTGTTTTAAAATCATATCTTTATCATTACTAATTTTTTATTTCTTTTTTTTCTTTTGTCTCTTGTTTGTATTAATACTGAACACTGATTTTGCTCAGGAATCCATAGCTAGGTAGAGAGAGTGGGTTACCTAGTTGGCAAGGTTGAGGAAATGTAGTCTAAGTATGGAGTTGCTACTGAAAGAAGAAAAACAATGAACCCAGAGAAATAATAAGGAAAGCAGTATCCAAAGGGAACTAGACAAAGAGTTTATATGTATCATATAAATACCTACACATGCATATACATATAATGGAAGAGAAATGAGAACCATGGCCCTTATGGGAAGGGTTTTATAAATAATATAAAATCCATAAAAGCCCATAGGCATACAATTAGGATGAGATTTACACTTGGTATTGGTGTCTGTGCTGGCCATAATCAATAGTATCTCTGTAATGAAGCAAAATTTCTTTTTTTTATTACTAATAGAGGTGAGATTAGAAACATGGCTTTTAGGCTGTTAAGAAAGAGGGTTTGCTAATCCTGAGCTTTAGAATTCTTTAAATTTAACCACTTAGTCAAGGCAGCGTGGACTGCAGAATATTCCCTGGAGAATATTCTTTCTTCTCCCAGGAGTAGCAGCAAAACTTACACTCACTGCAGGCATTTTGCTCCCTAGACGAATAAAGATAGAACAGACAAAGAGTTTTCCCAGATATTTCTAAACAGAAACATTGCTCCAGTTAATTCAAGCGGAAGCAGAGTGAGTAAAGGAGCAGAGAAAGGCAAAAGGGTGTCGAAATTCCTCCCCTAGGAAACCAGGAGCAGGAAAAAGTGTTTACGCTAACATTAGACTTGTAGGCCTGCTGAATGATGAAGGAAATGATCCCTGAAAGAGCAAGAAGGCGTCCGGTTACAGCCTGCTGAAAAATTAAATGTCATTGCCTGGCTGAAGGGATGAGGGACCCGGCGGATGCTGTTAGGAACATAGTGAGCCAAGGTTTTGGTGTTACAGAAATGGAGAAACATTTCCCAAGAATTCTTAGGAATAAATAGGCAAAAGCACAAAGTTTAATGTTGACCACAAAAAAGAAAATCATGATAAACACTTTTGTAGTTGTATCTTTATAGAAATCTATAATGATTATGTTAATAATACAGTTTTAGGGATTAAAATTGGGGCCTGATTGTGGACAGTTCTCTCCCAGAGACACACACACACACACACACACACACACACACACACACAAACACATTCACATACACTGATTTTACTTACCGTAAAATAATCACTGTTATTCCTAATACTGATAAAATTCTGGAAATTCTGGAAGCTTGCTAAGCTTCAAATGTGTAATCGATTGCTTGCAATAGTATTTGAATTGTTGATTCCAGAAGTTAAATGAAAAGAAGTAAATGGTAACACTTAACCACCTAGCTGGAAATGCACATAGTGGTCTCCAGGAGCACCATTTTCTGCCTTTCAAGCTGTGCTGCCTGTGTCAATTTTGTCACTTCCTTGAGCCTCTATTTACACAATTTAAAAATGTGTATAAATATTGGAACACACAGACCATCACTGGCTGGACCCCCCTTATGCCCACCTCTTCATCAGAACTCCCTATTCGGTGTACAGTTTAATAATAGAAGTATTATCAATCTTAAGAATTTTCAAGTAATGGCATAAAAAGTAATAAGTGATATCTGATTTCCTTACTCTCATTTGTACCACCTACCAGCTAATTTCATGAAAATAAGATTAAATGTTGCTGAATTAAAGGGTCAGTTGGCTTAATTACAATCTTAGGTTCAATAAATGACTTAATTCTGTGTAAACTTTGGAATTCATGCCTTTATATTTTAAAGTATAAATTCTTCAAGAACTCTATAAGGAAGTTAATTTATAGTAATATCTATTACCACATCATAAATCAGTAAATTTGTATTCATGTAAATTGTAAGGAAAATACACTTTCTGGATGTCTCTGTGGGTTTTTTTAATTAAATTTATTGGGATGACAATGATTACAACCACTATGGAAAGCAGTCTGGATGTCTGTTTTAAAGACGCCTGCATGCTGTTAGAAATATTAGATGGACTATGTGAGTTCATTAAGGCTCATTTATTGTAGCCAGCAGTTCTCAAAGTGCAGTGCCCAGTGCCGCAGATTAGCATCCCCTAAAAAGTTGGAAGTACATAGTAGGACCCCACCCCACACCTACTGAGTCAAAAACTCTGGGGATTGGGACCCAGAAATCTGTTATAACCACTTCTTCGGTGATTCTGGTGTACACTCAAGTTTGAGAACCACAGGTCTATGTGAATCCATGCTGTCTATTCCAAATCTCTCCCTAAATAAGAGAAGCTGCAATTGAATCTTAAAAAGCCTGTCCAAAATCTCTATTCATAATGGCGTAGAAATAGTAAATTATGGTGTCATAATGAATGTCTCTTTTAGGTAAGTGAATGTTTTGATGGGAATCTTGCCCTTTTCCTGGTCTGGAGAAATAGGTTTAGAATTCACATGTATATATAGGGTGATAAAAAAGTAGGTTTACAGTTGTGAGAATGCAAAAGAGAGTTTATTCTTATATTATTTTATTAATTATTGTATTATTTTCCATAGGAACAACCATAAACCTTCTTTTCCCCCACCCTGTATAATTCAGAATAAAAGGATGCTTATACAATTTCCTACTTTAGAGCAAGACAAAAAAAGCCTAGTCATATCTGTTGGAACCTACTGAATACAATTTTTACATATTGTTCATTCAGTAAAAATGATTCTCATTCCCCAATGATAAATTAGCTCACCAGTACTTTTTAGGTGAATTTTTTCAGGATTATCTTGCTTTGAGTCCTTAGGGCAGCCAAACGAACTAGAATAGGATAGCGCCAAAAAAAGCAGCTTTTACCTTTGCCCAAAGTGTGTTGTGAAAAACATGCTCTTGGAGTAGACAAAATGACCACCTAAGTTGTCAGGTCCACGAAGATTTTGCTAATTTATATATTCCCGAGAATTGACTCAGTACCCTTTATAGAACTAATCAAATGGTGGTCTTTTTTCTTTTTTAAAAATATATTTTTATTGATTTTTTAGAGAGAGAGGAAGGGGGAGGGAGCGAGAGATAGAAACATTGACATCAACATTGATCAGCTATCTCCTACAGGCCCCCTGCTGGGAATCGAACCTGAAACCCAGGCATGTGCCCTGACTGGAATTGAACCAAGACCTCCTGGTGCATAGGTCAACCCTCAACCACTGAGCCTCGCCCGGCCAGGCAATGGTCTCTTTGCTTAATGACTATGCCGTACTTTCTTATACAATGTATAATAATTTAGTCAATAAGTTGTCTATTGTTCCTATACCTGGGATATTTTAAACATTGCTTTGTTAATCACTCTTATACTTAGATCTTTTATGATAATTTTCTCAAGATACATATTTCTTTTAACAGCATCTCTGTGCCAAAAGGCATGTATATTTTTTAAACTTTGTTACATATTACTAAGTTGCCCCTTAGACACCTATTACTAATTAAATGAGTCAAATTTTAAGTTGTTTCTCTAATTTATGTGCTTGCTAACACTCATTAATAATATTATTTTTCTTCTTTACTAAACTAATTATTATATTATATATGCATATTATATATTTTTAATGAAATTTTATTTACTAGTGAAGTTAGGCATTTAAAAAAATTTACTAGCCAATTGGATTTCCTCTTTTGTTATTTATTTTATTTGCCAATCTTTCTATTTGATATTTATCTACATTATTGATTTTAAGAACTTTTTGTATATTAGTGATGTTAATTCATTAATGATATTAATGACACACTGCAAATATTTCTCCAAATTATTCTTTTTTATTTTTCAATTAATTTTCCTAGTTTAATTGAGATATAATTGACATATAACATTTGATACATTTATATACTGCAAAAATGGTTACCACTATAGCATTAGCTAACACCTCCATGCCATCACATATCCAAGTTATTCTTTGTCTTAACTGTATTTAATGTCTTTTTGTGTTTACATTGAAAATATATTAATCTTTTTCCTGTATGTTTCTATGTGACAACCTTAAACAAATATCTTCCATTCCAAAATTATTTAAAGAGTTATATGTATTTTCTTCCAGTACTTTTCTTTCTTCATTTAAATTTATAATATGTCTGGAATTTGCTTTGGTATAAGTATCAGTTAGGACTCTATCTTTTTTCTAAGAAACTCCATATCCCAAGATAATATAAGGTAGGAAAACTTTTTGACTAGGAGAACTTCTCCATACTAAAGACTGAAAATTTTGGAAAAACTCTTAAACAATTTAATATTATTTTATCATTATGTTTCATCAGTGCATTGACTGAAAATTGGTCAGGGTCAGGTAGAAGAACGAGTGGTTCGATAATTGTGACCTTTCGACGAGTCAGCCAGTTCCTTCTCAGATTTTTATCTGAATTTAAGAAAATTACTTTTTCTTCTGATAATGATCCCTGTAAGCTATTTGTTTCAAAGCATATCCTGGAAAGTAAGTTTTGCTCACTTAGTTCCTCTTTATTACTCTTTGTTGTTATAGATGTAAAATCTGTTACTAAGGCCAATTGCTATGTATTCTTGAGTATGTATCTCCTTTCACAGCAAATTGAACTGTGTCTCTCTCCATGAAAATCTGAGGCAAAAATAGCATCTCAGGGCCTCATGGACTCACACGTTCCATTTAGCTTTCAAAGTAGCTTAGAGCTGATCTTTTCTTATTAGACTTGGGCACTCCTCAGGGGGCTCTTCTGTAATCACTGAGCTGCGTGTTGGCTACACCACAGAGACTCTGGCCTGGTGGACTCCGAATACAATTGTCCCAAAGAGACTCAGTTCTAATTCTTACTATGCCATTCATTAGCTTTTCAATTCTCGCTACAGCCCCTTAATCTTACAGTAGTTCAAGTTCTGCACCTGCAGCAAGGAAAAATAATGCTGATGTATTTAACCAGGAGGTTCTTAGGATTAATTAATTAATAGCAACAAAGAGCCTTTGAAATAGAGAATGCCAAAGGTGTTCCCTGACCATCATTTCACTTATCTTTTCATCTGCCCTTTGTTATCATGCTGTGTGCTATGGTCTATTCAGAGTACTTAGGCTCATCTACGTTTCAATTCAATTACTTCCCAAAGAAACTAAATACAATCAAAACTACTTTAGTTCCCAACTAAGGGAAAGGCACCCTGCTTTTCTAGCTTAGTGCCTGGGGGGCACGAGTCATAAATTGGTTCTGATTCATAGTCACTTGAATGTTTAAAATGTCGAAAACAAAAGGCCCAATGGCCTTTTGAGGGGATTAATGGGGGGGGGGCAAAAAGGGGGACATCTGTAATAATTTCAACAATAAAGATAAAAATAAATAAATAAAATGCAGAAAATAAAAGGCCCAATATGTAATAGCATAAGAAAATTTCAAGAGATCAGAATTCAAATTACTAGAAACCGCAGGTAACCTGAAAGCATTTTCCTGACAATTATGCTTTTGTGAAACAAGGAGTTTAAACATTTGATTTAAAAAATATATACACAACTTCAAAGACATGCCACACTCTGCTCAATCTTCTATAGAGATATATTTATAGACTGGATGACCACATAATTTATCATCCAAACCAGGACACTTTTGAGAGTGAAAAAAGGTACTAGTGATTTAACCAGAAGATCAGGCTTATATCAGAATTGTCCCAGGCTAATGAAATGTATGGTCATCCTGCATATACATCTACTTAATGATAATCATTGGCATTTTGTTTAATGATACTGATTGACTCCGGCAAGATTTTCAGTTTCTCTGTTATTGACAAAATTAGAAACACTAAAGGTGTTAGGGGCAGAGATATTGATCATGCTCTGTTAACTGTGATTGTTAGCTATAGTTATAAGAAATATTAATTATGTTCTGTTAACTGTAATTGTTCTGTTCAAATTAGAAAAAGCACTTTCTTACCTGGCTGAGAGTTGTATGCCCTGGGATTTGGGAATTACCCTTGGAATGTGGTCCATTCTCCTTTTGGGAGAACTGCCCTTCATAATGTGGAAAGACTGAGAACCTTGTTCCCAAAACAATGGAATCCTGTAGGAACCTGCCCATTGCAACCCTCAGCCACATTGCCTGTAATCTGGTCCTGGAGGTATCCACCTGGGGTCCTGGACTTGCCTTCCTTTGGCAACCCCCAGCCCACCTTGCCTAGTTCCCTGTGCCTGTAATTCCTACTTTCCAATGTAATCTTTGTCCTTCTACCCAATATAAGCAGCTGGCTTATGGGGGGTAGCAGAGCAAATTTTTGTGGATGACCATTACTGCTCTCCCAATTTGCTGGCGATTTTGGAATAAATGCTCATATACAATTCAACCCTGTCTCTGCTTAATTGGCTTAAGTAGTGACAGGCAGCCCAGACCCATTGTTGTCTGGTTTCAAAGGCTCTTGGTTTAATTTTGTGTTAATTAAGTAATTAGAAATTTCTGTTTACTCACCACTCTAGAAACATTAATACTCACAATCCAAAGAGGGACCAGGTAGTAATTAAATAAAGCAATTTTCTGTTTTCTGGGTATCAATGTTATGCTTTCTGTTTTTCAACAGCCCCATCTTATCCATGCCCTTTCCAGAATCCTGCCCTCCAGGAATGTGTGGTGGAAAGGAATTTGGGCTGTTGGGGCACACAGCAGAGACTCAGAGCTTCCTGACCTTGTCCAGGACTGCGTTATTTTAGGAATGACTGGCTCACTGTAGAAGGACTCATGCTAGCAAGTACTGGCTCCCCATTCATACTCTATGACTTTAACTAATCACAGCACTGAGCTCAAGAGCAAGGAAATAAGCCATTTAGTGTCAATTAAGTTCACTCATCTGTTTACCTAATAGAGATTCTTAGGCCCCACCCTCAGAGATGCCGATGCTCCTGAGGGGCCCAGGGTCTGCGTTGCCCAAATGCCCGACCTGTGCGGGGAAGTGAGGATCCTCAGAGGGAGCGTCGGGAGATTAAGAAATACTTGGAGACATAGAAGACAGTTAAAGCTGGGGCCAGGTGGGACACTGCCCTCGAGTGGAGAGACAGTGACCCCAAGCAAGCTTGGCGTCTTTATTATATACATCAAGGTAACAATTCTTCATGGCAACTGCTGGTAACTGAAAGGGACAAAAACAATCCCTTGGCAAGCTTTCTCAGAACATACTGCTTTGCTGCACCCAGAACAACATCTTGGGGGGTTTTCTGTTGTTATAAGCTGCACCCACTTTACGCAGAAGCTGGCGCCTGACCGCTGTTTGGCTGATCACAGGTCCTAGCCTTTGCCAGGACATGTTGCAAGCAGGCATAGCTCTGCTCAAGCCAGCGTGTCAGCCTACACAATGGGCAGGGGGACCTGCATCCAGGCAGGGCTTTGCCTCTGCCCCAGGCAAGGTCCCTCAGGGCCTTCAGGGCACAGCCTTGCTCCTGCCCAAGTCCCCGCCAGCCTCCAGGTTCAGCAGCTCTCCACATTCAAACATGCCAGGTTATTCTGAAGCAAATGGACAAGGACCATTTTTTTTTTTTTTTTAAATGTATCTCTATTGACCTCAGAAAGAGGGAGAGGGGGAGAGGGAGAAACATCAATGATGAAGAGAGTCGTCATTGATCGGCCGCCTCCTGCATGCCCCCTACTGAGGATGGAGACGGAAACCGGGCATGTGCCCTGACGAGGAATAGAACCGAGATCTCCTGGATCCTAGGTCGATGCTCAACCGCTGAGCCACGCCCAGCTGGTGGACCTTTATTTTTAAAAAAGAAAAGATTATTTCCAAATTTTAAACCTCAGAGTCTGAGCCATAGCTATCCATAATCCATAAATATGGTTTTATATGTATTTGTATTGAAGCAGTTTGGACAATGACTGCAACTTGAGAAGCTAAACAAATCTATCATTTCCTAAAACAAAAAAGAGAAAGTAGGAGAACCTACTTTTTTTCTGATGAAAAATTTTAAAATGTTAAATAATGTAAAACTAGAAGCTTGATTTAAGAACTCTTTCCCAAAAAACTATACTTCTTAAAATGACTCAGGTCATTTTGAAGCAAGTGACCAATCGTCCTCACATACACTGAGAAACGCTATTATTAAAAGCTAAAGGCCAATTTAGTTGAACATAACAAGGCATTCTATTTCATGGAAATGATTTTGTAGATTTATAAAATACATCCTACACATTTAGGGTATTATTTTTATTTTTTATTTTATCCAACAAACCATAAGAAAATATCTTGGAATTATTATAGGAAAGTAAGAGGCTAGGAAAGTTTCAGGACAGGAGGAATAGGGAAACTGAGGTAGGAAAATTAAAGCACAAAAGCTTTGCAGGCCGCTGTAGTAGACCTTATCTTGAGAACAAAGGTTAAAACCTCTCCTCACAGAAGAATGCAGGAGAAGAGGGGGAAGGGATGGGGGAAAGGAGGAATCTTAATTCAAATGAATCTGAGAGACTACTTCGTGTGAATCATCCTGAAGCTTTTAAAACAGCAGGGAGGAGGGGAAAAGAAGAGTGCCCATTGTTTAAACAGTGAAGTTTGTGGTCTTGAGTTTCTCAAGATAAAGTTACCAGGTACTTCTCATAAATTGTGGGAAAACCATAACAGTTAACCTGTATCAGGATACCTGGCAGAAGAATTTTTTAAAAAACTTATAGACAAGTGAATATATAAGGCAGAGACCACCCATCCCACTTGCTCTTCAGATTAGCTGAGAGCCCATCTGTGCTTCATGAACCAGATGTATAGATTTGCTAGCCCTGTTTTGTTGATAAATGCATATGCTTTAATTTTTTTAAATTCATTTGCTTTAATGTTTTAATAAATTCATCACAATGCAGTCAAGGTCTCTCATATGAAATCATTTCTATGACAAGGCAAGAACTGAGGTTGGGAACAGCCCTCTCCCAGTTGACTCTGGGGCTGTCCAATAATACCTCTCTGGTGTCTGTGAGAGGTGTCTATCACAGAATCTCTTACAATGTAATGGGGAAAATGGACAAAGTCTACAAAACACATATGCTCATGCAAATTAGGTTTTATTTCTCTGTTCATTTAGAAAGTGTTTGACTATATGTGTTTCTGGACTTGTTCCATCTTCCTTATTATATTGTAAAACACTCTAAGATATAAGTTGTTATTGTATTGGTTAATAGTTATAGCAATAGTTATATGCTAGGTATGTGCTAAATGATGTGCATGTAAAGTAATTTATTATGAATCTATTCATTTTTATTGATTGGTCTCACAAGTATTTATTTGCCTTCTGTGAAATGAGACATATTATACAAGATGCCAATGATGGTGAGGAATGCAATAGATGATAATAGGGCTCTACCTTAAAACCTCAATATTGACATTTAAAGACAACTTACTAAGAGTTGTAAATTGATCAAATAGATGTGCAGATATTGATTAGAAAGAAACATGCCATAACTCAATGCCCTTTTTCATAGATTCATTTTTATAGCTGAATCCTAATAAAATACAGTTGAAACAAGAAAAGAAACATATAGTAGATGTTTTGACATTGATGAGAAATAAAGGTTTCAAGAATTTTTTTTTTTCTGAAAATGGAAAAAACCTGGAATTTCTTTCATTATCAATTATTGGAATTTTCCAAAGGCTTAGCATGAAAGCCATTACAAATTCCTGCAATAAACCAAAAGTAAAAGTATATTTAGAACACTAAAACAAAGATACAAAAAAATAGCAGCAAAGATATTCTCTATAATTTTCACAATCCCTGAATTAAATTTTGTTTAATTGAAATTAAACAATCATTGTCATAAAAAATTTCATGAAAAAAGCCCACTTTAGTTATGAGCTGTCATAACTTAGTTATTGAACTAAGCCCCACTTCATCTATAATATGAATGAAAATAATACTGATTTTACTGGGTTGTTCCGAGTATTAAAGAGGTAATGTATTTTAAGTATTTAGCACTGTGTATAGTACATAATAAATGTTCAAGAAATATTAACTATTATTTTACTCTTAGTCAAATCATTTCATTCATTATTTCTCAATTCTATTTTCTGTAATATGAGTAAAGTATTGCATTGTATAAACAGTAGGGGTTATGATGGTTTCATGAATATTTAGATCTCATAAGATGTCTAGGTTTTAAGTACATAAGTTATGTAACTAAGGCATTTTTCAAAATATAAGCAAAAGAACACAGAACTTCTCTAAAAATCACAATTCTAACTGTGCCTGTTACCATAAATTTGAAGATGTTGCTCACTTTCATACATGCTGATCTGGGTTGCATATTCAGCACTTCTCTCCTTAGATTCTGTACTTTATAGGAGTATAATTGAGAGGCCTTCAATTACAGAGAAAAGAACTGATGAGTCTTTAAGCCATTCCCCTTATGGGAATAATTTCTCCTACTCAATACAAATACGTATCACGTTTGGAGAATAATTTTGACAGCTCTTTCTATGCTTAATTATGCAGGACTTCATATATCTGCCCCCACACTGACCCCACTCACCCACCCCTGTCTTTTATATATATATATATATAATCTTGTTATTTTATTACATATTAGAAGACCTCTCAAATATTCTTTGGGGTACTTGAGGAAAACATTAAGTGTTTATGGTGGATTAGACTATGTTTTTCAAAGGTACAAACTTTGGCATGTGGGAAATTTAGGTTGTAGAAGTGATGTTAAAACTGTTTCTAGAGAGTTCCAGTCAAGAAGGCAGAGTAGGTAAACTCTGTGCTTGTGTCTTCCCAGGATCTCATCAAAATCATAACTGAATTATAGAATAGTCAACCAGAAGAACCATCTGAACATGACCTAAACAGAAGTCCTATAACTAAGGATATAAGGAAGAAGTCGAGTAGAGACTTGTAGGAGGGGCAGAGACACAAATACAGACTGACCCCATACCCATGTGTGGTGGTTGAGACTCAGGAGGAATATCTCTGCTATGGAGGTCCCCTTTGAGGAGTGAGGGTTCCCAGCCTCACACTGGGCTTCCCAGCTCAAAGCATCAGTGCTGGAAAGAGGAACCCACACAATATCTGGCTGTGAAAATCAGTGGGGATTCCATGGGCCTGGGTAAGATGGAAGATTGCTAGAAACTCAGGTGTCCTCTTAAAAGGTCCGCACAAAGACTTTCTTATGCACTGGTACTCACCTTGGACTCCAGTTGAGGGATAACAGCTCCAGAGACATAAGGTGAGAAACTGAGCTGTATGGCTTCAAAGCAAGGGCTGGAGGGAGAGCTGCCATTGTCCCTATGTTGAGCCCTCCCCCAACATGACCAAATCTGAATCTGCATTAACCTGATAAACACCACTCTCCCCACCCTAATGACCCCCTGAGATCTTGCCTAACACAACTCATATATGCCTGTGGCTCTTCCAGTGGATGAGTCATACAGGCAGCTGGTGGGCAGCAACAGGCCTTTTGCTAAGCAGCACCAGGCCTGGTACTGGTGGCAGTCAGCTTTGATTTGTAGGGTGGCCTCTCCCACATACCTCCAGGTCCAGAAAAGCCAGCTACCAAACAAAGAGTGCTTTGTAGCTCCTACCAGGTAGCCCTGGTCTGACCACAAGCAACAGCTGGCCTTGGCTTGCACTGGAGCCCCTTCCCAGGAGGCCCCAGAATCAACACACCCAGTGGCTGTCTTCAGACCACAGCAGAGAACTACCCAATTAGCTCCACAAGTAGCACACTGGATTAGCTCCACAGGCACCAGAGCCTAAAGGGCAAATCCCACTGTGATGTCTGCCCCTGCATAACAGCTCCTATTTTGTGGTCATGGTCAATACTCACAGCCAGTCAGCCTGAAGGTCAACCTCACCCACTGATATGCCAACAGCAATCAAGGCTCAACTATAATAGGAGGGCACACACAATTCCGAAAAGGGGACATTTCTGGAGTATCCAATTCAAGTGATCAGGGAGACTGCACCACTGGGTCACACAGGACACCTATTACATAAGGTCACCCTGCCAAGACTGGAAGATGTAGCAGATCTAGCTAATACAAAGAAACAAAGAAAGGCAGCCAAAATGAGGAGATAAAAAAGCACATGTCCCACATGAAAGAACAGGAGAAAACTATAGAAACAAAACTAAATGAAATGGAGACATGCAATCTACCAGATACAGAGTTCAAAATGCTAGTTATGAGGATGCTTAAGGAACTTGATGAGAACTTCAAGAAAAAGACAGTAAACATAAAGAAGGACATAGGAATCATATGAAAGAACCAGGCAGAATTGAAGAATATAATAACTGAAATGAAGAATACACTAGAAGAAATCAACATCCAATTATATGAAGCAGAAAATTGGAAGACAGGGTAATTTGGAAGACAGGGTGGCAGAAAAACAACCATTAGAACAGCAAAAAGAAAAAAAAGAATCCAAAAAATGAAGATCGTTTAAAGGACCTTTGGGACAACATCAAGCATAACAACATTTGCATCATAGATGTACCAGAAGGAAAAGAGAGAGAACAAGGGATTTAGAACATATTTGAAGAAATAATGAGTGAAAATTTCCCTAACTTGGAGAAGGAAATAGACATAAAAGTTCAGGAAGCACAGAGAGTCCCAAGCAAGGTGAATCCAAAGAGGCTCACACCAAGACACATCATAATTAAAATGCCAAAGTTTAAAGGCAAGAAGAGAATCTTAAAAGCAGCAAGAGAAAGACAGTTACCTATAAGGGAGCTCCCATAAGGTTTTCAGCTGATTTCTCAACAGAAACTTTTCAGATCAGAAGGGATTGGCACAAAATATGCAAAGTGATAAAATGCAAGGGCCTACGACCAAGACTAATCTACACAGCAAGGCTATCATTTAAAATTGAAGGAGAGATGAGCTTCTCAGATAACAAAAAAATCCATCATAACCAAACCAGTATTGCAAGAAATGTAAAATGACTTCTTTAAGAAGAAGGAGGAGAGGGGGAAGAACATAAATATGAATAATAAAATGGTAATAACTATGTACCTACCAATAATCACTTTAAATGTAAATGGACTAAATGCTGCAAACGAAAGATATATGGTAGCTGAATTGATAAGAAAATAAGACCCATACATATGCTGTCTATAAGAAACCTGCTTCAGATTGAAAGACACATAGAGACTGAAAGTAAAGGGATGGGAAAAGATATTTCATGCAAATGGAAACAAGCAAACAAAAAAAAGTGGGGTAGCAATATTTATATCAGACACAATATTCTTTAAAACAAAGACTACAATAAGAGCTAAAGGACATTTCATAATGATAAAGAGATCAATACAACAAGATGATACATTCCTTGTGAACATTTATGCACCTAATATAGGAGCACCTAAATATATAAACTAAATCCCATAAAGGGAGAGATTAGCAGTAATGCAGTCTTAGTAGGGGACATTAACACTTAATTGTTATCAATGATTAGGTCTTCCAGACAGAAAATCAACAAGGAAACATTGCCTTTAAATGACACATTAGACAAGATTGGTTTAATTGATTCAAGTGCATATGGAACATTTTCCAGGATAGACCACATGTTAGGACACAAAACAAGTCTCAAAAAATTTAAGAAGATTATAGTCGTATCAAGCATCTCTTTTTACCACAATGACATTGGATTAAAGATGTGGTACATATATAAAATGGAATATTATTTGGCCATAAAAATGAATGAAATCATACCATTTGAGATAACATGGATGGACCTAGAGAATATTAGGCTTAGGGAAATAAGTCAGACAGAGAAACACATATATTGTATAATTTCACTTATATGTGAACTCTAAAGAACAATATAAACAAACAAAACAAACAAAAAAACACAAAACTGAAACAGACTCATAGATACAGAGAACAGACTGATGGTTCCCAGATGGGTGGGGGGTTGGAAGCTGGGTGAAAAAGTAAAGGGAGTAAGAAGTACAAATTGGTAGTAACAAGATAGTCCCAGAGATGTAAAGTATAGCATAGCAAAGATAGTCAATATTATAATAGCTATGTATAGTGCCAGGTGGGTACTAAATTTATTGGGGGATCATTTTGTAAATTATATAAATGTCTATCCATTATGGTATAACCTGAAACTAATATACAATAATATTGAATGTTAACTGTAATTGAAGAATAAAGTAAAAAAAAGCCTTTGAGAGTAAACAAACAGTTATGTTTACTCCTTGAGGCAACTCCTAGTGCTACTCTCCTCATCTGAGTTCACCAAAGGAGCCCCCCGAGTTTCCTGGATGACTCAGGTCCTTCTTTACCAATCAGAAGCAAACTGATTGCTCCCAGTACAGCCTGTGTAGGAACTGTAGCCAGGGATACGCAGACACTTACCTTGGCTTCTCCATTATGTAAATACTTAGTAATTTCTCATTGTTGGACCACATATATACTAAAATATTATTTATTTTTCTATTTCCTACCAAAATCTCTA
The DNA here is from genome assembly GCF_054644295.1 of Miniopterus natalensis. Taxonomy (NCBI): domain Eukaryota; kingdom Metazoa; phylum Chordata; class Mammalia; order Chiroptera; family Miniopteridae; genus Miniopterus; species Miniopterus natalensis. The sequence goes on along the minus strand of NC_142082.1, from coordinate 51,795,718 downwards.
AACGAAGGTATATACTTAGTCACCATCTATTTAAGTAAAAATACTTGCAAATGATAATGTTTTATCATTTTCCATCATTAAAATATTCAGTAACAGATTGCAGTGTTTTCAATTTTATCCTTAATAACTGATTAGGAGAAGAAAAGCATTTGTAGGCAAGGAAAATTTTTTTCTTTCTTCTCTTCTAGGTTCTTTAGCTAGCCTAATAAATTATCTTAAGACAGATTGACAGAAAAAACAAAGAACAAATTTAATTACATACATGCAGGGACCCCAGAAAGACATGCAATGCAAAGGCAGTCGGGCAATTGAGATTTCTATACCACCCTGAGTTAAGGAGAAGGGGTCTGAGGCTCAAGAGGGGAGGAAGACAATTCTGATAGAGAAAGTTATCTTTGGTAACAGCTCTCTTCTTGGTTCAGAACCCCTCTCTAAATTCTTTTAGACAGTTAAGGGAAAGGCAGAAATTTCCCCTGAGTCTTAATTGTCTTCAGTTTAGAACAATCCACATGCCAAAGTGGAACGTTTTGGGGTGGCATATTCTGTTCCCCCGCACATTGATTCTGTTACCAAACAGGCAGAGGATAAATGGAGTGGTTATGAATGTCTGCCTGCTTTTACCCTTTGTGACCACATACAAAGACAAAATTCAATATGTTTGGCTTCATTTCAATGACAAGGCAGTCATGCTCAAATAAATAATAGCCAGTTCTTAGAATGGGAAAGAGTGCAAAAATATTATTTTGTTTTTGTTGTTGTTGGCCATTTCATTATCAGCAGCTTTGAAAGGTGCGTTCATTCATTCATTCATTTATTCATTCATTCAACAAGAATTCATTGGTGATTTTTCTAGGTGTCTAAAGTTCTAGGTGCTAGGGATACACCAGTGAACACACAAAACAACATAAAACAACCTTACACTCGTGAAGTTTACATTCTAGTTGGGAGAGGACAATGCTACTGTACATAAGTTTTAGAGAAAAATAAAGAGAAAGAGACTAAGAAGAACCAGATTATAATTTTTCATGTGACTAAAGCCAGCCTCCCCAAGGTGATATTTGAGCAAAGGATTAAAGGTTGTGGAGTGAGTCACACAAATATGAGAGAAGGTTACCCAGGCAGAGGGAACAAGTAGTACACAGGGTTTGAGTTGGGGTATGCCTGGGCTTGCCAGTGAACCTACAGGAAGTGTGTCTTTCTTTAAACAACACATAATTTTAAAATATAAGTGGGTGCCATGCAATATTTGGGGCATACTTATTCCAAACAGCAGTTTCCTGTATTTTTATTTCCTAATTCTGGCAACTCTAGGTATACCTGGAATATTTGAAAGGAGGCCAGTGGGTGGAGTGGAATGAGCAGGGAAAAGTAGAAACAGGTGCAAAGAGGCACTTGGGGCCAGCAGGGCCTTGTAGCTACTGTAAGAACTTTAGCTTTTATTCCAAGACTGAACATCATTGGATGGTCTGCTTGGAGAGGTGCTATGACTTTTCTTAAAGTTTTTAAGTACCAGTCGGCCTGCTGTGTTATATGTTGGAGGACAAGGGCAGAAGACTCTAGATGGGCCGCCAACCTGTTCTTTATGAATTATAAACCCCACAGTCCCCTTAGGCAATGCTGAGAGGCAGAACCTTCACTCCCTGATAATGACTGCCCTTTGTTTTCTAAATGGCCAAGAGCCAGACATTGTTATGCCTTTCTAAAGATTCATTTTAATAATATCTATTTCATCTCATTGTTACGAAGTTTAAATGCTATACATTTTTGGAAATGCTCTAAATATGATGATCATTTTATTATACCCATGAAAGAGTGAGATGTAAAAACTCTAAACAGATATCCATTCATCGATATTTATTCATCAAACACTTCTTTCATGCTTGCCACTGTGCTGGGCATCATAAAAAAATAGGAAATATTTATGGATGTATTGGTGTGTGATTTAAAGAAATGCTTAAATGCAAATAAAATTAAGGGAACACTGAAAATAATGAAGCAAACCCAGACCTTAGACTCTAAATATAGATTTTGTTTCTCTGTGTTAAATCAATGAGAACTGTGCTGAGTTAACCTTGAAATACAATTTATCTTCTCTTGATTTGTTATTTAGGAGTGTTGATTGCCCTAGGGAGAGAATTATCATCTTGTGAGCGAACTTGGGAAGTTTCTGGCGGAGATTTTCCCAGCAGTTGAAACTCAGCAGATTACTGTATCTGCCCAATGTCATGGCCAGAACCTCAGTGTTTATGTTTCATTATCATCCAATTCAGTAAACAACCTTAAAGGTTTACCGATAACAGTTTCCAAACGTTTTCATTTCTCTTTTATTTTTCTCCCTCTAATGGAAGATTCTGCTCATTGAGGGAAAAAATGAACAAAGAGATTGTATTTTTGGTGAAATCATTTAAATCTTATCTAAACTTGTCTCTGGTGCTTTCTTACTTATTCCTGTCTTCCTGATCTAGTGCAGGTTCTTATTAAGAGCACTTTCAGTTGCCTGTTATGAAAACATCACTTGTATCACCACTTAGCCTATTGCTCTGCACTTAGGTCTATGTTCCAGTGAATATAAAGACCATAGTTCCATGAAGCCTGTACATTTCAGGGAGAAAAGTAAAGTAAGTCTTTCATTGCTCCGTTTATGGAATGTTAGGCTATTTGTGAATACACTCTCCTCTTTATTTGGCTTAAATTTTATTTTTTAAAGTTGTTAAGAGATACGGTTCTATAATGGTAAGAACAGAATTATGGGTGTATATTTTTGCACTTATAAATTTTTTAATGCAAGAAAGATAAGATATGGATTTAAGTTCTTGTTTCAGAAGAGTTTAACACATCTCAAAATATAAATTTTGCTATTTTTACAATAGGAATAGTAATGTCAATAGGATAAGGTAGTTTTGAGACCAAACAGGATTGTATAGAGGAAGATAGTACTTTGCAAGATATAAAGCACCACATAAACCTGGCATTGACAGGCAGAGCTTGCCTAGATGTCCAATTTTAATTGAGGATTTTGAAACGTGATTTCAACTAAAAAGTATTATTAAATAAAATTCATACTTCACTCAGTCATAAATTTCAGATTTGAAATATAAAAAATAAATTTATTAATTTCATAAATAATGAATTTAATAATTTGCTTTTGAAGTAGTTTTATTTTAACTTAGTAATCTTATTGTGAATTTTTTTTGTTTTTAGAAAACAAAATTTTCTCTGAACTTGAGTAGACTACAATATGCTAATTTATTCATTCATTACACATGTAATAAAACATTTATTGAGCAACTAATATATACATAGACACTATGATAAGTGCTGCAGATAAAAACAAAAATTAAGATGTCCTTTAAAAAGAGAAATTTCCAGTATACTAGGAGAAAGTATAAATTGTAATATACAATAGTTCACATTAGTGCACAAAATGTATAAACCTGCAATTATGATTCACAGTGCTGGGTGTTATTTTCAAAGTGTTTAAAAGGTACAAGAAGGCAAAAAGAAGATCCTTTGTGTGGGAGAAGAATTATAAGACATGTCATAGAGGTTTCCTTTGGACTGAGTTCTATGAGCTCAGGTGTGACCCCCCCAAATTCATATGTTGAATTCCTAACCCCTGGTACCTTAGAATGGGATCTTCTTTGGTGATCGATTGTTTGTAGAGGTGATCAAGTTAAAACTGGGTCATTAGCATGGGTCCTAATCCAATATGACTGATATCTTTATATAAAGGGAAATTTGGACACAGACACACACCCAGGGAGAAAGGTTTATGAAAATTAAGGTAGAAATCTAGGTGATGCTTGTACAAGCTAAGGGATATTAAAGACTGCCGACGAACCACAAGAAGCTAGGGGAGAGGAATGAAACAGATTCCTCTTCGAAGCCCTTAAAAGAAACCAGCCCTGATAACATCTAGATCTCAGACTTGTAGTCACCAGGAGTGTGAGACAATTTCTGTTTTTTAAGTAACTCAGTTTGTGGTACTTTGTTACGGCAGCCCAAGCAAACTAATATGCTAATTTTTAACAAACAAGCAAACAAACAAACGAATAAAAATCCATCAGTAAGACAAAAGAAGGAAGCATGGAAAGTATGTAACACTGAAAGAAGAGTCTGTGCAAAGACAGGGTTGTGTGATGAAGCGGGGCCACTGTAAAGCGGCAAGTGGTCCAGTTTGGCAGAAATGGGTGTGAGGGACCTCCCAGCAGGACAACCTTAGACCGGTGGTCAGGAATCTCTACTGCGCCGTGTCATGGGGTTTGGATTTTATTTTGAATACATTACAAACCACTGAAGACTTTTAAACAGAGGGAACATGTGATGAGATGCATGTTTTAGGAAACACTTTTTTAGCTCTGGAAAGGATGGTTTAAGGGATTGAAACTGCAGATCCAGGGGTCAGCCAAGGGTTTACTGTGATATGACGGTTATTGATAAGAGAAATGATGGTCATTCAACTAGGTCAATGGAGTGAGATCTAGGAGTATATTTAGGAGATAGTTAGAGAGGAGACAGAGAGAGAATGGATTGTGATTTTAGCAGTAGGAATGGAGAAGGGGCAGAGAAGGGAGCATTTCAAAAGAAGAGCTGGAAGATAATCTTTCTCCCAGTGTAGCAAAGGAAACACACATGCCCTTGAAATTATGGGCCCGTTTATGAAGGCATTTTATTGTATTGCAATTCTGGAAGCACTTGATGGGCACTGTTACCTATTCAAGCACCACAAGTTATACACCAGCAATTCCACAAACCATTATATTTTCATTATATTTTACTGTACATATCACAGACAGATACATATTCATGTTAATGGCAAACAAATGTTTTGCCTAAAAAATAATTTTATAACTGTCGTGTTTTTAGAGTAAAACATAAACTTCCTCTGGTAGCTAACTTGTAAAAAGTTTTGCTCTATAACATTAATGTTTGTTTTTTCAAATTAAGGAAAGGGAATAGAAATTTTTCAGTCACACTAATGGAAAACAACTTTATCATAAGCTTTATTTTTTTCTTATTTCAAAATATGTCACTTAAATGTTAAAAAAGTGTCCATGGGTCTCTTTTAGAAAGAGATTAAGAACTTTCCCATTGCAGAAAACTACAAGGTACCCAAAGTGTACTTTTTGATGTTTTTCTTTCTTTTGCTGGTAGGTACGATTGCTTGATAAAGTGAGTGTCTTTTTTTTTTCCCCCCCTTAAAATCAGTCAGCCCCTACAGTTTGCATTTTCACTAAGTGATTTGTCCAAACTCTGGTTGTTTCACAGAGGACCTGCAATGCTATCCTTCCCATACATCTTTTCTGCTGTAAAACTTCTTCTGTAGAGCACCCACGCTGCTTCCCTAAGCACCACCCCGCCCAGTGTCAGCCTTGCTCTGGCCTTGCTTTGCCTTCGCTAGAGCCTTTGTTCCCTGTGCGGTGATACCTGCTTGCTGTTGGCTCCCCACTTTGCATGTTCCTTCTCTTCTCCAAGATACTCCCTCAAGTTGCTTTCTGCAGTTGGTTCTAGCTTCACTTGAATATCATCTCCTTCAGTCACCAGTGCTTGGGCCTAATGCCCCCACTTTCTGAGCTCTCTAACACCCTATGAATGGCTCTATAATTTTATTTCACTTTATTTGACTGAAATTATCTAAAAAGAACTTCCACCCATGTAATATAAATTCTTGAGGGCACAGCTTGTTGTATAGAACCTGATACAGACCATACTTTGTGTCACAGTACCAGCCCCTCTAGCCAATCTTTAAGGTAAAGTCAGCTGGCGACAAATCCTTTCAGTTTTCCTTCATCTGAGAATGCCTTTATTGCTCCTGCACTCCTGAATGTAGTTTCACTCAATGTAGAATTCATAATGAATAGTTTTTTTTTCAGCACTTGAAAAATATTGTGTCCCTTCCTTATGGCCACCATAAACTCAGGTTATATGTTACTTGTCTTGAGCTCATTTTAAGATAATTTTTGTTGTCTTTAGTTTTGAAAGGTGAATCATGATGTGTATTGGTACAGATTTTCTCAGCTTTGTGAATTTGTAGGTTTATGTCTTTTGCCAGTTTTGAGAAGTTTGCAACCTTTATTTCTTCAAATACTCTTTCATCTCCTTTCATTTTCTCCTCTCAGTGGGGCTCCAAGTATAAGAATGTTAGATCTTTTGTTATTGTCTCACTGGTCCCTGGCGATGTATCTGTTCATTTTCTTCCCACCTATGTTCTCTGTTGTTCAGATTGAATGAATTCGATTTTTCTGACCTCAAATTCAGAGTCTATCTTCTGTTATCTCCACTCTACTATTGAGCCCATTCAATGAGTTTTAAAATTTTCGCTATTTGTATTTTTAAACTTATAAATTCCATTTGTTTTAAAATTCTAACTTTTGTTCTTTCTTAAGACTTCTGTTTCTTCTTTCAAGAGAAATCGTAATTATTTGATGAAGCATTTTTATGATGGCTGCTTTAAAATCCTTGTGAAATAGTTTTGATACCTTATGCACTTCAGTGTAAACATCATTTGTCTTTTCTCATTCAGGTTGTGATTTCCCTGGTTCTCGGTATAATGATGATTTTTAAATTATATCCCAAATATTTTGGCTATTATATTGGGAGACTCTGGCCCTATTGAAATTGTTTTATTTATTTACTTTTTGACCCAGTGATCTCACTTCTAGGAACATATCCTAAGAATCCTGAAACACTAATCAGAAAGAATATATTCACCCCTCTGTTCATAGCTGTGCAGTTTACAATAGCTAAGATCTGGAAACAGCCCAAGTGCCCATCTGTAGATGGGTGGATAAAAAAGCTGTAGGACATTTACACCATGGAATACTATGCAGCTGTAAAGAAGAAGGATCTCTTACCCTTTGGGACAGTATGGAAGGACCTAGAGAATATTATGCTAAGCAAAATAAGCCAGTCAGAGAAAGACAAACATCACATGATCTCACTTATATGTGGAATCTAAAAAACTTAATAAACTGATGAACAGAAATGATTCAATGACATGAAGGCATGTCAGACTGACAAATCTCAGGGAGATGGAGGTGGGTAGGTGGGTGGAGGGGGAGAGATTAACCAAAGAATTCATATGCATATATGCACAATCCAAGGGCATGGACAATGGTGTGGAGGAGGACTGGGGAGGGGAGTGGGATGGGGTGGAATGGGTCATTGGGGAGAAAAGGAGACATCTGTAATATTTTGAACAAAAATTTTAAAAAAATGTTTTATTTTAACAGGAAGGCAACCTGTTTAGGATACAGGCCCTAATCTACTTTTGTGATTTTTAATTATGGTCTAATTTTCAGAGACTGTATGGTGCTGTGTTGGTCTGGTAGTGTATCTCATGCTGCTGGGGCTCCTCCTGGTCCCTGCTGATGCTCTATGAGGGATCTGAAAGAGCTTACCAAAGCCAGGCTGCCTTGTCCCTTAGATGGGTGAAGGTATTCTTGGGTCTGTGGGTCAAATTGCTTCCTGCACTAGGAACTTATGGTGCTGGGTTTCCCCTGCTGACGAAGGGTATGATACCTATGTTGGTGCTCCCCAGCTGCATGGTGTCTTCATGTTAAATAAGAGAATCTCAGGCCTGGCAGGAGAGATGAGAGCTTCCTGGGCTGGATACTTGTTGTGGTGGGATCCACCTTACCATATCCCCTAGACACATGGTGTTTCTAGATGGGAGATGAGTCACAAGATCAGTGGGAAAGGAGAGTGCTTCCTCTAGCCTGCAGGACTCCCAATTGACCCTCCCCTGCTGGTTCTGCTGGGTTTGCCTGGTGTGTTCAGAGGTACTTCCATTTTATCTGCAGTAGGAATGGGCTTGTCTCAGATGTCCTCTGTTGCTAGGTCAGGAATCAAGAAACGGTAGGCCGAGGTCACTTTATTCTGTTGGCTGTTGGCTTGTAAGATACCCTCCTGCTGTGCTATTCCTCTAGCCCTGGGGTCTCTAACCAGTTCAGCTCCCTCTTCCAATTTTCAAAGTTCTCTTTTGGTTTATTTCTAGAGTTTATAGTTGTACTTATTGCAGAGAGGCATGGAGAGAAAAGTCTTCACCATCTTGTGATTACAGAAAGTTCCATCATGTGCACATTCAAACTCAGACTTTGATGGCCAAGTCTGGTTACCTCTGGTACATATACTATCCTGCTATAGATTATGTGCAGAACTGCTCCACAGTTATGTAAGTAAATCTGGACATAGAGAATGGGTAATTGAGCTTCCTAAATGTTAGATATGGCCCTTATACATTCAGATGTTATCACCTGCAACTGTGTCCATCTGGAGGAAGATTTATAGGATCCAGGAGTTCATCCTGGGACCTGGCAGAATGCTGCTGTTCCACTGTAGTGCATTTTGACTGTATTGCATTTCTTCCAGTTCCTTTAGATCAGGATACTTTATTTGTTTTAGTAGTCAAAGCCAAAAACAGTAGTAAGTGAAAATTCTTGAACATCTTAGAGAGCATCCAACATCATTTTGTAGATAAAAAAATTTGAGACCCAAAGAGTTTTATTGACTTTCTCCAATTAATAGAGACAAACAGCTGGGGAGCAAGATTAGATCCTAGGTTTCATGACTCCTACGCAGTGCTTTTTAAAATTTTACTATGGAAATAAATTATAATGATTTTAATGCACTTTAACAGTAAATAGATTACTCTAACTGCCTCACAATTTTTTTCTGTACACATTTAATTTGTCTGCATATTTGTTTTTCTTGTGCCATAAAAAAACCACATATTTCGTCATTTATGTGCCCAGTATAAAGAAGAGAGAAAAAACATTTTAAATACATCTTTATTGACTTCAGAGAGAGGAAGGGAGAAGGAGAGAGAGAGAAACATCAATGATGAGAGAGTCATTGATCAGCTTCCTCCTGCACCCTCCCCACTGGGGAGAGAGCCAGCATCCAAGGCATGTGCACTGACTGGGAATCAAACCTCAGTCTTCTGGATCATAGGTCGATGCTCAACCTCTGAGCCACAACAGCTGGGCAAGAAGAGAAAATTTTTAAATGATGCTAGTATCTATTCATTTTACAAACTTTTAAATTATCAAGTATATCATATATTCTAGGCATTGTGATAGTGGTAGAAATATTGTAGAAGCATAAAGATAAATAAGAGATGACTTCTTAGTTTCTACACCTCTACCCAAGTAGTTACCAGTCTAATGAGACACACAGATGTGTAAACTCACTATAATGTAAGACATTGTGAAGTAATTAGTTTAAAAAGGACATAAACAAAGTTGTCAAAGGGAATTGGAAAGAGTGAAAATCTGGCTAAGAAGATTAGAGAAGAGAATGTAAGAGATGTCTTAAATGTTGAATAAAACTTAATTGGAGTAGAGCACAGGCATCCCAGACTGAGAAAACTGGAAGAATATGGAAGCAGGGAAACCTCCCAGATGTTTTCTAAGCATCACAACATGGAGTTTGCAGTAGGTCTAAAACATAGTCGATTATCTTCTTTTCAACAACAGTCGAATGTGTTTATTTCTCTTTTCCTTTCATAATATTCTCAGACTCCTGGTGTAGAAATGTTGCAGACTCTTGGTGTAGAAACTGAATGCAATCCACACCTCCAGCATGCTTCTCATCCAGTGGCCACCACACCTTACAGGTCACCACCTCCCTGTGCAGTGTCTTTCTGATACCACCATTCCCTTCCCTTTCTCCAGTCTTAGTCTAGACTCTTGTTACTGTTAATACAAAATAATGTATAGTGACCAAATAGTTTCTCTAACTCAAATCTCTCACTTTTCCAATATCTTCTTATTTAAGCCAGACTTATATTTGGAAAACAGATGAGATTATGCCATTTTCCTCATCAAAACCTTTGTTAATTTATTTAACAAGTATTTAACTACATAATATATGCCAGGCACTATTAATATTTACTGAATAAAATTCAGACACACTGACCAGCCTATGTCATCTGACCTAGAGTCCCTACTTTCTCCAGATTCCATCTCTTTGCCTCTCCCTTCCCCTAATTTCCAAGGATTTCTACTCACAAACACTGTCATATCTTCTCATCCAAAAATAACCTGTACAAACACAGAGTTCCCCAGTTTTATCACTGCCTGTCTTCTTAAAATTTAGACTTCTTGTTTCTATTTTCTCCATACAAGCTACAAATTTTTCAAATCTCAGCCTACTGTAGACTTTTCTGCAGGGATAAGACATAATCAGAATTGCATTTTATAAAATGTATAGTTGTACTATGAGGAACAGATTGAATAGAAGAAGGGAAGCAAAGTACCTATTTAGATAGCTATTGCAATTGGCAAGTCACATCTCCAGGCAAAAGATGATGGATGGTGGTGTGGATTTGGGTGGTTACTTGGGGAATGGAGAAAATGGATCAATTCAAAGATTTGCAGAAAACATAACCCAACAAAAATGGTAACTTACTGGATATTAGAGGAAGGGAAAGGAACAGAAGTGACCTCCAGTAGTCTGACATGAGTAACTCACTGGAAAGTAGTTTCAATTACTAAGTTATAAAACCCTGGAGAACGAGCAGTTTCAACTTTAGATATTATATATTAAGTTGGGTTACATGTGCAACATCTCAAGGGGTATGTTGAGTAATATAATATGTAGTAGATCTCAAATTTGTGGTTGATTGCAAAAATGACCACATATGATAGCTCCCATCCATTGTCTTTGGTAGTAGCCAACCAAACTGACTTTAGGCTGGCATTAATTTTGCCAATGGGACTTTAGCAAGCATGATGCCAGCGGATATTTTAAAAGCACATGCATAATGAGGTTGGCCCTCTTGCTCCTCTTAGGAATTTTGTGATTGACCACCACGTGATGAAGATCAGGCTGATCTGCTAGACAATAAACCACTGTTCTAATCTCCTCATTGACCTTGACTACAGAGTGTCAAACATGAGAACGAAGCAATTCCAAGTCACAGAGTCACATCAACTTTTCTGCTGACAACAGACACAAGCCCAGCAGAATCCGTTGAATTAATTTAAAAACAACCACCGGGAAGGCCTACTTAATCCCATACTGAATAAGTGAAAATTATTTTAAGCCAGCTTGTGGTAATTTTTTATGCAGCAAAAGCTAACCAGCACAGCCTACTAGTAGTAGTAAACGACATAAAGAGCTCATTCTGTATTGTCATGGTGCTAAATTCTTTACACAGATAAACTAAACAATACAAGTAAAAGTTTTACATAATAGAAGTTTAATGATTAGCATATAAAAAATTCCTGGGTATGTGGGTTCAATCCCTGGTCAGGGCACATAGGGGAGTCAACCGGTCAATTTCTCTCACATTGATGTCTCTCTCTTTCTCTAAAAGTCAATAAATAAAAAAACAACAACATATCCTTGGGTAAGGATTAAAATATATGTGTGTGTGCCTAAATCAAGAGTTAAATTTTATGACTTAACAAAGTTTAAAGAAGAGTTAGGCATTTGCTTAAAGCTATTCAGTCATTACATGGCAGAACCAGAAGAAATCTGAGAATATTTAAGTTACAAACTTAAATTTGAGTTTACTGGATACTCCAAAAATGTTGGTTGATGGTAAATGTTACTTTAGTTTATATCATTTTATACCTTCAGTTATTTTTGTTAAGTTTTTCTCAGTCTCTGTCAAGAATTATTTTCTATCTTAGTTTTTTTCTCCCAAATGCTAATTCTAAGATTTATACATGCTTCATGGGCAGCAGGAAAAATTTTATAGCCTTCAGATAAAATTATAGATGTGAAGTGTTCTGCAAATAGCAATAATTTACCGTATAATTTGACATTTTTTTCTGAAACATCATAATCATAGAATTTTAAGTTAACAAATAAACAGGTTCTTTTGTAAGGAATACTATTTCATAACTGTCTTTAAAAGTTTTCTTTTTTTTTTAAGCAAAATAAGTAAAACTTGAACTTGTGCAATGAAGGCAATAATGGTTATGTGGTGCTCTGCCTTTAATTCATAGCACCATGTTTGTCAATCTTGGCCATAACTTCTCTTGATACTCTAATTTGAGTATGTTTTATCTAAGACAATTAAAAGATGAACTAACAAATAGATTGTCATGGTGCCAATCTATATAGTAGCTAAGGTATCACTAGAAATTTAATGACACAGGGGATATGTTAGTTTCCCATTGCTATTTTAACAAATTACCACAATTTAGTGCTTACAGCAACATAAATTTATTAACTTACAGTTCTGGAGGTCAGAAGTCCAATACAGGTCTCAGTAGGAGTTTTAGGGAGCTCAGGCTGCCATAACAAACTACCACAGGTTCTGTGGCTTAAACAGAAGAAATATATTTTCTCACAGCTCTCAAGGCTTGAAAGCCCAAGATCAAGGTTCTGGCCATCTTGTTTTGTGGTGAGAGCTCTCTTCTTGACTTGCAATCTGCTACCTTCTCTCTGTGCCCTCACATGGTGGAGAGAGAGAAAGCTCTAGTATCTTTTTTTCTTTTTATAAGGGGACCAGCCCTATGATCCTACCTTTATAACTTCATGTAATCCTTACTACCTCCCTATCTCCAAATGCAGTCACATCAAAGGTTTAAACTTCAGTACATGCATTTAGGGGTACCTAAGCATTCATTCCATAACACAAGGCTAAAATCAAGGTGTCAGCAGGACTACATTGCTTTCTGCAGTGTCCAGAGGCAAATCCATTTCCTTGCCTTTTCCAGCTCTAGAGAGTGCCCACATTTATTGTCTCATGGCTCCCTTCCTTCTTAAAAACCAGTGTATTAGTTTCCTAGGGCTGCCATAACAAAGTACCATAAAAAAGATGGCTTAAAATAACAGAATTTTATCATCTTACAGTTCTGAAGGCTAGGAGTCTGAAATCAAAATGATGGAGAGAATCAGTTCCATGCCTGTCTCCTGGCTTCTGATCGTTTGTTGACAATTATTGGCATTTCTTGGCTTATATGTATTATTCCAGTCCTCCACATTCACACGGCGTTCTCCCTGTGTCGCTTTACATAGTCTTTTCACTGTCCATGTCCATGCCTAAATTCTCTCTTTTTATTAAGACACCAGTCATTTTGCATTAGAGTCCACTCTAGTGACCTCATTTTAACTTGATTACTTCTTAAAGACCCGATTTCCAAATAAGGTCATATTTTGAGGTACTGGGGTTAGGACATCAACATATTTAGGTGAGGGCCACAATTCAACCCATAGCAGTCCACAATTGCCAGGAAAGCCCATCCATCCTACCTCACAGCACATAATGCTTACCTCTTCTTCTGCCTCTTTCTTCTACTCTTAAGGGTCCTTGTGATTACATTGGGCCCAAACAGAAAATCCAGTATGATGTCACTATTTGAAGTTCAGCTGATTAGCAACCTCAATTCCATGTGTAACCTAGATTTCCCTTTGCCATGTAACATAACATATGAGCCAGTTCTGGGAATTAGAATGTGGACGTCTTTGCAGGGCCATTATTTTGTCTGCCACAGGGCGAGATTATTATTTACTAAAACTCTAAGAGTCCTGGATGTGGCCTGTTTGGGGAGGTGCCGATGATGTGACTCTGCAGGGGGCATGGTTGCGGAGCTGCCTTTCATGGAGAGGGTTTTTGAATACTGAAGGAGCTAAGACAGAGTTAAAGCACTGTGAATAGTAGAGCAGTTAAACATTTCCACAAGTGTTCTTGTGTAGAGCAATCCTGCTTAAAGCATCAGCTTTTCAACTAAATAAATACTCAACAGATATTAAGATTAGGTTTCAGAATTTCTCTGCTATTTTATGCATAAGTGTGTGCTAAAATGATAAAAGTTCAATTTTAAAGAACAAGTTTTGGTTATAGGATACAGTCTTAGAAGAATCACACACCAAAAACTCCTATGCTCTCACCCCATCCCTGAAAATACACACACACACACACACACACACACACACACACACACACACACACACTGTTTATTGCTGCTCTATTGGTAAACCAAAAGAGAAAGAAAATAAGGCTGTTTATATAGTGCTCACTTAAAGCCTACTCCTATTCTTGAGCCAGGGGAAAAGAAATTGTATTATTTAAAAAAATTTTTTAATTACAGTTTACATTCAATATTATTTTGTATTAGTTTCAGTTGTACAGCATAGTGGTTAGACAATAATATACTTTACAAGGTGTTTTCCCTGATATTTCCAGGACCCACCTGGCAGCCAGGGGAATATTTAGAATTCTGGTTTGGTTGTCTCCATACTCAAGCCTATTCTCATCTTCACTGGATGCTTATATTTTGCTTCATGGTTTTCCTGTAATTCATACAGTTAATCTTTATTTTATCATAAATTTACTGTGATCTGGTCCATTCAAATGTAAATATGTAGGAAAGCATATATTTCAGTTCACTGCACTCAGACAGAATTGAGTGTCACATTTGGCATACCTGTCAAAGAAGAGGAATTGTTTTAAAACACTCTGAATTCTTTCCAAAATCTTCCCCAGGGTCACAGTCGATTGCTGAAGAGGCTGGGATTTTCTTTAGGAGTGTAAAACAGAAGGAAGGGATAAAAGAGCGTGAAAGGGAGAGAGCCTGTAATTAAAAGACTGTAAACAGAAAAGAATGGGGGAACTAAAAGAAAGATCAGAACTCTTGGAAGGCTGAAAAATTAAGAGAGATTATGAAACGGGAAGGTTCAGAATCCTAACGAAATAGAGGCGAGGCTCTGGACAGAGGCATACAGAAAGAACTAAGGAAGTAAGTCATTACAGAGAGGATTCTAGATGTAAAACTAAAGAGAAAGTGGAAGAAGAATTGAAAACACGAGCTAGGAGAGAGGGCAGAAAGCATAACCTGGAGGGGAAGATATTTTTTATTATTACATGAAATGCATTTTTCTTTCAAAAAAAGGGAAGAAAAAAGAGAATGTGTGATTAGTCTATGATAAAAAGTGAAGAGATGATGGCAGCCAGAGGGCCAGAAGTTTCTGAGCCGCTTGGGGGACGCGGAATTCATTTTTGCTAACATGAATCCAAGAATGACAAAGCTTGGTGCGGGCGCTGGGCGATGGCCCCAGATTCATCAATCACCCCCAGCCTCTGCACACGGGGGTTTTGTGAGCGATTCTCCCGGCATAGTAATCACGGACCGTGGGAGGAGAAAAGAGGCTTTCAGCCTGCCAGGCTCTTGGCGGCGATTTTCCTCCGTGAGGTGGCTGTCCTAGGTCTGGGGTGCCGTCCCCCACCGAGGCACCACCTACACTTCTGTCACCAGTGTGGAAGGTTATTGGATCCTTAAGTGACTTCCAAAGGTTGCACTAATCATTTTCAGGGAATTCTGGGAGAATTCACAAATTCACATTTTAATCCTGGATAAAGATTTTAATGATACATGTATTTGTATGTTTAGGAGATGCTCCCATCATCCCCCCAAAAAGAAAAGAAAAATCTAAGCTCTGAATGTGTGACTATCCAACCAAATGCCCCAGGGTTTTCCATTTAAATTTTATATTTCTACTATAGGCTGTGATTTCATAAAGATTACAGAATCTCCTTGCTTCCTTAGACATGGTTGTGTGTGTGTGTGTGTGTGTGTGTGTGTGTGTGTGTGTGTGTGTTCAAGATACCACCTAGATCCAAAGTATTTTTTTAAGTTACTTTTGATTTACTTACCTCTAGGAAATGAAGTCTTGTGTTGCAAACTACATGTATTTCTAAGGTTCTAGTATTTTCAAATAAATATCTTCTTATTAACATATATAAGTAAATAAGTACTTTGATTTTCCAGACACCAAGATTGATGTAAATTAAACAGAAAGTGAAATATTGCTATTCTGGGCACTTCAGGATCATCTATCATGAAATCTTTTCAGCAACGAGTAAAGATAAATGAAACTGGTGACTAATGGACAAAGTCTTTTCCAATGAATCAAGATGCAGGTTCATATTACACAAATATTGTCATTTTTCTTATTGTTATTGTTAGTAGCAGTTGGTTGGATGTTTAGGTCTCTTCAGGAACAACAGAAAAGTTTAAAGTCAGAGAATCCAAAATAATGTAAAGCAATTTGAATTCTGTTTTACCACTAGGCACCATTCCCAAAACTGTGAATCAAAGCATAGAATTACCTGGATTTAAGCCAGCATAAAAATGAAGTCTGAAACCCACAGCTGGGAGCCTCTTTGGAAATCTTCCTTTAAATGGGTTTTGGGGGAGAAAGTGCTGAGGAAATAAAGATGGTGAGAGAGGAGGGAGAGAGAAGAGAACTAAAATGAGTGCGATAAGATCCAGATAGTCATAGTGCATGTTTTCTGGATGGTTATAAACTTGGAGAAAAGGAATATTAAGATTCCCATCACTTGCCAGACTCAATCCCCGCTATAAAATAATTACTTATAATATGCTGTTTATTAGATTACAAACAAACTGCTTTTGACAACTACCTCAAGAAATCTCTGTTTTCTTTTCTTTTTATAATGGAATGTCTTACCCATTACAAAAATGATATTGCAAACAAATACTTCTTCATTGAGATAAATATTAAAAGCTGAAGCTGTAGATGAGCTCCCAAGGGCTACTCTAATTCATTATTTACATGTTGATTAATCTGAAACTCTGTGGTGGGAATAGCAGAAGATAAAACTGCATTCTGGCATTCAGAATATTTTCAGAGACTTCGAAACATTTCACACAGTTGTTAGGATGAGCATAATTTTCTTTAGTGTTACTTTAAAAAATTAATAGACTTTATTTTTTGATTAGTTTTAGTTTAATTGAGCAAACTTTTAATCTCAGAAATCCTTTATGCTTGTAAAACTTGAGAACTCCAAAGAGCTTTTGTATATGTCATTATAGCTGTTGCTATTTAACACATTAGAAATTAAAACTGAAAACTTTTCAATGCTTATTAATCTATTGAAATATAATAATTACATAAATAACATACTTTATGAAAAAATAACTACATTTTCAAAAATAATTAAAGCTAAAAGAAGAGAATTGTGTTGCCTTTTTAAAAATCAATGTCTGGCTTAATAGATGATTACTGTATTTTCATATCTACTTATGTATTCAATTTCTTGCAACATGTTTTGAAATATTTAAAGAAAATTGGGCCACACAAAGTATGTAGATGGAAAAGGAAGAAATAATTTAATAGCTTTTTAAGGTAACTGTGGATATATTTTCTTGATTTACAACACAACTTGACAAGTGGTAGTATTATAAAGGTTGTGATGTGGAATCTGAAACATTATCATTGAACTTTGCATACCCTGTTACATTACATTTAATTAGTCACTCGACTTTGAATGGGTCTTTTATAGTTGGATGATTTTGTGATGTTATGCAATTGTTATTCAAAAAAGTGTGAAATATTAGTTAAATTTGTTAATATTACCACTAGTCTCACTAGAAAAGTCTTTAAGTGCTGGGAAGCTTTCAAGTTCATAGTGGCAAGATGAAAGCTGTCCAAAGTTTAATTTTTTTTTTTGCCTGAAATCCTAAATGTTATTTCTTTCTTTTTTTTTCTTTTTTAAAAAATATATCTTTATTGATTTATAGAGAGGAAAGGAGAGGAAGAGAGAGAGAGAAACATCAACGACGAGAAAGTCATTGATCGAGCCCGCAACCCAGGCACGTGCCCTGACCGGGAATCGAACCCCGATCGCCTGGATCCAAGGTGGACACCAAGCGCTGAGCCACGCCCGGCAGGGCCTAAATGTTATTATTTCTAACAAATTCTGAGTTATTTTCTTCAAGTAACAAGCTCATTTTTGCATTTTGGGGCAAATATATTCTAAATCCCCAAGTCAATAACCTTAGTTTTTCAGTTTCTTTTTAAAGACAATGGTTATGAAAAAAGCAGCTAGTTCAACTTGCAGCTCGAGCAGATGCACAGTGATTTCCCCTAAGCACCGCTCTTGAGTATACAACAGTATCACTTTATGCATACTTTTAATTTCATCAGAGTATTAAAAAATGTGTGTACATGAGTTGAAATTTAATTAGCTTAACAATTTCACCGCTTCATCAAGGACATTCTTAAGTGAAATTGGCTTTTCACTTAAGGTGCTTGAGGACGGCTATACTAGCAGAGCTGGCTGGTTCCTTCATTCATGCGAGGGTACCCAAAGTTTACCTATCACTGTTCTGTATCGTTAGTGCAAAGGCCAACACCGTACAAAAGGCAAATCTCCTGGTACTATTAAGGGAAACAGACCCCCTAAGAGTCTCTCAGCCACTCCCAAATTGCCTGAGACCACACTATCAGAATTTGCTCATGAAAAATATAAAGTCATAACCTTTAGTTTTTAATTTACTTGTTTTTTGGGTATCCCCCCTCCTTTTTTTTCTTAGAATGCAAACTGCAAAAAAGCAGTTACTGTGTCTGGTTTTCTTTATCTTAACACCTGCTACTAGGGATGGATTAATGGAATCTAATAAAACTACACAGGCATAGGTATATATAAATATTTTAATAATAAAAATTAGGTGAAGTATATTTTTGCAGAATGCCTGCCATTGTATAGCATAAATCTATAATGATATTTCTTACAACAAATAAACTTGTGCCTAAAGTTTCATGTTTTATATATTTTAACAATCAGTAATAATTAAAACAAACTAGCATTAAACATATTAGAAGAAAGACTATATTTTTTATATTCTTTCTACATAATGTTATAAAATCACTGCCATTTCTGATTTTAGAGATAATTAATGCATCTACAGCCAAAATATGTAAGAAAAAATGTGTTTTGGAGATGTTAGGCAGTCACTTTATGAAAATATTGTTTTTTCCTGAATTTCATGATAGTTTTCAGATTTTAAAAATTTGTATTTTTACTATCTTCTTATTCTAAACAAATATTATTTTTCATACCTAATTTGGTATTTTTGTTCTTAAAAAAATCTTACTACCACCACCAACTATGTAAGCTTTAAGATTCCAAAATCTGGATCCACTCCTGCCTAAAATAATCTCACACACAGTATCAGTTGGCTGATCGATTGAATGGCTGGATGCATTCAAGTATTGTAGTGAAACCTAAATCCCTAATTGTGCTTTAATTTTCTTTTAATTTGGAACAAATGATCAAAGGGACAGACAAATTATATAATAATGATGGATGACAAAAAGAAAGATACATTTCATGTATTTCAAGGAGAGTGAATCTTTACACTGAAAGCAGTCAAATGAATATTGGAAAGGGACAACTGACACCCAGGAAAGGTGATAAAATTTACAGAACAGAGAGTGTTGATCTATATATATTACAACTATAGCACCTCTCCTCTCCTCCCTCTCTCTCCTCACAAGATTTTGAATGATCTAACCTAATTTCTCCTAAACTTACCAACCCCCCTTGATGGTTACAGTACAAATGATCTCACTGGGACCAATTCTCCATTGATTAACCTTGCACTCTTCAGTTTTACAAACTAAAGCCCACATTTATTCCACTACAACAAAGTATTTACTTATCAGATTATATTTTATGAAACAAAGTAAAATAATTTAACTAAAAATGACTGACAATGGGGGACATGCAATTACATCATATGAGAAAACACTAGAGTACCTTGGCTTTAAGGAAAATATATTAAGGTGACATGAAAAAAGGGGAGGTAGCTGAGGATTACAGACAACATTAAACTATAGAGAGAAATTCAGGAAGACAAAACCCAACTGAAATGTAACTGACTCCCAAGACTCCACACACCAAAAGGAATGTGGGATATTCATCTTCATAACCAATAAGGAGATCAAGTGAGACATAGATCCTATTTAGCTAGTGAAAGGGAAGACTCCAGTGGCAAATGAGGGATGAATTCATGTACTTAAAGGTCTGCAGTGTAAAAGAGGGATTAGGTGTGAGTAGAGCACAGGCTGAATGGTGGGCTTTGGTGAAGGAGCCAGAGAAAACACAAAAGATGGCAGTTTTTTCTTCTTTCTCATTTTTTAGATTTGATTTTTTTACTTTGAAGTTAACATTAAAGGCATAAAGAAGAAATTAATTTAAAACATCTTACATTATAGGAAATCTTGACATTTTTGTATTAATGCTACTTGTCTTTTTTATAAATATTTAATTTAAAATAACAAAAAATACATTTATAAACCTGTACTAGGTAGGTATGTTGTATGGAGAGAGTGGAAGAGCTCCAGGATGGAAGGTCGTACCAGTACATGTTAAAGATCCTTACCAACCTTAGGTTCTAAGATTCTTCCTAATATAATAAAACTTTATTTGCTACATTGCTAAATATCACCATGAAAACTTTAAGACAATCAATGAACATAGAGGTGCAATATTTAACAGCTTAGGTTATTAAAATTTTTTATTTTAATTATATAGAGAAAGCACCCCCACCCCCACCCCCCCACACACACTTCCATATATTCAGTCAATAGTTACAATAGTTGGCAAAATTACCAGAAGGCTGATGTGCTAGGAACAAAAACTAGTGGAAGTTTTTAGTTGAGTTTCTATAGAATGTGCCTGAGAAGTCAAATTTTTATAGATCCAGGAGAAACCTTTGTTACATAAGGAGAAAATCTTTTGGCATTGCCACTTTCTGTGTTTGACAGGTTTCAAAATCTGTTATATAAAGTAAATATATTCATACTTCTCATGAGAAGATTTTGTCTTAGAAGATATTCTCTACTGTGCCACGCTAATGTCCACCACACAATTTCTCAGACAGCTGCAGCTTTCTCTTTTCCTCTCAGCATATAAACTTAATTTCTAACTCACTGTTACATTTAAGAACAATTACTGAAAATGTTTTTAACTTCATAATCTGTATTTTTCACTTAAATATCCCCTTTGAAAATGAATAACTTTTAGGTATACTTGAGAGAAGAAAGTTGACCATGACCGTATGCCTCCATTCCCTTCTCCCTGTTCCACAAACTGATTTGGAGGCATGGATTGCAGCAGAAAAACTGACACATTTAGCTCTATAAACAAAACTGCTCTAAAAAATTCATCATCAGTTAAGTGTTAGTTCCAAGACACTTGGAGAAGGAATGGACTTGATTACAATCTTGTTATTAACTTGTTCCATTCTGTAGACTGGTGTTTTGAAGAATTATTTAGAAGTTAACTCAATTGTACAAACCAAAGAGGCTTCTGTGGCTATTACAGCTCATTGTTCTTACATTCGTTTTCCATTGACCCTACTTTCTCTGCACTGTTAAATTCCTCTCCCTAGAATTATGAAACATGGTAGGTATTATTCTTCTCAAGCCCTACAAAAATGCTTGGTGACTTTAAGCAGTGAAACTATCCAGACCAACACCAAAAATTTCAAGAAATCTACATTTCACTTGTTACCAAGAGAAAATTTTATACTGGCAGATTTGTGTTCATAATTATCTACATGGTATGTTGAGTTCTTTTACTTAGAAATCATTGACCTAAATATAGATTAAGATTTTGAAAGAAAAGGATAACATCCCACACAATTATAATTAGAACACTGAGTGTGCAAGAATACCTGCCTGGTAAGAAAACAGATGGACTTTCAGAAAATAGGAAAAATAAAACATTTTTGAAGCCGTCTTTCTATCAACTACCATATTTTCTTAATTTAGGTATTGCATTCTTATTTTTTATTTACTAGACACAAGGTTGCTTCTGGCTTTAAGATATTATACAGGAGTTTGTTCTGCTTTAGGGCTAAAAAAAATCCAAATTTTAATCTTACTTCTTCCAAGGGGCCTTGACCAAATCATCTAGTCATTTCAAATCTCATTATTTGTCAACTGAAGTGTATGGGAACTCTATTAGGTAATGTGAAGAGCCCCTTCCCACTCTATTGTTTTATGATTTCAAGAGGAAGCACCACCTATAAACTATATTTGACAAAAGTGGGTTGACAATAATCACTGACTGAAAGGATAAATTGAGGAGAATGGGAGTAAGACAAAGAAAATATGAGAATGAAAGAACTGTATAGTTAGAAAGGATTTTATAAATCATGACCTATTTCCCTAAAGTCTTAGGCAGAAATAGAAAGATTTCTATATGACAATTAAGACTTTTACTACTGTATGCTTCTGTAACACCCCATATTTACCCACAGCATAGACTTGATCACATTCTATATTTTAATTTGGTTTACTTGCTTACCTCCTCTCTGTCAGTAAGCTGCTGAGGACCAGGAGTTGGGGGTGTGGAAACATTGAATCTTATTTATTATTGATTCCCTAACACTTAGCCCTGTCCTTGACACACAGCAAGTACTCTGTAAATATTTGTTGAATAAAAGAAGCAACATCCTTCTTTTCTATACTGAACCATTTAAACTCCCCCTTTTTTATTTTGCAACAGGCATCACTAAACCGAGTACATCACTCATTTATAGTGTCGATGCAAGAGTGAGCAAACTGCAGGTCAGTTTCAACCCATCATCTATTTTTGTAAATAAACTTTTATTGGAACAGTCACATTCATTAGTTTACATATTGTCCATGGCTACTTTTGCTTTACAATGGCAAAGTTGATAAGTTGTAAAAAGTTCTGGGTAGTTTGCAAAACCAAAAATATTTAATATCTGGCCTTTTATAGAAAAAGGTTGCTGACCTCTGGTCTGTAGTTATAAGCAAATCATGACAAATTAAAATAAGATGACTTAAAACAATAGCAAAAGCCAAACATAATACTATAAGTCTTTGAACTTAGCTTTATAAAGATGACAATATTATAAAAGAATCTTACTGCAGTCCTGGCTGGGTGGCTCAGCTGGTTGATCGTTGCCCTGTACACCAAAAGGTTGTGGGTTCAATTCACCATCAGGGCACATACCTAGGTTTTGAGTTCAATTCTTGGTTGAGGTGCATAAGGGGGGCAGCTGACTGATATTTCTCACATTGATGTTTCTCTCTCTTTTCTCCTCTCTCTAAAAATCAATAAAAACATATCCTTGGTGAGGATTTAAAAAAAAGAATCTTATTGCATTTAATAAATAGGTTTCTTTTTCATCATTTATAAGTTAACACTTTAGACTCCTTTTGTATATAATCATGGAAACTTTATGTTTAAAAGCATATTGCTTATCTCCTACACAGGGGATGCTGTTCATGCACAGTTTAAAGAATGTACTCTCCTCTCTGGTTTCAGTGAATTGGCTGCCTGACATCTGCTTTGCACATCAGGATGCCGGGAAAGCTTTCCATGGTCAGGAGTATTACATTCAGTTTCTTACTATTTCTTTCACAATTATGCTATATTTCATGATTAAGAAAAAAAAATCTAGACAAAAAACTAAAGAAAATTAGCATAATAAGTGGACTAAGATATAGAGAAAAAATGTGATATTTTCTCACTTGGAAATCCCTAAATAGGTGATGGGAATAGCAAACAATAGAATTAAGAATTTTTTTCTGTTCTGGGAACATGGTAAAAGCAGCCCAAATTTTGTTCCCCAAATTTTCTTTCTTGAGTAAATGACTTAGAGGCACTCAGGAAGGCCAACAAGACAATCTCTTAAACACAAATAGCAGAGGAGAGAATGACACTGAGTTCTTGGATGCGGGCCAGTCTACCAGGCCAGCCCGTGTGTCAGGGCTGGCTGGCTCTTCTGCTCTGTGCTCCTTCTATAAAATGTAATGCATATATAATAGATGCTGTGAACTAACTAAGAAAGCAAGGGGAAACAAGTGGGAGTAAATGTTTATAGAACATTACAAAACACACAGCCCTCTGCTTAAGTTTCAGCGGAAAATAAACACACGAAAATTCATTTTGAAAACTTTCTGTAGCAGAAAGAGAGCTGTGAGTGTCTCTCTGAATAAATGTGCATTTATGAATATATTAGTAAGCTTACTTCTGAAAAACTCCACAGATGACATTTTAAGCTATAATTTAAGAGCTTTCATAAGCATATGAAACAACTAAATTATTGGGAAAAAAATAAAGGGGAGCAACCTTAATGTGTGTAACAAGTAAGTAAAACTATTAAGTTTATTCATACCAGGAAATTTCTTATCTTTTAGGGGCGTGTCAGACATTTAAGAAGAATTTTGGGGAGACTCATTAGTGTTAAAGATCCAGTTGGAAACTTCACTGACTAAAACGTCTATTCTTATAAAAGAGTCTCATATTTCTGATCTGATCTTTCTAATAAAGACTTATATGCTCTTCTTCTGCAATGATTCAATGCATTTTCCTTGTAGATAAAAATTTAAGTTAGATATGTAATAAAAAGTAAGAAATATTTATTTGCATTGCTCCTGTGTCATCTATTAAACATATTTGTGAGAACATTGTTCATTATATTTCCCAGATCTCTCTCTAAAATTTCCAAAGAAAGGTATTTTCTTTGAGTTTGAGATACATACATATATATATATATATATATATATATATATATATATATGTGTGTGTGTGTGTGTGTGTGTGTGTTCACTGTTATCCTATAAGACTAGTAACTTTTTACATTTCTCTCTTCCCTATATCTGCCAGTTAATGCAACACTAAATTTTATGGTAAAATGTAGTATCTGTATTTTTTACTTAATTTTATTTTCATGTTTTTATAAGATGCTTCAATCCTTTTTCTCTATTAAAAAAGTCAACAAGCACTGAACCCAGACAAGCATCAATCAAATACCTTATGCATGTTATTTGTGAAGGAATTACTGTTTTCCACTCTGATACCAGTCTCCCTATGAGCCAAATGAATTCCTGCGCATCCTTCAAGACTGAGCTCAGGTGTCGCCCCTACTGTGCCCCTTCTCTCATCCAGAAAGCAGAGTTGAGCACTTTGCATCAACACTGCAGTTGCCTCTGTGGATCCACTCATCACACAGCACCTTCCTGTTTGCATCTGTCTCTACTCACAGTTTACCAGGCTCTTTAGAGCAATGGCAGCACTTTTTTTCATATTTCTGTGCCCAGTATCTAGTCTTTATAGCCAACTTATAACCCAGTACTAGGCAAACAATAGATATTAGCCATTGTGTGTGGATGAGATAAATGAATTAATACATTTGAAAATTATGAAATAATACAATACTTTAGAAGCATTTATGAGGATACTGAATATTTTGACTGGCAAGGTTACACTGTTTTCTCTACATAACCAACACTATTATGCACTATAGGAGGTGGGAGGAAACCTACTAGGGAAATAAAATTATAATTTGTGATACTTTCAAGGAGTTGACTGTTCTGAGAAATGTAAAATTAATATAGATTTGAGTAGTTGGATAATTTTTAAGACTTGGAGTGGTCTTAACAATATGCATCTGTTTCTTCATTCTGGATAGGGTGGCAGAACAGACTAAGCAACAATATGAAACAAAACTCTGAACATGGTTTATTCAGAGAATCATGAAAAGACCTGTCTGAAAGACTTGAAGGGTGGGTGATAATGAAAGATTAGTGTACAATATAGTTGAATAAGTAGTTTTGTGAAAGATTAGAAGTAGAAGTCAGATTATATGAAAGTCTTAAGATTCATATAGAGTAATTGATATTTGATATGAATAAAAAAGCTATAGTTCATTTTTGAGCAAGAAAGTGACAATAAAAGTAGATTAATTTGGCAACAGTATAAATAAATAAATTAGAGCAATGTAAACCAGAGGCAGGGAGCTATAATGGTAACACTGGAAATCCAGGTAGGGGAAGGGGAAGGCCTAGATTAGGAAGAAACAAAAGTCTCTATCTGGAAAATGTTTCAAGGCAATAATTATGAGCATTGTTAGATGATATGGGATCGGTAAATAGAGCCACAATGTTTTAATTAGAAGTAAATTCTCATCATGCATATATTAAAATTAATAAATTTAATATGTGCTGTACTAGGGTTAACATTTAAAATCATAAATCAGTAGAGAGAATGTAATTCCTATGTAATGCGATCAATGATGATATATAACATAAATTTTTTTCCTACGATAGCTCAACACAGGATAATTTACGTTCATCATTATTTCAATGTTCATTATTTGTAAACTTTGCAAATGATTGTAACAAAAGTATTAATCTATGTACCTAGGAAAGGATTTATATGAGTTTGATAGGATTCACATATCAAAATATCAGACTAAGTGGCTCAAACAACAAAAATTTATTTTCTCTTCTGGAGGCTAGAAGTGCAAGATCAAGGTGTTGGCAGGTTTAGTTTTTCTTGAGGCTTCTTTCCTTGGTTTACAGATTACTACCTTCTTGCTATGTCTTCATGTGGCCTTTGTTCTGTGCACTGGCACTCCTGGTGGCTCTCCCTCTTAAAGAAACCAGTTCTATTGGATTAAGACCCCACTCTAATGGCCTCATTAACCCATTCTTGCATCAACTCTAAGTATGCATCTCATCTAAATAGCATCTAAATCAAGAGTGGGCAAGACTTGATTTATCCTGAAGCAAAATTTCTGTCCAGTTATGAACTTGTGAAACCAGATAAGTTATCTGCTTCCAAAACACAATGGTGGGACTGGCATAGAATAGGCATTCCCATTCCAAAACAGAGAAATAAGGAAAGAAGAAATATGTCACAAGTTCAAGCAAGTCCAAAACCTAGCAGGGCAACTCCATATGATTTTAAGGCTTGAGAATAATCTCCTTTGGCTCAATGTTCTGTCCTCTGGACCCACAGGGGTGATGGCTCCACCTTCTGAGTCCCTTGTAGAAGCAGCATTGCCTCCTCAACCATGGGCAGCAGTCTCAACTCCTTGGCCCTGGATGGCAGAGTCCTGACCTACACTAAGCTAGGAGGTGGCTCCAACCTCTGCAACCTGGGAAGAGGGAGCCTTGACCCACAGATCTATGGTGGGGGTGTCAGCCCTGCCAATCTCCGAATCACTTTTCTGTTCATTCTTACCTCTTTTTGAAGGATAATACGTGTTTGCAGCTAGATAGCTTTAATGATCTGTCCTGACACATCCCAGAATTTCCTGGAGCTTTCCTTCACTTTGTCATCTCTGTTCTCTTCGGTCTAAGCTGGCAGTGTTTCTACTGGTATGACTCCTTTCTATTCATGGCTTCTGCTGAGACTACGGTTTAAATTTATGAATAACACCCATAATCTCTTTATGGAATGATTGTCTAGCCATGCCCTTGGGATTCTCTCTAGAACATAATTTCTCATTTTTTGCAGTATCATCAGGGTGCAAATATTGCAGCTCTTCAAATTCTGGTTCCCTGTTGCTTACCAATTTTACTCTAAGCAGCAAAGAGAAACCAAAATTCACCTTCAACTCTGCTTAGAAATTTCTTCAGATAAATAGCCAATGTAATCATACCTTTCACAAAACACTGGAACACAATTCAGCTAAGTTCTCTGACACTTTATTATGAGGCTCACCTTTTCCCAGTTTCCAATAATGCATTTCTGATTTCCATTTGAGACCTGACGAGAATGACCTTTAGCATTCATATTTCTGCCATCAGTCTTGTCAAAGCCATCTAAGCTTTTTCTAACTGTCACCTTGAAGTTTTTCCAGCCTTTCTGCATTACCCAGTTCCAAAGACACTTCTGCAGTTTTAGGAACTTGTTACAGCAGCATTCCTCTTCTCAGTACTGCAGTTTGCTAGGGCTGCCATATCAAGATAACAGGTTGAGATGCGTAAACAACAGAAATTTATTTTCTCACAGACATGGAGGCTGCAAGTCCAAGATAAAAGTGTCAACAAGTTTGGTTTCTCCTAAGGTCTCTCTCCTTGACTTGCAGATAATGGCTTTCTGTACCCTCACATGGCCTTTCCTCTGCTAAGTGCACCCATGGTATCTCTTTCTTCCTTATAGGGACAACAGTCCTGTTGGATTAGGGTCCCATACCAATGGTCTCATTTTAACTTAATCACCTCTTTAAAGACCTTATCTACAAATGCAGTTGCAGTCTGAGGTACTGGGAGTTGGGATTTTTAACATATGAATTTGGGGGGAATACAATTTATCTGATAACAAGATTTATGGCAGATATTTTTAACACAATTATCTGTTTCATTTCTTTCTTGATAGTTCCAATACCTGTTAAATGCTTCTTGACATGGATATAAAATGGTTTTTAGGAATGTCAAAAATATGTTTATGTCACTCATAATTATGTTCTTTTCTCTCTGTGTGAGCTACTTTGAGTCTATTGAGTTTATAAATTTCAACCTCTAAATTGACCCATATTTTATTGTCTCCTTTTATAGTAACTAAAAAAACAAGCAGTCCCATATTAATTCCATTTTTACATTATAATCATACTCTTTCAAACTTTTTAACTGTATAAGATCATTTCTGATATGTAAAAAACCAAACTTTTACAAAATACAGACCACCATATTTGATGTGTGAACTTGGGCAAGTTACTTAGTTTTTCTGTGCCTCAGTTTTCTACCCTATGAAGTAGAATAAAAATATTCACCTCATAAGATTGCTGTGAAGCCTAAGATACAATGTGTGACTGTATATACACAGGGTTTGCCTTCTTTATCACTTTATGTTCTAACTCACTCTTGTTAAACCTAATATCAAGAAAAGGGCCTTTTCTCAGAAAATCAATATCCAGTAGTTTAAGATCCCTGTTGAGAGTGTTGGTTATTGTACTGTATTATCATAGTGATTTCTCATCCCTTTTGATGCTTGTAGGGCTGTTTGTTGCATCTGTCCCAGGTTTCTATGAAGTTTTTTCAGCTTTATATATGGCCATGGGTCACTGAATGATGGGGACACATTCTGAGAAATTTGTCATTAGGCAATTTCATTCTTGTACCTAGATGGGATAGCCTAGCACTGTAATTGTATGAGCTATACTTTTATAGGACTGGCAGTGCAGTCAGTTTGTTTACATCAGCATCCCCTTCTCAAAACCTCCATTTCCCCACCTTCAAAATATGTGTAATCATAGTATTTACTTCATAGCATGATTCTGCAGATTATGAATGCAGAATGGAGACTGGCATGTAGTAATCACTCAATAAACACCAGCTGCTTTCTTATTACTGTTGTTGAACAAGATTTCCTTGAGTAATTGTTTTACCTCCTTACTAAATTTTATCACAAATGAATTGGCAGAGAACTAAAGTGCTATGGTGTTTGATTAAATATTATAAAGTACCTATGACCTTTGAAAATTCTATAAGACAACCATAACTAAATTATTAATGTGCAGTAAATTTGGGGCCCTTAGTAATCCATTACAGGAATATCTCACTTCGGGGCAGATGATGTAAATGAATTGAACCTGGGGTTAGACCTGATTTCAGAAGCTAACACTGCTCTTTTCTACATATTTGTCTTTGAACAGATTACTTTCTGCAGTCTCAGCTCTGAGAAGACAAGTAATTTGTCACCCCACCAGTAACCAATAGAGCTGGGATTCAAATCCAGAGACCAAGAGGAGAACCAAAAACAGAGATGGTACCTTTATCATTCAGCACTAAAAAGACAGAAGAAAGTTCCAACAGTGTTATTAAATATTAGTTAATGGTTCAAGTCATTGAACAGAAAAAAATCTTGCCTGATGGAGTTCAGTCTCAGGAAGCCAGGAGTAATGAAATAACATTGTGGGTAGAACTAGAGGACTGGGATATGGAATCTACATATTTATTTGAATTTCATTAGAAAGTAACCTAGCCTGGCCAGGCTTGGCTCAGCGGTTGAGTATTGACCTAGGATCCAGGCTATCTGGGTTCGATTCCCATTGCGGGCTCGATCCCCAGTTGGGGGAGTGCAGGAGGCAGCCGATCAATGACTCTCTTATCAATGATGTTTCTCTCTCTCTCTCCCTCTCCTTTCCTCTCTCTGAAATCAATAAAGATATATTAAAAAAAAAGAAAGAAAGAAAGAAAGAAAGAAAGAAAGAAAGAAAGAAAGAAAGAAAGAAAGAAAGAAAGAAAGAAAGAAAGAAAGAGTAACCTAGACATACATCTTTCTACTATTATCCCCTGGATTGTTTGTCAGACAAGTTTTTTGCCTGGGCTTTCCTTATGGAAGGTTTCTGGGGCTCAGTATGTTTTCTGCACTCTGGTTGCTTCCCTCAGTAATTCTGCATTTTGTTTTGCTAGGGGGGCTTTCCATCCCCATAGCTCCTCCTTTTCATCCCTTTTTCTTTTCTGCTTTCAAGGTTATCACATCTTTGACACTGGGTTCATGGTCATTTTCTCTTTCCCACTTTCTCTTTGAGGACTCAAGTTCTCAATCCAGTCCATAAATTTCTTGATCTTTTCAATTTTAGCCATCCTTCGCTAACCTAAACCAAGACCTTGTTACATGCATTTCCTTAATTCCAAATCTGTAGCTATAACTTTCTATCTTTCCAACTTTATTATTACCTTATCCTCACTGTATTGACTCATCTACCTCAAAAAAGCCAGCTCTTTAATCTTTTCTTTTTCCCAAGGCCATTCCCAATCCGCAATTATTTCTTTTTGCTTCATATTCCTACCTCTGTTCCTTCTCCATCCAACTAGGCCACACAGTCCAACTTCTCCATTCTTTAAATCCTTCTGTCTTACCACCTTGTATTACTTACCTTCAGATCCTCTCACTTAAACCTGCTCTATAAGATCCCAACTCTGGATTAAGACCAATATCCAGCTTCTCTTTCCCTACATTACCACTGCTAACAGGGAAAAGCTGAGCACAGCAAGACTGACTACTAATTTATCATTTCATTCTCAGGCTTTGGTCAATAACTCGCCCCATTTTTAATAGTAGCTATTTTCTGACCTTTACTTCTGTTTCATGCGTTCAACTCTACCTTTGCCTTAGTCTTTTTCAGTAGTCACACTGCTTCTTCCCCCCACACCCAAAAAATAGAAGTTACCAGGACTGAATAACTCATCCATTTTAATTTCCTTTCCTAATATCTCAGAGAAAGATACACATTCATGACCAGAATCAGTTCTTCCACATATGTTGGAGATTCACATCTCATCTCCATAAGAATCTTACTCCAGCCCAGCTGGGCGTGGCTCAGTGGTTAAGCGTCGACCTGGGATCCAGGCGATCAGGGTTCGATTCCCGGTCAGGGCACATGCCCAGGTTGCGGCCTCAATCAATGACTCTTTCATCATTGATGTTTCTATCTCTCTCTCTCCCTATCCTTTCCTCTCTCTGAAATCAACAAAGATATATTTAAAAAAAAAAAATTAAAAAAAAAAAAAAAAAGAATCTTACTCCATCAATAACACAATTTGTCAACTACATCTTCAATCTCATTACAGAACTGGAGGCCGTGGTCTATAAAGCAAATATGACCTCCCACCAAGTTTCAAAGGCTTCACCAGCATTTTCCAACAATGAATCCTGTTTGCCTTTGTTCTGCCCTGAATCAAGTCTTCCAAAGTGGCCAGAACTTTGTAATGCTAAAACATCTATGTGAGTTTGTGTTTGTGCATGCCTACACATGAGTGTGTGTGTGTGAGAGAGAGAATGATGGGGGGGGGAGGGAGAGAGAGAGTGGATAGTGAGGGTAGAAATTGGGGGCACATCTAAGTTTTCTACTTTTTTTTTCTTTTACACTCAAAGCTCCTTTTGAACTAATGACCAAAGTCTTGAGTTCAGGGACCCCATTTTCATCAGAAGTATATAAAATATTAAAAGTGCCATTAGTAATTGAGTCCTAAATGTGTAGAACATCAAATAGATAAATTGACCCAATAATTTTTCCACCAATTATACAAGCAAAAACATCATATATTCTTCTAAATGATATGCTTTTCTAAATTAAAGTCTAAAAGTCTTTAAAATAGCTTTTCATGTTTAGTGTTGAATCATAAAATGCATCTATAAAGTATATACACAAAATTCTACTAACTGTATTATAAAATACCAGTGGGATGAAGGGCTAATGGTAAAAAAAGTAATCTGGTTATATATTACTGTCAATAAACCCACTCATGAGCACATATCATTTTTTTTACTAAAATAAATGTACTAGCAGCCATAGGGAATATATGTGGTATGATTAGAAATTTCCTGTAAAATATTTAAGAGCTTAAGATTTACTGTACTGAACTCACTATAACCTTGTCCACCAGAAAAAGAAGTTGGTATTTTCTTTCACAGCTATGGGAATGACGATTCTCAGCAGAAATTCCATAATGGAGAACCCCAAGTAATTAATCATTAATAATATCATGAAAGGCAATTCTCTAGGGTGGAAAACATGTGAGAAAAATAAATGTTAGTTTTAGGCAACCCCACAGAACACCAATTACTTTCTTATTTCCACTGGCTTAAGAACAAAACAGCCAAGAGCTTTTTTTCTTTGGCTTCTTTTCTGTGAAATCAAGCATAAAATATAATCACAATGGTTATTACCAAGAAGAAGAGAAACAAATATTAAGTGACAAAATATTCTTATTTTTAAATCAATAAAGCAAGGGAGTTTGGGGTGACAAAATCAAATAAGAAAAGTATGTTAGTATGCATGTGGGGTGAAGAGGGTTGGTCTTCCTGTGGTAAGAATACTATAGAATCATATGGGAGACAAAAGTGCCTCCACATTTTCTTACTGTGATTATTACAATCCTGGTTGCCCAGGTTTCTTAATAAAGTTTAGAAGTTTTGCTAGGAGCATTGGAGTAAGGCAGTTATATATAAAAAGCATCATGAATACTTCAGACTGCCCACCGAGCAGGCTTTGCAAAGTCTTTTTATTTCCCTGTATACCTCATTCATTTTCTTGACATTAGAATGATCTTAAAAAACAACAGCATCTGTCATCCACCGATCAAAAGACTAGACCTTAGATCATCTGTGAGGTTTTTTTGCTAAAATGAGATTTTGTTTGAAAACTTCTGCCTAAATGTTAAAAAAAAAAAAAAATCCCCCCTGAAAAGATTAAAATCATAGTGAGAAAGGGATATCCTGGTGGCTAAAATTAGCTTCTTCCCATTAGCAAAGGCAAGGGCCCACAGTAAGAAAATGTGGAGGCACTTTTGTTGAAAACATTGTAACTTTTCATCATTGCTGGATTTCTATACAGCAACGGGCATAATATACCTTGCTTTTAATTATGTTTCTCACCTCTCGAGCAATCTTAATTTAATGGTTGGTAAGGCCATTAAAAAAACAGCAACACTAACTGAGGTTCTCCTTTTAAGTATATCATTTTAATGAGATTTTAAAATGAAAAATATAATCCTTGGTAATATTTTATGTCAGTGTTGTTTTTTCCTGCCATAGCTAGAAATAAAAGTGTTGCAACTTCTCTGAACCATTCCCTCTTGAATATATGAGAAAAATAACATCAGTGCTTTCTCATCTTCCCAAGGTTTAGGAAGCTGCAAAATCAGGAAAACCAAAATTTTAAAATCAAACCACTTGTGCATAAAGGAAGATCACTTTTATTTAGTGAGAGGCTCCCATCACTAAATAAACTTGGACTGAGAAAATCCAAGTTTCTGACTTTGCTTCAATTTCTTCAAAATAGAGAGATATGAATAAAAATCCCAGAAATAGTATCGTATAAAAACAAAGTTGGTGAAATTAGCACAATAGCCTTTAGTGAAAGGCTTAAAAATGTGGTAATCTTTTTATTTTTTCTAGCTTTATTGAGGTATGATTGACAAATAAAAATGACTATACTTAAGGTGTACAATGTAATGTTTTGATATATGTATACAGTGTGAAATGATAACCACAATCAAGCTAACTGACATGTCTGACACCCCACATAGTTACCTTTCTGTGTGTGCACATGTAAGTTTCAAATAACTAGGGTCACCATGCTATACATGAGGTCAGCCTCCACACCTTGTTCAACTTACAACTGAAAGTTTGTACCCTTTTACCAATATCTCCACATTTCCTCCGGGTATGTGGTAATGTTTGATGAGAAATAATTTTTATCATATTACAGTGAGAAGAAGAAAAAACAAGCGTATCAGTAGCATATCTCTGAAAGCAAAAAATGTCTCCAGGGAAGCAGTCAATCTGCAGCCCTGCTACAGGAAGAAAGCCAATGGTATTGATTTCATCAAGGCGTCCTTACAAAGATGGAAACATTCAATTTAGGAAACATGGCAGCCGCTCCTAAATAATCAAAATATTCCATAAGGCTGTGAGTTACCCAGAGAGGGATTGCTAATCAAGCATTCGCTCCATTTTCAAGTTCGAAGTGGGGAATTTTAATAAGGTTCAACCACCTGGATTGCTTTTTTAGCAGTGTTCTCTTTTTTGGAGCCTAGTAATTATGACTGATACTGCAGTCTCTTTATAGTGATATAATTAGCGTTGGTTTGATGATTCCTGTGGTAATAATACTAACTGATTTAATTTTAGTTTTATTCCAATTATTTTATAGATTATGACATGAAAAAGGTTTAACAGTATGAATTAAGGTATATATTTTTTAAATGGTGGTCTCATGTTCTTGTCTTCTTCTCTCTAAAATAGCAATAAGAAACAGACGTACAAACTCACACTTCAATAAAATTGGAGACATTTGTAACCAGAACTACATTATATAGAGAAAGACTGCCAAAGGTAGTGAAGGTCAAACGGAGATGAGGGAAGATGCTAAGAAAGCATGCTTAAAACTACGATTTTAAGTAATGAGGCAGAACATGGTTCTTCCAAGCAGTTTTTATGAATTTAACCAAGGGATCAGAGTTAATGTCAACAATAATGACAAAAATGGCACAACATCACGTATTCCTGTTCTCACCCTCTAAAAAGCACAGCCTGAAATGAATCATGAGGAAGGAGTTGTACAATCTATCCTGAGGGTGTTATGGACATCCCGCAGAAATGAAATGGACTCGCATCCAAAACAGGATCCAATGGTGAAACTGATGAAAGCGAAAGGTTTATTGCTCACATAATGAAGCTTTCTGAATAAAATGAAGTAGGTCCCCAAAATATCAAAAAATCGTTTGCAAGAGAGGAACAGGAGACTGGCTTGGGATTTTTATCGTGATTAGCAGGTGGGGCCACAGCAGGTGGTTCGCACTTGCACATGGGTAGGAACTTGCATGGTTTGAACCTTCAAATGAATCCAAAAGGGAATATCTGGGTTTTCTTATCAGCTTGCTCAGATGTGGGGCAGAAAGGGAAGAGGTACAGAGAGACTGAAAAGTTGTCAGCTAACACCAGAAGACAGAGTAAGACTTTATTACAAGGGGGCATTTTGCAAAAGAATTGGCCTCTGCTCTTCTAAAATGTCAATATAATGTCAATATAAAGATGTAAAAGCATAAAGAAGTCTTTCATAATTAACCCTTTGCGGTCGTATTAAATTTGGGTGTTGTACTGGTCGGAATTAATTTCCATTGAAAGAGCAGTGATATGTAACATGCAAGATTATGAAGGATAAACAAGATTTATGAACTGATACATGAATGAATAGAGTTAAGATTCATACGGTTCCTTGCTGTGGTGGCTGAGAGCAGACATACGACCCCAAAGGGTTAATATGATTAAAGAGACATGACAACTAAATTCAATGTGTGATCTTTTCGGGAATCAGAAAATAATACTCTAAAATATATTATTGAGACAACTGGTGAATTTTGAATATGAATGATATATTTTAGTATTTTGTATCAAAGCTAAATTTCCTGAATTTAAAAATTATACTGTGGTTATCTCAAGGAATGTTTTTGTTCTTGAGATCTACATAAAGTATTTACGGGTAAAAATCATGAGGTCTGCAACTAATTCAGTAAATAATAATATATGCACATTTTAAGTACATGTAATATAATATACTGAGGGTAAATGTATCAAAATATTATCAAATAGTGAATTTAGGTAGGGAATATACTAAAGTTTACCTTCTTGCTAATTTTCTGTAGCTTCGAATTGGTTTTCAAAATAAAAAGATGAAATAAAAGGGTAGTTTAAAATGTCTTTGCTAGAAATAAAGAAACAGGATACACAGACAGAGAGATAGAATTTCTTAGGTCCTTTGTACCACTAAAGAGGATAGGGAAAGACCAGAAAAATAAAGACACACACAGGGGTGCTACCTTTGCAAGGTGGAGGAGAGAGACCAAGTTCAGCTCTATTACTTTTTGTTGACTGTGGAGAAGACAAAAACAACTCAGACTCTCACACATACTCTGGGTCATACCAAAGAACTTCCTTCTATACCAGGGAGAAAATCTAGTAACCCCAGACCACTCCAATCTGAACATAAACTTCTTCCAACAGCGATTTTACTTCATGTAATCAACGCAAAGACACTAGCGCATTATCCATGCGAAGATCCAAATGTGACCAGATTTTATTTTTATTCAATCTATGCCTTCGGCCTCGCTATATCCAATTGCTTTTCCCATTTCTTAAGAACACCCCAGAGAGATTCCACACACATTCCAGTCATCTCTGGTCGTTAACACTTTTGTGTAATATCAATATTTCAATCAGACACATTAAAGCTATTCTTTCCTCCCATCCAAGGTAGACCAGACATGAGATGGAGGGAGTTGGAATGTGTTAGGTAGGAGCAAAGGACAGTCCTCTACCCCTTCTCTCCCTCTCTCTTCTGGATCCAGCTACTCTAGCACTGGCAGTAGACATAAAGGCATTTTCCTTTATTTATTGTGAGAGAGATGTAATCCTCATTTCTTTGTTGTGAGTCTTTTCAGGTAAATACTGTGTGGTTATAAATATCTTTTGTGTCTCAGAAGTCTAAATGCTGTAACATTCATGAGTTATACATGAAGCTCGAATTTGACTTTGGCTCAACTTCTACCACCTGTTCTTCATAGCATGGTATATTTAGCAGTGTCTTGCTGCTGGGACTCTTTCAACCTGAAGACAGCTGTTTTGGAGGAATGATACTAGCCAAACAGCTCAAACACTGCTGCTTCCCGTAGTGCTCTGGATACACTGGATATTCTTCTTGTCACATCTAATGGAGAGAGAGCAGTCTGCTTCCCACAAATCCCACCTATTACTTCACTATCCTCTGCTGCCTAAACAAATGGCCAACTAGAAAAAGGAGAACCAGTCTTCTTGTGTGATTCTCTTTCAGCATTTCCCTGAAACTTGGCTTTGAGTTGGATTGGGACATAGCTTTCTATCAACAATGTAAGCTGGAAACCCTCTACGGTAATTTTTCTTTCAACTCTGTGGTTTTCCTTCTCCCTCTGGTCACAGAGAGAATGGTGTAAATTATGTATAAATAAAATTAAGAAAGAAAGGGGAAAATAATGTGAAAGATAGTATAAGTATTGTGTCTTTCTCACTGTGAAGGACCAGGCAGAAAAAGAAACGATTTCAAGTTAATCAAGAATAGAGCTGTGGCAAAAGGTAAGACTTCCTCCTTTCTTATGACCATAGGTATTCTGTTGTGTAAATATACCACAGTTTTTTTATCTACTCATCTACTGATGGCCACTTGCGCTGTTTCCAGATCTTGGCTATTGTAAACAACACTGCAGCGAACATAGCAGTACACATATTTTTTTGAATTAGTGTTTCTGGTTTCTTCAGATATATTCCCAGAAGTGGAATCACTGGGTCAAAAGGCAGTTCCATTTTTAATTTTTGAAGAAACTCCATACAATTTCCACAATGGCTGTACCAGTCTACATTCCCACCAATAGTACATGAGGGTTCCCTTTTCTCTATATCCTCAGAAGCACTTTTTTGTTGATTTATTGATGATAGCGATTGATAAATTCAATTAATATATATCTTTTATTCAAAGTTATATATATATATTTAAAAGGGATAGAGCTGTGACTATATGTAAAGGTAAAAAATGTTAATTACCAAATAAATGACAAAAAAGGTGATATTTTTTAAAACATTAGCTAGTGGAAAGAGGGAGAAGAGGCAGTGAGAATATACTTATTTTGCCATTGTTCATACTGGCTACAGAAATAGAAGTTTAAATACATAAAGTTATAGATGTAAAGTAATATCTAAAGAATAATAAAAATACAAACATTCCCAATTATAAGTAGGAACATAACAGATAAAAGACACCATACTATGTAATAAAACATGAAAAACAAAAGAAGCATTAAAAACAGAAAATTTAATTTTAATGTATAAAGACTAATTGAAACAAAACAAGGACATCACATCCACTAGTGTGAGTGGGCTAAAACTTTCCCTTTTTGAAATAATAAAGCCCAAACCAAATATTTTTGTTTATACCAGTTCTCCAGCCTCTAAGTCCAAAGGAATTCAGAAAAGTTGAGAATAAAAAGGTGAGCGAAAAGAAAGCAGACTAACAAAACCGGCAAATATGAGTACAAATAAAACACGAATTAAGATCTTGACAAGATTGATAAAGAAAGTATTTCTATAATGATAAAGGGTATAGTCTATAATGAAAATTAAATGATTATAAAACTTTTTTCAAATAATAGATAAAAATAGATTCAGCCATAATTATAGGAATATAATATAAAAATATTAGTGATAGTAAAATCTAATTCACCTCTCTCAATTCATAAAAGTTTAAGTGAATAGAAGTTCCTAAGGAATGAGAGACCTAAATAAAAGTATGTATATTCTGATAATTATGTATTTAACCTTATATCCTAAAAATTAAAAAAAAAATCTTCTAAAGTGTCCATGGAACATTGATAAAAATTTACTATATATACAGTAACAAAGCAAACATCATTAAATTCCAAATCTCTTTGATCACAAAGCAAAAATAAATAAACCTTACAAAATTGAGTGCAAAAATAAAGAATAGCTAGAAAATAACAATAATAAAACCATTTTATATCAACAGGTTTGAGAACCATTCAAAGGAAAAAAGAAAAATTCAAAGTCTTAAAAAAACACATTAATTTACCAAAAAGAATAAAAATCAACCACTTAATTACTTAATTAAACAATTAGAAAAAGACATAGGAAATTCAAAAAAGACTCTAGGAATAGTAGAAGGAAAATTAATAAAGACAATAAGCAGAAATTTATTAATAATCAAGTAGAAAGTTGGTAAAACTACTGAATAAATCAAAGACACGAATATTAGGGGAAAATACAAAAAAAAACCAAGAATTTACAAAAAATTTTCAGAAAAAATGGTGAGAGAACACACATGATAAATAAGAAATGGGAACTGTGAAATAACCAGAGGGATAGCATATTGAATATTCCTGTGAGGTCATTTTTTCAACTGTGCACAAATAAACTTGAAAATATATAAGAAATAGATAATTTTTTAAAATATGTCTTTATTGATTTCAGAGAGAGGAAGGGAGAGGGAGAGAGAGACAGAAACATCAATGGTGAGAGAGTCATTGATTGGCTGCCTCCTGCACACCCCCTACTGGGGATCAAGCCCTGACCGGGAATCGAACCAAGACCTTCCAGTTCATAGGTTATGCTCAACCACTGAGCCACGCTGGCAGGGCACAAAACAGATAATTTTAAGAGAAATTATAACATTCCGAATTTGCCAGATGATCTAGAAAATCTAAAAGAACAGAATATACAAGAATTAGAAGACTGCCAAGGAGTCTCCTCAAAATGATGGGTATGCTAAACTGTTTGGTTTTAATGTTATTTAAGCTGTGCTGAAGCATATAAAAAGAAATAAACCTTTTAAATTATTAATGACATGAAAATAATATTAAAACCAGAAAAGGTAGTCTTTAAAAGAAAATTTTAGACAAATCTGAATTATAAACAAGCAAAATTTAGTAACAAATATTACTTAATTGAAAGACATCCATTTATTAAAAGAAGTTACACCATGTCCAGATGTGACTTATAAAATAAATGCTAGGTTATTTTAATACTAGGAAATTTATTGATAATATTCACTATGTTTTCATAATGTAAAGGAGAAAAATATTCCTTATATGTTGCTAAGACATCAAGGAAAATTCAACATTCAATCATTCAATTTTTTTTTAAATTCTCACCCAAGGACATTTTAAAAATTGATTTGAGAGAGAGAGAGAGAGAGAAACATATCAATGTGAGAGAGAAACATCAATCGGTTGCCTCATCTACACACCCTGACAAGAACTGAACCTGCAACCTAGGTATGTGCCCTGACTAGGAATCAAATCCTCAGCCTTTTGATGTGCGGGATGGTGCTCCAACCAACTGAGCCGCCGAGCCAGGGCTCAACAGTCAATCTTAAAAGTAAACTAATAAACAAACCTCAATAATAAAGGACAGTTTGCTACGTAATAAATACATGTTATCATCTATCTATATCTATCTATCATCTATCTATCTATCTATCTATCTATCTATCTATCTATCTATCTATCTATCTATCTATCATCTATCTATCATCTATCTATCTATCTATCATCTATCTATCATCTATCTATCATCTATCTAATCTATCTATCATCATCTATCTATCTAATCATCTATCATCTATCTATCATCATCTATCTATGTATCTATCTATGTATCTATCTATGTATCTATCTATGTATCTATCTATCTATCATCTATCTATCTATCTATCTATCTATCTATCTATCTATCTATCTATCTATCTATCTATCATCTATCTATCTATCTATCTATATCTATCTATCATCTATTTATCACCTATCTATCTAATCTATCTCCCTGTGTTCCTCCTCTTCCTGTCTCTCTCTTCCTCTCCTCCTCCCTCCCTCCATCTCCCTCTTTGTCTCTTTCTCTTTCTGTCCCTCCTTCTGTCCTTTCCTCCCTCATTCTTCCCATAGAGAGACACTAGAATCCTCTAGAGGGGCTTAGACATGTGCCCCAAAAGGAAGGTATAAGGGCAGAAAGAAGTGAATGGTGGAAAAATGATTTGTCTTATATAACTTCAACCCAAACAATACAGGATAAATTAGGGTCATCACTTCATATCCCTAGTTGACTATGAATTCCGTTATGGAAAATAAATTAAAATCTATCCATACTTTAGTACGAAAGAAGTAGGGTTTACATATGATAACACTTAATTAGATGAGTCACTTGATGGGAGCACCTACATCATTTGGGAGAAAATTATGAGATAAATACAAAAGGTTACAAATTACTGGCAGAGTTCACTCTCTTAAAATGCATATTGAAGGAAATGATATAGCATGAAATTGTTTTACACATCTGTCAAAAGCAAACTAAAATGATTATATCCTATTTAATGCTGTTTTGAACATTGCATTTTTTTATTTTTTTTATTTCTAGAATCATAATCTTATTGCTGTGACAGCATGATATCAAGTTCCACTTTAACATAATGGAAAAAATAAAGAATAATTTAAATGCATTATCAAAAAGGAATATGTTCAAGTAATAAAACAAATTGGGTAAGATTGAAAACAAAACACTAAATAATAAAAATATTATGAATGATGCCTCCATACTGGTATCATATGTACACATACTGCCAGTATGTGAGAATTCTTAACATCATATGTTCCATTAGAAACATGTTTTTTCTAAGTCGTATATAAATCATGTCAATATTATGGTTACAGCTTAACAATTTAATATATCTTAATGCACTGTTGGAAATAGTTTATATAATTGCATACACTGTTAGAAATATTAAATATGTAAAAAATATTATTTATTCTTTAACATTTCTGTACCACTAACTAATACTCTTCCAGGAAAAGCTCAGCTCCTCATTTTCATCTAGAGTTAGTGAACATAAACCTTTGGAAATGACTGTGGAGTGGAAATAAATAAATGTGCTGAATTGTTAGAGGTACAGATTGGTGCCATGTGTAGAGTGCTGAGGTGGGAGAGGAAGCCTTCCAGAGTATTTGATAATAGATCTTTATCTTTAAAAGGCAGTCAGTCCTCATTCAATAAGAGTTTTCCACACATCAGTCAGAGGGAAACAGGAAGGCATTTGAGGCAAAGTGAGCAGAAGCATAGAGGTGTGAAATGGGCTGGCTTGCCAAGCGTGCTGCAAGCAATTCTGTGTGACTAGACTAAAATAAAGAGTTCAAGAAATAACGCAGTAACAGGTAAGACAGAGAGATAGATAAAGGTAAGAGGGCCCCTGATACCATGCCAAAAAATAGAAACTTTATTCATGGTAAAATGTGTAATGAAAGGTTTTAAACAGGAGAAGATGTAATATTGGGCTTTAGAAGGCCACTTTGGTGAGAGCATACATAGATAGGAGGAGTGTGAAAGTAGAGGAAAAATAGCTTGTGGGGAAATCACTCCAAGAAATGCTAAACACCACAACTAGGGGGGGTAGGAATAAAAATGCAGAGGAAGACATGGGTATAAATGATGCTGTGGATATAGAATCTATAGAACTTGGCAATTGGTGGACTTAGGAGAGTATTCTAAGATATAGATGAATAATCTAGGTTTCTGTGTTGGGTGGTTAGGTGATGTTGGTCTTTTCATTGAGATCAGGAATGCAAGAAAGTACATTCTGGCAAAACAGGTTGAGTTTATTTTAGACAAATAAATAGTAGGATGTGGGACATCCCACAAAACAAGAGATGAGGCTGAGAAAGAGATTTGTGGTGTGTGTGTGTGTTTTCCCCCCAGAACATAGGTGGGAGTCACAAAGAATTTATTAATAGGTTCTTTGATATATGATAAATGTATTTGAGAATAAAGACCATGAAGTAAAGTTTAAAAACTTAGAAGATAAACCATTTGTAATTTCAGTGTCATCACCTCATTAAGATGTGATTACTTGCTAGAACAGACCATACGGCTTGGATTCACCAAACCACCCATGATTTCATTCTCTTTCATTTTTCTGCTACAAAGTCTGTAAACCTCAAATACTTGCGTGTCCAGACTCCTCCAGCTAGGCATGGCCATGTGATGCCATTGTGGGCAGCGAGAGGGAAGCAGCAGTCACTGGGTAAAGACTTCAGGAAACTTTTTAAAGGGAGAGGCAACTCTAGCAACATATTCTTTTTTTCTTTCTGTTTTTATTAAACTTATTGGGGTGACAATGGTTAACATGAACATACAGGTTTCAGGTGTGGGTTTCTATGTTACAAGATCTGTATATTAGCAACGTATTCTTGAACTTTGTCTCCTTGCTGACAGGCAGACACAATGCCTAGAGGGACAACAAACATTGCAAGAGTCAGAATGAAAACCACCCCCTGAGGCTAGGGGAGCAGGAAGAACCCCGAGAGCATGTGTCCTGAAAGACATCCTTGAGCAGTTTCACCACACCTAAGAGGCCACATCTTCTTCTGAGGGGATAGAAGCCCTTACCTATTTAAGCTAGTTGGTAGATCTATATTCTGTCACTTGAAGTGAAAATCCTTCCTGGTTGATATGTTGACTGATTTTCTTACTTTTAGCAAGAACTGTTCATTAAAAAGTCAGGCTATTGGCCGGGAGTCTGGGGACATTGGTATGCATCCTAGATTTTTTATTATTATTCTGAGGTTCTGCTTGTTGTTCATTTTT
Source organism: Miniopterus natalensis (assembly GCF_054644295.1). Classification (NCBI taxonomy): domain Eukaryota; kingdom Metazoa; phylum Chordata; class Mammalia; order Chiroptera; family Miniopteridae; genus Miniopterus; species Miniopterus natalensis. The sequence continues at coordinate 51,752,505 of NC_142082.1, read as the reverse complement.
TGCCACCCATAATTCAATACTATAGGCAGTATGAGGGAATACGGTTTATTATTCTGGATTCATTCACTGAAATAAAGTTTGGACTTGGAACCAGATGCTTCTGATTTTTACAGCAACTTTAACTACTAACTACAGGGTGGGGCAAAAGCAGGTTTATAGTGGTGAGTACGAAAAACACAGAGTTTATTCTTGTATTATTATTTATTAATTATTGTATTATTTTCCATACAAACAACTGTAAGACTACTTTTGCTCCACCCTGTATGATTAAAGTAGGTCTCTGAGTTTTCCCCCAAAGGTTAGAGAGCTATTCCTTCAAAGGGAATGCATTGGTATAATTCTATATTATTTAGGAAGGTAAGGTTTTATATATGAAAGAAAAAAAATTCACCTTTTACGATGAATTTCCAGATTTTTTTCCCCATCCTCTTTATGCCCTCATGAAGTCTCTCAGTAACATTAAAAATGCACTTCAGTAATCTAAGATATCCCATGGGCCAGAAGGATAGCAATTCTACACCTCTCTAATTTAGTGCCTCATGCCACGTCATCTGCCATCTGATTAAAGATGATTCTTAAATGAGTGGAATGCATTTTATGCTTAATATATTTTTTAAATAAAAAATAAACTTTTAATGTAGCTCAAACGGATTTTGTATCATTTTCTCACTTTTATTTACATTACCATTTTCATCGACTTCTATATAACTATAACTTCTTTTTACCTACCACTGTTTTCTTCAAAATAAAATGGCGTGGAGAAAAATCAGTAAATGGAGTCACACACTTGGTTTCTAGACCCAGCTCTTCGCTGATCACCTTGGCCACAGGACGGCCGGCCTTGACAGGAATACTAGTTAGGAGAAGCATAGGGGCAGCAGCCTGGCTGGTTAGGGGGAATTAAAGATTTACTCTATGGTGTGCTTATGTGGGAGCCTGGAGGAAGGGCCAAAGCCCTCCTCATTCACTGTATCCACCACTGGCCCTCCGCATCTCCATTTCCACATCTGTAAGTTGCAGAGTCTGGTTTAAATAGAAGCATTCAGAATTCTAATTCTATGACTTTATGTCTTAAGTTTCATCACATTCCCTCCACTTTTGTATTAGGAATCCAACTTTTACTTTTCTCTGGCTAAGCCACTGTTGGTGAAAGAACATCCAGCCTAAGAAAAGGTCTTATAAAAGTTTATTTGAGGCAAACTAATGACAATTGCCAGGAAGCAAAATTTCAACCTAGAAAATGCTCTGGAGAATGGCAGTTTTGCAGCTTATTTTATACATTAGAATCAAAGGAGGAGACATGAGAGGGGGTTACATGAAGTCCACTGGTGGTAGATTAAGGGAACAGGAAAAGCAAAGTGGGCAAAAATCTCTGGGGTTGGATTAAAAGTAAAATGAAGAGGCATAGACTTCTTTTACATTGGTGGGTACAGGACAGTTAGAGATTAACATTTACAAACATCTAGAGATGGTATTCGGGGAACAAGACAACAGTGAGGGGTTTCTGTGGTTTCTTGTTCTGGTGAGGTGGGGTCTGTTAAAGGAGATTACTCTGACTGTGCAAAGGTATGTTATCTTACATGCAAATCGACAATAGACAGGTTCACTTAAGGTAAAGATTGACCTTTGTCAAGAGAGCTACCGGCCTAGGATGTTACTACCCACCATGAATCACTTTTAGTTAGGAATTTTTTATGTTCAGACCACCCAATGTAGTTACTTTCAGTCTCTGAGTTCGTAGGGCCACCATGCAGGCCTCCCCTGGGCTTGTCAGGCTTAGTATGTGGCCCTTTTTTGTCCACACCACTATCCAGCTTTCCCTTACACGTGTAATCTCTATTATATCGTCACACATTCCTCAAAGCTTATTTTATTTCAGGAGATTACTCTAGGTCAATTATACATCTTTTTGTTCACAGTGTTTGATGAGCTCCAGAGAAATTTGACACATAGATATATCATGCAATGGCTCTGACCTGTGCTTACCTGATTTTCAAGAATAAAAAGCACTTGAAACTTGTACATTGTCAAGTAACCAAAAAAATCATTTCTCTAGTTTTTTTTAATGTACCAAGGACTGTTTCCAGTTGGTTTTACACATACTATTTAATTTAATGTTTCCATTACAAGCATTCCTAGTTGGTAGATATCAGTCCCTTTTTCACAGGTGAGAAGTCTGAGGTTTAGATGGGTTGAATATCTCACCGCAGGTCATACACATAATGAATGGAATCATTCTTATTCAAGCCCAGATCTTTTTGACTCCAACATCATTTCTTAGAACCAAAAAATTCTGCCACCCGCTAGGCTCTACCAAGTCTAATGAATGCAGGAGTACTAGCTCCTTGCGGGATCAAAACTCCAGACATGGCTTTACCCATCCTCACATTGTTTATCACCAGACTACCAGCGAGTATAACTTTTTCAAGTTGAATTCTTCATTCCATAGTCAAATAAATTATTTCAAAACACCAGGGAGACAAGACCAATGTCTGTCTAAGTTTTCACTCCAACTTTATGCTGTGGTATAGAGCTCCTGGCCCAGGGATCACAGAGGCCTTGAAAGGGAAGATCATTTTATTATTAGATAACTAATACAGAAAGGTAGATATAATCTGCATACTTCCTGAAAATGACTTAAGGGGATTTCAAATAAAAAAAGAACAAATATAATAAATTTCAAAAGAGATATGATAAAACGCAAAGCTAATTTTTAAAATAAAAACAATCTGGTTCCACATACCAGGAGGGAAAGAGGAATTAGAAGAGAAAAATTGTGACAGAAAGATTTAGGAAGAGAAATTCCTGCAAGTGAGAGTAAAACTCAGTTCAGACCTCCCTGCAAGCCCAGCTGGATAAAGAATCAGGATGTGCCACAGCAGCACTGCTCAAACTTAAAATGTGCATGTGAATCAGCTGGAGATCTTGCTCAAATGCAGAACCTGATTCAGTAGGACTAAGATGAGGCCAGAAATTCCTCATGTTTATCAAGTTCCTGGGTCTTGCACACTACACTTTAGGTAGAAAAGAGCTACATTCGTAGTGCAATAACTGAAAAACTTAACATGAAAAAAAAAGAGGGACTCTTTTCTTATCTCTGAATGTTATGGGTTGAATTGTGTTCAGCCCTCAAAATTCATATGTTGAAGTCTCAATCCCACATACCTCAGAATGTGACCTTATTTGAAAACAAGGTTATTGCAGATGTAATTAGTTAAGATTAGGCCATTAGGGCAGACCTAACGTAACTTGTCTTCTAATTAAAAAGGGGAAATTTGGACACACAGACATGCACACAGGGAGAACACCCTGTAATGATGAAGGCAAAGACTGGAATGATGTTTCTACAATCCAGGGAAAACCAAGTAGTGCCAGCAAACCACTGGAAGCTAGGGAAGAACGTAACACAGATTTTCTCCTATAGCCCTCAGAAGGAACCAGCCTTGCCAACACCTGAGCTTGGACTTCTCACATCTAAAACTGTGAGACAGTATATTTGTTATTCAAGCCGCTCAGCCTGTGGTATTTGTTACAGCAGCCCTTGCACACTAAGATAGGAAGAGCTGTGCCTCGTGGAAGGATTGCTGTACCACGTGTCGTCCTTAGCTGCGGTTTAATGAGAGCTTCCTAAAGTGCCCCCTCCTCTCCACTGAAAGCTTTCTTTTACTATCCTTGCACGCTTTTGCCTTTATGAACTGGAAAGTCCAGTCATCGGGGCACCAAGAAAGATCAATGAATGGTATTCTGTTCTTTCCAACTTGAATAGACCTACTGTGGTGACTTTCTGGGCCTCAAGAGGAAGATGAGACTGAAAAAAATAATAACTTGTCTCCCCACAGTTACTTTCCCTTAAGTATTTCAATGCTGTCATCCTCTAGATAAGCATGTGGATAGATATTTAACAAGCCCAAGGGCTTTGTTTTCTTCCCCTGTCTCCTCCTCTGATCAGAGGAGCAGACTGGAGAGCTCACACTTCTTCACCTGCCACTGCCATTTTAATATCTTCTCAGTGTCTTTTCCCTCCTATATAGTTACTTGGTACGATGTTTGGAGCTGACACCCTACAGGACTCCTGTACAATATAACTGGTGTATATTTCTGTATTATATAGTTTGCGTATATTTCTGTAATTATAGCTAGCATACTTATTTCTCTTTTAGAAATATGACACATATTACGATGTACTGCCCTCTCAGAAAGAGACACCAAGACTGACAGGAGATCTATCATTCTTTATTTGATAAAAGATGAAATATAATAGAACACAGCACGAGTGACTATTCCTGTAAGTGCCCAGTACCTTGTGTCAAAGTCAAAATTGCTCTAGACAACACTTAATAGCCAAGGATGATTTTATTTAAGGTTTTTGCAATGAGGGAGAGAGACTAGGACCCAACTGGAGCTCAACTCTACTGAAACAAAGGGCTGGAGGATTTTTAAGAGCTGGAGTAGGAAAGGAATCATAGGACAGGACACCTGTGTTTAGTAATTGGCCTTGCCCAGAGTAAAACCGTACTTTTTCATGTCTTTATGACAGGAGTAAGTTGTTACAATTTGGAGCAAGGTACCCTGAGAAGTAACGTTCTCACCCTCCACAGAGACTGGAAAACAGGGGCACTGTGTTTCTTGATGATTATATTTCAAAGGAATAACTCCCATGTCCTTGAAAAGTCCATGGGAGTCAGGGTTGTAAAACTGGCAAGTAGTTATTAAAAAGATTTACATCTTAAAAAGACACAGAAATAACTTACAGTTACAAGTTTTCTAACACCTATACTCTATGGAAAAGGAGGTCAGGGACTTAGACACAAGAAGCCCGTCTAAAGTGTAGGCAAACTGAGACGAATGTTAGTGGAGTTTTGGTGACCTGATTTGCATATGGGTAAATGTTTCACAGCACAGGTTTATAATTATAAAGTTGGCAATCACTAGGAGGCATTGGAGACCACAAATGTTGCTCATGCTGTGTTCTAGAAATCAAGTCCAGATGTGCTTAGTTTAAATGTTCCATCATCATTCTGGGTCTCAGAATCCTGATGTAGAAAATAAATGCTTGAACCAATTTTCTGGACAACGTGGAGTTCTCACTCTGCCTTTCACCAGTGCAGTGAATTCTTCTGACCTAATGTGACTGTGTGTTCACAGGACAAAATTCTAAGTGCCATCGAATCAATTGTTGGCTTTTTGCTGTGAAACATCCAGTAACAGTTCGCCCTGATACAATTAGCCAGGAGACTGATAAATCTCCTATGTGTATCAGTAATTCCCAAATTGTGCTGATCGTCAAAACCGTTGGAGGACTTTTAAAAATACAAATTCCAAGACCCTGCCCTTGGATATTCTGATTTCATAAATTTGAGGTGGCTCCAGAAAACATAAGTTTCTATAAAACATCCCAAGTTACAATCAGAGACTTTTGATAACCAGTGGTTGAATTTAACGTTGTGTTGACGTGTCTCATGAGATAATTGTGAGATATGATACAAGATCTATTCCCTTCCATTCCAGTTTCCATAGTGATTTTTTAATCTTTAGTTGAATAAATCAATTTAACTAGTTGATACACTGTATATAAACAAAAACATTTCATGAAAAATTTCTTGTCCAGTACTTAAAATTACTCTTGTTAGCTTTTGGTTTCACAACCTAATATTCCCAAAATAGAATTGATTAAATAAACAAGAAAATTGACCTATTCAATTTGTTATAAATTCACTAACATCTTTTGAAGCAAGAAGCATGAATGACTTTGACCTATCTTTCCAAGCCCACCCAAACTGAGCCCTTTGGTTTGGTGAACAAACCAGGGTGGCAGCTTTAGAGAAGGGCAAGGTTTCCAACTCCTCCCCCAAGCCTGAATTCCATTAGTGTGAGACCTTGAAACCACATCTGTTTTTCCTTATGAAATTCAAACAATTGCCTAACCTCTTGGCTCTTAAGTAAAATGTTCAAGGCCTCACATGACAACACTTAGCTGTGCATAATGAATCTGTTAAATTTAAACTGTTTTGCTAAAAGAGGAAAAGGGGGAAATAAATAAATGGTTGTAAAACAGCTGCTTAAGATCTGTAGAAGGCTGCATTTTTTCCACATCTCCAAAAGGTTTGTTCTACCTGTCACCCATCTCTTTGTTTGAGTTCCTGCAGGCAACAAAATCATGGGGAAGTCCTGTAGATAAAAATACAATGTCTGGAGCTTGCTATGACTTCCTGTTTGGCTAAAGGTAAGCTAGGCCATAGACAGGCAGAAAGCAGCTGTGTAAGAATCTGTGTTTAGAAAAGGGGATTACTTGATAGACACAAAGGCAACTCACAGGGCCCTGCAACACATCGCTATTGAAATATTGCACATGTGCAAATTTGTTAGTACAAGACAGTTCTAAAAATTTAGTGGGATTGTATAAACAACACACACAGAGAGAAAATATAAGATGAAAAGATTCAGGAAAAAAAATAAAAATGTTTTATATTTTGCTCAGATGTAACTAATTATGTGCCAGAAAGATTTAATGTATATTGCTTTAATTTGGGCTGTATGTGTGTCTGTGTGTGTCTGCATGGGTGTGCATGTGTGTAGACAGTGTTAGTCTATACAACCAAAGTGAAGGGGAGACTTTAAGAATCTAAAATATGGAAAAACTTCAACCACTTAAAACTGAGAAGCCTGCATCTTTGAAGAATGGTATATTTTAAGTTAATTATACATAAATAAATATTGATTTGTTTCATCTTACTGATACTTTCTTTAACTTGTCAGCCTATAAAAGTGAATACTAACATACAAGGGAAATGTATATTCAAGATAAGTTTAAAATAATTTTAGGCAAGATCTCAGAGAACACACTTGAGGGACAGTAATAGTAATGACTTTATTTCAAAGGTCATAAAAATTCAGAAATTTAGGTTTTATACGCTAATATGTTTTTAATATTTGCTATATGTCAGGGAATATTCTAAAAGTCTTACGTGGATTAACTATTTTAACTCTCATTGCTTTGTATTATAATGGGATTATTGTACCCATTTTATGGGTGAGAAACTAAGAGCTCGGAGTGATTAACATTTTGAACAAAGTAAAAAACTTGTGACAGAGCTGGGATTCACTCTCCAGGTTTTTAACTTCTGTCTCTAACCTTATTCCAGGCTCTGAATTATGCAAATTTATCATTTCATGTTAAATATTTAAACCCATCTGGGTCACCCCAAAGACAAAAATGTGTTTGCTGTACTTCATGCTCATAGCAAACCAGTACTGCTTTGACCTGTGTTCAGTTAACCCTGTGTCTTTTAATATTAGTGGAAAATGGGTGGTGACTAAAAAAGAAACCCTCATATTTTTGACAAAAGTTAGCTGCAAAAGATTGTCAGGGAATGAATTTAATTATTTAGCAAATGGATGATTCAGATGGTAACTATCTCAATCATTGCATTCTAGATTAAAATGTGAAGTGACATAGATGCTTAGCATGCCTAAAATTCAAGAAGTGGAAGGGAAAATGTTTTCGATTACATAGACATTTCAGTCAGTTAATTGTGTTGGCTGGATTTTTTTATGGAATTGCCCTGTTGATTTACTATTTGTGCTTGTGTGATATAAACACAGGCTGAGTGTTAGTATAACGTAATAGCTAACACTGAATATAGCTTTAGGTGTGTTAAACCACAGCAGTATGCAGATGGAATGAACCCACTCAACACAGGAACCTCTCTATCATGACTTGTAGACTACCTCCCCTTTAAATTATAAGGGAACTGAGGCTAAGATAATTTAAGTGAGTTAAGGTTAGAAAGGGATTAGTCCTCAGATTTCACAGTTCTTAGCCCACTGTGTTTATTATGCTTAGGTTTCCTCACAGTGGCTTCTGCTTTACTGAATTAGTGGCTTATACAGTCAGCTACCCAATAGCATTACAATGTGAAAGGCAAAAATATCTGTATATCAAGAGTAACAAAGTGGAATCTAAAAGACATTTCATGAATGTTAGAGAGTACTTAGTCTGAATCCCAAATTTTCTATGATTTTACAACAGTCCCCTCTTCTGCCAAGCAGTATACATATTCCTGCATGTGTACAAACACACAAATCATAAAACTAACCTCCCACCCTGTATTCAACCTGTTCCTAGTTCCCAATCCCCTCATGTAATCCCCATTGTTTCTTCCCCAGGCACAGTGGTGGCATTTCCAGGGTGTTTGAATATTTTCCTTTCAAGGAAAGACAGAAATCCTGCTCATAGAAATATGTGCTAGCCTGGTAAGGATAGTAAGCAAACCATTTCACAAGACCGATGATAGGAAATATGGTGGTTGACCAGATGTATAGTCAACACGACACATGTCCCTGGAGCTGTATAAAGAGTGAGGACAGGTTCCAGGACCCAACAGTTCAGAACCTCTCAAAAATTCAAAATCCCTCATTCCTTTCCTCCAAACTCCAGCCTGCTGAAGCTGTAAACAATTTGCTAAAACTCTTATTTTATTCAAGACTTAGTAATAAAAGTGATTTAATAAGGAAATATAGGTCCCTATACCCAAGATCCTCCTTCAAGTTGATGACTTTGATTATCTGTGATACACAACTACCATGTGGGAGTGAAGGCTTACAATGGGCTTAGTGTCATGTAGTTATTTTTTGTAGTCAAAGATGCTGCTGATGCTGGCATTGTTTCCTGCACTTTGCTTGTTACCATTAGTTGTATTTACCCACTGTATGTTTTTGTTGTTGTTGCTTTTTAAACAGAACTTGGAAGTAGTTTACAGCACTGTTTGCATTAACTTGTTACACTGGGAATTAATGGCAACTTGAGTAAATGTTAGTCTCTAGAGAAAGGCAATGAAAACTTCTAAAGCTGTATTTTCTCCAGGGTCTATGTCACAGTAAGGGTGTCACAAAGCACATCACTTATATGCACAGGAATGCCCATTACCAATGTTAGGGCTTTAAGATATTGAGTGCTTTCTTGTTCCCTGGATACTTAGCCTCCTCTTTGGGAACCAAGTCTACCATAAAGTCCATACAGCTATTAATTTTACTCTGTCCTCAGCTACTTCTCAAAGCATTTTGGAGGGCCTTCCTAAGGCTTTCACTTAGGACCTTAATTATAATGGAACACACACAGATGCCTCAGTGTTCTGACTATATATTTATAATCTTGTTCAGGGAGACATTAGTTTGTGTTTTACGTTGTATTTGTCTCCCACATCTTGCCATCTTCTAGCCTCCAGGAATTTATCTATGTAGCCCTTTCCTGTGCAGTGCTCTACCGTACAAACTCTATCTGCCTTTGTCTCTTTAGACTCTGGCTCTATCTCTTTGATTTAGGATGTCCCCTGGGCTCTGCCTAGATTTCCCTTCCCTGCACCATGGCCTGGAAACTCTATCCAAGCAGCAAACTGGTGCAATTGTAGGGCTCACTGAATGCGTTTCCCATCTCTAAGCAATTCTTATCTTTCCTGTCAGTGATATCCAGGGTCTTCAAAACCATTGTGTCATTTGTTTTATCTGTATCTTGGTTATTTCAGGTGGGGGGTAAATCTGGTCCCTGTTACCCTAGACTTAAAGCAGAAGCCTCCAGTCTGTTATTGGAAGACTTTTGATTCAAACTGTGGGATAATAAAGGAATATTTTGCTGGTGATCTAGATCAATGAAGAAAATTTTATTTTGTTTTATTTTAAACCATGGGAACAAGATGGGAAACAGCAAAGATGAAATTGTAAAGCTGCCAAGTAGAACTTCAGAATTTTCCCTTCCTATTTTCATAAGATTGTGGTTGTTTCCCTGGTGTACTATATGTTTCAGATTAACGGTAGAATTTAAAAACAGTGTGATGGATTTGATAGAGGTGATAAAACTAAACGGAGCTACTATTTGGTTACTATTTGGAGACGGACAACACCAATGAGGACCTAGGTGAGACTGAAGAGGTAGAAAGGTGGCTAACCTCAGGTCACAGCACAGAGGTTTGGGGGCTCCAACAGGGGGACTCCATGCCTCATCTCCAAGTGAATGATGATATTATATTTAAAATCATAAATGTGTTCTCTACAGCCTCAACACTGCTGCTGCTCATCTTTACTGGGAGAAAATATGTAAATGTTACAAATTTATAGTTACATACATCACGAAACAGCAATGATTTTGTTCTGTGGCAGTGCAAAATAGACAAATTTTCATCAAGATAGAAAATAAAATCACAACAAACAAACAAAAATGATGTGATAACATAACTATCAATGATATTTTAATGGCACCATCCATCCACATAAACCTGTTTATCATTCCAACATTATACAGTTTAGAAATGCTTTGTGTTTGCTTTCCTGTTTTCTTTACTGTTTGGACATTTCATCTAGCTCGTTTGTAACTTTGATGTATTTTCTAGGGAGTTACAATTTGGAAACAAAACCAGAAGCTTCTAATAAAAAAATATTTCTAGAATATTAGAACACATGAAAAAGCAATACACACTTAAAGCTGTTATATTTGGAGTCAAATGGATTTTGTGATGGAACTGTTTCAGATAAATGAACTTCCTGCAAAAACATATTGAAGAAAATGAAAGAAACCTGAAATTCAGAGTTGAAAATATATATTTGTTGGGAAATATTATTTACATTAAAGGAGTATGATGACTAGATTTCATTTGTAAAGAAAAACTTTTTTTTTTTCAGTTGTTGGAAATCAGAAAGGTAAGACAGGCATGTTTTTATTTATGAGCTCACAAGTTGGTTTGAACAATTCTCTAGGCAGGAAAATGACATCCAAATGATAGAGAGTGTGAACGTTGTTTCCATTAACTCAACAGGCTGCCATGCACCAAACAATGTGGCAGCAGTGGTATGGCTGCCATTCACGTACCACACTTTCCAGAGCATCAAAGGTTATCTCAAATAAAAGAGCACTTTGATTTTTATTATATTTGAAAAGATGACTGAGACTAATTTAAATAGAATTATACAAATTTATTTGCAGCAAATCATAGCTCATTTGAACATAGCTGAGCAGGCAGAAATATAGCAGTGCTGATAATGTGGGTGGAAGGGTTAATAATTTCCCCACAGTTTAGGGGGAGAGAGGGAAGACTTTTATATATGTACTGTCATCATCACCATTTAGTGTTAATTTGGAGGACATTCCATCAGCTGAAGGAACTCCAAAATTCCCTGACTATTGGTAATTCATTGAATAACAGTATTCAGGCATCTGCAAAAGATTGGCAATATTTCAGTAGGTTATAAACCAGACAAATAGCTTATAGTGAGGAAACTAGGTGGCTTGTAAAAATAGATTGGGCTGCATGTTAACAGACACTGGAGCTTTGTCTAAAAAATTTTAGATGATATTAAAATATTGAAAGTTGCATCAAATGAATATTTAGGTTACACAGGTAACTGGTGAATTGAACAATTTTTGAATTTGGTTTCCAAATTAGAAATTATTATTATTTTTTCTCTAAAAATTGTTCAGCCCATGTTAAGTACCAGTACTAGTAAAATTCTTTCTGAGGAGCTTCAAAATAAAACTATGTATTTTTCTTTAAAATTGAAAAATTCTGTATCATTTATCATTTTAGAAAACTGATGAATATTAAAAACAATTTATGACAGGGCACAGAAGGAATTATACTTTCTGACTTTTCTTTCTAAATCTAAATTGCAATTTGTAAGAAACATCAAAAGGAAGAAGATTTTGAGAATATTTCACATTGTTTTCTTACTTCATCAGAATATTGTACAACTCATATTCAAATTTCTGGATGCTTTAAGCAGAACAAAAATGTAGTTTAAGCAATAATCAGATGTTTATAAAATTTTTATAGACTTCATGCAAATAAGATTTTATATCTTTGGCTCTTGCAGGAATTATGCAAAGTTTGGCTTCATCATAGAACGTGATCATAATGCCCTTTGCTTTTGAGAGCTATTACATGTTGTATTGTTTTGACCAATCTCTACATCAGCACAGAATTTTGTTTTCTACTTTGTGTTGCAGATAAAAAAAAAAAAAAAAAAAAAGCAAGCCAATTCCTACTGCAAAGGCAAAAGAGTCAGTGGCCTGGAACTGAGGATATCAAGTAGAAATTGGTAACCAATTTACATTTATCTAGCCTTAAATGCTCTTTGTTCCTAGAAGAAAAATTTACAACAGCCGTTTGGATAGGAATAAGTATTTTCCAAACTTAATCATAAAAATTTTATATCGCATTTACTTCATATGCTAACCTATTTAAAATTCCAACTTTTAATTGTAAGTTTAAAATCTTCTGTTCTGTTTTTGGTTTTATGCAATGATGGCTCTTTTCAGGATTATGTATTGAAATTAACATATTATTTTATGAAAACAATGCTTTATTATTCAAGACAATAAACTTGAAAAATGTTAAAATGAAATTGTTCACAAAGCTACTTGCTTATTAGTGGTTATTCATGGAGAAATGTTTCTCTACCTGACTATATAATCTGGAATCCCAATTACCATTTCAATAATGCTGGGTTTCTGGTCTAACAATTAAAATCTTGGCAGCACAAGCACTTCCAGCTTCTATATGCCATTTGCCCTGCTATGAACTGGTTTGTGTTTCCTGAAAATTCATATGTTGAAGTCCTAATCCCCAATGGGACTGTATTTGAGATAGGGCCCTTAAATAGTTAATTATTATTAAATGAGGTAATAAAAGGGGGGGGCTAATCCAACAAGACTGGTATCCTTATAAGAGAGACACCAGGAGTGCCAGCATATAGAGTAAAGGCCATTTGAGGAAACATCGAGATGGCAGCCATCTACAAGCCACGGAGAGTGGCCTCGGGAAACCAAATGTGCCAACACCTTGATCTTAGAGTTCCAGCCTCTAGAACAGTGAGAAAATTAATTTCTGTTGTTTTTGCTTTTTAGTCTGTGCTGTTTTATTATAGTAGCCTAGCAGACTAATAGGTGTCTCAACAAGAGCTACCTTATTTTCTGTTAATTGAATTTTTAGCTATTGTATATATGATTTATGTAAGTAAAGTGTGTGTGGAGAGAAATATTTCTTATTCATTATAATAGATATTTCCAAGTGTATAACGGGAGTGCATACACCAAACAAAGCAGGCTATTCCCAAACTAATAATTGAAACCTTTGCCTCATTCTGAGTAAGTTGTAATTGCTTCAAATTAATCTTCTTCCATCACCAAACATATTTCCTTGATAAGGTGATACAAAATAAAAATCCGTTTACCAGGCTTACATGTTCCCAACATATGGGTTGAATTCACACAACATCTTGGATTTCTCATGCATAAAAATCACCAAAAATGATCTGAGATTGTAAGCCCTTTTCTATCCCTGTTGTGGGATGTACTTCAGGCAATTCCCCTTGGTATTCTTATTTAGGATTTGTTACTTATTAGCTACCTAGAGGAACCCTCATCTTTTTCTCTAATATGCCCATGTAGTGTCATTTCACAGTACAAAGGCATAAACAAGGGAAAGAACTTCATAAGAATACAAGGAAAGAATGCTGCAGAACTAACTTCCTCCCAACCCTGCGAACCCTCTCAATTGCATTCCTCTGTATTTGGTCCCAAACCAGGCTACTCTTCTGTGAATGGGATTTTTATTAGCTGCTCCTTTTGTGTCATGGTTTGGCTAGGCCTCACCCTCCAAAATGATCTTTGTCTAGAGCAAGAGTTTATAAACTGCCCTGTGGACCATACCTGGCCTGATGTCTGTTTTCATAAAGGGAGTTTTACTGGAAAAAGGCCAGGGCTGTCCTTTTGCACTTCGTGTATTGCTCTTCTTCGGTGCAATGGCAGGGTTGAGTAATTGAGTAATTATAATAGAGACTTGAGCCCACAAAGCCTCAAATATGTGGCCCTTAAAATAAAGCTTGCAGACCCCTGTTCTATGGTAAGGGTGGTAACTAGGAAAGAGTTAGAAGACTAGGATTTGTTCTTGGCATCATTCAAAGATCAGGACTAGACCACATGTGTAAGGACATCTCTAGAACACCACCAGACTGCATCTGAGCAGGCAGGGCCCGTCTCCCATTGCCTTTCTATCTCAAGGTTCCCTCACTGCTGGTAGAGGCTTATTTCCTCTGAACATGCAGCCTGCAGAGAAGGGGTTTAAATTTTAATGGCTTAAGGACTTTGTCTCATTAGATGGTAAGATATCACTGATAGCTTGACATTAAAACAATATGAGCTCTTGTTGAAAGTGCTTTTTAATTCCAATCTGAGTCTAAGCAAACTCATATGAGTATCTGAACCTAAATAAGTATGATTCTTATTTCTTCTTTTACAAAATGAGAGAATTATAACAATACACTTTACAAAATTTACTTTATCTAGACTAATTGCTTCCACTTTCTTTGTCCAAGGGATACAATCTCAAACAAAATGTTAAGCTTCTTAGAAACAGACTATGCAAGAGTGGTCAGAAGGCAAGGAAGGAAGCCAAAACTTTTGGGTGTTAGAGAAATTAAGCCACATTTAAATGAACTTGAATTTTATGCATTTTTCTCTAATACCTATAATTCCAGAATACCTGAAGCATCAATTTTACATGGCATAAGGTTTAGAAAGAAAATCTAAATGAAGCTAAGGGTGTTGAGCATTAATTCATGAAATGGTCTGGAAATCTTCTGTCCTTACCAAGGCACAAGCCAAGCAGTTCAGAAATCTAGAAGTCCTGCAGAGATAATCAAGGAGATCCAAATTGGCAATCCAAATTATAAACTTAGTCTACAAGATGTCTGGAGTTTATTTTGTGATCTTTATTTTTGTTGTTGCTTAAACTTAAACACTTATTAAATATCACAAAATCTGTAGCAATCTTGGAAGATAATGGCAGTGGTGAAATTGTTTATAAATCTATATGACATACAGCAATTAGAACAGCAAAACTAACACCTAGAGTCAGCAGCTACAGCAAAGATAGGCAAAATGTATCACAACAAAACACCAAGTTTTAATAAATGGAGACAAATCACTGATAGCAACCAAACTCACAAGAAATAACAAACCAAACAGGAAGAGTCAAAGAGAAGGCAATATTCTTGAACCACTTTGAAATCTAAAGAAGCCCCTGTCACAACCACCCACTGGACACCTCCATGGGCCAACCAGAGAAGAGTAACTGAAATTGAGAGAGAAGTGGACATTCATCAACCACAATTGATTGGAAGGGCCCATGAGAGGGTCAGATGGTACTGAAGTTCTCTGGTCCCCTGAAACACTAGAAAAAACCTGAATCTCACTTTCAAGATAGAGCCTCACTGAAAGAAAATGCTGATAGTATAATCCATACTCTGGAAAAATTGCAAAAGGTAGAACAGAGAAATAGCAGAGAAAGAAAAAAGTTTTTATCTAAAATTTGGAAAGAAAAGGCCAGGCATAGCTTAGAAATTACACAATCATAATTTTATTACCTCATGGACACAAAAGAAGAGGAATCTGAAGAGCTGTGAAGCTAGGAAAGCTGTTCCAGTTTACCTTTCTTCCTAAAATTGCTCAAAAAGTTATCTCACCTAAAAATAAACAAAGTCAAATATTGCTGTTGAATTCCATACAAAATCACATTAAGGGGAGAAAAACCTAAGGAGCAGAATAGATATGCTACATACAATGAGAAAGGACACCCATTAACTGGGAAAACAGTTAATCTAATATTTTACAAAGCACTCAAAGAAAGTAAAAAATAATACAAGCAATGAAAGAGTAACAAACTGAAAACAAAACTCAAAAATAAGATGACTGGAAAAAGGAAGTTTTAAAAAGCCTTTGAGAACATGCTCAAAGCCTTTATTGAGATTTGGGTGTATGTGATTTTATTGAGGTCATGCTCTTTAGAAAAAAGAAAATCAATGAGGGAGTGAGGGGAGCTGAGAGGTAGAACTGTCTAAATTTCCCAAATATATGATTAAAATAAACCCCAAATAATCAGTAGTAAAACTTCAATAATAATGTGAAATTTTAAATTAAGACACCATGTTATAAAATCTTCAAACAAAAATAAATAACCTTTTCTATATAAACAAAAACCAATAATAAGATATACTGAAAAATAAGGCATCATTTATGAGAACTAATAACAAAAAATAAATACGAACAATAGTGATCACTCTTGAAAGAATCAAAAGTGGAATTGACCAAAAACAGAGCTGGGAGGCAAATCACTGGAGAATGATAGGAAACCAGCTCAGCTTTTGAAAATTATTTTTTAAAAAGTGATGGTGGTGGTGGTGGTGGAGAGAATTGTTCAAGCATTTATCCTGTCTTTCCTGTAAGAATTATCCCACAGGATAACCAAATATTTGATAAAGAGGGTTTTATTTTGCCTTTATAGAGTATCTCCCCTTAAAAATGAGTGATATTTTATCTTCTGTACATTTTGAGTCATTTATTCTTTCTGTTTTCAATATTTTCCTTTTGCCTTGGATTTAAGAAGAAAGACTCTAATGATTGAAGGTGTAAATCTCTTTGTGTTTATCTTACTTGGAGTTTGTTATGCTTTTGGGTATATATATATATATACTATTTTCCATTAAATTAGAAAAGCTTTTGGACATTTGTCTGTCTGGGACTTCTACTATCCTTATGTTGGTACAGTTGGTCATGTCCCACAGGATTGTGAGACTGTCTGTTTCCTCTTTAACTTTTTTTTCTGTCTGTTTTTTGAATTGGATAACTCCCATGAGTCTTTCTCCATGATTATTGGCTTTTTTCCTGGCATTTCAATGCTACTATTGAGACCACTCATTGAAATAGTCATTTTATTATTGTGTTTTTCAACTCTAAAATTTTTATTTGGTTCTTTTCATAGTTTATCATTCTCTATTGAGATTCCATGTTTGTTAAGCCATTGCCACTATTAAAGAAAAAATTCTTTGAACATATTTAAAATGGCTGCATTGGAATCTTTGTCTGCTAAATTGAACTTCTAGACCCCCACAAAGTTGGTTTGTATTGACTGCGTTCTTTCCTGTTTTTTACATGTCTCATAATGTTTGATTAAAAACTAAAAACCTTAGAGACTATGTATATTGCAGTAATCTTGGATTCTGCTTTTATTTTTCTTGATGTTTGATATCTCTCTCTCTTTCCCTTTCTCTCTCTCTTTCTCTCTCCTCCCCTCCCTCTCTCTCTTCCTCTCTCTTTTTCTCTTTCTTTTTTGTTCAATTTCATCTTTGGACTCTGTCTCCTTTCCAGTGTTTGGCCACTGATGTCTCTACACAATTTTTAAAAAATTCCTACTTATATTTTTGGTCTAATTCCTTATGGTCCAGACTTCTGTCTGTATAACCAACTGGTTAGCCAATGATTTGGGCAGAGTTTGAGTTTAAACACCTTGTACCTGTAAGCCTTTCTACTGCCTGTAGATAGATCTGTGTGGAGTCTGGTGTGTACATTAAATTTTTCACCCAGATCTCAAGTCTGTCTTGGCTTTTACATTTCCCTTGGCTCTCTGGGATCTCTCTCATGCATGTGCATAATTTCCCATTCTGCCAGGGATGTATGAAGAGCTTTACCTCAGCACTTTTATGTCTCTCTCATTTTCAGGATCTCTTGGGACCACAACCTCAACTAGAAAAGCTATAGGTTTTCTCCATTTATTTCCTAACTAATTCACACATTTAGCTGATGAAGCATGGGCTCCATACATAGCTTCCTCCCCCTTGCAGCAAATTTGTTGCTTTACATGGTCAGGCCCATGCTTGAAAACTACAGTTACCAAACACCAAGGAAGAAGATGGCAGTCATCTTAGGAGAGAACATACAATCCTTCTGTTCTTCTTTAAAGCCCTAGCAGTTTTCAAAGAATGAATGTTTCTCAGTCTGTTGTCTGCACTGGGTTGATTTCCACAGCTTGACGTTGTTTTTAACAACTTTGTTCAGTTTTATACTTGTTTTCACTTTCTTGTTAATTTTTTTTTTTTTTGCAAAGAGAATTTGCCAACTCCTTTATGCTGCCAGATTCCCTAGTTTTTTGTTTTACTGATTTTATAGTAAAATATTTATGATGAAATTATATGATGCTAATAGTTGCTTTCAAATAATTTGTATCTCAAAGAGTAGATGGACTTATAGACTGGATGTGAGTTAATAATTGTGGAAACATGGTGATAAGTATCTAGAGAGTCATCGAATTTTCCTCTAGTTTTGTATGTGATTGAAATTATTCATAATAAAATGTTAAACCAGAGAGAAATAATTAAATGCTTGAAATCCTTAGTTAAGTGCAGCATCATAAATAGAATGAAACAAACATAACTCGTTCTAATACAGTATATTATAGTAAAATACTACACGAATAACACAACTTCCCTTAGTATGTTAATTCAAACTCCTTCAAAAGGCAAGCTATTAGCCTACTGAGATTGCAATGGAGATTACTATCATCTCTATATTTTCTTTTTTTCTAAAATATGATAGCTTTACATTTATTAAATGCTTACTCGTGCCAAGAACTGAATTTAGCATTTGGCTTTCATTGCCAAGAGTTAATTCTGATGGACCTGTGGCTATTTTTTGCTCTTCTTATCTCTTGAAGTTTAGATTAAAAAAAAGCAGCATAAAATTAAAAAGATGATAAGTTCTATTAGTAATTGTGATGGGAGGGTGCAAGTGCATCCAAATGACTCCCCTGAGAGTTTTGTGCTCTGTACAGGACATGCTGGCAAGCTCACAAATCTGAATGAAGAGGCTTAGAGCACAGCCAATATGTCCCTGTTTCCTCTGTAAACTTTGCTTGGAACTCCTTACTTATGCATGCTTCATTGGCTCTCAAGCATGCCCTCAACTTTCTGTATGTCTGATCACACAGGGCAAGGATCAGGGTCTTTCTATTCTAATACGCTATGGGGTTCATGGAACCATACTTCCCACCTTGACTATGGGATGGATCCATTAGACATGGAGGACGAATGCATTGCAAGGGCCTGGATCTTGTGTACTGTCTCTCTCCTCTTGCTGAAATGCTATACCATTTCATTGCATAGTGTGTGTTCTCAGTGACCTTGAATTGTGCACCGGTATCTTCCTTAAATAGTACTTTCCTGCCTTTTGATCTTGACCTCACTCATGTTATATTCTGTCTTGTGGCACAGCCTGACTACCTAGTTAAACAATCTTACACTGTATCTTTTGTATCAGTTACGAATGCTTTTGGAAACTCTGAATTGCTATAGACTGGGACAGATTAATAGGGTAAAGAAAATACTCTAATATCACCAGAGTAGAGATCCAAGGACTGTTGCAACTCCATAGGAGTTCTCTGAATTCAGAGGGCTCTTCCAAAACTAAATCAAGACCCTAGGGCCTGGCCGGGCGTGGCTCAGCGGTTGAGCATCGACCTAGGATCCAGGCAATCAGGGTTTGATTCCCGGTCAGGGCACATGCCCAGGCTGTGGGCTCGATCAATGACTCTCTCATCATTGATGTTTCTGTCTCTCTCTCCCTCTCCTTTCCTCCCTCTGAAATCAATAAAAATATGTTTAAAAAAAAAAAAAAAGACCCTAGGGAAAAAATCCGCAGAAAGATACAGGTTCTCAAGACCTACCTCTGGCTCATGCTACATGTCCAGCTTAATCCCATGAAACTCTCCACCAGCAATATAAACCATGGGGTCCTGGGTATGATATAGACATTGCATGCCAAGAACACAATTAGCTATTAGCTGACCTTAGAGCAACATGGTACTTTCAGCACCCATGGTAAGATGGCAGGGGGACCACTCTCAGGACCACTGATTCATAAGCCAGCTCAATTTTCACCTCTCTCCAAAAGGATTCTGCTCCATCTGTCAAAGTTCTAAATCTCTTATAGCTGACTTTAGAAATAGATATCACTAAAAATCTCTTTCTCTGTTGACACAGAACATGATTCATCAATCTATTTAAGGACATGTTGTCTTCATGTGAATATTTGGACTTAGAATTCGACAGTCCATATACTGTGGAGCTATGTCAACAGTGTTACCTCTGCTCAGACAGACGTGGAACTTTCTGTGAAGTACTCAGTTGGATGAGTGTATATCCTTTGCACACCTGACAGGATCCTTATGAAGAATCAGACCTTAAAGTATAATGTGTATGGGAAAGGAAGGCAGGTGAGGGAAGGTCTCATCTGATGAGGGAAACCTTCTCCCCGTAAGATGACTGCCTTTCTCATACTTCACAGAAGGAACAGACATTTTCCAGTAGCCTCGAGGATGGATAACGTGAACTCTGAACTTCAGAGACAAGAACAAGAAAAAGTAAATAGGAGTTAGACCAGCTTGAATTCTGGTTACCTGACACACTGCAATCCTGTTATTCTTATTTTTATTTTTATTTTTTTAGTGGTGGAAGAAGATTTATCCTTAACTTCACAGTAATGGGAAGTTGTAACTTTTTTTACTTGTGCTTCTAAATTTAAGATTTAATTGCTTTTATTCTTTGAAGGGGAAATTGTTTGGTCTTGACTTGAATAATTATCTCACTCCCACATTCTTGACTAAGGCCCACCTGAAAAGTTTAGTGCTAGTTCATGTTTTTTGATGGCACACTTTGGGTTAACAGATTTTGTGCAAGAAAAATGAGAAGTTACCTTTCATAAGGTGAAATTATTTTCTTTGCATACAGTCAAACAGTCACTGTAGCATTAAAGATTCAAGGATGGATGATGAGAATATTTCCTTTGGCTTTTAAGCAATGTTATCTCCACAACAGTAGGATAAGTAGTGCAGCTCAGAACAAGAGGGTCTGCTGGTCCAAGTGTACTATGTATTATTTTTGGAGTTTGCTTTTAGGTACTCAAATTTAACACCTCAAACTCTGTTTCTTCAATTATTTGCTCAAACAACATCTCAATGAGGCTGTAAGATAGATATCTATATCTATATATCTATATATACCTTATCTTTCAGGAAAGAGACAAAAGGCCAAATGCATATCTTTGGGGTCACCATTTTGTAGCTGTTGCAAAAACAGCCATTTACCTTGAGCTTAGTTAGAGCACCTGAAACTCTAGGACAGGCACTTGTGCCTTCCCTGGTATGAAGTTTAGTTTGAATGCAGAGGACAATTTACAGAAGATGGGAGACTATCTAGTGAGCTCAGGACACTAGAACAGAACTCCATAAACTGGGTGGCTTAAACAACAAACATTTATTTCTCACAGTTCCGGAGTCCAGGAAATCCAAGAACAAGATGTCTGGTAAGAGAACTCTTCTTGGCTTGCAGATGGCATTTTCTTATCGAATCCTCACATGGTAAAGAGCAGGCAGAGGTGATGCAAATGCTCCCATGTCTCTTCTTATAAGGGCACTAATCCCTCTCATGCAGCTCCACCCTCATGACCTAATTACCTCCCGAAGTCCCCACCTCCCTATACAATCACATCAGAGATTAGGGTTTCAACATTTGAATTTGGGGAAAATACAAGCATTCAGTCCATATCAAGTGGTATAAATATCCCAATTATAAGAGAGAGGCAGAGCTAGAATATTATTTTTAAACTATCTTCCTTCAATTCCTAATCTATTAGTAGAAATTAAAGTTGAAATATGCCACACAATGATACCCTTTATCACAAATTACTGAGTTAATGTAGAGATGAAGGGCAATGCTAACAGGAACATGAAACAACAAAGCCTAAGACTGAATCGTGGCATTCCTTTGTTCAGCACACACTCACTGAGTGCTTAATGTGTGGCCAGGTGCCAGACCCTTTGCAAAACAGTCTGTTCTTGTCTTCACAGATCTCTTTATAGAGGAAACTGTGTAAAGTATGCACTGGTAGCTGGGGACTATACTAGTGGCCCACCCAGATAATACATAACCATAGTCCTGAACACCAAGAAATACTTAGTTGACCACCTGTTACTTGACAGACACTGCACTAGGCCAGTGGAGGTACACAAAATGAACGAGCCGTGGTCATTGTCCACGAAGATGCTATAACATAACATTGGCAAACAAACAGTAAGCCTGAATGGGTATTAGGTTTTTTGACTGAATCCAAGAATAGTGAATAGGCCTTTTAAAACAAAATAAAAATCAATGGAAGACAAAGAAGTATGATTCCATAGACTTCAAACCATTTGCATTCTTTCCCTGTGAGTGTTTTTGAAGCAAAATCAGAAGCTACAGAGTAAGACAGGAAATGCTAAGTTGATATGTGAGTCTGAAAAAGCCCCCAGTGTTTCTTTCACAATCAGACTTTGCAAACGTGAAAAAGCATTAGGCTATCTTTTGAAGCAGCAGCAACTTAACTGAATTTGATTGCTTAAGGAAGACAAAGTATTGCTGATCCCAAATGTGGCTAGCCACACTAGTTGAGCTGTCTCCAAACAAAATCCACAAAGACAAAGAATAAAACTGAATTGATATATATAACCCATAGTCACATGGATCTTCAGTCGATTCAGAGATAAAGAACAAACAATTTCATAGTTCTCTAAATTATTTAAGTAGCAACCTTCAAAGGAAGTAGAGGGCTAGCAATGCTTCACAACTATAACAACGGCATTATTTTTAAAAAAAACTTCTAAGGAGTTGAGTAATTAATATCAGCCGTTAAATACACTCAGTTAAAATGTCACTGCAAGTTAATTAATGAAAGCAATATGAAAAGGGCATGAAATTAATATAAAGAACTACATTTGTGAAGGTGGCACAGTCTAATTAAAATTACTATTGTTTATTTTGTAGGAAACACAGCTAATTTGAAAATGTCTTGAAGATGTGTTACCTAAGGCAATTTTTAAGACTTAAAGGAAAAAGTACAGAATTATGGAATATAATTTAAAAAACTAAAAACTACTCAATAAAAATGATCTCTTATACCACAGAGAACAGTCAGGTTAATGAAGATATTCTTAGTGATGTTAGTAAAAACTGACAACTGGTCACTTTAGATGGACTCTTTCCAAGGCACAAGCATAACTGAATTCTCAGTTATGTCATAAAAAGAAGCTCTGACAGGCAGAGGAAGCTCTAAGTCAAAACCCGAGATAAATATACTCAAGGCTATTACAGATGTTTCCAAGTCAAGCAATATTTCTATGAAAAATGTGTAGATTGTTCAACTGATGGAAACTCAACATAAAAGGACAGTGCAAGTTACACAAATCTTAATCACCATCACCTAACCAAGATGGGGATGCATGATTCATGTTATGTAAGTCTATTTTTTATAATTGGTATTTGTAATTCTAAAGAAAAGTCAGGTTTCAGATAACTTTGTTAAAATTGCAGGCCCTGGCTGGATTATTCAGTTGCTTAGAGTGGAAAGCTGTGGGTTCAATTTCCAGGGTCAGGGCACATGCAAGAATCAACCAATGAATGCATAAGTGGAACAACAAATCGATGTTTCTCTCTCAAAAAAAAAAAAAAAAAAAAAAGTTGCAGAGCACTTTCACAGGGCATTGGGGCTGGTTACACAGAGCTCGGCACAAAGGTATCAGAGAGTCCTTTTGGTCCTATGAAAGGCCCTCTTGGCCTTGGGCCCTCCCTTCCCCATATGAAGCAATGGAATTGTAGAGGACTGGTCAAGGCTGGTAGAAACTTTCCTGTGGTTCCATCTGGGCGAAGCAGCAAGAGTACTTCCCAACATTAAGAACCAGATGTGACAGAGTAGGTAGCTAATGGTGGTGTGTACCCACTTTTACATTAAGCCTTAAGAGGAAAAAATCTTATAGGCAAAGATTAAACAAGTATTAATTACTTCAACGAATAAACTATGTGTTAACAACTTCATATGCAGTATCTCATTTAATTTATATAGTAAGCCTTGTCTTTTCTTAACTCTACTTAAAATAATCCCTATTCTTTTAAGTTTCGCCATGGTAAATGTCTGATTCATGGTTCAGTATTATACTGTTTAATATTCTCTAGAAGGACTAAGAAAATCTTACGACCTGTTTAGAAGAATGGCTTAGACAATATTCGATTATTTATTTGGACAGGTTTTAATATCATACAAAAACAAGTAGTACCCTTTTGACAAATAGGGGCCTTAAAAACTGAAGATCAGTCAGAATCCTAAACCAGCCTCAGAGACATGGGAAGCCCTCAGAACCAAGATAACTCCCTCATCAGCTGTCAGAAGGATGTCAAAGCATAGCCTCAGCACAAATGGTTTAATGAAACTACTTTTCCTAACATTTTCTACCCTGAGTCAGAATTTCATTCACCGCACTAAAAGAAAAAAAAAACGAAAAAAAACCAGGAGTCTATTTTAAGCATACTGTGCTTTGCTGATGTTTGGGGAGAAAGAGAGAGAGGAGGAAGGGAGAGGGGAGGGACAGGGCAAGGAGAGGACGAGATGAGAAAGAACAATGCTGTGAGGCTTTATCTCCTGTCTAAACAAAATGGGGAACCATTGGTCAAAGGAAATAAAAAGTATTACCAAAGGAAATAAAAAGTAAGAAGTTTCTAACATATCTTCCAACATGGAATTGTCCATGTTCCCCATAATACATGGACAAAAAATAAATAAGATATGACTGAAAAGTGCTGCACAGTCAAGATTTGTGTAGACGACATTTGTATATGCGATCTGTCTTAACAGAAAAGAATATCCATTTAGAGCTTCTCCATGAAGGATGGTTTTGAAACCTGCTTCTTGTTCATAGGAATGAATAAATAATCTATTAACTCCTCAGGATGTTTGGCTTTATCGATGGGAAGAGTGTCAGGTTCAGCCCATGAGAGGATCAGTGTGGTCAGTGGCCAGCCCAGAATCGATAATGACTGGCCACAGCAGTGGGGAAGGCCATCCCAGAGAAAAATCAGGAACAAATCCTGGTTTGAAGCTGAGTTTTAAACATTTGAGAACTGAAGACGGAGATCATAGTTAAAATGAAGATGTGCTTGCAGAGTAGCAAAGTGTGCTTGTGGAGTTCATTAAGCCTTCCTCGCTGTGCCACGAAAATTAAATTCAGCTGATCAAAATGTACATTAGTTTTTGCATCTTAACCCACTGGCCTGTTAATAAAAATGTATTAAAATCTCTTCTTCATTTTCAAATAAACAGCTATGACACATCCCATCAGATTATTTGTATTTCTTGAATGTGCATCCATTATCTATGCCCCAAAACATATTTTTACAAGTCTGTCATTCCTAAGGAAAAGTTATTCTATTCTCCCTTTTATTGGAAAAAGATTATATATATATATATATATATATATATATATATATATATATATATATATAAAATCCTTCACATTTCTTTGCATTTATTGCTTGTTCAGGTTACTATTAATTATAATAATGATTTAGTTTTATTATATCTATTGTCACCAAATAAAATTTTAAACTTCTGGTTTAGTTTCAGTGATCTAATTAAATATGTCTATAGTTATAAGGTATCTCAAATTTTTTCCCCAGAAACAAAAACAGTTTAAACAGTTATTATTGCTTCATCACAAAAATTCAGGATATTTACCCACCTAAACTTACTAAAGAAAAATCTCTGGTGTTCTACATATGTCTTCCAACAAAGTTCAAATTCTAAGTTGATTTTTTTCTATGGAAGTTAAGTGTTTCTGTATCCACTTTTAGGGCAAGAAGATGCTAAAAGGTGTTTTTGAAATAAAATAAATTTCAAGAGAAGTAGAATCTAGCATAAAGACTGCTTCTCATATAAAAGTATACATTTTGTGTTTTAAGATTCAGTTGGACAATCATTGTTTTTAACTGGAGCATTCAGCCCATTACAGTTAATATAAAAGTTATGTATTTTATTTATAACAGCCATGTTACTTTATGGTTTCTCTTTACTTCATCTGTCTTATTTTGTTTCTCCCCTTTCCCTTTTCTTGCCTTCTCCTGGAATCCTTTTTATTACTCCACCGTCTTTCTTCTATTGGTTTGGAAGTAATATGCTTGCGTTTGTTGCTTCAGTGGATACTCTAGAAGTTACAACGTGCATCCTTAACTTACTAAAATCTACACTCATCCATATTTTAATTTTCCTCTTTTTTCCTCCAAAATATAAAGCTATTAAAAAATTTAACTCTGTGTGGGGTCACAGAAATGTTTCAAACCGGCAACCTTCAGGTGCACAGGACAGTGCTGAGCCCCCTGAGCCACTCCGGCCACGCTGGCGGACAATCCCCCCTGGCCTGACAAATATTCTCAGACCTGTGCTGCAGCCTGATTCTCTTCCTACCCAAGGTTTCTTCTCCCTCCTCTCTTTTCCCGTCTTGGAAACCTGTTCTGTGGCCTAACTGTTCTCCTCACCCCCTTAGCTCTTTCTACTTTATTCTTTAGGGTGTTTTCTCCAGTCAATCTCTTGCACATCTAATCTCATTCAATATATGCTTTATGAGGTCCTAAACTAACACAATTTATTTATCCACTTTCAGAGTTATACGATGTTGCTGGGTATTTTATTTCTCTCTTTTTTATCCCATGAGACATACTTTTATTTTTAATACAACCAAGATTCATCTAAGCAAAATCAATATTTACTGATTATTTTATCTTTATTCCTTTTGCCCTTCATTCTGGAATAATTTTTCTTCTGAAAGAATACCTTGGGATTCAGTAGGCTTTTGTAATCTTTAGATTTACCCATCCACCTGAAACTCTGATTATATGTACCTTAAACTTGATATCTTTTAAGTTTATTTGTATTTCTATCACTTTGCCTCACTCTTTAGCATTCTGGGTAGTTTCTCCTAATCTGCCTTCCAGCTCATGAATTTTCTTTTTAGGTATTTCAAAATTGTAGTTAACTGCTATGTTTTAATTATTAGGTATATTTTTCATTTCTAGAATTTCTATTTTTAGAAAAATATTTTATTATCTTTTGTTATAGATACATGTTCCCTGCTTCCTTTTAGTTTTTGAACATAGAATATGCCTTAACTTTTTTTGATACTTCCAATAGTTGAAGTCTTTGAGGTCTGTTTCTGTTACTGTTTCTGCTGTTTCTCACATATGGTGCTTCGCTTCCTTTGCTTCCCTGTAGACGTGGGCTGTATATCTATTGGAGGAATCTCTAGTGATTAGGACTTTCCAGTGATGATGGCCCCACCCTGCACCCTGGTCAGCTCTGTTCAGTGTCGAAAAGTCCTTTATGACCCAAATGCCACCAAATTCGCAGGGTTTGGAGGCATGCCCTCAGCATACAAAAATTTCAAAACCCTGCTTACCTGTCCATGTTCTGACTTAATTTAGATTTTGGCTCAATAATTTCTTACTATAGTTATTAGCTCTTTAACTCTTTAAAAGGTACTTTAAAAATATATTTCATAAAACATTTGTACTTGTTTTCAGGGGGGTACTTTGTCTAAACAAGCTAGATAATAATGTGATCCAAAAGGGAATTTCAAATACAGACATTATGAAGGTAATATAATAATGACTAATTTAAAAATAATATACATTAAAGTTTTTATAGACATTCTACATTAATTTTCTAGGTAGTACTTTAAAATATTTGGTATAGGCCACATCAAGATTATCAAACATAAGAGATTTGTTATTTTTAGTTGTCTACCAAACAAATCACAACACTCAAGTTTATGAGCATCCAATTAATCATTTAGATATTTAAAATATCATGATTCCTATACCATTACTTGCATCACATAGACAGGACTATAATCTAAATTAAGAGGAGAAAGTGTCCTTCTTATCATAGTAGATATTCCTTTAAAAAAAAAAAAAGTAGTACAATTGAGTAAAGAAATATCTTGCAAAAGAAATAGTGACAAATTAAAATTTTAAGCTCTGGGTCCGCCACACAATATGTTTAGATAAGCATATATTTAAACTCAACTTAACATATTAATGTAGATCCTTGCATAACAATAATTACTGGATAAGAATATTATATCCAGATCCCAGTGAGAAAGAATTAACCTCAATCAATATGAGTTGAGCAAAGAAAAGTTCATCAAATAAATTATGCTTATAAGACAGTAAGTGAGGTAGCAATGAGCCTTGCCCTGCGTGGGAATATTCATAATCACTATTTGGCTTGTGATGAGACTTTACCCAGAAAGTAACTCTCAGTAGAACCAGCTTCCTGTCAACTTAGTGATGAAAACAATCTGTTGAGAAGAGGGAACATAGCAGAGGTCACCCTACAGAAAATATAAAATAGATTATATGTTTAATCCAGTTGTATATCTATTTATTTCAACTTTATAATCCATTGTACATCACCCTAGAGGATCTAGGGAAATGTGCCTCTATTTTCTGTTTTTCTTGCCAGTCTTCTTTCTTCTCTTGCTCAAAATTTTACCCTTATAAACATTTTGGTTCTATTGAGATCCTGGCTTCTGCCTACACAGAATTCCTTGTACTTTTATTTATCCAATCATTTATCCATTTAGTAAATACTTATTGAGCAAATATTATGTGCCCAGTGATGTCTAGGAGCTAAGGATTCAGTAATTAAGGGGATAGACCCATACCCTGTTTGACAAGCTTACTTTCTAATGTGAGAAAAGAGAAAGTAAACATGGGAAATAGTAAATAAGATAATTTCAGAGAGTGAAAAAAATGCTATAAAGAAAATGAAAGAGAGCATTGCTTGAAAGCACTAGGGAGTAGGGAGATAGGAAGCGGGCTTGCAGATTTAGCTATGGGAATCACAGACTCTAAAGAGTTACCATTTGTGCCAAGACTGTAGTGATACGGAGGAAAAAGCTACTCAAGGATTAACCTAGATATTAATGAAAATCACGTGGCCTAGGAACTGGCACGTGGAACATACCATTTTATCTCCTCTCTAAACCACACCATATATTTCTCAGTTCTCTTAGTTCAGAAGGAAAAATAACATTCAAGGAAAACAATAGTAAGAGGAAACTGAGGAAAAGAGAAAACATTATTTTACACATGCAAGTGCCAATGGGAATGTAAAACTATTACAGGGGAGCACACAGCTGTGGAAAAGGGATGTGGCAAAAGTTTAAAGAAGTTACAAGCATTTGTTTTTAATAACCCTATGTAGAGAAATAAAGAAACTAAAATTGTTACCCTTGTAAACAGAACACTGAATTATGCTGCCAAGTGGTTATGATGCTGTTAGACAGAGGAGGGCCAGGTGTTCTCTTTATCTCCAAAGATACTCATGTTTGCAATGAGGGACAGGCATGCGGAGGAATGTCCTAACTAAAGTATGCCTAGTCTTTTACAAACAAAAATACTTATGTTTCTCTTTTAGACTTATACCGCATTCCTTTCCACCTAAAAGCTTTCAGCCAGTTTAGAATAAATGAACCCTGGCTTAGTCAAAGTTCCCCATGACCTTTCTGAGGCCAGGCCCAGTCTTCTGCAAAAGCACAATTGGGAAATAGTGCTTTCCATGGTTTTTTAAAGGGTTTACACAACACTTAGGGTGACCTAAACAGAGCCTACTTCAAATGTGGGTTACATCGATTCCTATCTTGGTGACTTTCAGCAAATTACTTAACCTCTCTGGGTTTCATTTTGTCACCTGAAAATGTGACTAATGATAATACTTATCTGGAAGGGTTTTCGGAAGGAGAGATAAAGGAATACAGGTGATAGAACCTGCTTGTGGCGAATACTGCCATCAGACAGCATGTAAATTAAACATTTGGGAGAGACATGAAAGAGGCCATTCCATTTTAATCTGCTCAAATAGTTTCATTAAAACAGATGGAGCGACAAGGCTAGCAAGGGAAAATACCTATGGACTGCGTTTTCAACAAAATAGGTGAAAAAGGGCCCTAAATTCCTGAGTACGAACTGGTGAAGGCAAATTACCTGAGTGGGTTTAGCAACTACCAGAGAAGGAAAACTGGTTGTTGTTGTTATTGTTTGTTGTTTTCTAATCTCAAGAGCTCTGAACCCAGATGTAGCCCACAAGTAGCCTAGAAGAGGAGCCGCTGTGAGTGGAGCTCTCAGCAACTAGATTGAAGGACAAACTGAGAAGCAGAGAAAAGTGTAGAAGCTTTGAAGAAACCCAGAAGCTTAGAGATGATATTATTAAACAAGAGAATCACAAGGAAAGTTGAAAAAGCTCCGGAAAGACTTCAGAGGAGGGAGGGAAAAAAGAAGGAAAGGAATTATTTTGGGTAATGAGTACTGAATGCAAAAACAAACTTCGTAGAAATACTCAGTTTTATTTTTTCCAGTGGGAACTCTGGACATAAAGCTGGTATGGCACCTCTACTCATGTCCTCAGAAATCTAGGTTTTTTGAGTGTATGTTTTTCTGTTCCACTAGATTTAGTAAGGGATTGTCATTCAAAGTCAAGGTCATTCAAAGTCAGGTGATTACTGATGCATAAGCCTTTGTATCTTTTTTTTTTTTAAATCTTCACCTAAGGATTTTTTTTTCCCAGAGAGTGGAAGAGAGAGAGAGATAGAGAGAGGAACAGTGATATGAGAGAGACACATCAGTTGCTTGCCTCCCGACAGGGGCCAGGCAACTGAGGCACGTGCCCTTGGCCGAAATCGAACCCAGGACCCTTCAGTCCGCAGGCCCATGCTCTAGCCACTGAGCCAAACCAGCCAGGACCAGCCTTTATATCTTTATTTCAGGCTGAATAGAGGGAATAAAGCGGCAACTCAGTCTATACTAATTGGATTTTCCCCCTTTTTAAAAGTTTTCCCTGAAAAGCAAGCTAGGTTTTACCTATTTCTCATCAACCAGATCTTAGTTATTTAATCACCTTATCTACAAGGGGGTCTAGAAATGTGCTTTTGGTTTTTGTTTGTTTTTATTGAGCACAATGCTATCCTTCCCTAAGAAATCAGAGTTTTTTAGTAAAGAAGTAAAGAAAGGGGACAAACAGCTAGCAGTGTGCTCCATTCTCAGTAAATGTCGGTGCCCTTCTCCAGTGAGAATTACAGGCGAATGCATGGCAGAGCAGCAGGTGCCGGAATCAGAAAATGATTTATATTTTGGACTTGCGCTGGAAACCACAAGCGTATTACAAATTTTCCAACTTGGTAAAGTTGCACTTGAGTAGAATAGGAAAATAAATGTTCAGTTGAATTTAGGCTTAGATGCTGAAATGGGTAAGTTTTGTTCTGTGGTCACTGCCTACCTTCATTTTATCTCATTTTCAGCTTCCTCAGACAGTCGATTCTCATTATTCACAGATTCCATATTTGCAAATTTATCTAATTGCTAACATTTACTTGCAACCACAAGATCAGTAATCATGGTCCGTTCATGGTCATTCACAGACACGTCCCGTCCAGAGCAGCAAAAACATTTTGTTGCCAGACTGGCATGTTCTCACCTGGTCTGGAGGGAAGCAATGCTCGGGCTTCCCATTCCAGCTGTCATACTGTCTACAAGTGTCCTTTTCACAGTCTGTATACTGTCACTTTATTCCTTTTTTTTTTGCTGGTAATGTTACTATTTAATAGGGCCCCAAGAATAGCGCTGAAGTGCTGTCTAGTGTTCCTAAGTAGGAAAAGGCTACGATATGCCTTATAGAGAAAATATGTTAGATAAGCTTTGTTCAAGCATGTCTTACTGCGGTGCTGGCCATGAGTTCAATGTTATTGAATCAATGTATATTAAATAAAGTATCTGGAAACAGAAACACATAAAACAATGTTATGGATTTCTCAGTTAATGAAAATGTGAGCAGAGGCTTGCAGGAAACGAATTCAGAGTGTCCTGATTTGGTCCAGTATTCTCTAATTCAGTGTTTGTGGCCGCTATATGGAATATTAACTACCGTGAATAACAAGACTTGACCATATATGGACACCCAGAGGAGCTTTCTTCAGTCAGTAGATTATCCAGCAATGTATTACGCAAAACACTATTCAATATCCTACATAAACGCGAGGATCTGTAGAGATGCAAGATGCTCAGTACCCACAGCCGACCCTTTAAAAGAAGCTTATAGTTTGCTGCGAGAAGCAAACATGTACAGTACACTGCAAACTAGACTGCGATGAAGGCTATATTTTGAATGCAATAAGCGTCTGCCTATTCAGCAAGTTGGCAAAAGTGGAGCTTTTCCTTTTATTTATCCTTTGAAAATCAAATTTAAAAGATGTTATTAGATGCCTTTAACAAAAAACAGTCTTTCTATGAGATTCACATTGGCAACAATTATCCTTACAAGTAACAAAGGGGCCCGTTGTTTAGAAAATATAACTCAAGTGATATATTTTGGTTCTAATAATACTTCTGCAGGTGTATTTCAACAAAATAAGACCCTTCCTTCTATGAAACTAAATTATGGTCCTGGTATTACCTTTTATTTTTACAAAATCTTCTCTCCATTATACTTTTACAGCATTTCTAACTCCCCAATATTTTCCCTTGTATAGTTATTTAATTCTTACCATGACTTCTATTTGTTCCTACTTCCTTCTTATCCTTCCTCAGCATATCTTCTCTAACTCCAGAAGCCTGCATCACCTCATGATATGAATCTAGTTATTCCACTTATCCTCCAGTCATTTCAAACATAGTTTCCCTTGGCAACTTAATCTTTTACATAACCATCAAAATGTCATTAGATGTCCTTGAATATGTGTCATAGTGAAGCACATTCAATAAGACTCTGCAAATAATGTTTGGAATGAATCTTAATTTATTTGCTCTTCAGTTTTTAGCTGAACCACTGAATTAAAATGTTTCCCACATTTCTTCAGTGATATTTTGAATTTAAATGAGTCATTCTACCTTTTATAATTTTCACATTATAACTGAAAGAAAATCTCCAAGCAAGAGATGATCTTCTATTGTTATGTTTCAAAGATTAGTTGGACTAGCTTATTAATTGCCTCCCAAAAGTGTTTTGCTTTCTGAGATGTGTTCTTGTTGATTTCTGCTAACCACATGAATGTCTAACTAGACAGGGCATTTATTTACCATTAATAGTACTTTACATATTCCCTAGAGCATAGACTTCACTAAGTGAGAATGATATCAATGTAGTGAGAATGTAAATTGTGACCAAATTCAATGCTTTATTGTGTCTTAACTGTTGGAAAGATGAATCATATGGCCTCTATTCAGATGTCTAGCTTGATAAAATAGAAAAGTGCAGTTTCCTCAGTCTGTGTCTTATTGACACTTAGACATATGAAAGAGTTCTCAGAGCACACAGCAGAAACACAAAGACAAAGGAGTCTAACACGGAGCTTCCCTTGGCTAATAAGCGCTGGTATTGAAGGATGAAAGTGGACTGAACATTCTCTCAATTGAGTCACAACAACTGGATCTCTGTTTTTGAAAGAGCCCAATAATGCTGCAGTGTTAAACATTATCTGAGCTAATATTTCTCCCATCTCTATCTTACGCATTTGAACTTTTTTTTTTACAAAAGATGAAAATGCACTGTATTTTTCATTTTATTTTTTAAGCAGAATATGGGGAATATCCTTGGGCCTTTATGAATGTGATGATTGTGTGACACTGAAAGGCAAAAATGCCCCTGGCTTTCAACACACTAATCTGTTTAGTGTGTCTGCCCCTTCTCTGCAGAGTTGAGACTTAACTATGCAGGGGAATCAGGGGCCCATTACATAGAAACACAAAATTTTTGTATTCTTGTTATTGAGTACTCTGGATACCTATTAAGTAGCCCAACTATTTGAAAAACACTTTTCTAGGCACTCATGTATGAAAAGTAGGGGGTATGGAGGACAAGTTGCAAAGAAGAAAACGACATGATCCTTGTTTTTAGAAAAACTAAATATATAGTAGGAGAGTCAAATATGTATAAAAATGTGACAAAAGTTTGGAAAAGAAGAAATGTCCAAATACAGTTTAAATATACAATTGTGAGAACAGATGTAGGTCTTAAATTCTATCCCAGTGGCACCCTGGGGAGAAGGGTAGGGAAGGATGGAAGAGACATCAGCTGGGCAGGAAGTTGGCCTTCTGTTTCTCCCATCTCTGTTTCACCCTCAGTTCCCAAGTTCCAGCCACTAGTGCCTCTTTCTACTGCCTCCTTCTCACGTTTGTCCCATTTTCTTTTCTTTTCCTCCTTTGACTAATGTCTTTTTTTCTTGTAGATCTGCCTTCACAATGAGAATGTCCATTCTTTACAGCTCTCGAAGGCCAACAGGAGAACTGTCTCCTTTTGGCCCTACAGGATCAGGCATAGAGTCTTAAGCATATTGAGTTCTTGTTTCTTACCGAGTTTTTATTTGTTTTTCCGTGCCTAACAGAAATGTCCAGTTTTAGCACTCTTTGTGTGCTTAACTTTGCAGGGGGCTGTCTTACAGATAAAATGTACTGCTGTTGGCTTTCCATTTTAAAAGAAGGAAAGAGGAAGAAAGGAAGGTATATTTTAAACTAAAGAATAAAGTTAGTTGTACTTTAAACTTGAGAGAAAAGTTAGTTCACAGTTAAATTTTGGCACTTTTTTACTTATAAAAAACATACTTTATTGAAGATTAAAGTTACATATGTCTTTTTTCAACTATTTTAATAACAATGTAATAAAGAAAAAAAATTCACTCATGATGCCTTTATTAAAAGTCAAATATATTTTTAAGTCTTTCAAAAAATGATTTCTTGTGATTAGCTTATACACTGCATTTTTATATAACTAGAATAAAACTTCCAATATTTTGTATTTTGCTTTTTAAAATAGCTTTATTTAGGCACATAAAATAAACATATAATACACTATGCATTTAATTTGTACAACTGAAACGTTTTGATTGATAGGTACATTGGCAAACCATCACTACAATCAAGATAAGGAACAGACTGGGGTTGTCAGAGGTGAGGGGTGAAGGTAGAAGTAACAGGTAAAGGGGTACAAAAGGTAAAATGAAAAATAAATGAATACGGTAATTACTGGGCAACACCAGTAAATAGCTTACTGTTGTCTAATAACTTGTGACCAAAAACAAAACGAAACACAACATCTCTTTTTAAAAGAAGAAAAACAACCTCAAATTGAATGTAAATGGCAATGGCAACATACCATACTTCAAATTCTAAAGGTTATCTACTAGATAATAAACAATTTATACCTAGGTGAAGTTCTCCACAATTCAACAACTGTTACCTATAATCCTAAACATGACAAAGAGTTAAAAAGTGAAAAAAAAGATAATGAAGACATACATCACCTTCCAAAATTCCGCATGTACCTTTGCATTCCTCCTGCCTAACTTTCCTACCCGCCCCCCTTCACAAGGCAACAACTGACCTACTTCCTGTCACTCTGGCTTATTTTGTACTTTCTAGACTTTGGTGTAAATAGAATTATGCTCTATGTGTTCTGGTTAGGGGATGACAGGTCTGGATTCCTTTGCTCAGACATTCTAGTAAGCACCTAATAATTTTAATATTACCTTAAGGTTGTTTTCGTTTGAATTTCCTTAATGGTTAAAGATATTAAGCCTGTGCTTTTATTGTCATCCATATGTCTCCTTGGATAAAGTGTGCGTGCAAATCGTCCATTTTGTATTGGGCTGTTTTTTTCTTATAACTGACTATAATGGACACAAGTCCTTTTACAGATGCATGATTTGCAATACCTTCTCCAAGTATGTAGTTTATCTTTTCATTCTCTAAGCATTGACTCTTGAACCAAGAGATGGCTGGTTCCAGTCACCGTCAGGGCTCATGCCTGGGCTGAGTCTCTCTCATTGATGTTTCTATCTTTCTCACCCTCTCCCTAAAAGGAAAAGAGAGAAGAAAAGATAAAAATAAAAAGATAAAAGAGCCAGCTGGGCTTGGCTCAGTGGTTGAGCATGGACCTAGCATCCAGGAGATCTTGGTTCGATTCCTGGTCAGGGCACATGCCCCGTCTCTGCGGGCTTGATCCCCAGTAGGAGGAGACAGCAGATCAATGACTCTCTCATCAGTGATGTTTCTATCTCTCTCTCCTCCTCTCTCTGAAATCAATAAAGATTTATTTTTTTAAAAAGATAAAAGACCAGAAGCTCTTACTTTTGTTGAAGTTTAATTCAGCAGTTTTTTTCATTTATAGATTGTGTTTTTGGTGATGTATCTAAGAAATTTTTACCTAAGCCAAGGTAAAAAAAAATCTCTCTTATATTTTCCTTTAAAAATTTCATAATTTTAGACTTTTTTTCTATGACCCACTTAGGGTTAGTTTTAGTATATGGTACAAGATATGGATTCAATTTTTCTTATTTTTTTGAATATAGATATACCACTGTTATAGTATCATTTGTTGAAAGACTGTTCTTTTCCCCACAACATTTTCCTTGCATCTTTGCTCATAAATATGGCTCTCTTCATTCTCTGTTCTATTCGATTGATCTAGTTCTCTGTTTGACACCATTGCCACCTAAGAAAATTAATGATATTGTTGGCTTTAAATCTACAATCACACATTTACACCTAAAAAAAAAAAAATCCCATATGTTATTTTTGCAATTTCTCACTTTTGGCTTCTATGGGATGAATCGAGTACATTTTACAGTACCATTTTATTCCCTTTGTTGGCTTATTAGCTAGCTATAAATCTTTTGGGTGTTTTTTTAGTGTTTAAGTACTTTATTGTTTATAGCATCAATATTTAATTTATCAATGTCTACTTTCCAGTTCACTCTACCACTTCATATATAGTATAAAAAGCTTATAAAAATATACTTTCATTTCTTGTTTCCAAGACTCTATGATATTATTATCAGATATTTTATTCCTATGTGTTACAGACCTTATAATTCATTAATTTTGGCCTAAACAAAAGTGTTAAAGATTTAAATAATAAGAAAAATGTTAATTATGGCTATGGAGCTACCATTTTTGTTTCTCTTTACTCCTTTGTATAGATCCACATTTTCATCCAGTGTAATTTTTCTTCTGTGTGAATGACTTCCTTTAGCTTTGTAGCACATTTCTGATGGTGATGAATTCTTTCAGCTTATGTTTGAGTAAGTATTTTTGCCTTTGTTTCTGAAAGATATTCTTGCTGCATGTGGATTCCAGGTTTACCTGTCTCTCTCTCTCTCCCTCTCTCTTTCTCTCTCTCTCCTCTCTTATTTCAAGTAGAAATTTGCTGTCATCATGTTTTCCCACTGTACTTACTGTTTATTTGCTCGCAGTGTTTTTATCTCTTTATCACTGGTCTTAAGCAATTAGATACTGATGCACCTTAGTGCGGTTTTCTCCATCTTTCTTGTGCTTGAGGTTCATATTGATTCTTGGAACTATGCATTTATAGCTTTAATTGAATTTGGAAGTTATGTAGCCTTTATTTCTTAGAATATATTTTCTCCCCCTGTACTTTCTTTCTTTTAAATTTACCTTTATTGTTGAAACTATTGCAGATGTCCCATTTTTTAATAACATTTTAAAAAATATGTCTTTATTGATTTCAGAGAGAGAAAGGGAGAGAGAGAAAGAGATAGAAGCA
Organism: Miniopterus natalensis; assembly: GCF_054644295.1. Lineage (NCBI taxonomy): Eukaryota > Metazoa > Chordata > Mammalia > Chiroptera > Miniopteridae > Miniopterus > Miniopterus natalensis. The sequence goes on along the minus strand of NC_142082.1, from coordinate 51,715,223 downwards.
TCAATGATGAGAGAGTCATTGATTGGCTGCCTCCTGCACCCTCTCCACTGGGGATCGAGCCCATAACCCAGGCATGTGCCCTGACTGGGAATCAAACCATGATCTCTTGGATCATAGGTCGATACTCTACCACTGAGCCATGCCGGCTGGGCCAGACGTCCCCTTTTTTTCTCCATTGACCCCCTCCACCCCACACCTGCCTCCCCCCCCAGGCCTTCACCACCTTATTGTCTGTATCCATGGGTTATGCATATAGGCAAATAAATTCTTTGGTTAATCTCTTCCAGTCCCCTCCTCCCCCCTTCTATTCTTTTCAGGACTCCAGTTGCATATATATTTAATTTCTTGAATTTTAAATTCTATTGGTTCTCTGTTCATTTTTTTTTTTTTCATTATGTTCATGTTTGTTTCTATTGTTATGACTTTAAGTTCATTAATATTTTCCTGCAGTATATAATCTGTCCTTCATCCAAGCCAGTGTATTTTTCATGTCAGACATTATAGTTTTCACCTCTATAAATTCACTTTGGATTATTTAAAAATATATGTGTCTTCCATGTTTCTATGTAAAAAGTTCAGTTTTTGTTCTAGCTTCTTGAGCTTATGGAATATAATCATAATTGTTTTAATGTCTGTATTTACTAATTATCTCAATCTCATGTGTGTCATTTCTGGGTCAGTTTTAATTGATTGATTTCTATTCTCATAAGTTTTATTTTCTGCTTATTTGAATGCTTAGTAATTTTTATTAAACATTGAACATTATAATTTATTCCTGCTGAGTTCTGCATTTTTTTGTATTCCTATCAATATTTGTGAGCTTTGTTCTAGGACACCCTCAAGTTACTTGGACACAGTTTATACTTTCAGGTCTTCTTTTAAGTTTTGTTATGTAGGCCAATGTTAAATTTCGTCTAAGGTTTATTTTTTCCCATTACTTAGACAAAACACTGCTTAGTACTCTAAATAATGATCAATGAATTCTAAATTTTTCAAGTGCTGCGAAGAACAGATGTTAATCTCAGTCCTGTCAAGTCTGAAAATGACTTTTTTTAATTCTTTCAGGTGGTTCTTTTCACCAGCTACTGGGAGTTTCCTTAGATACATGAGCTAATTAGAACTCAACTGAATACTGATAAGGATCATCTGTAACTCTCAGAGTTGACTCTCTGTGTCACTTTCTCCTCTATGGTACTTCATGGTACAGTGAACTCTGCCTGCCTTGACTTCCTAAAACTTCCATCTTGGTTTCATCAACTCAGAGAAACCCCCAGGTTCAGCCCGGGATTTTACCTCCTGAAGCCACAGCCTGAAAACTTTGGCCACACAGTAAGTTGGGAAAATCATCAGGCTCACCTCATTTGCTTCCTGTCTGTCAAGTATCATTATTTTCATTGTCTGCTATCCTATATCTTGAGTGTCACTGTTTCATATATTTTGTTGAGTGTTTTAGTTGTTTCAGGCAGAAAATAAATCCAGAACGTGTTTCTCCATCTTGACTAAAAGAGGAAGTCTCAGTGGTTATTTTTGAACTTAACATTATTGCATAAGATTTTGCTTGTCATTGATAATTGCTCAAACTATATTTAAATGGATTTATAATATTTTATTGTGAGAATGTAACATAGTTTTTAAAAATTTGCTAGTATGACTAATGTTTCTACAAACTTTTTTTTACTATACCTTCATTGGCATTGGATTATTTGTCTAGAATATATTCATGGAAATGGAATAACGACATCCAAAGAACTGAACATTGTATTAGTTTTCTAGAGTTGCCTTAACAAAATATCACCAAGTCTGTGGCTTAAAAAAGTTACTTTATTGTTTTAAAGCTCAGGAGGCTAGAAGTCTAAAATCAAGGTTTCAGCAAAATTGGTTCTTTTAGAGGGAGGAGGAGAATTTTTTCCATCCAGCCTCTGGTAGCCTTCAATCTTTGGCATTTCTTAAAGGATCTCTGCCTTCATCTTCACATAGCATCCTCCATATGTACATGTCCATGTCCAAATTCCCCTTTAATAAGGACATCAGTCATAATGACTTGGAGCCCACCCTACTCCATATGACCTCATCTTACTAGTACCTTGCAATGACCCTATTTTTAAGTAATTTCAAATTCTGATGTACTAGGGATTAGAGCTTCAGCAAATGAATTTTGATCAGACACAATTCAACCCATAACAAACATATTTCAATTCCATTACATGCTTCCAAGTTGATTCTAGAAGGGTTATAACAACAGACAAATTATATATTAAATAAGCATTTTTTGCACAAGAATTTTAAGAACTTGCAAGAAAAAATTAAAGAATTGAGTAAAGCAACTTGTATTTGACCACACTAAAGTATTGTAAATCAATAGATTATGGGTACATATACTCATTCTCCAATAAGTATTTTATAAGTTTTAAAATATATTACAGCATTTTGCAATTCTCCTCTGAACCCTTTGGTCTCCCTCTGTTCCTGCTCTGGATTAGATAAATGTTTTCCATTTCAATTGTCCATTGACCTTTTTTCCTATGTGAACCTTTTTTAGCTTATTTAATTTGTCTCTATTTTCCAACCTGCTTTTACAGGTAAATGTTTTAAAAGCATGTGTGCCTTTCCTAAAGGGAAATGAACTCTATCAGCAAGTGTAGTACGTGTGCCTTTCTTAAATTGAAGTGAACTCTATCATAGGCTGTTATTTAAAGAGGATTTGTCTTAATGCCTCTAAAATATTAGCAAACAAGGGAAAGCAGAGCAATTCAAATAACTGCTTGTTCACTGACTATTCCCACTCTCATTTCTGCAGGTATATCAGGGCCTAGGTATGACCTGAACTGGAATTTAAAAATATCTGAGTTTGCACAAATTTCTGGTAAGTAGAGCCACCAAGAAATGAGTTACATAAAGATTTGTAACTGGATACAGATAAAAGTGTTAATCTTGGGACTGGAGGTGGGACGATAGGGGATGGGGGTGGCAAAATGGTAACTTTCTCAGTTACGGTATTTTCACCTTCTTTTATTTCAGCCCCCATAATAATTTTCTCTGTGTTAATATTAGCATCATTTTATCATGAAGGATGAAGAAAATTAGGTTGCCAAAAATAATTGAAATTGTTCTTTCCACAATATTTACTACCTATCCTATGTCCAGTACTGTGTTCGGTATTAACTATATGGGGGTGAAAAGAGGGCCTGAATTAAGATTTCTCTGAATCTTAAAATCTAGTCAAGAGATAAACATTAACAAAAAATATATATGTATACTACTAATGATTAATGAAAATAATGATGGTCTATATGAAAACAGAAGTAACTTAATTCAGATTGGGAAATACGGTCAGGGTTATCTCAAGAGCAAACCTTAAGCTAGTACCTGAGGAATCAGTAGGCATTTGCCAGGAACAAAGGAAGGGTGTTTCAGGTCGGAGAGGGGAAAGAATGAAGACTGCACTGATGCAAGAAGGAACTTGGGCCCGGCCAGGCGTGGCTCAGCGGTTGAGCGTCGACCTAGGATCCAAGCAATCAGGGTTCGATTCCCCGTCCGGGCACATGCCCGGGTTGCGGGCTCGATCAATGACTCTCTCATCATTGATGTTTCTGTCTCTCTCTCCCTCTCCTTTCCTCTCTCTGAAATCAATAAAGATATATTAAGAAAAGAAAAAAAAAAGAAAGAACTTGGTATATTCAAGTAGTTAAAGGGCAACATGGCTGGCATATAATGATTAAGAGTGATGAGATTCAGTAGGAGAGGAAGGCGGGGTGTAATAATGTAAGACATTGTTAGGCCTTTTTGCAACTTGAAATTTTATTTTAATACAATAGATATTAATTTTAAAAGTATATATAATAACTTTGGGACATGGTTAGCTTAACTGTTTTAAAAGGAATGGTTGGTAAAGAACAAAGGAGGAAGCAGGTAAGTCAAGATGAGAGAGTGGTGTCCGTTGATGTAGACAAAGTATGTGGATTTCAGATATATTGTTGAGGAAGCAGCAGAATCAGCAAAAAAAAAAAAAAGGAACCATTTTTTGTTTTGATGTAGCAAGTAAAGAGAGGCAAAGGGATATCTCAAAAATATTCTAGTTTTTGGCTTAAGTAACTGGGTCGTTTGATGCCAGTTACTTATTCCAGGAGAACCAGAGTAAGATTAAGTTTGACTCAAAAGCTGGGAGTTTAGTTTTATATATGTTAAGGAATTTAAGTTGCCTGTCAAATTTACATGAGATATCAACGAGAAGCTGACTATAAATGTTGAGAGATAATAAGAGTGGCCTGAGTTTAGGAGCACAGATTTGTGAGTCATCACCATATGAGTGTTACTGAACACCAAGTAAATAGATATGATCATCTAGTGAGAAAGTCTAGAGCAAAAACAGGACACAGTCCAAGGCCAACCTGTGTAAAACACCTCCACTTAGCAATTGCTTAGAGCAGAAAACAACAGCTAAGGGAACTGGGGAGGAGCGCTTAGAGGTCAGAAGACAACAGTGGACAAAAACTGTCGTGTCTTGAAAACAAGAAAGAAGAGGCTTGGTACACTGACAGCTGAGAGGTCCATTATGTTTTGGCTGTGTTGAGGCTTCTGCAGCTTTAGAAAGAGCTGTTTCTTTGGAAAAGTAAGGGGAGAATCCTAATGGTATGAGTTAAAGAGAAGAAAGTAAATAAAAACATAGAAACAGTATGATGCTTATGAGTGATGCTTATGAGATTCTGGGTTATACAGAGCTGGGGGGAAAAGCAGAGTATGGCTAGAAAGATGTGAAATCAAGATTTGTTTTTGTTTTTTAAAATAAATATGCATTATCAGAGCTTGTTTTTAAGCTGTTGGAGAAGATCCTGCAGATGACATAGACTGAATATGCACAGAGAAAGGAGACCCAAAGAATAAAAAGGGGGGGGGAAAAACATTTGACACGAGTAGGGCCTTCCCTTTGCCAAATAGGGCAGAAGACTAAGATGGTCCCGATAGATGGTGACTTGTTAAAAGGAAGATGAGACTTTGAAAAAATGAAGACCAAAGATTTTCTCATTCTTTTTCAACAAATGTGATATAATTTCACCAATTATAAAATACAACTAGTGCTACTTTATGTATTATATATGGATATTATATTTTCTACAAAAAATAAAGTGTAAAAAATAAACAACAAATACAGTTAAATATACAGCAAGTTGGGCAATGCAATTTTCTCCTTTTGCAGTTTGTCTTATAAAGCAATTGGTAGATTTCATTGTATAATAATATCCAAATGGCAATCCTGCCTTAAATTTTAAGGGCCAAAATAAAAGCCCAATTTATGTGCATGTCTGGGAGTACATTTGGTGAAATATGCTGCTAGAAACCATCAAAAGATGAAGGGCTTATGGCTCTAATATAAAACCAGCTTTATTCCATCTGTAGAAATCTGGTAATATGTGCAATAAAATATAACAGCCCCAATAAAGGATATTGTTTTCCACTGTTATCCTCTCCCACAATCCTAGGTTTACAGTGGGTTTTGTTTGGTCTTTTCTGTTAAGTAAAATACATTGGCAAGGAGTTATTACATAATATTTGTTATCATAAAGCAGGAAAAAATCTGCCTACTCTATTTACTTTAGTAATTTATTCTCTTCTCTCTGTCCTTGGATTCTGACTGAAAAACTGTAAAATCCAGTTTTAGTTCCATCACGAACAAAATGGCTCATTAGAACAAGGTACTGGGATAGATTTATCTCCCTCCCTTTCTCTCTCTCCCCTTCTTTCCTTCCTTCTTTCCTCCCCCTCTTCTCCTTTTATTTCTTTTTTTGTCCTGCCTGCTAAGCCTGAGTGAAGATTTAAAGATGAAAGATGTTTATTCCAAAATATCTTTCCTAAAACTCACATGATGGCAATACTGGCTACCTAAAAAGTGAGCCTTGAATATCTTCCAAGGTCATTTTTAATTCTCTGGCTCAATATCATTGTATAATGACCAATATTCTCATACATAAGTTTAGAACCAGGAAAAAGAGAAAACTTGTCAGTGATTGTGTGCACAATCCAATTATCCAAGGCAGCCCGTTACCTTTCAGTTGAATTCACTGTCTGGCATTTGTTCAGAATGCCCATACACTAGCCTAATTTTGGAGATGTACTTGGAAAGCTGCCCAGAGTCGAAAACCTAATTATAGATCCAATGGCCATGGTGATATCAGGAAATGCCAGAGTAGCTTTCAGAACAAGAGACAAATGAGGCTTGGTCTATGTTACTTGTTTGGGACTTCTGGAGAAATTTAAAGAATGCGTAACCTTTGAATTGTAGAAAGGAAAACTAATATTTTATCCAACTCAGTTAATCAAACTTTAATCAGTACCAATTAACACCAAAAAGAATTTTCAAAAGTTATCTGATCTGTTCCCCTATTTTAAACATATTAGTTAATCTAAATGCTTCTATGCAAATGACAATTATGTTCTTAATTTATGTTATAAATATTCTTAAACATCTTCAGAAGTAGTAATTATACAATCTCTTTTCCTCTGCTGCTCCAGAGACTCACTCACAGTTAGGATATTTCCCTCCTTATATTTGGAAAACATTCCATGTTGCAACTTAAAATGGCACCTTTTTGTTCTGACTTTAATGAGGGTTATCTTCCTTAAAAATTATAGCCCTTTCTACAGAATCTCATCAGAACAAATTCAAAGCAAAGCCCATTTAAAATAGTCAACATATTTCAATAGAGGTGCAGAGGAAACTGTCTTAATACTTTTCTCAGCTTTTAAAAGAAGTGTACCTTAACTGAATTTTCATTAACTGTCAACATTGGTAAGGAGAGACTTATTACAACAACATACGTATTTTATGTTTTCTCTGAAATAAAATAATCTCAGACTTTAATATTATTCTTGTCAGTGAACAACTTGGCATCAGGATTAAGTACTGGGATAAATCATACTTTGGTGGAAGCTACGTCTTCAGGAAAGAAGGGGTTCCTGAGCTAGACTTAAAAGAATGAGAAAAGTTCTGAAAGCAGAAATTCTGAAAGCCATTCTCAGCTGAGGGAACCATGATGATGTAGGGTCATTGTGAGTTATCTCTTCAAAGTCCATTATTGTGTTTTGCTTCTATGTCTGAATTATTATTATCTCTTTGTCCTTCAATTTCTTTTATATTTTCCTCATTCTCAATGTCAGCCTGCCTGCTTTCTCACTTCTATCTATCACGATATCTCAAGTCAAGGAAGTAATTTGGAAGGCTGTTGCAGTAAGTTTCAGGATTTTGCAATTTGGCAATATCACATTGCTATGTGAGGGCATACATGGTGCAATGCAAGTAGTTGCCACCACAACCAACTCATGTCATAATTTTACTAAAGAAAGAAAAGACCAAAAGAGATATAGAACTTTTAGAAAATTTGCCATAAAGGCAAAAAGACTTTCATTAAGCATTTTACCAAATATTTTCACATACCTATCTCATATGTCATGTTTTTGGTAGGATGGGATTTTCATCAGTAGAGATAAATAGTACTAAATAAAATATGTGAGCAGGGAAAATAACTTTCATATAAAAATAATTATGTATATAATTATTGTGATAAATATATAATTATTTATACAACACACACAAAGGACTACATATGGTGTGTATGAACATATATAGAGGGTGTTCCAAAAAAAGTGTACACACTTTAACAGCTGATAGCTATTAAATGAAAATGAAATGTATTTTATTTACTAAACACTCCCTTTATAATTATTCAAAGTGTGCGTATACATTTTTTGGGACATCCTGTAGATATATAAAATGCTAGCCTAAAATTATTATTATTATTTCCCTTTTCAGAACACAAATACATTAATTCCTTTTTGCAAATTAAACACAAAAACAGAATTTTGTTTTTCACTCTAAATAAAAAGTATTTCACAACTTCCTGGGAAAGAGTCTTAGAAATGACAAGCCAGCCCTGGCTGGGTAGCTCAGTTGGTTGGAACATCAATCAGATACACCAAAGTTGTGGGTTTGATCCCCGGTCAGGGCACTAAAAAAAAAAAAAAGTGACAAGCCAAATCTAAGCCCACAACATATAATGATAGGATTGTAAATAGGCTGACTTTTGACCATTTATGTCATATTGATTATAAATGAAAAGGCTGCTTAACTGAGTCTCTAAGATAGAAACCAGCTGTGCATTTGTGGATTACTCATTGCATTTTAATTATGACTTTCTATTCATAAAAGAGAATTAAAATTGTTAGGCATGTTTGCTAATAAAATAGAAAATATGTAAAACACTTTATTCTTGGAAGGATTTTTGACAGAGTGCATGTTGACATCAGAGAAAAATTAGTTCCATAAGACAATGTCCTAGGCTATTGTCTATTAAAATCTCAACAATGTGAACTTGAGCTGCATTAGTGGTAAAAAAATACTCTGAGTTTAAATTACAGGATTATTTCCTTCATTTCTAGCATGTTAGATGTTTACAACTTAGGGTACTGATTCACATCTCAGCAGAAAACACTCAAATTGCTTAAACCATTTCACTGAAGTAAAATTATGCTTTTGTGGAAAGGGAGCAACTATTGAAATTTTAAGAACCTGACATGTATATTAAAGGCTGTGATAAATTATATTATGATGTTTTGCACTGCAGAAACCGAGGAGCAGCCAAGATCTATTTTTAGTTCATTTATCAGACTATCACACTTTGATTTGATAGTTCCAAACAATTAACCATTAGATACCTTTAAAAGATAAATTTCTCTTTTATTTTTCAAACTGTGAAATGATTTAAAGAATACTTTTGGTAAGAAAACACCCTGAATATATAAGGAACTGAATTAAAGTTCATGAAATCTGAATATACCTCCTAGCCTCTCCCTCGATTTTCTATGGATCATACAGAAAAGCCTTTCCATTTGCATTTAGATGTGATTCCTCAGTGAAAATCCAGATACACCCTGTCCTAGTTTGGAGAAATAATTTGGGCCTTCAGGTCTAACAATTTATAGAGACTGAATACGCCCTGAACAGAAATATCATTAAAGTAAAATTCTCAATGTTTTGTGTTGTCAGAAGAAAAAATTTTCCTCTACCCTTCTAGGTTCTTCCAGCTGGCCTAATAATTAAATTCACATAAACTAGATTAACAGGAGGAAACCAAATTTTAATTTTGTAGGTATGGGATCTCTTAGAAATAGTAGATTCCCTGAAGTGACTAAATCATACAGTTTTATACAATTTAGATAAAGAAACAATAAATTTGTGAAGAACCGAGAAGACAAAGAACTTAGGCTTGGGTACTAATTAGGGGAGAAACTAAGCAGTTTGTTTACATAGCCTTTTCAGCCTTATCTCCGTCTTTTCACCACCTGGTGCAGGCAGGGTACCTTCCACATGGGAGGTTTATTTCCTTCCTTCAGGGGGACAGAGAGGAAGGTCAGAGGGTCCTTCTTGCATCAGCTGTTTTTTGAGAACTTTAATTCAAAATAACCAATATGCCATTTTGGAATATTTTACAGTGGCCTGCCCTGAGCCCCATCAGGGTTCATTTTTATTTTTATTATTCATATAAAAGTACCTTTATATTTGCATTACTATAGGGCTTTTTAATAACACTTCTTTAATTTGGGTGGCCCTAATTTTTCTCTCCTGTTTTTGTGCGTAATCTATGTTACATCAAATATGGATATGTGGATGCCTAAAAGCTATACTAGCTGGAACACAACTTGATGTTTTGTTAATTTTTGCTTCGCTTTGCTTCATTGAATTATAGAAAATTTAGACCCAAAGGATATTAATAATATAGTTCACTTTCTTATATTACAAATAAGAAAATACACTCAGGAGATTTAACTGGCTATCCAAGGAGATGTATCTAAAGATGGTGAGCAGATGATATATAACTGAGAACATACTCTGATGGATTTTCCACTATCCTACAGCATCATTCTCCTGAAAGAGTTTTTGTTTGTTTGTTTTTGGGGTTTTTTGGCTGATAGGAATTTCTCTTGGTTTCAACAAGATCAGTCAAATTATTTCACTGAAGCTTTCAAACTTTGCGAAAGTCATAATACATGACTATTTGGACACACATTTCTACAAAGTTTAGTTTGATGATAAGACTATGACCACCAGAATTCAAGGCAGCTGAAATGAGCACTTTCGTAATATTCAGAATGTCACCTCATAAAGCCACTGGTTCAGAGAAGACTCTATATAAATAACTAGAATACAATGTCACAGCTCTGAGGAATGAGACATTTGCTTACATCCAGTAACCTCTTATCACAAAGAATAAAACCAAACCTGTGGACATGTGAAGGAGGTACTTTGATGTAGGCTAAGTTTTAAATCAATTAGATGTTCATTTCTACAAGATGTTCGAAAACTGGCTCAATAGGCATGACCAAGTTCTAGCAAAATATAGGGAGTATCCAGAGAAATAACAGAAAATAAAACATCATTCTAGACGACTTTTTAAAATAGTAATTCTTAATGTCTAGGCCCACCAGAGACTTGAAAATAATAAGCACATTCTCTTTAATATTTGATTGTATGTAATGGTTTTATCATGCTAAAGCTCTCTACCTTCCAACTTGCCAGTTTATGAAAAATAATATTCACAGAAACAGTGCTGTTATACCATTTATTTCTTATGAGGAGATTTGACAATTTAATTTCTGTTTAATACCTTATACTTTACTCTTAATTATGACCAATGATACTTATATCTATTTGTTAAATAACAAATTTATCTGCTTGAGCTCCAAATTGAGTTGGAAAATATTGCTCTTGCAGCTTTCTTGTTTATTTCTTGTTTCTTTTTCTGGAATGAGTGATCAAATAATTTATACAAACTACTGTGATTTCCCTCATTAGTCTATATTCACCATTGAAATCACTAGAATTTCAATGGTAATGAATTATTTATGCTTAAGTAGAAGGTATGGACATGTAATTGGAGTTCTTTTTTAAGTGGCTCATGTATATTTAAACCTTAGGCTAATTTTATGTCATTTAATATTTATTAATTATTTCTAATTTAGACCTTAAAAGTTCCAGAAATGATGGAAGATGGCTCACAATAGGACACACTCACACACATGCACACACATATATATGTATATGTGTGTGTGTGTGTATATATATATATATATATATATATATATATATATATAAAGTGCATGTATATACTAGTAAACTAAAATATAAAAATAAAAGTAATATAATGCCAGAGGGGAGAAGTTAAATATTAAGCATAAAATTGGGGGGGAGAGGGGAGAATGTGACCAAAAGCTATTCTAATTGAATATTCAGTTTAATTTTGATTTTTACTGTAAGCAAGGTGAAAAAGTATGTATAGCAATTTCATATCAAGGGTTCTCCCACCAGTATGGACATTTTTCTAAGCAACTATAGGCATAAAGCGATTGCCAGGGCACATTAGTTGGATGAAATCTCAGGCAGGAAATATCCAGGGGCAGGTTCTCCTGCATGGATGGGCTGTGAGGCAACATACCCAGCCATGTTCTTATGACCACCAGTAGAAACTTCCTTCATTTGTATTGATTAGTCACTACCCACTAATTTGAATAATCCCAGGCTATTATTATTATCACACACAGTGGAACCTCGATTCCCAAACTTAATTCATACTGGAAGGCTGTTTGAGAAGCAATTTGTTCAAAATCCAAGTCATTTTTTCCCATTAGAAGTAATGGAAATTAAATTAATTCATTCCAGACAGTCAAATGATTCCCTGTTTTAACCTTTCTTATGTACAGTACATGTCTAGTGTACTGTTTAATCTATAAACAAACACTTCTTTTCTTAAATTTATCAAGCCACCTCCTACTAGTCTTAAAGGAATCACTTTCAGCACTCATTCCAGGTGTGTCTTTCAGGTCAGCTTGTGGCATCTTTGCTTTTTCACATATCACTGCCTCTGAAATACTGTAAACCAGCTAACTGCTTTTTGTTTATCCAAATCAACAACAGTTTTTCTACCTCTTCAGTTGTCTGTGATTATTGTTTCTTTCACACGCTTGGCAACATTAGCACTCTTGATGGCCTCTTTATGTTTTAGGACTGTGCTAAATCATCTATTCCACCAGCAACAAAAGCAAAAAAACACAAAATATTCACAGCACAATTTCCTGAGATGTTAACAATGCAGGGTTTAGTGGTGAAATGACTCCCACTCTCTCTTTTGTTTGTTGCCTGAGAGATGCTTTTTGTCATGTTGATGTATCAACATGAAAGTGTTGTCAGGTTGAGAACCGAAGTTTTATTCCACATCTGAGACATTTTTTCCACGAACAACTTGACCTAGAATTGAATTGTTCAAGATGAGACACGATCGAGAACAGACATTTGACTGTAGTAGTAATTGTTATTTATTGAACCTGTTCTGTGCCAAGCACTGTAAAAAAGTGCTTTATAAATCTCATGTAAAAAGGAGCCCTATAATCCATGTTTTTACTGTGGTAAGGGTTCAGGACTAACAATCTCTAGACAACATATATCAGTGTTCATTAGCCAATCCATTTTGTTCAATAGAATCAAACACTCTGAGTGCAGTCAGAAGAAAAGGAAAAGACCAATTTATTACATGTAGTGGATTAAAAATGTGTGAGAGAGAATTAAACAGTCCCCTTTCCCATCCCCACCATAATCACAAGGGAGATGATGCCTTTATGACCAGATATTCTTCCCTAGGTCAATGCAGTATTGATTTTAATGAGCTTACGATGGCAAAATTTGACTGTTGTAGGACCTCCACTTCAGTCACATATTCATGCTATGGATAAACCATAGGTGGAGGTGAGTCTCAGAGCATGACTTAAATATGCACAATGTGGGTTATAACAGACCCTTTTCCTGACGAGGGCCCAGAATGGTCTCTTTCCAGCTCTGGTCCACAGCAAGAATAGCTTCTCAAAAGGTCCTCTCTCTAAAAGTTACTTCATCTGAAATAAGAAGTTTATTGTGCATTTGGCCTAACTACAGAACTTCCTTGTATTTTTCAACTGAGCCAGGATTGTTCCTACTTCAGTCCTTTGCAACCCATCTTCTCTCTGGCCAGACAAGTCTTCCCTATGATAGTCACATGACTCATTTCCTCATTTCTTTCAAATTACCTAAATTTTACACTCTAAAAGTAACCCGAAGTTTTTTGTTAATTAGCAGTCCTGGCGTTACCGGGGAAAGGAAGAAAAGACCTCGATTCTTGTCTTCTTGAAGGAAAGATTTCAATCAAGAGACAAAGTGTAGAAAAGAAAGCAAGAATTTATTGGCGGCAGCAAAAATATACTTAGGACAGTGAGACAAGGAAGGGCATAGACCATGCAACAGGAGAGACTAGGCTGGGCTGCCTTGGCTCACTGCGAAGTCAGGGAGCGAGAAGAGGCCCTTTGAGAGAGGTTCAGGGGGTAAGCCCGGGAGGAGCTGCCTCTGCCCATTGTTCCCTGGTTGCAAATCTCAGGGGATCCCCTCAGAGGGGAGAAGATAGTGCTGGCATGCTCCTTTGGGGGCATGGGGGAGGAGAGCATGCTGGGCCCTTTGTCCTGAACATATTTAGCTCTTGCTTGCAGGTGGAAATCTTAGGGGAGGTCTCAGGGGAGTGTCCAATAGAATATTCATCAGCTTTCCAGGTGCGCTCTTTCAGAGTTGTGATCTGCACTGATTGGTTGGTGCCAAGGCAGGAAGTCATTTGTCAATGTAGCTGGTCCTGAGGCAGCCACAGTGTCACTTGTCTGGTTTTGCTGCTTTTCTGGGCCTGGAGCTGAAATACATCTGAGACCTAGATGTTATCTTTAGGGAGGAAAGCTCAGGGGGTCTAAACTGCAGGACTAGTGATATACTGGGGGAGTATATGTTACCCTGGGGACAAGGTTCTTGTTTTCCCAGTTTTGCCACTTGCTAGGTGGGTTTCTGTACTTTAGTTTCTTCAGTACCTGGGTTTCTGTATCCTGGTTTCTGTACCTGGCCTATCTAACACAGACCATTTACTTTCAAGCGTCCTTGGTTTAGGAAAGATAAGATTTACTAGATGGTCACAAACTGCTATTTAACAATCTGTCTCAGTTTCCTTGTTCTACTTGTCCTGGAATTTTCCTGGCTTTTACTATGTTATAACACTGTGACTCTATCACCTTGGCTATTATTTTTCATAATAGAACTTGTTGCTATTTGGCATTGTATTTTTACTCTGACTACCCCATCAGGAATTAAAGTCCCTGAGGGCCAGATTTTGTCATTTTGTTTTGTTTTTTTCCATGCCCAGAAGAGTGCCGGGCACAAAGTTGGCACTCAGTAATTATTACTTAAGCAAATAAATCTTATTTATTATAGAGATAAAATCTATTAAACTAAAAAAATATATATTTTTAACTGGTCAGTATTTGTTTTAAACCACTGGATTTTTTTTTTTTTTAAACATACCTTTATTGATTTCAGAGAGGAAAGGAGGGGGAGAGAGAGATAGAAACATCAATGATGAGAGAGTCATTGATCGGCTGCCTACCCCACAACCCGGGCATGTGCCCTGACCGGGAATCGAACCCCGATCTCCTGGATCCTAGGTCGATGCTCAACCGCTGAGCCACGCCTGGCTGGGGAAACCACTGGATCTTGAGTATTAGTATGTTACTCATTTTCTTTTTCAAGTGTGTCCGTGTTGGGACAGGGAAGCATGTCCTTAAATTTATTAGGCCTATTGTAGAAACCAGGAACTTGAGATTCAGATCTAGCAGTCCTCCCACTGCCTCAAATGTAGGCTGCCCCTGGCACTTCCAAGGTTTAATGGCAGAAAAGAAGATAGTTACAGCACAAAAAACATCTTGCTTAACTCTAACAGCACTGACACTCTGGGCTTGGGGATGTTTAAGACTAACTGCTCTTTAGGGAATGGTTGTGGTTTCTTCAGACACCGCTCCTTCACTGCTGGGGATCTCTCACTTCAGATACAGATACGTTAATGCAGGCAAAGCTTCCCCGATGGCTACTTACAGATCTCTGCCATCCCAGCTCTGCTCCTCATAGAATATCATCTAAATTGGGATCTTAATCATCCCTCTGGGCAGCCCTCTTGAGTCCTCTTTTCAATCACCCTTGCTCAGCTTTGAGAATAACTGGACAGCTACTGTTTCTCACTTTTAAGTTTTGTCAGGAGTAGGACCAGCCTTCCTGCTGCAGACTCCAAGTAACACAAGTAAAGATGTTTGAAAGTTCTCCCTGAAGCTTGTCCAAATCCACACCCGGGGAAAAGGTGAAATATATTTTAGATTTCTGAAAATTCCTGGAGTCTTACTTTCCAAATCCCCCTCTCCAAGCCCCACTGCCATTGCATCTGCCCTCGAAGTGTGCCCTAATTGACTCTGAGTTGTGCCAAGAGAATCCACTCATACCAAAACCTTAGTGAACCATGTAGCCTTTATTCAGGATTTTGTAGGGTGGCAGAGGAAATATTAAAATCGGACCACTGGCAGTACCTTATCAAACCACATTGTGCACCATACATAAACCTTTCTCTGTCATGCAAAGCAATTTGAGTTTCTCTGACTCCTGCTCCCAAATTTGCCTACATAAGATTAAAATTTCTCAGCACAATAAAGTCCATTTCTATAAAAAGGATCCATCCTTAAGAGTAAGCAGTCATGTTTATAAACATCAGAGTTCTTTTCTTGCATAAATATATATATGTATGTGTCTATATGTCTGTTTACATTAACAGAAAGAAGTACATGATGGGCTTCCTTGCATTTTAATTTAAATAATGCAGAAAATACAGAAATGTCTACCTCAGCCCCCACACCATGTCTTAGATTTGATAACTTTAGGATCCTGGTGTATTGCCAAGTTTTTCTGGGTTAATGCAGAAAAACTTACATATACGGGTATACTCATGCGTGCAGTTTTCACATAAATATAATCATGTGAAACACATTGGCCTGCAAGTTGTTGTTTTGTCCACTAACAATACGTCACCAACATCTTTCTGGGCAGTACATACACCTGTTTGTTTTTATGACTATAGAGTATTCCCTTTCATGAATGCAGTGTAACTGACCTAGGCCAGCGATTTCCAACAGATGAACCACAAGAATTTTTAAAACATGCAGGACCTGACTATTTAGTCAGGGGCACTGACTTCTTTTCCCTTAGATTGTTAAATAAAAAAATGACAACAGCCAACACAATAGCTGTCCAGTGTGAAAAAATAAAAATTATACTTTTTTTTATCAGATTGGGGAAAAATATTTTTTGGTGTGCTGCAGGATTTTAGTAATTAGTTTACATGTGTCATGAGATGGAAAGGGTTGAAAAGTGCTGATTTAGGTTATACTTGCCAAGCCTCCCCAATCCCTACCACAGTTTTTCCAATCTTTGATATCATCCAATCTGTGATGAGCACATCTTTTTCAAAACTTTTTTTCTATGTTGTCTTTATTTTTCCAATGAACTTTAGAATAACTTTGGAAGTCAAAGAAAAATAAATGTCCCACTGACATTGGCATTATTAGATATGTAGATATTAATTGGGGGTTAAATTATCATGATAAAATATTGTCTTTCCATTCAGGATCATGACATACGTTTGCATTCATTCATGTTCAGGTTGTTTGTTTGATTGACCCCAAAAAGTTTTGTAGTTTTTTCTTAAATCTCAGACATAAATCATAGTAAATGGGTGCTAACAGGTGTCCCAGGAAGTTTTGCAACTCAAACCATAACCTAGTTTCTAGATAAAAAATAAATTAAAGTTGTCTTTGTGTTTCTAATTTTCAAATAATTTCAATTATTAACATTAGCTTTGAAGTGACATCAATTTTTCATTGCCAATAATATGCTCAACAATTCAATAATCTAAGTTTTAAGAATGTATTTTTTAAAAAATGTATTCTCCCTCCTCTCCGGAAAGTGCAATAAAGCTATTAAAATTTTGAATGAAATGTGTCATCTAATATATGTACAGTTTTTATCCTTAATTGATTGATTCCATGAAACAAAGTTTGCTTGTCAGTGTTAGAAGTCCTAAATATTTCTTTTAAATATTGAGTCTTCTGGCAGGGGGAAGTTGAGGAGTGGTGGTGGAGGTATTGAGCAAAAAAGGAAAGAAAGAGAAAGAACTCGTGGACAAGGACATCAGTGTGGTGATTGTGGGGGGAAGGGGGTAGGTGGAGGTGGAAGAGGGTATGGGGAATAAAGAGTGATGGGGAAAAAATTAAATAAATGAATGCAAAAAACTTGTGTCTTCTTAATGAAGTCAGTGTCCATGAAATGTCAAGAAGGGCACTAATAAAAATTGGTCTTACTTTTTTTAATTATCTGTGTTTTCTATTATTGTTTACAAAAAATACTTATGTAGAGGAACAAGGTGGCCATTCATATCTTCACTTTGTGGCAAGATTCTTTTTCCCCCATTGAGTCTTTTTCTGGCCTCTGGATTGTTGCTTTGGGAAATTTATCTGAAATGAACTTGACTAGAGCAGAAAAAGGTAACTGCAAACCTAGATTAAGTTTTTTCTCCTTGTACCTACCTCCCTGGAAATCCAGATAATCTACATAATTATCTGAAATAATCTAATAATCTATATAATTATTTCAGATCATTTTCATCAAATATTTTGTGTTCATATGGAACGTTTATTTCCAATACTCCTAGGAAGATATTGTGTCATGGACCAGCTAGAACTGTCAACCATCAGTACAGGAAACAAGTTATAAAAGAAAATTGACTTATACATGAAACTCTAAATGTGTACACCATACACAGATGCTAAGAATTCTACTACATAATCTTAGTACTTAAATGGTCTATTAGTCACATTTTGGTGGGAAAACATAAATCATACTACTTGTTTTAACAGAAAGGGCTTTAATAGAGGGATATGAATACTCAGAAACACTGGTTATGGGCTGGGAGACCAAAGGTCAGGGTATGCCATTGCTGGCTTTTGGGAAATCAGAAAGTGTAGAGATTCAGGAAAGTGTCCATGAAGCTCTCAGTTGCCTACAGCACTGAGGCAGACGTCTCGAGGAAGTTCACCAAGAAGATGCTGCAAACCTTATATCTACAGTTCGCCAAATGTTTCACCTACTGCTGCCAAAAGAAAAAAGAAAAATCAGTTCTGTCCTTCAAATTTCTCCCGACTGACCCCTTTTGGAATTAAATTTAAATCATTCAGCAAAGAAGTCTGGGAAATGTAGTTTTCAGACTTTGACCATGAGACAAAGGAGGACCTTAGCATGAATCACAGCATGAATCCTAAGGTTGTAGCTTCCCGCTGGAGGCCTATAATACACATAGTTATTTCAGGTTTGGTCAATGCTCTGTGATTTTCAGCTTGATCTACACTCATCTAGATGCCCTACTTTCCTCCTTACAAAAATCCTAAACTAATGCTTCCTCAATAGGAAGCCCCTGTTGGCATTCCCCTTTTAGACTTAGAAAATGGTGTTAGAGCCCTGGCCAGTGTAGTTCAGTGGTAGATCGTTGGCCTCGGCACCAAAGGTTCAAGGGGTTCAATTCCCAATCAAGGATGCCTACCTGGGTTGCAGCTTCGTTCCCTGGCCCCAAGGGAAGGCAACCTATCAATGTATCTATCTCACAATGATGTTTCTATTGTTTCTATGTTTCTTTCTCTTTCTCTCTCCCCCTCACTCTCTTCCACTCTCTGTAAAACATCAATGGAAAAAAATGTCCTTGGGTGAAGATAAACAAAAAAAAAAGAAAGAAAAAAGGAAAGAAGAAAGAAAGAAAGAAAAAAAGAAAGAAAGAAAGAAAGAAAGAAAGAAAGAAAGAAAGGAAGGAAGGAAGGAAGGAAGGAAGGAAGGAAGGAAGGAAGGAAGGAAGGAAGGAAGGAAGGAAGGAAGGAAGGAAGGAAGGAAGGAAGGAAGGAAAGAAAGAAAGAAAGAAAGAAAGAAAGAAAGAAAGAAAGAAAGAAAGAAAGAAAGAAAGAAAGAAAGAAAGAAAAAGAAAGGAAAGAAAATGGTGTTAAAAACCCTTTAACAACTTGCCCAGCAGAGCTGATTTATATCCTCTGTACTTTCATTTCATCTATTATGATAGTGGGAGAACACAGAACAAAACTTGGCCAGCACTTCCCCTAACAACAGCCAATTAATATAGCTTCATTCCTCTTGGGTCACATTTCTATACAAGAAGGTTAATGTGTTTCCAAGTAGAGCTAGGTGGTTTCGGATAACTGAAACTCTGTCAATTTCATTGACTCGTTCATGGAATTGGTTTAAATCTTATAGAGTACTCTGTATCTTTAAAGGCTAATTTGACTATTTGCAGATGAACTTCATGTGGTTTTCAAAATATATTATCCGTCTCCATTTCAGTGAGCCTAGAAGTTTGTGTAATCCTGGATGGGTTCCAGCAACATCATTATGAGTGGCTACCAGAATCAAGATCCAAAAACTTTAGGCAGCAAATTTCCATTTATACCCCCTAATTTTCAGTTCCAGATTCCTAAAAGTGACTTCATATGAATTCTAAATATTTGTTAATATTAAAATCTGCACTATAATAAAAAAAACTTTGTCCCCGTTATTTTTCTCTTCTTTATAGTGGAAAAAAAAAAAATGAACAATTTAGGCAAACTGCTGGCATGGAAAAATCCAGAAATGCTGACACAAACTAAAAGAAAAAAGTTACAATGTTAATGTTATCTAGTTTTAATAATTTAAAGAAAACTTCCAATTGAATCATTAATTATCCAGTTTTTAATTTCCTACAATAATGATTTTCTAAATTTGGTGATACATAAGAATATATTCTGTCTCTCTCTGAACTTTGTGGTCACAACTATGGTTTCATTAAAAACTGTATTAGAGAAGATGTTAAAGATATCAAGAATCATTTGTGATATAGTGATATGTAGAGCAGGTTTCAAAAGAATATATTCAAACCCAATTTTTATTAAAAAGGTAAAAGGATGAATTGTATTTTTAGAAAATCATTAGCTATCTCTGGCCAGTGATATTATGATTGATTCTAATATTTCTGTCTGTTTTCTGCCTTTTCCTATATTACTTTTGTTATTAAATATACTTGTTTTCAAATTTTAAAAGTCTTCATTTGTAAGTTTTCCCCAGAAGATCAAATAATCCTCTCCCCTTAAATTTACATACTACAATTGATTTTTTACAAAAGTACAATGACATTTCTATGGAAAGGGATCATCTTTCCACAAATTATGCTGTAACAATTGTATATACATCGGCAAAAAATGAACTGTGATTAATACTTTACACTCTATACAAAAATTAATTCAAAATAAATTTTAAATGCTAAGTCTAAAATTATAATACTCTTAGAAGGCAACATTGGAAAAAGAAATTCTTGTGACTTTGGGTTAGGCAAGGATTTCTGTGACATAATAGCAAAAGCGTAATCCATTATAAAAACCAAATTGATAAGTTAGACTTCATCAAAATTTAACAATCTTACTTATTAAAGGAATGAAAAGCCAAGTCACAGATGGGAAGGGAATATTTGCAAATCATATATCTGATAAACAACATATAAAGAACTCTTAAAACTAACAAAAAGCAAACAACAAAACAAAAAGCTGGGCAAAATATTGAACAAAAATTTCACACACAAAAAGATATATAGATAACAACTAAGGACATGAAAATATGTTTAACATTATTAGTCATTAGGAAAATGTAAACTAAAAGTATAATAGTAAGCAACTACAAATCTATTAGAATTAGTAAAATTAAAAGTCTTATCATACCGATTTTGGGCAAGAATGTGAAAAAAGTGAAACTCTAGGAATGTAAAATGACACAAACATCTTGGAAAACAGTTTTGCAGTTTCTTATAATGTTAAATATATATTTATCATATAACCCAGCCATTTTTCCTGCCAGGTATTTACTAAAGAGAAATGAAAGAATATATCTGCTAAATGTTTGTACACAAATATTTATAGAAGCTTTATTTGCAATAGCCCAAAACTGCAAAAAAAAAAAACAAATGTTCGTCAACAGGTGACTAAATAAACAAATCATGGTATAGCCAATACTGTATATAAAACAGATTACTACTTCACAATAAAATGGAATGAACCATTGATACACACATGCAGCAACATGAATGAAACTCAAAATAATTATGCTGAGGTAAATGAAGCCAAACAAAAAATACACACTATGCAATTCTATTTACACCTAATCCTAGAAAATGCTAATTAACTTAAAAGTAACATATAGCAACAGAAAGCAGAAAGTGGTTGCCTTGGGATATATGAGCTGGGAGGGCCAAGAAGGGATAACCAAAGGGCATGAGCAACTTTTGGAGAGATGGTGGATATATTTATCTTAATTTTAGTAATAGTTTACAGATATAAACATACCAGATATACATCAAAACTTACCAATTTGTATACTTTAAATATGTGCATTTTATTATGCCAATTACACCAGAATACATTGTTATATATGTATACCCCTCAAAAAGGGAATTCACGCTGTAATAGTTATCTATCACTATGTAACAAATTCCCCCAAATCTTAATATCTTAAAACAGCAAACTTATTACCACATGCACTTTCTGGGTGTGGCAAATCTGGGAATGGCTTAGCTGGATTGTTTTCTCTTGGGGTTTCTCATGAGGTTATAATCAGGATGGCAGACAAGACTTAGTCGTCTGAAGGCTTGGCTGTGCCTGGAGGATGCCCTACTAAGAGGGTTCACTTACTTGGCTGTTGAGAGATGGACTCAGTTCCTTTCCACCGGAATCTCACCATAAAGCTGCTCTTGGATCTTCTAGACCCAACGATGGGCAGGAGGGAACAAAAATGAAGCCATTGATCCTTAAGAATAGTCTTGTCAGCAACATACTATTACTTCTGACATATTCTATTGGTCACACAGACTAACCCTGATACCCTGTGGGGGACAACTACAAAGGGCATAAACCCCAAGAAGTAGGAGTCACTGGGAGCCATCTCGGAGCCTGGCTATGACAAACGCTCATTGTAGACTAGGATAGAATTTAAGTTGAAAAATGAAATCAAAGTTAACAAGTATTACAAGTATTTCGCAAATGATCTCATGCCTACTCTCTCACATTTTTTGCCACTTGGTACTTTATGGACACCCTTCTTTGTGAGTATGAACTGGTTCATATACATTTGTTTCATCTTTTTTTTTAAACAAGCTTTATTGAGATATAATTAACATAAAATAAACTACATATATTTAAAGTTTAATAAAAACTTTACATGCTTATTTTAAAAATAATAAACTGACCTATTTCAATAATTAAATTCTGTTCCTTTTCATACCTTCTGCCTAATAAATCTGTATATGACAAGAAGCATTTGAATTATGAGATAAGAAGTTAGGTATACTTTAGACTTACCATTTTTCTTCTAGTTGTGTTAGACCTTCCTGGGTTCCTTTGTCTTATGGGAGGCTTTGGAGATTATATGTTTGGAGCATTTGAGATCAACAAAAGATGAAGGGTGATTACAACTTCAGGGCAGAATGAAAGGACAGGAAGAACCTTGGGTCTGTTATATCCCTTCCCACTATGCAAGCAGCTGGCAATGAGATTTTTAAGGAGTAATCATTCCATTAATAGTATTTATTCAGCCTTTTAGACATTTAAGGTAGTATTATAAGAATTTATACGTTTTTAAGAAAAGATATCATGCATATGAATGTAAACAAGAAAAATATTTAACCTCACTACATAACACAATCTTCATAATGAATTAAGCAACAAGCAATAAACCTTTCTAAGAATAGACTAAAAGGAGTATGAATTTGCAAAGTGGCTTAATTGTCCTGGTGTTTGTATTATTTCAACTACAAAATGGTGTTTACAAAAGGCTTTAAGATTTAATATAATATTTAATATTTCTAAATTAAATATTTATGATTCTACAGGAAATTTTTTACTTTCTTCTTTGCAATTTAATTTATTATAATGAAATGTTTTCAGAAATACTCTCTTGGATATTTAAAATTGTTTAAAAATGCACAGCTTATCAAGACACTCTTCAGACCAATACGGAGAGCTAAAGAGAGATGGCCTGGAAGCTGGGTGGGGGGAGCTTACCACTCTGCCACCAGGGCTGACGCACTGCAGGTGCCCAGGATCTAAGGATCCAAAGGACCAAGGTTAAGAGGGCTGACATCAAGCTTAGCTCCACAGCAAACTCCGGCAAATCACTTAACATTCATTCCTCATTTTCCTTGCTTGTACAATAGAGTGTTTCTGATAGATCCTATTCACTGGAACTTCTCATTGTAATAGAAATTCAAATGAAACTGGCAAAACCAAACAAACTAAAGCGGTTGGCAGCAGAATTCATTAACGCAGGAGCTCCTGCTTCTCTGTATATTGGAAGCTTCTAGTACCCCCGTTGTCCATCTTCTTTATCTGGAACCGACTGAAAAGTCCCCAAAATACCTCTGCTTCTATCACATGTCTGTCCATAGTCACTGAGGCCAGGGGCATGCAGTCTTCAGCTAAGCAAGGCCTGTGTCATGCACCTGCCCTTTAATGCTGGTCCCACAAGGGACAAAGCCCATGGAAAGGGGGCCCTTAGGAAAAAAGATTTTCTGACCTAAAAAGAGAAAGGGGTGCTGGACACATAAAAACAGCCTATGGCCCTTACAGGGATCATAGGATGACTAGTCTTCCACATTTTAAAGGTGATTAAATGCTTGGGTCCTGACTTGAGTACTTCACACCTACTAAATCATCCTTATTAAGTGATCCTTCTCGGCGGGGACTCCATAGCTCACCTGTAAAGGTCAATCATGTCAAAACACCAAGAGCAGCCATTAATTATCTTATGGCGTGATGTTGTTGAACTGAAAACAGAAACCCTGAAGTACCCATGTGCATTTAGAAAAGCTTTAGAAAGTTGCTCTGCATTTTCACTCCTCTTATCCCAGACACAATCCCCAACACCGTGTTCTCAACTGCGCTTGATTAACGCTGTGCTTTTACTGCATCTTTGTTTAGTTCAAACCAACCACACCACACACTTAGGGCTGCTTCCCAGCAGTGTCTCCAGCAACAACACTCCAGCCTACACAGCGGTTCTCCAAATTGTGACCAGATGAGAGAGGAAATCCAGCCCAGGAGACCAAGGTTTATGTTTTGCTAAGACCAAAGTTAGCCAGAAATCACTTTTGAAAATACAGGCTATCTGCTTCAGTTAATTTAGAATCAAGTTCTATGTGTTTTGAGTATGTAAGTGCTAAACATTGTAAAGGAGGTTTATAAAGTGTAATTGAAGTACATGCCTAGTTAAAAAAAAAAAAAAAGTGTAGCCAAAAAATCAGAAGAGATGAGAGAATTCTGGAAGCTCAGTCAGGTCGTGTTTTGCTGAGAAACATCATCCATGGAACCCAATCTAAAAATCGATTCAGGCGTATTTGTCAGGGTTGTTTTCTTTTCTAAAACTTGGAGCGGCTTAATCAGTCTTCAAGTGTATGAAGGGTTGCTATGAAATTGAAACTTATTACTTTTTCCCTTAACATGGTAAATTGAATGAAATAAAGTAGCATTAAATTAAGTCAGAGGCAATTTAGGTTGGACATAATGAAGAACTGCTTGGCTATCAGAATTGTCACACCGCAGAAACCCTCCAAGGGAAGGCTGGGAACTCTTTGTTCATCATGGTGGTCACACACAAAAAGGGGGGGGGTGGGGGGACAGGAGGGATAGTTCTCTCAGCTGAAATGGTTATCTCTGCTCCACAAGTAATTAGTGTCACTTCTGTTGCATTGATTGTCGCTGTCACCCTTTGTCTCATTCATTTATCTTTGACAAGGAAGACCCGGCATTAACTATGACCGCAAGATTTCTAAACCACTGCCCAGAAAAAGATGGAAAGAAATGGCCTGCAGCTGGGAGCAAGATCTCCAGGGCTGCTGATCCTCCCACATGTTGTGTAACTTAATAAGTCCAAATCTGAGGCATGTGGTGAAGCCAGACAGTTGTATAACTTTGGGACCACATGGCTGCATCCTGTCGCTCTTTGTGGAGTGAAAGTAATACCAGGTCAGAAAATGAGCATATGGCGGGAAGGAGACATGTCCCTCCCTGCTCTGGGACTGGAGTCAGTATTGTTTGGATAACAAAGCAGAGACTTGGTGGGGCACTCCTCAGTTAGAGATGGGTCAGGAGGAAACAGGCTCATTAAAGAGACAAGTGGCTCAAAAGACCTTCCCACGCTGGCTGTGAACTTTCCTTTCTGTTTTAAGGCTCTCCTTAAACCAGAAGTTCAAGTCTGGGCGTGCGCGCCAACAGGGCTGAGGCCTCAAACCCTAAAGGCAGCGGGGAGAGGGGTCGCTCCACCACATCCCATGGATTGTCTCCCTTAGGGAAGCAGATCTTCTTACCTAAGAGGAGAAAGGGGTGCTGGAGACATAAAAACAGCCTATGTCCAGTACAGGGATCATAGGATAAAGAGTCCCACGGTCAGCCAAGAAAAAAATGAGACTAATAGAATAAAAGAGACAAACACACAAGGACAGAGAGATCAGGAGTTAACCTAACAGTGATGAGAGCTGGCCATAAATCTTTGAGGGTGAAAAGCCAATCCCCAAATGCGGAGTGAGTAACAGAGTGGAGAAAGCTGAGACCCCATGTCTTTTTCTTTTTATTCTCACCCGAGGACATGCTTAGAGGGAGGAAGAGAGAGAGGAAGAGAGAGAGAAACATCCATCAGTCACCTTCCATTCATGCCCCAACTGTGGATCAAACCCGCAACCCAGGTATGTGCCCTGACCGGGAATCAAACCGGCAACCTTTGGGTGCACAGGACGACTCTCAGCCAACCGAGCCACCCCGGCAGGGCAGAGACCCCCTGTCTTAAAGGGTACATACTGACAGGGCGATTCACTCCTGGGAACCGGGACTGCTGAAGGAGGGGCGGAAAGTAGGGCAGAGCCTGAGAGACTGCAAGGAGAACTGGCTGGCACTTTAGGTACAGAGCAACCCGAGGCTCTGCTCCCCACTGGACCAAAGCAACATCCCCGCCTTCCCCCCTGAAAAAGAGGAGAGGATTATTCCCTGCAGAAATTGTACCAGAAAGGCCCTGCTCAGGGACCTCAGGCACAGATGGAGCAGCAGTGAGGGACAGCACGCAGGCCAGAGCGAGTCCTCCTCGCCCATCCTGACCCTGCGGGTAGCCCGTCAAGGCTGAAGAGCCACTCCGGAGAAAAAGGAAAAAGATTTGGGGATCCCTCAGTATGATAGCCGGCCTGACAGACACGCAGCCTCACTGCCTCAGCTTTGAGCCAGACAGAAGCCAGCAGGCGCTTGAGGAAACCTCTACCTCTAAAGAGAAGACTAACACTCACAAAAGACACCACCATCCAAACAGAGGAAAAAAGACAATGTCTCTAAGAGAAAAAGCCAAAGCAGGAAGCAAAAGCAACTTTAAAATACTAAAATTAGTATCCTTAAAAATAGAAAATGCAAATTCATGACATAAACATGATGCCATTTTTAAAAAGAATAGTGAATGGTTAACAATATGGGAAAACTACCTATAATAGCTGGGAGTTTTAAATTTTTTAAAGGAGTGAGAAGATAAAGAACCTGCATAGTAGGATAAAAAGACAGATGAACAATAAAAAAGAGAAAAAAATATGTTATCCTGAATGTTGAATGAATTTGCTAACCCAGAGTGGCACTCTCCCTAGTATCCTAGTAGGTTTTTTTGTTGTTTTCTTTAACTTGTCTTGGATTTTGGGAGTCCCCAGGGCCATGAGAAAGAAAAACAAACATACAGCAGGCGGGCAGCCTCTTGAAATCACTCAGTCACATGTGAAATAAGCTGCTCAGCAGCTACCTTTTGGCTTAAGGTATCTGCAGGTCTCGAGGAGCCCTTCTGTGAGCACAGCTTTACACGGGCCTCTCATATGCAGAGCCCTCTGCAAACAAAATGCAGTCGCCACTCATATTCAGGAAACATTTTACAGAGATTTGGAACATATCCGCTTGCCCCCGAGAGCACTCATCCTTTGCCTCCCATCCTGTCCTGAAATCTTAGAAACTTATGATTCTTATTATATTCTCGCTTAAGGAACCAAACTTTAGTAGTCAACCTAATGCTTAGGTATTTCTCCCGGGCTGTTTTAGAAGAGAGTTATGTGGATACTGCATGCATAGCTGGGCAAACATAAAAATTGTTTTATAGGCAAGGGGAGTAGCAGTTACTCAATAAATGGCTCTGTTTAATAGATAAGGGAATTATGGTGAAAAGCTGTAATATTATTTATGGAGTAGGCATACTTTTCTTTTTTTTAAATTAACAAAAATTTTTTATTATAATGGAATTTATCATTTCTGTAAAAATGACAGTTATAATTTTCTTATTTCTAAATGACAAGCCCAGAAAAATGACCCCTCCCCAGCAAAGAGTTCAGAACACCTCTCTGAAGAACAGGCCTATTCCTGTCCTCCAAATCCACTGTCCTTGTGAGGAAGCTGGACATACGCACTTTCAGAGGTCTCTCATTTGACTTCTTTGTTTATTAATCATTTTCCCTCTGTTCATATCTTCTTCTTTTAAACGTATTCTTTGTTATTATAAATTAATTAGAGCCAAGCAAATCTTAATTACTGTAACTCACAGAAGTTGCTTCTGTTTCCCTTATTTCCAAATTGTCAGAGAGCCCATCTAAATATATATGTGTAACTTCTATTTAGCATATATAAAATATATGCTAAATTGTTCTTTGGTTAGAACTACTAATTATAATTTCTCTTAAGGCGTTTATTTAATGTACCTTTTTATCACTCTTAAAATACTACAAAATAAAAATAACATAATTTGATAAAATAATTTTAAATCAGAGGCATTTGGAAAGTTTTAATCTTAAAATACTTTTAGTTTTTACTTGTGGGAGGAATGGATAGTGGGAGTTTTTCATTTTTCTTTCCTTCAATTGTAATATTGAGTCTGTAATGATTTCTAATGGCATTAGAGTTGCATATACATAAGACTTTATTCTAATTATCTAAACATGGCCCCCAGAGGTAAATGAAATATTGTAAGAGGCTCATGCTATAAACAAGATTTATGGAGTTTTGTAATTGGGTTTGATACAGAGATCTTAAAAATGCAAGCCTGATCTTTATGCTATCAAACTCTGCAATGCACTTTCTTTGACTTCACAGAAACTTGAGAACATTTCATAACTTACCCCCCCCCCCCCCCAGTTCATTTCTGTGCCTTATTTAACAGCTTCTTTGAAAATCAGAAACTTGGCATTGTTCTTTGCATTTCTGAAAAGAATTTTCCCTCCCACAATTGTTCTTTGGTTAGAAATGCTGATCATGCTTTCTCTAATGAGGTTTTATTTAATGTATCTTTTCATAGCCTTTAAAAGATTTCAAAATAAAAATAAGATCTGACACAAAAATGTAAAAGTAAGGGTTTTTAAAAAGTTTTACTCTCTGGATGGAAGAAATACATCTTTTTTTAAAGATTGTTAAACATTGGCCAGTCATGTTATTGTTTTCCACTTGGGGGCCATCAGTCACGGGGAAGCCAGATTTCCCCTGAATCTGTCTGTCTGCAAACCATTCATATGCCTGGTTTCTTATTTACTTAGTCCATTGCACAGACGGGAATAATCCTCTCTGCTTAAAGAGCGGTGCACGTTTTACCATCAACTAAAAACCCAGAACTGTCTTCTCTAAGACTCTGCCCAGTTTTTAAGATCTTAATCATTGAGGTGCCAGGGCGTAGAGTCCATTAGCCAACTTATAGCCTATAGCTGTGTTTCAAAAGGATCATTTTTATCTATTTTAAAAAAATCCTCACCCAAGGATTTGTTTTACTTTCTTTTTTGATTTTTAGAGAGAGAGGGAGAGAGAGAGAAATATCTATTGGTTGCCTCCCATATTCACCCCAACTGGGGACCAAACCCGAAACCTAGGTATGTGTCCTGACTGGGAATCGAACCTGCAACCTTTTGGTGCATGGGAGCCTGCTCCAACCAACTGAGCCATCCAGTCAGGGCTCATTTTGATCTTTAGACTGGGAATTTTAATACTTTGAAATATATGTAGTTATACTGAGCTATCTAGTTGTACTCACACAAGACTTGAAATATCCTAAATATCCAGCAATAGAGAACTGTTTATATAAAGTGTGTTACGTTCATAAGTAATAAGCCATTATCAGCCATTAAAATAATCCCAAGAATGAATATTAAATGACAGGAAAAGATGTTTAGAATATGAAGTTAAATTTATAATTCAATTACTAAAACTTTGTGCAAGAGAACCCCATTTTTGTGAAAAATTTTACGAATATGTATACATAATGTATATAACACAAAAAAATAAGAGATTAAACACCAAAAAAAGTTAAAGTGATGAAGGAAAAAATGTCTTTTCTTCTTCTTGTACGATATATTTTCTAATGTTTTGCAATGTATATGCATTACTTTGAAATAAAACTGAAAAACTATTTATAACTAATCAATCCTGTATATCTTTATTGGAGGTTTGCAATTTGTTTTGAGTTAGGCTAAAAATGGAGAGGTTCCTGTCTGGAGAATCTGATGAAGACCTGCCTAAAATAGTAGGAGTGGGAGGCGGGCTCTTGCAGATCCTGAGGGGACTGCTTCAACCCACATACATCTCTCCTTGCTCTAAATTTCCAAGCCGAGAAGAAAGAGCTCAACCACACCAATTGGCAAGCATTCAGTCTGGTGTTCTTTCCATCGTCTGTTACAGTTGCCATCTCATTTTCAGTGGGGAGAACCACTAAGTCGGACTGTATCCAAATAGAAAAAAGGATAATGGAATGAAAAAAAAAAAAGAGCTCTGCTGCTATAAATTGCCTCAGCTAGTCTCCCATGGTAGCACAATCTCACCCCCATGTTTCCATCCTCATGCCAGCTCTCTTGTCCCCTCAGCCCCTGTAAGGCTTTATAGTGCCACATAGGACAGTGTAGTGATTCAAGGGTGACCTCTCAAAACTTCACCAGTGTCCAAGTTCAAACCTTCAAGATCTCCTAGTGCCACACTCTGCTCATGTTAGAATCGCCCCAGTGCTAAACCCGGTGTTCCTTACTACGTACACCTGTCCGTAACATTGCACTCAGGTGTCTGTAACCTCCTTTGAGGCTGTGTAGGATGCATCTTCGGTATTCCTGATGATGCTTCACTGAGTTCTTTGCTCGTTTTAGACATTCAGTAAGTTCATGTTCAAGAGAGGACAGACAGACAGGCTTTGATAGTGGATACTGATGCAGTATGAGCTGGCAAGGCCTTCTCCTAAACCAAAAAAAGAATAGTATTTATTTGTATTTGATGGTTTGAAGTTGTCCAATAAATGATATTCCTTTCTCCAACACATGCTGAGACCTACTGAAGGAAGCTAAGAAAACAGAGGTGAAGACATGTTAGAGGGCCTGGATGGCCACACGGGGCATGTTAATACTGCACTCCAGGGCGAGGCAGACTTCTTGCAGGCCAGAGAGGCAGCCACACCTAAGGGGCATCCAAAGGGTTCAGTAAACCAGTTCAACTGGAAGAGAACTTGAGGCGGAAGTCTTCTGCATCAGTGATGGTCAAACTTCACTTTGCTTAAGAACCACCTGGAAACTAGTTTAAAAATCAAATTGGTAGGTTCCTACTGCCAAGAGGTTGTGATTCAGTTGTCTGCACATTTTGAGATAGGGCTCTATATTCTCTCAGGGAACAGAACTGGTATAATAAGGTATCAGATAATGCAGCTGAACACAGTATTCTCTTTTTTCACAGGTG
The DNA here is from genome assembly GCF_054644295.1 of Miniopterus natalensis. Lineage (NCBI taxonomy): Eukaryota > Metazoa > Chordata > Mammalia > Chiroptera > Miniopteridae > Miniopterus > Miniopterus natalensis. The sequence continues at coordinate 51,684,479 of NC_142082.1, read as the reverse complement.
GGGCTGTCACTTCTAAGAGCAAAAGTATACACAAAATTCAATAAGTAATTTGTAACAATAAACTAATCATTACAAGTTGGCAGAGATGAATATGTAGCCAACCAGTCAGGTGCATAGTGCTTCTCGAGGGGCGTTGTTATACCAAGTGGCAGACCACACGACTTGGCTGGGAAAGGAACAGCATCTGCATCGGGACACCCTGGGGACACTGATGTGAGCTTTGGCTTGAGAAACACTGGGCCACAGAAGACGCTTTTTGGTCATGTGGCCATAGTAAGACCTCTGGAAGCCATATAGATCCCGTGGGGCTGTTTTCCTTCAGAGAATTGATTTTTCAGCCTGACATCATTAGCCATCTTATTTAGGACACATTAGCTACATAAAAGTAAAGTATTAATTTCTTCAATATTTCCAAGCGAAAAGGCAGATTTTTAAAAAAACACTTCTCCCATTCCCTCATCTACATGGAACTACCGTGGAAAAGAGATGAGTGATGACAAGGACGAAGCTGAAGGTCACTAATAAATGGCAGTGAAGAATTCTCCCAGACTCAGTTCCCAGAGGACACATTTAGTGCTGGTGATGACACAACTCTAATGTTATTATCATCCCAAGTACACTGAGCTCCTTTGCTCTTCCCACCTGCCAGTGAGAAAGAGTTACTAATATCGAACTGATAAAGTAAAAGCTGTTTTTTGTTAAAAGTGAAATGTTTTAAAAGAAACATAAAGTATTTTTATTATTATAAACATATTTGAACAGGTAAAAGCAGGAAACTAACATTTATTGTGTCTAATTCCTGCTTTGTGCAGATATAATTATGATCCATTAAAGAAAATGAGGAGTTAAATATCCCAGGTATTCATTGGGACAATCAATTATACTGATTGTAACAATGTAGCAATTTGCCGATTCTTTTCTCATAGGCATTAGTCATGCCATAGTGGCTAACCTTTAAATTACTGGCACGTGTTTCTCTTCATAATTGTTCCCACTAAAGATAAAATGCTGGCTAATTTCAATAGCAGGGAAGAGCAATTAGAAAATTAAAGAATCTGTCTATTCATACTTTCATTTCAAAGCCCTATGTTAGTTTCAGTAATGTTTTGTTTTGATCAGAGCATTTAGCAGATGGCTCTATTTTATAAGAGACAAGAGTACATCTAAAATGCCAACACATTTATGAAATTCAGCTCTAAGTTGCACTAATTAATGTCTGTTAACAAGGTATAAATTTTTAGTTAAATACTTATTTGATCTGAACAAAATTATTATTAATTTAGCCCTCATCAAAGCTTTTTTAGTTATGGTAGCAGAAAGCCATTCCAACTAGTAGAAGTAAAAAAAAAAAAAAAAAAAAAGAGTTTTGGGAGAGATAGCAGTGTTATAATTCCACACTGTTTCCTGCGTTGGCTAGTTTTCTCTACTACTTTGTGAGCTTGGGCTGCACATGGCTGCTCCTGCCCCTATCAAGCCCTCTTATTTCTAACATCAACCTCAAGTTGTAACATTTCTGAACTATAAATTCATTTTGATGGGAAAGAGGAACACATGAGTTCACCTCGAGTCAACTGTCTGCTTCACAGTCCAATCAGGACTTCACTAAACAAGGCTGTAGTTTCTCTGGAAAGAACTGGACATAGTGGTAGAGACTCGAGCAGTCATCGAGTTGTGACTGCCACCTGTGCAAGTGTGCCACTCATTTAGCCTCATTGCTTGAGCATAATCTCACCTGCAGAATCAACATGTTAGGATAGAAGAGAGTTTACATTCACATCATGGGGATGCTGGAAGGAGAAGAGAAAGAACAAGACATTGAAAACCTATTTGAAAAAGTTATGACAGAATGTGCTTCTATCTGGTGCTTGTGTGGGATTCTGGGTAAAGGAGATGCAGATTTGATTCCAAACTCTTTCTCATATTCTGCTACAATTATTCTGACCATCTACCGCCCACTCATGCATGATTCCATGAGCCATCACTACCATCCCAGGGCATACACAGAGGGGGAGAAAGTGAATAGGAAATATGGAGGAACACTAAGGTGCTTTTGCTTTGTGAGACATCCAGGGGCAGGTGACAACCTTCAGATAAGTCATCTGATGCATTTTACTTTTTGCCTCCTCATCATCTTATGCTACAGTCCTTTACAAAATTATGGATTCCTTTATTGTATTATGTGTCTACATACTAATGAGCCATTTTTAATTTCTGATCCCAGGAGAACCTGTTGGTCAAAGGAAAAACAGCCCAGATTCTTGATAATTCTCTGAAGAGATAACCAGTCTTCGAATTCCTGAGAGCTCACATGACGCTCATTGGGTTTCTTTTTGAATTGTTACTAATAGAGGGAGGGAAAATTTCTCAATTCAACATTTCAAGTGTGTATAGAAAACTAACTACTGATATATAAAGCACATTAAGTGCATATATCTAATACCATCTTAGATAGTGTCACGGATAAAAAATATTCTCTCTAGCTTAACATATAACACTAAGAATTTTAAAAGAGCATGAGTCCCTAGGGAAGAAGACATTAAGACTGAAATAAGACAGGAAATGACATAAGGAATGCAAGACAACAAGACTGATCACCATCTTTATATACTTCATTTTCTTTGCTATCAGTAAAGCCTTTGTCATTGTCATTCATTCACGCAATAAATATTTATTAATAAGAACCAGAAAATGTGCTAGTCCTTGGGAATCCAGTGGTAGAAACAAATACAAATGGATGGTTCCTTCATGGAACTTAGGTTTCATATTCTTCCTTTTCGACAAAACCTGTGGAGATTGCCGATTGATGTGAAACATACATAACATGCAGCTCATCTTCTGTTATGTGTCCCTTTTGCCCGTATTTGGTCTCTGTTGTACTTGCTGTGTCTGATTTTTTTATTTATTCACAAACCATTGAAGCTGTTCAAAGCTCATTTTCATGAGAAAGTATAGAGAGAAAGGGGTTAAAAAAAAAAAAAAGAAAGAAAGAAAGAAAAAGAGAAAAGAAAAACATTTCCTTCCATTCTCTGTACCTCTCCCCTTCGGATTTAGAAATGTTTATTTTGTACTTTTTGTGACAGAAGTGAGATTAGCTTGAGTTACCTAGGAGTTATGTCCGGGATGGGGAGAGGAATCTGTCAGCTTTTCATTGCATATAAGCATCGACTTTTGGTGCTTCCTTTATCTGTGAAGAAGTACATGTGCTCGTTTTCTTCGTATCTAGTACTAGTCCTCAGAGTAAGCTATCATTTATGCAGGAGAATTTTAAGTTATTCTCTTTGAATGCAGCAATGCCAGATGGTTACAGACCACAGGTAGGGAATTATATGCACCTCTTGTCTGCTCATCGCTGCATCTCTAGTGCCTAGAAGAGTGCATGGTACCCAGAAACGATCCCAAAATCTTTACTAAAGGAACGAATGAATGGATCCAGAATTCATGTATACATAACTACTGAAGCATCCCTTACAAACTTCCCACTGTCTCAATTTATTTTCCATCCTCTGTCTGGTTCCCATCCACGTCATTTTTATTTTGTGTTCCAAGACCTATGATGTAAAAATGCAGCTACGTAGCTGGCGTTTTCTACCTGTGTTGTGTCTATTTGGTTCCCAGCTTCAGCTGATCATGACCTTTGTTTTTGTTGTTGTTGTTGTTTTATTTTTTTCTCTGTGAAGTCTTCATATTCTGCTGGGTTTGCCTTTGATGTGTTGCTCTCTTATACATCTTCATTTAAACCATCAGCAATTAACCCTTTAAATGTAAACCTATAGACAGGTGCTAAATACACACTATATTATCCCATAGATACAGAGAAGGTTTGCTCACCATCAGAGTATTGCAGACTGACTTGAGTTTCCTCTCCAATCAAGAGTTACGGGAGATGGCATCACTACAGTCATTCATGTGCAGCATGACATGACCTCACAAAACCTTAACTAAGACCTACACACTGCTTTGTTCCAGACATGCAGGCAGGTGGCGTCCCTGCCCAATGCCCTGCAGTTAGAAAGTAGCATTACCGGGCACCTCCTCTTAGAGGAGAGAAAATGCCTAATGCACCTTGATGCTGATGGGAACTGGGCTTAAATGGAAAAATAGGCCAGCTTGGGAGTATCCTGACTGCCTTAAATCAAAATAGCAATGTATATATACAATGGATTTTCTCCTACTAACTGCATGTGTAGTTCTTTTGTTCACTCTCTTAGTGGTAAGGATGATTTTCCTCTGAATAGAATCATTTGTAAATACCAAGAAACAAACATAAATTTGTAGCTAATATAAATTTCTTAAAAGTCTCTAAATTAGTCAGAGGCTAAGAAATCAACTACCCTGCTGTTTTAAAAGTTTCCATTGGCTTTCTTTCCAAGACCAAAAATCTTGAGTCAAATTCATTAACTTAATTTTTCTGTGAAGATTTCAGCATATACCTCCAAATGATTGGAATTATCTATTTTAAACATCATCAGGCCTGAATAAAATTAACAGTAATTCTTTAACATTGTGAAATATCCTATTGGTGTTCGCATTTTACAAATTGCCTTATAACTGCTGTGCAATTTTTGTTTGTTCACAGTTTGGTTCATTTGAATCAAATTCCAAATAAAGTCCATATATTACCTTGACTGATACTTATCTTCAATCTCTTTTAGTATATAGGTCTCTCCCAGACATATACACGCCTTTCTAACATTTTTAATAGAGAAAAATAGATCCTTTGTTTTATAAAAACCTTCAGCCTTCTGGGTCTTATTAATTGCATTCCACTGGGAACATGTTTAATTTTATGTTTCGATTGTTAGTTTTGAGAAAATAATTTTCTGAGTCAGAGGTCTATTTGAGCAATTTAAAATTTTCCCCTAAATCTATGCCCTCTCTAGAATCATCTTCATGAAACATTTTTTAGAAATTGTTTAATAAACATTTCCTTGCTAGATTAAATATTTTTAAGTGACTAAAACATTTAACATATTCACTGGAGACTTTTTTTTTCCTCTTTTGAACATGCATATGAAATGGCACAATTTGTGTGACTCGGTTTTATTGCACACCCCAAATGTTCTTACTACTCTGCCTTTGCATTTTAACATAGCTTTTGAAAGACAGACTGTGAGTCATTAATTAAAGTGTAAGTTGAAATGTGATAAGTTCTATTTACTTACAAGATATTGACTTGTCCCCAAGGATCTCCTTTATCCCTCCTGTTCTAAAAATACAAGTCTTGCACCCCCCACCCACACCCCCCCACCCCACCCCCGGCAGGGCTCAGTGGTTGAGCATCGACCTGTGATCCAGGAGATTGTGGTTCGATTCCCGGTCAGGGCACATGCCCGAGTTTCCTGCTCGAGTCCCAGTCGGGGGCGTGCAGGAGGCAGCCGATTAATGACTCTCTCATCATTGATGTTTCTATCTCTCTCTCTCTCTCCCTCTCCCTCTCCCTCTCTGAAACCAATAAAGGTATATTTTTTAAAAATTAAAAATACAAATCTTAGCTCTGCCATTTTATTTATTTATTTATTTACTTTAGAATATCCTGACCAAATCCATGTGGCTCCCCATTTGAAAGAGTTCACAACTATAACTAGAGTTGAGTCTGCATATTTAAAGGCAAAATTTAATCTTATATTTATAGAGTATTTTTATCCAGACCTCAGAATTATTGCTCTGCTGCATGAAATGTTCCTAAGGAAAATGGAAATAAAAAGCCTGCCAAAACCTGGCTTTTGTATGTGCACAAGTTAACTGTGGTGGTCACAAAGACACCAAAATTCTTTATTCAGCAAGAGACAAATCTGTGTGGCTGAAACATTCTGGGCAAGAAAATCTCATTTCAATTGTTGGCTGAATCCACCCACGTTCCCTCGGGGGCATTTTAAATGGTGCTTTTCAAACTCTAGATCTTATACAACATTTGGCTAATTAAAGATGAATTACCCCCACACTATGTATTTTATTTAAATTTAGAGTGTGGTTCTCTTGTTAACTTTAACATCTTCTAAGTAAGTTCCGTAAATTCCTCCTGGCAGGATGCTTTGTCATCGTTCCCAGCTTGTCCAGTGCATCTCCTCCACGCCCCAAGCCAGGGCAGATGCCTGTGCTTGCAACATCTTATCACGCAGTTACCCTTTCTTTGTATCAGAGCTCACGCACTAATTGTAGAAAAGTCTCAGGTTCATTGAAATCTCTCAGGCCTTAATGATTTTTCTGGTTTTATGCTGGTTTAGTGACTGGTGATTCTCTTTTCCTGCGCACACATTATCAAGTATGCCTTTTGCAGCCGCCTGGGACTGTCCTCGGAGGGGAGAACCAGGGGTCAGGGGAGATGTATGATTACTTTCAATTTTTGTAAGCAGAGAATAACTTCTGGGCTGAGCTCTACTCCAAGATGCATGCCCCTGATAGCTAAGGCAAATCAGACAGAAACCTAACCATAATTTAGGACTGTGGAACAGCTACCATCCTGTTCTGCACAGAAGCCATGTCCAGACCAAATAGTCTATTAGTTGCCTGTGCTTAGTATGGAGTCAGCCTCGCATGCAAAACCTTCACAGAATCCACTATTAACTCTTTATTGGCCACTAAATGGTCAGTATAAAAGCTAAGAGAGTAGATTTTAAATATTCTCCCCACAAAAGACACGTGGTAGTTATGTGACTTGATGGAGGTGTTAACTAACTCTATGAAGATAATCATTTACAATATATATGTGTATAAAATCAACAGTTGTCAACTGAAACTCATATAATGTTATATGTCAAATATATATTAAAAGAGTTGTAAAAAAGGCAGAAAAGAACCTCTAAAACAACAATAAAAGATGACAACTGACAACTGGGATGAGTTAGATTCATGTGAGGATGATAACTTTTAGTGCAACCGAAAAAAAGGGGCAGGAGCAGTTGAGCAATTTTAACTTGGATACTTCATCCAAGTTAACGGCAAGACATCCACATGGAAGAGGCAGTCTTGTTCGGCCACAGGAAAGGCTACCTGAGAATCCCAATTCTATTCTTCAAAATTCTGGAAGTTCTCAAGTTTATCCAAATGGAGAGGAAGAAACCCAGCAGCTTGTTAATTGGTTTGGATTTTCGATTCACAAGGTAGGAGGTTTCATCCACTTTCCTCTCTTTCCACACCTGAATGCACACAGGCACTCTTCCTCTGAGCTGTCACAGTGCCTAAGCCTCTTGCTGCATTTTATGACCAATAAAGCACCAAACGAGAGACAGAGGGTTGTCTGGGCCCACTTCTTGTGACCGAGAGGGAGCCAATGTAGCGTGCTCACTATGTCCAACTTTGAATTTGTTTGCCCACTGCAATTAGGAGAAATTCCTCTTGCTAGCTTACTGTTCATATAATATTTTTATCTGTCTTGGCATTGACTTAGATATTAGATTACAGAAAAACTTAAAATCTGGACAATACTGTTAGCCCAGTGCAATGTACTAAGTCCTTGTAAAACACATGGAGTGGTGAGAAGTAGCCAATGGTCCTTGTAGTCCATGTCTCGCTGAACAACACAGAGAATGTGGATACTCCTGATTCAGGGGCATTTGACAATTTTACTTTATATATCAACTGATTAACTTGATATATTTTTCAGGAGGGAAAAACAAAGCAATAACAAGCAGGTGGCATATAAAGAACTAAACAGCGCTCAACAACATGAACAAAAAGATGTCTAAAAGAAGTTGATTACAATCCCAAGGAACACTAAACTGTGCACTCAATGAACTCAAAAAGATATACAATTGTTTCCAATGGGATTGAAACAACAGCCTGTTTGCCTTGAAAGTCCCAGTATGTGCTTCTCGGAGACTGCTGGTATACCACGCAGTGGCTGAGCCTCTCATTTAAAACAAACCCCAGCAGGCCATTCATGACATCAAAAACTGACATTACTCTCATATGGCCCTCAAAGAGAAGAGTGACAGATTATTAGAGCTGGAGGGCATTTGGGGGTCCTTGACTCAACTTCCCCATATCGCAGTCACTTTTCCAGGGGGAATGAGGGACTTGCCTGGCTATTTGGTGAGAGATGCAGGTCTCACACACAGAGATCCAGACTCAGACAGTGCTCTCATGGGGTCACTATTCAGCACTATTTTTTAAAATTTTTTCTCACATGGCCAAAAAATGAAAAAAGAGAAGTCAGAGCCTTCCTGAAAAGAACAGAACACTAAAGCAACACTGAGAGATGTATTGGTAATGATGACCAAGATCCAACAAAGTAAAACTACGCCTCACACTTGACATTGAGACACACTGATCCCAGGACTGGACTTGCAGTCACAGGCCTAGTTGAAACAAACTCCTGGGCACACCAGGGCTGCTAGCAAGTGCCACACAGCATCCTTAGCCTGTCTGGCTCACACGTTTTCTACCTCTGCACAGTAGTGTCAGTTCATACGTGTTTGCGTGGTTCTCTGCACGCTACGTTATTTCTTCAGCGTACCTGTTTGTGTAGAAGAAAACACGTGAGTCCCCTTAAAATGTAGAATAAAGAGAGAGACAAACTCCTTTAGTCTCACTCTACTGAATTTCTTTGTAGGTTATGAGCACTATGAGCAGCTTGGAGACCTGGAGAACTTTGCAAGGGATGTGAGAGGAAAAAAGAATAGATTTTCCAACCATTCCTTTCCAAATTCCTTTCCCTCCCCTCCCCTGTCCCACCTTACCATACAAAAATCGACCCAGGCCATCTGGGGTCTCCAAAGTATATTCTACCCATATTTACTTCCTCTGTCTTCATCACTACTCCCAATCCAAGCAACAGCATCTCTGAGATCCCCTAGTTTTCTCATTGCTCTTCTTGCCTTTTCTTATTTTCTTACCATCTGTTCATCTCAGAACAGTCAGATCCCTCTTTTTTAAACACAAATTGAACCTGTTCCTTCCTAGTCAAAACCTTCCAAAGGCTTCTCAACACACTCAGTAAAATTCAAACCCCTTCACCTGGTTGGGCAGGGAGTTAGCAATACCCCAGAGTCGAAAGAAGAACTAATTGGTAGCAAGAGGAAAATATATCACTCATCCCCTTTGTTCTTAGGGCCTGTCTTAAATAATATAAAGTTTGCGAGCCCAGAAAATAAACCCTACCTTGTAAGAAGTATTATCTAGAGTCATAAAAATGTCTGGTTTATTTCCCCTGTATTGTTCCACAGTCTTGATTCAATTCTTGTAGATTCAACTCTAAGATACAGTGGAACGACCATTTTTACACATGATTTTAGAAGACTGATAGAAAAAGTTACCTACCCCTGGATCTTGCATAATGAGAGGAATGATAATTTGCAAGAAAATCCACCTCAAAAAATAATATATATCCAAGACAGAATCACAACTATGTGCTCCAACTGCCCTTAGTCATTTTTGTGCAAATAAGCTTAGCAAAAACAATTAACATTTTGTGTGCAAAAGAAGCTTTGTTAAGGGGGAGCTAAAGAGGGAAGCATTTTCTTACGTGAGTAAATGGTGAAATGACCGACTTAAGTTAAAATCATGGGAACGTTAGTTAGAGAGCCAGAGAAAAGAGAACAACCAGAGGGCTTTGTGAGCCACCTGAACAGTGGAGGTAAGTCTAGTGAACTTTAGCTCAGTGGAGATTCCACACCAGTTAAAAGATGAGTCTTTAGGGGACTCAGGGAAAACAGTCTATGCTGTTTCACCCTTCTTCCTATCATGTGACTACAAAGTGAGATCAAACATCACCAGGTAAACTACTGAAAACCCTGTATCTATGGTTTATATTTTCACAGCTCCCTAAGGTTCACCCATGGGAAAGCAGGCACTCATCTTGGGGGTCTTTCCTATCTGTCTCTCTTCTTACCTGTTCTTATGCATGAGAATAACCAGTGGTTTTTGGAAACTACACGTGCCCCAGCCCCTCCCACAGAGACTGTGATTCAAAACTCCCTGGACTATTCTGAAGTTCACACCTAGCTGAGGACGGACTGTAACCTCAAAAAAATGGAGGGAGAGGGCAGGACTGTGCCCATGTTAGCTGGCAGAGCCAAGTCCAGGTCTTGAGATCCTACAGCCTCTGCTGCCCCCTGGTGATGGCTGTTAACCTTACCTTCCCCCTGGGAGTCAGTTATCCAATAAAAATCAAGAAATATTCATTGAAAACCAGCTGTGTTGAAAATATTGTGTAAGGAGCTGTGGCACAATGCCGTATGCTATATTTCTTAATTTGTATTTTAACTTTCAAGGAAACTAGTGATCATCCTTGAAAGACAACTCCAAATACCTAACTAAATACATATATCCAATGCCACAAAGTTTTTTTACAAAATGCAAAGTGATACTAACCTGTTCTAATATCAGAAGTTAAAAACAAAAGCTATACAGATAATCAATATAAATATAGTTAAAGCAAAATAAATTTATTTTATTTTCATATACAGAGTGTCCAAAAAAGTGTATACACACTTTGAATAATTATTAATTCCAATGGGTTAAATCTGAAAAGAAAGAAACATCAGTTGAACTATCAGGAAAAAAAAAGTGTGCATATATTTCTTTGGGACACCTAATTATTATTATATAGATAATAATTAATAATATTTCCCTCTTTTGAAACCACATACTATTTTAATTGCTTAGGTTCTTTAAGTAAAAGTCTTCTGGTATTTCTAACCAACCAAAAGCAAATATACTAGGGTTTGAAACCAAACTAAAAAGAATGAAATCTAAGCCCTCTTTCAAGTGTCTAATCTTTTCATCAACCATTTCTTACTATTCATCAAAATGTTCACCAAATTAAATGAAAAGTGCATTGAAGATTTTTCCTAACGTTCCCCACCCCAGCGCCTCTAAATTGCTAGTCTCTGCTTCTGAAATTTGAAGACCATGGCATATTTTTCAACTTATCTAATATTTTTTCCTTTGACTGGGAGTTCACCAAAGAACCATTTTTGTCATCATGTGTTTCATTTAAAAAAACATTTACTAATAAGATCATGCTCACTGTTCGGGCAGACATCTGGTTCCAATTCAATTTCTGGAAACCAGGCACAGTATGAGCAACTCACAATTATTCAACAGCTCTCCATCTTTGCTTCCACCGATAGAAATAACCTTCTTAAAATGTTCAACTCTTTCCAATGAATTGATAATACCTTTAATTTATGTTCCCACAGCTGTTTTGTAGGACAAGGTGGTCTGTACGCTATTTTTTAATGTGGCTGAATTATAGACATATAATGTTTCTATCCTTATAAACATAGAAACCACATTTTAATGTATCTAAACATGTCTTCCTTTGATGCTGGTAAATTTAATAGGCCCTCAGGGCCACGTGGGTGTTTTTTCACTGTAGTGAAGTCTGAGAAGTTATGATGTGTAACCTTGGGCTGTAAGGGGGCACTTTTGACACACGAACGTCTCTCAAATGCTGGAAAATCCAATTTATTTTATTGCTTCCCTTGAAAGTTCCAAAATTTGGGGGGAATTTTATAACTGCCCTACATACTTTTTAGAAATCTTAATATCTGTGACTGCTAAGAATTAAAACATCTAGAGTCTGTGCTGCACATAGAGACACTCAGGATAAATTACTTAAGGGTTGGAAGCAAATAAGTTAGACTGGCACTGATACAGGCCAATACAAAGCAGCCAAGCTTCCGACTGCTCGAGCTAAGGATCAAGTTTCCCCAGGCACCAAATGGATCAACTGTTATTTTTACTTTCTGACTCTCAGTAAAAGTATATTTTCAGGACTGGATTTTTCTTTGTGTAATGTATGACCTTATATATAGCTCCTTCTGCCTAGAATGTCCTACCCCTTCACAGACTCCCCTGGTTCACCTACAAGCCCCCACTCTGCCACCCACTTGATAAGTCCCTAATCATTTCTAGGACTCAGCTGGAACACCCATCAGCTGTGAATTGCTCACTGATCTAAGCCCAATTATTAGTCACTGAATTTTGCGTAACTTGATCAGACTGGTCTAGTTGATGATAGCTGTTCACTTTTCTGTCATCCCGGTTAGACTGAGTAACTTGATGTCTCGGACTTCATCTAATTGTTTTATCTCCAGCACCAGGAATTGTGCCTGACACATAACTGGAGCTAAAAACTTTTTGGTTTATTAAATATAGATAGCACACCATAAAGACAGAGTCTCTTTCCTTTACATATAAAATCAGATTATTTCTGTGGAGTTTCGGCATCACTGCAATAAGGAAATAAACATCTTGTTTACTTTTACAAGTTTAATTCTGGGAACAATTTTGTTTATGCAAATATTGGCCTCACTTGTCAAATTCTAGCAGAAACAATTTTTGTTATCTATGGTCGATACACAAAACATAACTTCTGGTAGCAAAATCAATTAAAAAGAGTGGAGTAGGTTTTGTTGTTTTTCTAAATTTGTAACATGTTCAACCCCAATTAATAGTTTCTGAACTGCTGCTTTTACTAAACTTAATTCTCAGAATTTATCTCCTTAAAGTGGGGTTTTATTTATAGTTAGTGGACAAACCTTTATTAACTGTTTAAGATTAAGATAATAGAAAAGAATAGCTGGGATAAACTAGTTTATTGCTACCAAATCTTCAGCAAATTCTGCCTTACTCGACTGATTCTTTCTTAGATAAAAGTCCTCGGTACCAAATCTTATAAAATTTGATTGATGGCTAGTTTGTACTATTATTTACCCTACAAAGTTCCTATGAGACAGAGCAACAGAATCTAGCATTCAAGTCTTGCTTGTCTGCCTAGAGGCTCACATTCATCAAAGGGAGTAAGGACAGAAAGGAGATTAAAATAAACTCACTACAGCACAGGTTTTAAAATCTGCCTATTCTACACACATGGTCCTGATTCTCATCTTCCTTCCCACTTCTGGAAATTTAAGAGATTTAAACCAAGATCAGGGGAAGTAAACGCAACACGGAGAGAGAAAAGGGCTCATAGAATGCTGGTCAGAGGCCGATTCTGCTTTTTGAGCAGCAAAACATTTACTTTCCAGAGCAGCGGCGCTTAGCTGGGACCCCTGTCTCATCTGTCGGTAGACCTCAGGTTGACTCTGTTTCAGACTCACGTAGCTAACCCAAATGGGACTCCCCATCATCTGTGCTTCAGGAGGGGAGCTCATCCTCTCTCCTGGATTTGGGGGACTTGGAAGAGTAAAACGCAGAGGACCATTTTGCACTGTCCATTTTCCTGTAGGCAGGTTGCTTTCATTTTTTACCTTTTTAACAAAGGTCAGTGTATCAGTTTGCTAAATCTGCCATGACAGAGTATCTCCAATTAGGTGGTTTCAGTAACAGAAATTATTTTTCTCACTGTTCTGGAGGCTGTAAGTCCAGGATCAAGGTGTCTCTCCTTGGCTTGTAGGAGGTCACCTTCTCACTGCTTCATCCGATGGCCTTTTCACTGTGTGCATGCATTCTTGGTGTCCCTCCTGTGTCCTAATCTCTTCTTACAAGGACACCAGTTGTATGGAAATAGTTGGCCACACTAACAAGCCCCATTTTAACTTAATGACCTTCTGAAGGCCCTATTTTCAAATACAGTTACATTCTAAGGTACTGGGGTGAAGACTTCAACATATGAATTGGGGAGTAAGTCTTTCAGAATTAGGCCTGTGGCACACTGCTTAGAGCCTAGCCCCTCTACTTTTACTCTCCACCCCCCCCCCCCCAGGTTCCTTACCTTCCACATTATACCAGATAGATCCATATTTCTAGAGAAATCTTCATTAAAGGGATTTATTCCCAAAAGTCCCCAGGACCATCTGCTTTGAAATCTGCATAAACACCAGAAGCATGATTTGAGCATGATATTCTAGTTTCCAAATTCTCCCAGTGAAGAGAGGCCACTCATACAGCTTATTTCCTTCCACGTATAGAACTCAGCCTTGGTTTTTGGTAAGAAGCCCTGGGCAGTTTCCAGAATAAAAGCGAGTTAAGATGAATTTTGCAAAAGAAGTCTCCTCGTTAGTAACCAGACTCGTTGCAATGCTTATTTATGTCTGTCCTCTGAGTGATTGGAACAGAATTCTAACCTAATACCATTTCTGCTTTCAAAGGAGTCTATCTTCTAGACCTCATTTAGCATGAGGATAGAGAAACACAGATAAATGTCTTATCAGGCAAAAAAGTAATTTCATGTTCTTGCAGTTCTTTTCTCTGTCTATTCAAATGCTAGATGCCCTTTCATCTTCTACAAACGATTCTCTCTTAATCCGCAAGAAAACTAGTTCATTCTTTCTAACAACATCATTATATTTTGAGTGAATTATCACAGAACAATTAAGAGCTGTTCTCATGTGACACACTTATCTTTGGCTGTTTGTTTCAAAATTTGATTCAGCTGTGCCCTCCACTATTTCCTCATTTTGCTGAATGCCTTTGTCAGTGTAGAGGAAAGAAAATAACACAGTAGGGGGCAGGGCAGAAGGCACCAAATTATAAGACATCGTTGTCTTTGGAAACAATGTTCTCTATTTTAGTTCAATGAGCTAATAATAATGCATTATTCTGTTAAAAGGCAGTTGTTACTATCACTGCAGCAAAACATCCTATAATATTAACTAAGCTATTATTCTGACATTTTGGGGTAAATGAAGACAAATTTTATTGTAAAATCTTATTTTGTCAGGCATTACATTTTTATGCTTCCCTTTGGAAAGTTTGTATTATATGAGTCTCCCTACAAATGAAAGAGGGACAAGTTTAAGAGTTAGACAGTCAGGAGACTGAATCCTTACTCTGTAGTTTACAAATGGCATGAGTTTAGGTAATAAATTTCTCTAATTCATAACTTCTGCATCTACAGAATGGAGATTTGTGGATTTAATTGGTAATGTAAGTAATGTGTCTAGCTCAGGTCTTTAAACAGGAGACACTCAAAAAAGGTGTCTCTATTATTAAAAATCTTAACCTACATTTAGTTTCCTCCTCAGAATTCCATTAAGCCATGGCAACAAATAAATAAAAACAACTCTGCTGGATGCTTATTGTTTCATAGGCTCACCTGTTAATGGGTGAGTAGCATCTCTCTTTTCATCTTTTCTTAACAAAAGGCTGGAGCAGCATAGCTGCATATAGATCACTTTCTAAAATCCTTTGAGAAAACTCTGCCCACTCAGACCTTCTCGGATGCATATGACGTGGTGGCATAAAGCATTTCTGATATCCTTTTTTGATCTCTTTTAATTCCATGCAATGGATGTAACACTGGAAGATAAATGCGAGCCCTGGCCTGTGTGGCTTAGTTGGTTGAGCATCACCCTCTGCACCAAAAGGTTGCCAGTTCGATTCCCAGGCAGGGCACATGCTCGGGTTGCCGGCTTGATCTTGGGTAGGGGGCGTGCAGGAGGCAGCCGATCTATGGTTTGATGGATGTTTCTCTCTCATATCGATGTTTCTCTCCCTCTCCCTTGCCCTCTCTCTAAAAAAATCAATAAAAAATCTTAAAAAAAACAGATTAATGTGAAGTCAGCTATCCAAGCACAGAGAAGAAAGTCACATTTTCATATTATTGAGAAGAACCCTAACCTGGCTTTGTTGACACTGCTAAGTAACACAGCACAGACATCTTCTGTTCACCGTAGTGAAACAGAACAAACTCTGTATATTAATTTATTAACACATTTAGTAAATGTCTGCTATGTCAGAAATTGAATTAAACACTGAAAACACAAAGTAAGACATGGTCCCGTTGGGTTCAGAGTTTAGTGGAAGAGAGATATACACATTAAGAGATAATTAGAGATTTCCAGTCTGGATAAGAGAGTGTATATTCATTTCTCCGAGTACTACCATAAACCCTGGAAATAATGCAAGAGGCGATGAAAGGAGAACTCTGAACTGTAGAAAGAGGAAGGCGAACTGGTTAGTGATCCCAAGACTGAAGGGAAAACACAGTGGCAGTGGTCTTACAGCCCTCTACCCAACAGAAAAATGTCACCCAGGCCTCCCATGTCAGATCTCCCATCAAGCAATGGAAGGCAGCCCAAATGAGTTCATTCCTCCTCAGGATCAGATAGGAGTCCTGTCAACAACACCAGGCAACGTGTGCAAGGGGGAGAATTCAAGACCCACCCTGAAAACCAGCAGGCCAGGGAAAGGGCCTTCTTCCTCATCAGGCCAGAGACTCTCTCCCACCACCTAGTGAAACTGGGAGGCCAGGTAACACCAAACAAGCAGCCTGGCCAAGAAGTCTCTTTATCCCTGCAGATCTGAGACTCCCTTCTGTCACCAAGAGACTGGTGAGCAGGTGGCGGTGGCAGTAAGAATCTCCCCACAGCAATCTTTGTCCCTTGGGGAAAGGGGAGACTCTTACCAGCTAGAGGCACCAGACATCCCAGGGACTTCTTCCCCCTCCAGGCAACACAGGAAGGGTCCAGTTGGAGCTCCAGTGACATCACACACACCAAAGCAGGCAAAAATAGCTCTAAAAATAAAGACTCTAAAAATTAAATTGTCCAAAAGAAAATAACAAGTGTGGGCAAGAATGTGGAGAAATTAGAGCCCTCATACATTGCTAGTGGGGGTATAAATTTGTGCAACTGCTGTGGAATACAGATTGGTGGCTCCCCAAAAAGTTAAACATAGAAATACCACACAAATATAGATTACCCAGCAATGCCACTCCTGCATATAAACCCAAAAGAATTAAAGACAAGTGTTCAAATAAAAACTTGCATGCAATATTCATAACAGTACTATTCGCAATAGCCAAAATGCGGAAACAATCCAAATGTCCATCTACCGAATAGCCATCAGTGGGTAAACAAGGGGTGGTATATCTATGCAATGGAAAATTATTCAGCCATACAAGGGAGTAAAGTATTCATACGTGTTACAGCATGGCTGACCTCAAAAACTTGCTAAGTGAAAGAAGCTAGCTGCAAAAGACTACTTGTTATATAAATCAACTTATGTGAAATATCTATTACAGGTAAATCTATAGACACAAAAAGTAGATTAGTGGCTGCCTAAGGCTGGGGGATGGGGAGATAAGAAACTGATTTCTAAAGGGTAAGGGTTTCTCATTTTTGTGATGAGAGTATTATAAAATTGACTGTGGCAATGGTTGCACATATTGGTGATCATATTAAAAACCACTGAAGTGTACACTTAAATAATGGAATTGTCATTGGAACCACAGCCCACAAGAGTAAGCCAGGAGTTTTGTGCTAAACCTAAGCCTGTGACTGTCTGCTAAAAATAAAAAAATTTAAATAGGATCTAGAATCTCTTAACATAATTATCATAATGCTGATGATACAATTAAAAGTAACCCACCGTACCAAGAAAAGACAATCCCTGCTGTAGCAAATTAATTGAACCCAAAGAGAGGGTTTGGGGACCTTCTGATCTACAGCTGGGTAGTCAGAAGCACATGTTACAACTTAGACTTGTGATGGGTCTCTGAAGTGGTGGGGTGGGAGAGTCTTGCAGGACTGAGCCTTCAGTCTGTGAAATCTGTAAAATGCTATCTCTGGGAGGACAGTCTCAGAATTGAGAAAAATTATAGGAAACCCAGCTGATGCTGCAGAATTATTTGGTGGCGTGGGGAAAATCTCGCACTGCAGAACTGGGTACAGAATTGTACGTGGAAATCCGAAGTCACTCACCTAATTAGTTGTACCTGTAGCGACACTCTTTGGAGCCAAACTTCCATGTTAAGCAATGAGACCTCATGGAAACTCAACATTTTCTCTCTTTTATATTTTACCAGGAAGCAACAGAGAAAATAATAATACTGTGAAATCTACTTTTTCTGCCAACCCAGAGGGAAGTGAAGAAAGCACAGGACTAAGAAAAAGTATGATGCACTCAATGCTAAAATAAATGGGCTTGTTCATGGCCAGCATGCTGCTGCTGCTGTTGGAGGCATCCATCCTGTCTGAGCTGTAGCAGCAAGAGCCTCGGCTTGTGCCAAAACTATCCCAGCTACAACATGCATATGCAGACTTCAATACTCCTGTCAGAGCAAACTCTAAATATAAAAATTAACCCCCAGAGGAATTTGTCACAAGCCATGAGCATGGATATTTCAATTTCTGGACCCATCATTTACCAGGCAGACACATGGTGTCTTAGAACAAACGAGTTATTCCTAAAGAAAACTTTTTCAGTGACACAGGCAAGAAAAGTTTCCATTTTTGGAAAAAATAGAAATCTATAAAACACTACTTGATTTGGTTTATAAAATAATTCAAACAAGATAGAATATGGAAGGTAATACTGTCCCCTTGCCATCTCCCTTCCTCCACAGTTGTTATTTCTCAGATTTAACCATATGAACAGTTTTATGTCTACATGCTCAGAAAAATATATGCATACATATGTAAATAATCCTTTTATTTACACAAGCATTTGTGTTTTTCAATTTTCCCTTTTTATTGACCAGTATATTGGCCAACTTTCCATTTAAGTAGCTAAATCTCCCCATTTTTAATCAGAGTTGCAAAATAGCACAATAGATGAATTTTTTTAGTACTTTTCCTATTGATGAACATTTGGGTTGTTTCTGGATTTGGGCCTCAATGAACATCTTTGCACTTAAGTAAAACAGATAAATTCCTGTGAGTGGGATTCTTGGTCTCAAAACATCTTTATATTTTCACAATGTCTTTCAACAAAGTTTGAGAGTACTTGTTTATTCTAGCCAGCACTGGCTATTATAAAACATTTTAGTGTTTCCAATAAGGTAGGAAAAAATGGTGTCTCACTGTTATGTAAATTTGCATATAGAGTTATAAGAGAATTTTAGCTTCTTACCATGTGGCTATTCACTATTTGTAATTTTTTTTACTGTGGAATTTTGCTTCAAGTCTTTGCTCATTTTTCTATTGTGAAAACTCTTTGTGACATTTGCTTGGCATATATTTATATATTTTGCATATATTTTTCATAGTTGTCATATTTCTTGTGATGTGAAATATTTTTGCAATTCAAAAGCTAAACTCTTTTGTATAGTCCAATTTATTATTTTTTTCCCCTCAATTTCTGAGTTAGAAAAAATCTTTTCCACTCCAAGGATTTTTAAGAAGTAAAGTTATTTCTGGTGCTTTTAGAATTTTTCATATTTAAATGCTTATTTATATGCTATTTATTTTAGAATAACACTTTTAGTAGGGATTTAGTTTTACTTTTCTCAAAAGACCTAGCCTTATCGCCAAAAGAATTTTCTGAATAATGTATCAGATCCTTAAGATTTTTAAATATCTTCTTTACTGATTTCTTGATTATATTTATGAATTTATTTCTCACTTTCTTTCAGTTTCCTTGATCATTTATGCAATAGAATAGTACCAAATGATTTTAGCATAGCTTCATAATTCTTTTTAAACCAATAAAAGATGACTTCCTACCAATTACATTTCTATATCAGGATATTCCAAGATATTCTCACATACTGATTATTTCTGGAAAGTTAAAAAAATATATTGTTATTTTAATTGAGATATACATGTGTTTATTGTTTAATTTTCAGAAAATTGTCAATAGGAATTGTTTTTTTAAAATTCCCAAACAGGGTATGGCTTTTCATTTATTTAGGGTTTGCTTCGTGTCCTTTAGCGAAGTACTAAAATGTTCTTCATATAGTTTGTGAGTATCTTTAAGTTGGGTTTATTTTAGATATTTATCTCTGTTGTTTTGATGGTGATATTTTCTTCCCAAAGTGCTAATAAAAGAAAAATGGAGGAGCTATGACTTGTGAACTTGAGAAGCCCAGAGTCTAATTAGGAGCCTATAAACATGTAAAATATGATATTATTGAGAAAATAAACATATGCAAAAAATAATGCAGGAGTTCAGAGGAGATGATGACCATCTCTGCAAAATAAGGTTCCTAATAAAATATGGCATTTGATCTTATTAAGGATGAGTGGAGTCCCCAGTCAATAAAAGAGAAGAGGGCCTTGCAAGGAGTAGGAAGAGGAAATGCAAAGACAGGTGTGCATGGAGAGGGCACCGAGATGCTCCTGCCCAAGTTGCAGCAAGGCTGGAGTAGAGATGCATGAAACAGGGCGAGAATTTAGCTCAAAGGGTAATAGTCTGGGCTACTACATATGCATAGTAAAGGGTCTTCCATTTCCAGTTAAAACATTTGGAATAGATTAAATGTGGGGTTTTTTATTGCTTGGTAACTTAGGTAGCAGAGTTTTATTCAAATGAGGAGAGACAAATAGCAGGGAATGCCAGCCAGGGGAACAAAGGTCAGGTTTGGATAGAGAATCTGAGGTCCTGGCAACACACTGCCTTGGCAGCAAATCTTCTAACATAAAGAAGGTTCCCAATAAATATTGAATGAATTAATGAAAAATTAAATGAAAAGGCAAGGTGTTTTTCAAAGTCAGGTATTCCCAAAAGTGCATAATGTGTAATAGTTTAATATCAACATTTAAAACACTTATTCTACAAAACCACCAGAATTCCAAGAAGTGTAGTATTTTTCGTAATAAGCATGGCAACATTAAGGAACTTGAATCTGGAACAGAGTTCGGTTCTGAAGCACAGCAGTAATTAAGTAAATGAGTTAATGTTTCAAAGCACTTGGGGCCGTGCTTTACACAAAGTGCTATGTAACTGATAAAACTGTTTGTTAAATAAATAATGAAGGTTTGGGTACAAGGCACTGGATAAAAATGATAAAAGTAGTTGATGTTTAAATCAGACTTCAGTTCCCTCTTTCTGAACTACTTCCTTCTCTCTAGTTGTTCCCTGCATTAACCTCAACCTTTCTTTCTAAGGTCCAAACATCACCATTAATCTGCCTTGTTTTCTAAACTAACTTACAGAAAATGACATACTTACCACAGGATTGTAGGCAGGGTCAGAGGAAGGAGGGAACTTGTGCTACTTGGCACAGGAAGGGAAGCTCTGTGAAGCTGGACTCTGAATGACAAAGATAATGACCAGAGATACCATATATATTGGCCACTTTTAAAGTGTTTGGACTTTGTCTTAAGAGCAATGAGAAGCCAGTAAAGGGGTTTAACAAGAGAATCATGTGCTTAGACTTTCATTTTAAAAATGTTCTTTCCAGGTCAGAGTGGAGAAAAAATTTGAAGAAATCAAGAGCAAATGTGAGGTAGCTTTTTGTGGTTAAAAGGGAGAGGTGATGGGGGTTTAGATGACGGGTGGTTGTGGAAATGGAGAAGGTCAACAAGAGATAGAATTGGAGCTCAATTCATATGGAAAATTGAAGGGAGGGCAATGTCAAGGGTGATGATTAGGTTTATGGTATGAGCACCTAGGTACCATTTCTCAGGCAGGAAACTTTGGAGGATGTTTAGGTTGGAGGGCATGAGTGAGTTCGATTGGTTAGATGGGTCTGGAGCTCAGAAAAGTCTGGGCTAGAGAAATATGCTTGGGATTTGTATCAGGCATCTCTTGTGCCTCCTCATACATCATTTTAGCCCATCTCTCTCCAGCCAAAGGTGCTACAACTACCACTGATACCCCCTGTCATCAAGTTTCAACCAGATTTTCGAAGGTCTAATCTGACAATGTGTTCCCTAGACTTTAACCATGTGTCTCCTGTTTGCTGCCTGAGATCCATATATGTGCACCCTGAAGTGTCAGGAAATTAACTCTCATGAGATTCCCCCTTGATCAATGGGAAATAGAAACTGATAAATAAATATTTCTTTTTTTTATCCCCTAGGTGGACAGATCCGAGCTGCATTTATTAAAGCTGCTCAGAAGAACTTAGAAGGATCCAGCTCCAGTTGCCTAAAGAAGAGGGCAACTTGAAAATGCACCTTTCCGCTGGCTTTTCCTTATTGCCCGCCTTGCAATCCCATGTGTGCCACTGCCACTGCCTGGGGTAACTTTCCAAATAAACTACCTTGTAGGAACCTAAGATAAGATGGGATTTGCCAGGGAGTAAGCGGCAATTTAAGTGTAAAAAGTGGATAAGATCACAGACAGAAAAGAGTAAGCAGCCTTTGAAAATCCAATATTTACTAGTTGGATAGAGCTAATAAAGAACACTAAGAAAAAACGTCCAGAGAGGAGGGAGAAAAAGAGAGAGAGAGAAAGTGGCCGAAGAAGCCAAGGGAAAGGAATATTGGGAGGGAGTGGTCGGTTTAGTCAATACTCCTGAGGTCATGAAAAATGAAAACCAAAAGTGAACAGTAGATGTGGCATCATGAGGGACAATGATGCTCACAGCTGAAACCATCCTTTTCTTTCTTTACCGGAACACATAGGTAAAAGGACACATGGACTGAATGAAATCAAAGGCATCCTCAGGTTGAAACTCTAGGTATGGATAAGCTAGATAAGCAGATAAGCAAGGGGACTTCAACCAACCCTGAAATCACACCATGCTGGGGGCTCTCTGTTTGTGAGGTCAATTGTCTATGACAGTTTTTGGCACAGTAGTGCTTGCTTCCAGCTGTGGAAGACTTAAGAAGCTGGACTGATGAGCCTACTGCGATTTAGACTTTTCCCAGGATACCTTCGCCAACATCTGTGCCAAATTAACAATAATTTCTTACTCAGTTGTCATGTCTGATCTTCTAAACATATGATTGAGTTCTCATCTGCAAGAGATTAACCTGAAATTGAATTGGCAGTGCTATCTTAAAGGTAATGGTGGTATGCTTTTTTGTCACTATAAAAAAAACCATTTTGTTAGAATTTACCCAGTGTTGAAACCACTCCCCATTTTATGTGGGTTGTCGACATCAAACACTTTCTATATGAGCAAAGAATCAAATTCAAATTCTTCAGAATTCCTGTATCAACGTGCTTTACAACTAGAGCTAAGGTCACTTAAAATTCTAGCCCAGCACCACCACAAAAATGCCAACTTTTTCTTTCTAAAGAAAGTCCTTCCTGAATACTACATCTAACTGTTTATAGCAATCTTTCCCTGACTCCTACACACAGCTGGCAAAGTACTTGGATGAAAGGCTCATAGAAATGCAGGCACATTTTGAAATATAAGACTTAGCAGTGTCCAAACTGAGAGGAACAGTTCAGTCCTGTATTTTAAGAAGACTATGTTTATAGCTTTTGATAAAATATAATGCTACTAAAGAAAAATACAGTCTGGAAAAAGAGAAATTAACTTTTATTTCACATGAAAACGTCAATAATGTTATCCAATTCTTAAATTCAAGTGCGTCAGTCCCACACTTAAAGACCTCTCAAGATAATCGAGTACACTTAATAAGAATAGCTAACACTTAGACTGTGTGTCAGGCATGGTTTCAATTCTTTATGTGTACTGAGTCTAAATCTTTTTAATTACTGCATGGAGTAGGTATCATTATCTCCATTTCATAAGCAAGGAAACTGAGATATAGAAAGCTGAGGTAACTTGCTCAGGTTAACAGAGCTAAAAAGTGGCAGAGGCAGGCTCCAAATTCTAATGACCTAGTCTCAAGTCCATGATCTTAAGCCATTAGAGTAAGAGTCCTCTAAAAATATAATTAAGCAAACAAGTCACTTAATTCCTCTTTTACTTACGTGAGCTTTGCTGCACAAGCTTTTAATATTCATGCATTATCAAAGTTAATGGTTAAAAGCAAGAGAAATTCAGAAACCAGTCTACAGTAGCAGCCCATCACTAAAAACAGAGAACTGAAGACTAGACATGACTATTGATTAATGTTTAATTACAGCCAATATCAAATCCACATGGCCCTACAAATCAATAGACTAGAAAAATCAAACTTTGTAATCTGAAATGCACTCTTTCCTCTTGTCATTCTTCATTGGATTCAAAAGCCTCTAATGAAAGGGAGAATCTAGGCAGATGAGGAATCAAAGAGAAATTACCGGTTCCAAGGAGTCCTGTGTGTTCTGCCCCTTCAGCTGAAGCAGTCCTGTCTGGAAGCTGACGGTGCCCAGCCACCCACGCTTCCGGGAGCCGCAGCCAGGCTGAGCGGCAAAAGCCTCTTCATTGCATTTGATTTTACCTCTTGCAATAATGTTAACTTGAGAAGGCTATTTAAAGTTGTTCTGAATTTGAAAAGAAGTTTCTAACAATTAAAATTTGCCAATGCTGAAGCTTAAAAAAGGAGTGAAAAAAACCTTTCACACTCAAAAATGTACAAATAATACAAAGAAGACAACTCAGCACACAACCCATTGAATCTCATTTCAAAATTATATATATTTATATTGAATATCTCCACTTATTTTTCTGTACTTTGTAAGGTCCAAGATTTTCAAAATAAATGTATCCTTCTGTGCCTTCAAAATTCATTTATTAGACATATTTTCCTTCGGTGATGCTATGATCCTCAAAGTGGTTTATACAACAAATGCTGATGTTGAGACAGAGGCATGAATTCAAATCCCAACTAAGCATGTATGCCAAATTCCATTTTATACATTTCAACTTCAGTATTATGCAAAATACGAACCACAGCTCTCACTTTATGAAGATAGTTAAGACCACCCATGTGTAAGTGCTAACATAATGACTAACACATAGAGATGCTCAAAAATAGTGACTACATCTCAAACTCAGTCCTTCACACACCAATTCATTGGTCTCAATAAATTAGTTTGTCATTCTAAAGTTTGTCATGCTGAAGTTTAAAAAAGGAGAGGAAAAAACAACCTTTTACACTAAAAAGCAAACATATAATACAAAGGTTTAATTAAAGAAAATTTAAAATGCTCATTTGGTGACCCCCATAAGTCACTGAAGCACTGTTCAGGATTCTAGGGAATAAGTAAAATTGATGGGTCTGGGGATTATCTAAGTGCCACGCTTCCACCAGGCAGCAGTGAAGAGAACTGTGTTTAAGGTACTGCCCTTGACATGAAATGCTGGTTAAATGGTCACAGAGGGTTAGTAGAAATCCAGTGGGCAAGGATACCTTCCTCTTCTGCAAGTTCCAGACTCTGGGAACATTGATTCTAAATATCCTGTATCCCTGTTGGTGTCTTATAGAACAGATCTGGTCTATTGAGGGAACCCGGCTAAATACACGTAACCTCCTCAAGCCATTCCCGGCAGCTCTCTAGGGCAGTGGACCCACATGGTTCAGGGCAGGGCTGAGAGCTACCCAGTCCCTGAGCAGGCAGGATGCATTCCTTTCAGAATGTGTGTAACTTAAAATTATTAAGATGATTCTGAATTCCTCAGGGTATGTGGAAAAATAGCCCTTGGAATGTGAGCCATTCTGAATCTGACCCATGACTTCCATTGGGGTGAGCCTTTGCTATAGGAATGATAAGAGAGACATTTAGTTTATAAAAACAAAACCATGTACAAAGCAGACAGTTCTCCATTTTAAACTGGTTTCTGAATTGTACAGTCCTGGAAATTGCACTTTATATTTCAGCCCCTTAAAAATATAAGACAAATAAAAAGCTAGCGTATAACTATCTCCTATCAGAAACTTTTCTGTGTGTCTCAGGGATCTCAGCTGCCATGAGAGGAAGGTTGTATCTTTTAAGGTATCAACCTAGAAAGGAGATGATTTCCTCAGAAAAAGAGACTACTTCCTGGGACTTAGTTGTTTTTCAGTAATGTCTACTTAACATTCATTGTGCGTGTGTGTGTGTGCGCGTACGCACGTCAAAACGTAAGTATCAACAGCTTACAAGTGTGACCCTGATGGCCTCGAAATAAAGTTAAGAATAGAGCAAGATTAAAATGAGAAAAAGATGTATTACAATTCAGAGCTGAGCTATGTGAAGTAGCTGGTTCTGTCCTTTAAACACCTCAGAGATCTATGTATATAGAGACTTGCTTGAATGATTCTGATTTATTACCTAGTCAATCTCATTAACAACCATTGCCAGTTTTGATTAGTCACTGTGCTAAAGACCTCACCTCAATAAATTTAATTAAAATAAATAAATAAATAAATAAAAGATCTTACCCTTTACCTAATTTAATCTACTTTGCAATTTTTGAAGTAGTTGCTATCACTGCGCCCATTTTATAAGGTAAACCAAGGCACAGATTAGAGGGATAGCTATTGTGTCACCTGGAGGTAGACACTAGGGTTGTTGGCCTTGAGAACATCAGAGCACCTCCTTGTGGAAGAATGTGCCACATCTCTTAAGTAGCAGTAGCAACAGGATGCAAGCACAGGCCATCTGACCACAGAGCATAAATTTTAACCCTTATGATCCATTGGTTCTCTCCATCTCTGTGTCAAATCCAAACAGCATCACCTGCATTTAGACAACAGAAATTCAAATCATTAAATCTCCACTTGATTATTGTATTGTTATAATTTCCTTTTGACCACCAAGGTTTCTTTTTAAAGTGAAAGCAAGCATCAGATTAAAAAGCCCTTGCACCTTAGCTAGGGTTCAAATTTATGATTCATAAATGTATGATTCATGATTCTAAGATGCAATGCATGCTAGAAGAACTTCCTTTTTTCCTTTAGGCCCCAGCTCAATCACAGTTCCTAGAGGAGCCTTTCCTGACCTCCCTACAGAATTTCCAGAGCACCATGGCTGCCCTAATCTGGTATGTAAGCTCACACTAACTTTTGCAATTCCTTGACTGGCATTCATCCTCTGTACTAGACTTTGCTCTATGAGGGCAGAAACCATACAAGTTTGCTCACCAATTTATTCACCACCTAAAGCACTGTGTTTAGCAGATAATAATCCCTCAGCATCTGGCCTGGCAGGGTGGCTCAGTTGGTTGGAATGTCACCTCATACACCAAAAAGGTTGTGGGTTCAGTTCCCAATCAGGGCACATACCTAAGATGTGGGTTTGATACCTGGTTGAGGTGCATACGGGAGGCAACCATTTGATGTTTCTCTCTACATAGATGTTTCTCCCCTCCCCCTCTCAAATCAATAAAAACATATCCTCGAGTGAAGATTTAAAAAAATCCCTCAGAGTCTGTTAATGAATAAATGAATAGCCTCCAAACTTGCCCCCTCCAGCAGTCACACCAAATCCCTTCATGGGCCCAGACATTCTAACACACAGTATGGTCAGAGATATGGCTTTCATGGATGAGAGTGATGACACGAAAAAGAGAGACGATGCCTTTCTGTTCTTCCAGCTCCAGTCTCCACAGGATAACTGAATAAAACTTGTAGCTCCTTCTATGCCTACCTCTTGCCATCCTCACCATTTTCCCCCAAACCAAACAGGCTCCAGACAATAATGGGAAAGTATAGGGTTTTCTTTTATTGAAAGGCACAATGTGAAAAACGGAGGGTAAGGCCTTGATCTACCTCACAAAGAGAGGAATTTGAAAGAGGCATTGTCCCGTGTGAATACTCCCCCTTTCCAGACGTCTCCATCCCTCTCCTCCACTTGTCTTTCTCACACTGTTGTCTACACTACCCAGGCTGTGCCACACCACTCTTCCCAGGGATTGCACCCCTTTTCACGGAAAGAGGAGGGACATATGCCACCACTCCCTCCAAAGGATGGAATAGAGAGCTAAGCTTGTGAGCAGGCCCTGGTGGGGCTCCAGTTGCAGCCAGCCTCTTGGTCAGAGAAAGCTGTGGCTGATTACTGCCTTGGACTCTTACAAATGAGCTCACATCACAAGGAGATGACTAATGTTTTCCCTGAGGTGTTTCAGTTCCATTTGTAAACAGAACTTACCTCCTAGTAGGTCTTTCACCCTGCACCTTGCAGGGCAGGGCATACCTCAGGCCTCCTTGTGATTGAGGGGTACTCAAATCTTATTGTTGACTTACATGCTAAAAGTTATTATAAAAGGCTCTCTCTTAGCCGCTCAGGATGGCTGGGGTCAGTTTCTGTTAAATACTTTCCAATTTCATTGCCACCAAGTCATAAAGAGGAAGGGAGATAAAGCTAGGGCGGTTGTCACTTTATTTTACAAGGTAATCTATAGTCTTCATAGCACAGCTCAATTTCATTTCCTTCTCTGTTATACTACAATAGTCACCAAATGTGGTTATTTTTTAAAAATGTGATAAAATAATATATCCCATTTTGAAAGTATATAATTTTCCTATTAGTTCTTAAGAACTTATTAAATGCTGGCTCACTGAAAATATCACTAAAACAAACTGTTGACAACAGGAAGCTGATTTTATTGTTTTCCAAGGTGAGAGAATTCATTATCTTGATAGGATTTTAATGGCTTCTTTCAGGGTGGAGGGCAAAGTTGGAATTTTTAGGCTGTTTGGAAGCTTTCATTGTGGGAGCTTGATTAGGACTGTACAGGACCATGCTGTAACAGTTCAGGATGGGTGAACACAACAAAGTGGAGATTTTTAGGCAAGGGTTTCAAAAGGTTTCAATGAGAAAAGAGTAGTTTGGGGAGGGGGGTGGCTGTTGAAAAGTTGAATGTCTGATATTCATTTAGATGTCTTTTGGGGGGAGTGGAGGGATTTTCCTGAAAAAAAAAAAAAAAAAAAAAAAAGCAAGCTATTAGTAACTTTTGTCCTCTTGAGCAGAAGTTTCCTGGAATAGTAAAGTCATATTAGTGAAGACAGCTAAACAGTAGTTCTCCAAAGGTAGATAGTAACCTGTATGGATATGGATGATTTTGGTTCTCAAATGCATCAAAATTTTAAGAATCTTGATTCAATTTGAATTAAGGATTTCACAATTAGACTAATGACTTAGGCTTAAAAAAATTAAATAACTTGTGCAAGTCCAATGAAGTTCAGAGCCAGTATAATTCATTCACTCAACATATCATTTTCTTTCTATTTATGTTTCCCTCTGTAAAAATTCTTGTTATAGTCATGTCACTGTTGGTTCAAGTGAAATGTCTAGATCACAGCTGAATTCATTCTGATATTTTTGATATATTCTAGTATAACCAATTTTATTTAAAAAATCTTGCTTGGGTAGTAGAGAACCTTGGTTAGTGTAATCATGACATATTTATACTAAATGTCCCATCCAACTCCAAAAAGCAAATCAAGGTATCTAAGTTACTTCCCAACATCTGGAAAGGGCCTATGTTTAATTTTTATTATTATTATTACAGAATATAGTACAGCTTCCTGTGCTTGCTAGTTAACAGTTAAAATACATTAAAGATAACTTTAATAATTTACTTGCCTAATAAATGAATGATGATTCAGAAACTATTTTGGACGGTATGATATCAAAGAGACTTTATCACAACATCAGTCATAGCTATTACACATTTATAAATCTCCACTAACTTTTTTGCTACTTACTTTTAACTTAATAGGCTATATGGGTAAGGCAGACTCAGAAATAGTTTGCTATCACATTTGCATATGGCTACAGTTGCTGCAAATTTTACTTGTGAAGTTCATTTTTCCTCCCACTGCTGTTCATGTCCTTATTGTTGAATGATTTAACCATTACATTAGCGTTCCAGAGGATCTCTTAATTATGATGCTTTAAGAATTGCCTTCAGAATGAATCTATATTCTGTTAAATTAATGAACAAAATAGAACATGTAATTCTGGATCAATCAGTTTTACAAAAGTCTCTTAATAGTTGTAAGAAATTACTGTGATTGAATTTCCAGACAGAATAAAGTTTAAAAAAAAAGGAAAAACTCTGTTTTGGAGAATATCTTATAATTGTGGCTTACTTTTTATTTCTTTCATGTTAATTTCACTCTTGTTTTCTATAGTTCCTCTTTGAAAACTCATAATATCCTCACAGAGATGACAGTTTCTTTTTCTCAGAGTCTTGAGAATAGCAGCCTCTAAATCCACTTATATAAATATCCCAAACCTTAATTTCCATTATTATACCTCTTCCCTTTTACTTCGCTAATATACCTTCTTGATAAATCTGTTTTCCCCTCAATCTCTTCTCTTACATTTAGAATTAACTTGGGGTTTGTTGTTGTTGTTATTGTTTTAAAGAATAACATATACTTTCTTATTGATCATATTTCTTCTTGAATCTATTTTTTAAAAATTATTGGTAAGTGAAACTTACAGGCCCTTTCTTCAAGAATCATTAGCTGCAGAAAAGGTCCTAGAAGTCGCATGGAGGAAGAGTAAGCAGAGTTCCCTGAGGTTTGCTTCCTTCCATGAATCATCACCATTACCATCCAGGAAGCCAAGGACGTTGTTATATTCTTAAAATGAATTTCACTTCTCCTTTAAAAGATAGAGTAGACATGCTTTTCCTTATTCCTCCTGCTAAGTCCACCTAAAAACCCTGGACATGTGGATAAATCAAACATAAGGAGCCTCTCAAAGTTGGAGAAAAGAAAACTTGGAGCCTAGAAACCACATGGTGATAAGTTCCCAGAGATATCTTTTGCTTCATATACCCCAGATTGGGTTACAGGGAAACCTGCAACCCGGATACACTTACAGGCAGAGACAAAAACAAAATATCAAGACACCAAGGAGAGTCTGCGCTTTCTAGGCAAAGAATCAGGAAGCAGCAACCTAGCAACACAGAATAATCTTTGACAATAACTGCTCTTCTTCAGGCAAATGCCACAGGAAAAATATGAAACTGTGGTCCAGTGGGAAAATTAGATTTCCACCCTCAACAGGCTGTAACAAGGTGCCTCAACACCCTGCAAGGTAGTGTCACAAAAAGCCAAGTTTGGAGCTATGATTTATATCCCCACCAGGTAGTAACAAGGCAACTCCACCTTGAGCTGGTATCCGAAGATGCCTAATAGAGGCAGGACTTTCACTGCTGCTCACTGATAATGTGATGATGAATGATTATTTTCCATGACAATGAGGTGATACCCTCCTGTAGTTCCAGTGAAGGCCACATGGAGAGCAGTGCCCCGCCAGCTCCTAGACAGAGTTATCAGGGAGGACTGGGGAAACCTGAACTCCTAGCCCCACTCAGCAATGTTGAGAAGCCTCTTTCCTGCCACTGAGGCACAGTGGAAACTGGGCCTCCAGCCCCCTTTGCAGTAATGAAACAGAGCTCTACAAGCCTTGCCAAAGCAGTTTCAAAGAAAACCTGCTAAAACACAAAACTTAAATAAGATCCTGAATCCTGTGACATGAATCTCTAAATGTCCAACTTTTGATGAAAAATCATTCATCATACCAAGAACTAGGAACTTCTTGAATGAGAAAAGGTAACAGACACCAACACCTAGGTGATACAGATATTAGAATCATCTGACAAGAATTTTAAAGCAGGCATCATAACAATGTTTCAGTGAGGAATTATGAACACACTTGAAACAGATAAAAAATAGAAAACCTTAGGAAGGAAATAAAAAATATAAAGAACCCAAAAAAAAAAATTTGAGAACTAAAAATTACATTAACCTAAATAAAAAACTGAATAAATGCATAGGTGAGCTCAACGGTATAATAGAGGGGTCAGAGGTGTGGGTGGGGGGATTGGTGGACCTTAAGATAGAATATAAATTATCTAATGTTCAAATCTGAGAGAAAATAGATTGATAAAAAAACAGAACACAGCCTCGGGGAACTATGAGACTATAACAAAGGATCTAACATTTATGCCATTAGAGTCCCAGAGGAAGCAGAGAAAGAAAGCAGCGGTTAAAAAAAAAAAAAAAGTACTGAAAGAAATAATGACTGAAAACTTTCCATATTTGGCAAAAGACATAAACCTACAGATTCAATACACTGAGCAACTCCAAAGAGTAAAAATATAGAAATCCACACCAAGACAAATAATGGTCACCCTTCTGCGAACTAAAATCCAAACAAAAAAATTATGAAGGTAGCAATAGAGAAGTGATATCTTATCTATGGAGAAAAAACAATTGGAATAAAAGTATAATTCTCTTTAAGACTATGGGGGCCAGAAAGAAGTAGTTCAATGCTTTTAAGTTGAAAGAAAAGCACTACTGACACAGAATTTTATATCTAGCAAATATGTCCTTCAGAAATAAAGGATAAATCAAGCATTTTCAGTTGAAAATACTAAGGAATTTGTCATCATCAGTTCTACTAAAAAAAAAAAGATAAGGTGAAGGGATTAAGCAAAAACAAGAACACCTTATAGACAGCAGTATGGTGATTGCCAGAGGGAAATGTGGGTGGCGGAAGGTAGGAGAGGGTAGACGGGGATAAATGGTGATGGAAGGAGACTTGACTTGGGGTGGTCAACACACAATACAGTACACAGATGACGTATTATAGAATTGTACCCCTGAAACCTATATAGTTCTATTAACCAATGTCACCCCAATAAGTTCAATTTTAAAAACAAAATAATATTGAGTGTAAATTGTAATTGAAAAAAATAAAATAAAATTACAGCCCCTCCCAAAAAGAATGACAAAAGGAAGATCTCTAAGAAGAGAAGAAATGCTAAAAGAAGTAACAATTAAACAAGAAGGATGGAAGAACAAGGGAGAGAGTAAAAATGTAGGAAAATACAATAGATATAGCTTTTCCTCTCAAGTTTTTAAAATCATATTTGATAATTGAAGCAAAAATTATAACACAGTCTAATATAGATTTAAATGAATATAGAGGAAAACCTTAAGACACTTATTTTACACAAATTACACAAATCTATAAATGTGATAAAAATGAATAGAAATAAATATACACAGACAGAGAGTG
The DNA here is from genome assembly GCF_054644295.1 of Miniopterus natalensis. NCBI lineage: Eukaryota > Metazoa > Chordata > Mammalia > Chiroptera > Miniopteridae > Miniopterus > Miniopterus natalensis. The sequence continues at coordinate 51,652,055 of NC_142082.1, read as the reverse complement.
TGTAAAGCTGGGAAAAATATGAAAAAGATTAAAATTATATTAACACTAATTTCTTATTTGTGGTGTTGTACTGTAAGTTAAGCAAGATGTTATCCTTGGGGAAAACTAGGTGAAGGATATGTGGCATATCTGTGTATTATTTACTGCAAAGGCATATGAATCTACAGTTATCCCCAAACAAAATGGAAACTCATAAGAACAAGCCGTCATGGCTCAAGAAAAAAACAGATACTTACAAAAGATAGGGAAAGAAATTTTAGACTGCTTAGCTCTATATAGTAACCAATGTGCTGAGATAGACAAAAATAAAAAAATTTAAAAAGTGCTACCTAAGAAAAGCATTTAGTAGCTCAGGAAGGATATTATAAGGTGGTCACAATTTGACTGACTTATCAGAGTCCATGGAGGATCCCCATGTTTGCAAGTCCAGACTCTTCATAATCGAAGCACCCGGAATTTATCCATCTCTGCATACTGACTTATATTAATCTAACTGACAAGAGGCTAATGCTTACGTGAGCAGGAACATGTGGGTGCTCTTTCTTTGCCGACCCTCTCTCTTCATTCCTCCTCCCTATTCTAGATGTTCCTCTTCCAAGGCCCCCAAGCAAATACCCCATCTTCATTTGGGAAACATTTCTCCCTGGTTTGTGCTTGAATTCTGCAAGATGAATGCTCTCAACTAAATATTAATGGAGTTTAATGGACCTCATTCATCCCTAAAGGGGAAAATTAAACTGTAGTTCTATGAGGAAACAAGAATCGCTACTCTGGTTTCAGTTTAGATTTAACTGAACTATAATTTCAATAATTACTGAACTGTTAACTTAAAGCTTAGTAATTATTTCTTCATTAGGAAACAAGCACGCCCCACCCAAGTGAGCATTAACTTTTCATGAAGACCGTATACTCAAGTCTCATATGGGGAAAGGAAAATTTCTCCCATTAATCTGACTTTGACCTGCCCTTTATGAAAGAGCACCCTCTGCATTATTCTTATTAAGAACATCTGTTTCCTTCCTGGGATTGACCTGTATTATGAAGACCACAACAGCATATAAATAACTCCCTCTTTGGCATCCAGTGCAAATTCAATAGGCACTTCATTTTTAATTTCATAGAGAGTGGAAGAGGGGATGTAGAAGAGAGTGTCCTATTATATAAACCTCAGATGGTCTTTATTCCTTCTTTGCTGAGCCTTACCTCAGCCTTATCTCTTACTTTATTTAAGCACTTCTTTTATGTATGTATTATAATTCAATGAATTAGTTAAGTATAGAATAATTATTTTAATTATACCTGGAGGGCAGATATGTCTATCTTGCATATCCATCTGTTTCTAATGTCCATCACAGGCAAATAGTATGAGCTCAATAAATATTTGTCAGGTGGATGGATGGGTGGTTGGATGGAGAGGAAGATGGCAAATAACTTAAGCTCTCTGTGCCTCAGTGTTCCTTTACATAAATGAGGTGAAAATTAAATGAGATATCATAATGCACATAGAAAACTTCAGAGCCCTTCCTTCTTTCCTTCCTTCCTTCCTTCCTTCCTTCCTTCCTTCCTTCCTTCCTTCCTTCCTTCCTTCCTTCCTTCCTTCCTTCCTTCCTTCCTTCCTCCCTTCCTTCCTTCCTCCCTTCCTCCCTTCCTCCCTTCCTCCCTTCCTCTTTATTTCCTCCCTTCCTTTCTATCCATCCACCCACCTATCATCCAGCTGTATATTTAATCTGCACCATAGAACACAAGTGTAGATTAAGGTAGAGCAAAGGTTAAAAGTAACCACACTCTGTTTATAAATGAGTCTTACCATAGCCTGTATAAAACTGTAATAACATGTTCACCATAGTAAACTTGTAAAATATAAAGAATGAAGAGGAACGAAAGAATTGCTCATGGTACCAAAACTATTGTTATTAAAATTCTAATACATTTCTTTCAAACCCTTTTCTATTAATAAAGTTGATTAAAATATTAAATATCAAAATTGTTAAAAAGTAAGCTCTAAAATAAGCCATCAAGGAGATGATAAACTAAAAAAGATGATTAAATTGATGTTGATTAAAATATTTAGTAGGTATAATATATTTTAAATAATATTTTTCCAATTATAAAAGTGATCTCTATTATTACAGGGTACTTGGAAAATACAGAAAGTAAAAAGAAGAAAAAAAATCCTCCATAATTTCAATGCAACTTTTTCTGTACTCCTATTTTAGATGTTTATTATAACTATTGCATTTTCTAAAGTATATAAAAATTTTAATATTTATCAATTTCTGTAGTATAAGATAAATATAACATGTAATTATACACATTTCTTCAGCTATTAAATATTCTTTATAACCATTTCATTTGAAGAATAATCTACTGGGTTTTTTTGTTTTGTTTTGTTTCTTTAATTCTCATCTGAAGATATGTTTTCATTGATTTTAGAGACAGGAAGGGAGAGAGAGAGAAAAAAACATCTATATGAGAGAGAAACATCAATCATTTGCCTCCCTGATGGAGAATCGAACCCTCAACCTAGGTATGTGCCCTTATCAAGATTTGAACCCAAAACCTTTTGTTGTACAGGATGACACTCCAACCAACTGAGCCACCTGGTCAGGGCAATAATCTACTACTTTAATGTGCCATAGTTAAGATCACTGTAGTGTTGAATATTGGGTTATATATAGTTTTTCAGTGTTATAGTACTTTTTGGTTTAGGCTTTTTATCATTTCTGATTATTTTTTCTTAAAAGAGATTCTTATACTTTGAATTATAGATGAAAGAATAAAAATGATTTTTTAAACTTAGGCTAATAACAATATATGTTTTTATAAGTTTAAATATTATAGACATGTATAAAGTAGAAAGTTTTTCTGTAATTTCAAATTTCACCCCACAGTTCTATAGCTAACCATTGTTAATAATTTGGTATGCATCCTTCGGGATTTTATATGAGACCCTGCTCTTCATGTTCTTTTGTACCTGATTCCTAATTAATATCAAAATACGAAGAAGAGGGCAATGGAAATTATTGGAAAACATTAGGAAAAACTATATAGAGATATATATGTTAATGGTAAAAGTAGGGACTCTCTAACTATGAAAACTGATGCTTTGATTTTACTCTTATGGAGCATTTCTTAAACATAATCACTATTGTTGAGTTGTTTTTTTCCTGGGAGATTATATTTTGAGTATACGAGGCAGGAAAGAGATTAAGCTATTATTTCTTCTTTATTCAAAATATATTTATATATTATTCTAAGACACTTTCCTAATTCCTAAAGATGATAATTTTTTTGAGAGAGAGAGAGATAGGAAGGGAGAGAGAAAAACATCGATGTGAGAGAGAAATATTGATCAAGGTTGACTCCCGTATGTGGACTAGGGATTGAACCCGAAAACCTGGGTATGGGCCCTGACCAGGAACTGAACCCACTTTCAGTGTTTCCTGATAATGCTGCAACCAACTGAGCCACACCAGCCAGGAAAGATGATCCTTAAGCAAAATACCTCTTATGTCAGTATCTACAGTTCTAATTCATGCTATTAGCTCATATTATGAAAATAATATTGAAAATATCTGTTTTGTGATTATATATTTTATAATTTATTTCTCACTAATGATGAGAAATATGATGTTGTGTGTTTATATTTTCTCTTTATTTTTTCCACATGATTAAAAGGTTTCTCTATTGCATTGTTCACTTAAGGAGCTAGCACTGTATGGATTTCTTGTGGTGGTTGTTCTTACCTAATTCATTACTCTTTCCTTTTCTCTTTATCTTTTTATCTTTAGTCCCATATTTAAACTCTTTTGTCATCTTTTCTAATTTGTTGATCTCACTGTCAGTTCAATGTTTTCAAATATTTCCTCTTCATTAATACAAATTTTAAAACCATAGTTTCTTCTGTGTTACAGACTTGGTAACATTTTATAGGGTTTTACATATAGCATTTTCACTGATATTAATTTCAAAATGTATTTTATTTCATTTTTATTTCCATTTTAATTCAAGTATTAAATAGAGAGTGATTTCTTTGATATTATTTTTGTTTCTAAGTGATTATAGTCAGAGGATTCTCTTTCTTTTTGCTACAACCTATAGGATGTTTTACTATGAAATTATCAAATTTTCTAGTTGTTTAATATATGATCAGCTTTTAAAATCTATTTTCTATGAATATTTGAAAATGATATATATTTTGGGGGTTTGGAATCCAGTATATCTATATTAAAACTCTTCTGTACCTTTCATATTTGTCAACTTTAGCCATGAAATCCTGAAAGAGATATATTAACTCTCCCACTCTGGCTGTGTTTTGTTCAAATCTAAGAAAATGTATATCTAGATAGATGATAGATAGATAACATCAGTGGATATATATCCAATGATTATTTCTTATGTTTATTGAGAACTAGTATCTTATGCAACTTAATCTATCTCCTTCCACTTTTCTGAACCATCACTGTTTTTCATCAACATATTTAGCAGAGGACCTGGGTTCAAGTTCTGTCTTCTTCGTTGTCATTAAGACTTTAGACTATTTGTTTAAACTCTTTGACCTTTAGTTTCCCCATTTGTAGAACCAAAGATAATAGCACTTCTTCCCTTAATAGATTGTTATTAGAAGCAAATGAAAGCCAATAATGTAGAAGTGTTTCTAAAGTGTTTTCAAATATGAAAAATAATTTGTTTGTTATTATTACTGAGTAAGTTTCAGACCTGTGGTTGATATTTCTCTTAGATTGCAATTGGCTGGCTTAAAAGAGTAAAATATTAAGTCTGAGAAAATTTTCAGACTTAAAATATTAAGTCTGAGAGAATTTGTCTTGAGATGTGTTTACCATGAAACTGGAAAAAAATTATTGAAGCCATTTTTATGAAACATTTTCCTAAAAACATACCTCTTTAGCTTTCTTAAAAATTTATTTTATTAATCTGTTTTTTTCACCTCAGTATTATGAAAGAAAAGATGAAATGCCACTTGTGATTTTAGGAATAAATTCTGCTATTTTTCATAACTAGAGCATTGAATGTGAATCCTCTTCAACGTTCATTTTATCCCATAAATTAACTTTAGTGTGTTTGTTTGGGAACATCATGCTCTTATATGTGAGTCAAGGGGCATATGGTCTCTTTATTGGAAAATAAAGAACAGATGTGTGGTTTAGATAAGTACACATAAACATGTGAAGGTCAATGGCAGGTGACTCATCGTTTTCACCAAATTGTGAAAGGGATATGAACAATTTCCTTAGAGGAAATTTAATTCTTGATACAGTGACATCAAAGAAACCATTACTTTATTTTACTTGATAAGCATAAAAGGATCTAACGAAAATAGTGGTTTCTTCTGTGCGTTTTTCATAATTCTCTAGAAGACTACATGATGAATTTAAGAAAATGTGCCAAAAGCCAGTCCAAGTACTGAACACACATGTCAACAGAGATTCATATTAACTAAGAACAGGAACTTTTTGTATATACTCTCCTATTAATTTCTTTGAATATTCAATTCACTGTTCCTGAGAAGACTGGAAACTTGACTTAGTAGCGTGTTTTACTTCTTTGGTTTTTAAATATCAAGTTGGAATCCCTTGAAATCAAAGCAAAACAGCTAGCCTTTAATGATTTTTTTAAAAAAATGAAAACATGAGTTCTTGAAAACTTTTAAAATCTCTCCTTTATTTTGCACTTCTTTGCTCTAAATTTCCATATTGATCAATTCAGGAGCTTTCTGGGTGGCATAGACAGCCTGAAAGCTGAAAGGGTGTGCTCACCTGGCCTTCAGAGAGGTTACATTATGCTTTTCTAACAGGGACTAAATCTTTTTTGGATCTACCACATTTCTTTCTATAGCTGTTAGAAAACCAGTCCAAACTCTAAATTCTTGGATCTAGACTCCAGAAACACCTTCCTTATTAGTTACCTTAGTACTAATTTCTAATTACACCAAAAATAATATAAGAGCAAGAACATTCTTCTCAGATTCATTTATTCATTTACCTCTCACTAACATATTCACTTATTAATTTAATAATCCACCACTTAAACATCATATATATGCTAAGAGTTCTGCTAGGTGCTTGGAGAAATGAACATAATATTGTTTAAAAAGACCTGTTTGAGGACCCTGAAGGATTTCAGACCATAGTGCAAGGGAGACATGTAAACAAACTATTACAAAATGTTGTGATAAGAAATGAAATGGATGTATCCCCAGACATTAAGAGAGCTCCAGAAAGGAGATGCTGATTTGTATCTGCTTTAATCACCATGTATTCCAGCCCCTGGAACACTGAGGTCTGTGGCACTTGGTGAACAATGAATGCATGGATGGGTACGCGGTGCATGGATGGATGGGTCAAGGATGGCTTCCTCAAAGGAAAAGAAATCTAGTTATGGATTGAAGACCATAAAAGTATACATGAGAGGGGTATTTTCATGTGGAATAAATGGCATAGAGAAATGAAATTGCATTTTCATGGACATAATTCAGGACACTGACAAGTAGTGACGGTGCAGCGTGATGGAGAGGAGTGTTTGGTAAAATGACAGGGAATGAGACCGGTTAAAAGGAACTAGACCATGAAAGGCTTTTTGTACATCACTAAGAAATGTGGTCTTGGTGGGTAATAAAAATAAATACTGAAGGTTTTAAGTAGGTAATTGACATAAGCTGATTTGCCAGGTGAGAGGAACTATAGGGAAGCAAAGCATTTGGAAGTGGTGGTTGAAATGATAGACTGTGGAATTCAAATTGATAAAATGTACACTTTCTCCTTATAGAATTCCTTAGGGATTCCAATAATCTTGAGAGGAAGTATAGTATAGAGGCCAAGGCCAATCTTACTGGAGTCAGACTGTCTAGGCTCGAATCCTGGCTCTGAGGCTTACCAGTTGTGTGGCCTTGAATAAGTTGCTTAGCCACTCTGGGCCTGTTTCCTTTTCTGAAAATGGAGATGAAACAGTAGTGCTTGCATCATAATGTTGTTTGTTATAAGGTTTAAATGAATTCTTTTGTAAAGTTCTCAGAAAAGTGGCGATAGTGCTTGTTAAATTTGTTAAATTAAAGCTTTATATATTAATTCACAACTATTTTGCCTAAAATTATATGTATGGTTTAATTTTCTGTTTTCATCTCTTTAAAACAAAACATATTTTAAAATTTTCTGTGAATTTAGAGTTGTATAATTTTTACCCTATGATGAGAAGTATCTGATTTTATAGTGCGTTATGAGATAAATCAACCAATAGAACTCACAAAAATTCAGATGCTCAGGATCATATTAAATATTTCTTCCCCACTGAGCATGTACAAGATCCTGAGAGAATCTGTGAGAAAGATCTTGCAGAACTTGTTGTTGGCATACAGTGAGCCACCCACCATCACCCAAGAGGAGAAAGAGGGTGAGCTGCCTCCTTCACCTCAACTTCCACCTCCACAGGATCACTGGGAGGGCCTCAGGTGTGTCCCCTGTCATTGACGAATTTCACTAACTTGGGTCTGAATCCTGCTGAGAATTGCAAAAGGCGGAGGGCAGACTTGCCAGCTCCACCAACAACAGAAGTGAAAAAAAGGGCTGCTGTGTTGAGCTCAACGAATGTGTCAGTGCAAAGGAAAGACACCTAATCCCCATGGTCAGGACAGGGGCCACATGTAAGAAGAGCCACAGTGGAGGCATGTGGGTAAGTAGGCCTCTGCAGAGGGAAGTCCAAGGTTCCTAGGGACTGTGGAAGCAGGGAAATGAGGAGCGTTCCTTATTTGCATCTGAGGAATTGCTAGAAAAAGATCTCCAGCAATGGGGAGGGGCCCCATCTCTCAGTCAGAAAGTGGGTTTGAACCATAGCACAAAGATGGCTTATAAGAGCATGAACTTTCCAACCCCCTACACCCTTCACTCCCCACAGCCCAGCCCCAGAGCATCGGACTGGAAGGTTAGTGAGCTGAGGGAGAGAATGAAAGCAGGAGGTAGCCCAGGTGCCCCTCCCCACCCCAGCAGAATTTGGACACATTAACCTCTGTATGTGAGACCAGGTATCCTAAGTACCAAAATGAGACAATTGTGTGACTTAAAGTGGCTTGTGTTCTGCAAAGTCCTGTAACTACCCCTTTTCGTGCAGAGGGAGGGGGAAATTTAGCTCACTGAGCACTGAAAGACCAGTGAGAGAAGGAAATAAATTTGCTCTGTAAATTGCATCCCACAAATTGTACTTGTTCAGGTACTGGTTTCAATTTTTTTATTCTGTCTGCTGTTTTATCCATTTGCACATTTCACTTCAAACCAAACAACTCGCTCTACCTGACACTCAGTGATTTTATTTCCAGACCTTTCTCCTGCCTCCTCTCCAACGGACAGGAAAGCACTCATCACACTCAGGGCTTCTAACAAACACCTATTATTCCACGGATGACAACAGCCCTTTGATCACCAGCCCTCAACCTGCCAACTTGGACAGGTTTCAGAGAGTCTTTGAACCCCTGACACTGTACCCCAACCCTTGGATAAATGTGTACACGTACATTTTTTTCTGATGAAAAGTGTAAAGCTTTTGCCAGATCCTCAAAAGAGAACTAGAAGGGAAAAAAGGTAAAGAAAATCTGTCTTCATTCTCAAAAACCTTCCTCTCTTAGAGCTGAGATAAATTAGAAATGTGCATGTCCAGGTCTGTACAAAACTGTAAGGAAGGAAGCTTTCCTTCTCTGAACTCAATATCTCTAAGGTTTCTGTTCTTGTCTTTCCTCCCACCTTCTGACCCTCTAGAAAAAGAAAGTATTAATACGTACCAGGCATATATTTCTTTAGTTGATGACACACCTCTTCCCAGAAGTCCTCATTTAATCATTTCACTCTCATGAATCCATTTCGAGATTAGTAAATGGGGGAGGACTTCCTTGGTTGTTAGTGGATATTTCTATATCCCTGAAACAGCATCATGTAGACTGTGCCTGAGGCAAACTATAAAATATATTTGTTTCAGTTGTTATTATAAATATACATATACAATTTTCCTCAAGAAAAAGAGTTTCCATCAAACAAGCTTTGTTACCTTCAATAAAAGTGACAGGATGAACACTCCTGACAGCTAGTGATTGACAAGAGGGGTCTCGGAGAAATGATGAGGATTTGCTCCTCTAAATGACTTTCGACGCACACCTTCATGTGAGATCATTTCTCTTCTTCAGCAGGTGTGGATTCTGATTTCATTGCCCATGAAAACTAAGCAGAAATCATCCAAAACATCTTAACACTCTTCTGTTTGCATTAATGACACCAAAAAATTAGAAGAATTTTTATTTGTTTAGATAATAAAAAATATACACATATATATAATCAAATAGATGGCTTTCTGTTTTCCAATATAAAGTAAAATCTGAACCATCTTAAGCAGTGTTGCAGAGATCAACCTGAAATGGTGATGTAATCAACTTGGACAGATGAATCTTGGCTCTACTATTCCATGACCTTGAGAAGCACTGAACCTGTTTCAATCTCAGGTACCTCAATTATAAAATTATTTTTTAAAATTAAAATAGCTTATTGATTGAAAAAATATATATACATATACATTTAAGTATGTACACATGTATACGTAGACCAATTTAAGTTTTAAAATTTATATATATGCTTGATCACTTTCTCAAGAGTCACGCATGGTGCTCAGCACAGAGCAGCTGAGTAAATGCATAACTATGGGGACACTGGTTGGTTTCCAGAAACTGAACCTAATGAATGCCAGTGATTGTCTGATTTCCACTGATGACAGGTCCTTCCACTTCCTCTCTCTCACCATTTTTTAGTTGTGACTCTGAAACTTTCCTTCCCTCACTTCTTCCTTTAGCCCTTCTCTAGAATTTTGACTCTTTCTCAGAGTTGGAGCCGTTATCTTGGGCAGCCTTTGATTGTGAGTCAAAATTATAAGTTCTCAACGTGTTTTAAGTTCCAATTTTCATTTAATAAACAGCAGCTAAATCTATTAGCTTCAATTTATAATTTTATATAAATGCTAATAAATATTAATAAGGGAAAGAGTTTATGGAGGGAATAGAGTAGAAAATTTAAGCAGTTATTTATAGATTTCCAGATGTTTTCTGACTCCCTGTGTCCTGCTCACGGAGTGTAACATCATTGTGCTGAGGTGGTCCTCTTTCCCGCAGAGCAGGATTCCTCATCTCACCGAGAAAAGCGTCCCTTCTGCCCCAGTGATGATTCCTTTCAAATTTACAAATAGGCACCTCACACGGACAAGATATGGAGAAAGTGCAGAAAGAAGAGAAACTTAAGGTGAAAGCCAGGAAATATTTTTACATTGAAGTATAGTCAAATTGTGAGTACCCAACTTACATTAATTTGCAGAAAGTTGTCTTTATTTTAAAAAAGATAACTTGAGTAAGTGCAGCAACTAGAATCTTACCACTAGCCAGGTGATGGAATTGATAGGGTTGGGCAGGGGTTGCAAGTGAGTGAACAGATGCAGTGAGACTATGCCTTTCAAGCTGACTAGAGGTGTTTGGTATGACTTCGTACATTTTACAAGTCCATCCACTGAGCTATGTGGCTGTTGAAGCCCCACAGATATGGTTCAGCTCTTGTTTATTCCAGAACCACCTGCCTTCTTGGTCAATATACCTTTCACCTGGCTCTTGGAAGCAGCCTGTAATCCACATTCTGGCTCCTCCATACTTGGCCTCCAGGCTGACATGCTTTTTAATGGACATTTTTAGACATTTGAACTTTTAACAGTATTTCTTACTGCCCAAATGTATTCTTTATTTCTTCTATGTCATTCCTAGTTTCCTTCATAGTTTCCATATCTTTTTGCATGCTGTTGAGCATTCTTACAATCAGTATTCTGAATTCTATATCTGATAGATTGCTTATCTCCATTTCATTTAGCTCTTTTTTGGAGACTTCTCTTGTTCTTTCATTTGGGGCTTGTTTTTTTGGCTGCCTTTTTGGATTTGTTTCTATGTATTAGGTAGGCCTGCTATGGCTCTCAGTCTTTTGGGATGGTCTCTGGTGCAGGCCAATATCAGACTCTGTTTGTGACTGGCCCTGAGTACCCTATTTGGAGCTATCAACCACCCATAGCTTGAGGTCTCCTCTGCTGGGGCTGGGTGCATTTGGACAGGACCAAGATACACACCAAAGTCTGCTTTTCCAAGGCCTTGGTCCAGAAGCAAATCAGGCAAAGACTCAAAGCACTCTGAGATCTGCCTCTGCCTGAAGGCTGATTAACCTGATTCTCTTAATGAGCCTCAGGCTTTAGAAACTCTACAGGGTGGGGTGGCTGGGGGGGGGGGGCAATTGCTTCTCCTTCAGGCAAGAGCTGCTTGGAAGGTAGGTGTCTGCCTCTGCAGTATGGGGGAATGACTCGGCACAGGAATCCAGAGGGGTGTCCTCTGACCTCCATCTCTAGGGCCCACAACCCTAGGTTCTCCTCACACAGCTCCAGTTTACTCTGCTCCTCTCTGCCAGGGCCCAGTGTGAGTGGCTGCACACGAAACTCTGTGTGTTGGCTCTCTAAGGGGGGGCCTGCATTTCCCTCCATCTCTCCCTGGCAGACAGAAGCCCTGCTGCTTTTCACAGCCAGATGTTATGGGAGCCCCTTCCTCAGCTCTGGTGCTCTTGGCTGGGAAGCCCAGCCTGGGGTTTGGGCCCCAGAGTTCTCAGTGGGAATCCCCACAGCTGAGACATCCCACAGCTGCTGCCTGTGGGAGCCCAGCCAGCCCCCTCTTGCCTTCACACTTCCTACCAGTCTCTATGTGGTCTCCGCTTTTCCTCCTTGGTCGTGAGGGTGCTCCCCAGCTCATCTTCAGTTGCAGTTGATTATTCAGGATGGTTTTCCTATTTCTTAGTTGTAATTCCAGTTTGGTCCTGGGACAGTGTCAGTGTAGCTTCCACTCAGTCCACCATCATCTTTAATCTATCCCTCTTTTTTCTAAAAAAAAAAAAAGTCAAACAGTTGAGTTTTGTGTGCTCAGCTTACATCATCTGAAGCTCACTGTTTTGTGTGCTGATTTCAGGTCTCCTGGGAGGTACTTGGTGTGGTAACCAATGTCAGGAGCTGTCTAGGTTTGGCTCTGGTCCTTAGGTAGGTGGCTGGTGTGAGGCTCTCTGTGGGCCACCTCCACCTGTCAGCTATTTTGCCTCCCCCTTGAGGTTGTCTGGTCTTGCTCCAGAGTCTTCTGAAAGGAGTCTTTAGAGCGCAGGCCAGCTAGTGTAGCTCGGGATATTGCTCCCCTTACTGAGCTGCAGTAGGGCTTGTGAACGGGGGTGTGGGGTGGGGTGGGTGTGGGGTGGAGGGGATCAATGGGGGAAACAGGGAGAATATCTGTGATACTCTCAACAATAAAGACAAAAAAAGAAAAGCAAAAGAGGGAAAAGAAAAAATATATATTTTAATTGTTTTTAATTTTGTAATTTTCAAATTAACTTTTTAAGGATTTGTTTTGTTTTTGCTTTGCTTTTTGTTTTGTTTTTTATTCTATCATCAAGATTTTCTTGATATTCTGTGCTTTATTGCTGGGATATTATTATGATAACCAATAAGTTCATTGCTTTTCTCTATTGTTTCCTCCATATCTCTTATTGTCTTCATCCCTGCCCTTGCTTTACTTCTCTCTCTTCTCATTCCACTGGCATAATTTTCTTCTGTTTTTTTTTTCTCTTTTTCTCCCCTTTTATTCTCTGTCTTCCTGTCTTTTTGTTTGTTTGTGTTTGTCTTTTTATTTTACCTTTTCAACCATTTTTCTATTCCAACTCTCTACCCTTACTTTTTTGCTCACACTTCTTTCCTTTCAGAATCTTTTCTCTGCTCCTTCTATCTCCCAGTAGCTTCTTTATTTTTCACTTTTTATTTTATTATTATTATTTTTTATTTTACTATTAGCAACAATATCCTTTTCTCTCTTTCTCTTTTTGCTTTAGCATTTGTGTTCTCGCTTCACTCCCCCAATTCTACTTTCTCTTGGGTTGTTTTCATTGTGATTGTCAGGATATTTTGTAAGTTACTGTTTGCTTCCTGGCAGTTTTGTTGTGTTTTGTTTGCCCTGCCAGCACCTGTACAACAGCTTACACGACGTGGTTGTGGCTGAGCATCACAGTGAGCCAACCTGAAAGGAGAGTCCTCTCATGAATAGGTCCATGACAATCTAGACCCAGTCACAATAGGAGAGCCCAAAGAACCCACAAAAGGGACATCCACAAAAGGGACACACCTAGAGCAAATAGCTCAAAAGTATAAGGAAAACACACTTCTAGGTCCCACTGGACATACACCACAAAATCCCACTCCACAAGACTGGGAGACAGCAAATATATCTAATATACAAGTGCCCATCAGTAGATGAGTGGGCAAAAACCTTGGGACATTTACAGCATGGAATTCTATACAGCTGTTAAGAAGGATCTTGTACTCTTTGGGACAATCTGGATGGACCTGGAGAATATTATGCTAAGTGAAATAAGCCAGACAGAGAAAGACAAATATCACGTGATCTCACTAATATGATCTCACTAAAGAACATAATAAATTGATAAACAAAATAGATTCAGTGACATAAAAGCATGGAACAGATTGACGAGTCTCAGAGGGAAAGTAGGGGTGGGTTGGTGGTAGGTGGGGAAAGATTAACCAAAGAATTTATATGCATATATACATAATACATGGACACAGATAATAGTGTGGTAAAGGCCTGGGGCATGGAGTGGGTGGGGATGGAAGGGGTCAATGGGGAAAAAAAGCGGCATCTGCAATATTTTCAACAATAAAGATACATTTTAAAAAATAAAATAAAAAGTTGCTTAATGTTTACAAGATTTCAATCTCTCACCCTTAAATTGGAAGTATTGTATCAACTCCCTTTGGTTTTACTGATGACTTCAACATAGAAAGGGCACTTAATTGGCTCATGGAACCAATCTGCGGGTGGGGTCTTCCCCTTTTTCTGCTAAGTTTACCTCAGCCTCTCTCTGCACATCGATTTCAATCTCTGAAAGCACCTTATGCCACACTGTTGAGATACGGCCGTCAGCAGCTCTGGACTTAACTTCATACCCACTTACTGAACTGCCCACAATGCACACATCTGATATTAAAAACAAAACTCCAAGGAAGGACTTTAGTTGGCTTGGTTCACATAACCAACAATTAATAATTGTTAAACCAAAGAGTCAGAGTCATGAAAAAAAAAAAAAAGATTATTTGGAACACTTGTCTGGGGATGGGAAGAGAGTAAGGACATGGCCACAGGAAGAATCAGTGTGAGTTCTATAGCCAATTTATTTAGTGCCTGATAATGATATGTCTTTCACATGTTATGTGAATTAAATGTGGGAATGTGCTGTGCAAGTAGTAAAGTAATATATAAAATCTCAACCACGATTTCTTCCAATATGATATTCTTAGAAATTAGATAAAAATGCAGAAAAAGATTTCAGAGGAGAGAAGACTGCTTTGCATGGGGAAAGAAGGAAGCTGCTTGTCTACAGTTTCATGTGACTTGGGAGCAAATCACCAGCTGTTAAAAGTCTGGAAATGAAGAACCCCCAGGAGTGTACCCTGGCTCCTCAGGATGGTGATGGCTCAGGGACTCTGCTCCTAGACCAGCAGACACCGTCTGCTCTGCAGTTGTCTCCGAAGTCTAGGAATGTTAGGAACATAATACCAATGACAGCACATGGTTAGACTTGAAGGGAGAAAATATTTGTTTGTGTACGAGTGGGTGTTCTTTGTAATTAAACGTCTTTGAAAATTGTTTCCTAAGAATGCTAAGAGGAGGTTGGGTCATTACCTTCCCATTTCCATGCAGCAATATTCCCGAGGGTGCTGTGAGAGAGGAAATATGCCAGTAAAAGTAATTTTCTAAACAATTCTCCAAAGGACATCAAGGCAAGGACATACTTAACAAAAGTGTGTCATGTCTTACAATATAAAGCCAAAATTTTGGCCTATATTTTCAAGATGGTTTAATGAAAAAGATGTATATCCTAACGGAGTGCAAAAGAACACTTTGAAATGTGCTTCTCTCCCCTTCCTCAAGAAGAAAGAAAAACTCCAGCGTCATGAAACAATTAAATTTGGAAACAAGCTATTTTAAAATTGAGCTTTTTTCTTAGTTTACCTGCTAATGAAAAGTAGTAAGCATAGGTAACCACAATTTGTATGTAGAAGGTAGTTAAAATCTTTATGTAAATGGTGGACTGGTTATATCTAGTAAATATGTTTTAAAATATTCTGCACTTTATATTCTTCATTTTTGCTTTTCTCCTTTGTAGAAAATCAGTTTCCAAGTATGAGACTCACATTTAACCAAATACAATTAATCAATATATAGTTTGTATGAAGTAGGAGAGCCCCCACCCTGAGAGATTGGCAGGGGAAGGCTATTGCCAAATTTAGGAGAAAAGTCTTCATTTTAGTTGGCTTTTTAGTATTAGTCTTTATTTTTGAACGATGAATGAGATTTTTATTGAAAAATTCAGAAAAGAAAGACTGGTATTTGTAGGTAAGGAAAACCCATATAAAGGCACACAAAATGAAAAGATAGTTTGAAGTCAGGGAGCTGAATGAGAATGGTAATACCAGCATCCCCTACTAATGAGAGGTGCCCAGAAACCATTATTTGGTGCCCAACACCGCACAGTCATCGGTGGTCTGGGTGCATTGATTATAAATCTGTCCCAAAACAGAGTAATTAGTAACACTTAGTGCAAACAGTGCAAAAATACCTGCTGAAGAACAATTCATTTGAGCCAAGCTGTTATAAGGACCAGTGAAATCTGAAACTGTCTCTATGTTCAAACCAGACAACTTCGCCTTACCTGTTAATAAATGTGCAATAAGCTAAATGCCCACAATACTACATACCCATATCAAGATAAGGAAACTTCTGAATTTCTAGTCTAAAGTGTCTCCAGTTGTATTGTTAAAGATTAGACTTCAAGATTTGCTTGGATTTTTTTTCACCCTTTGCAGCTATCTCCATGAGACAGAACTACTTGCTGAGTTGAAGGTAGTGTATGTGACTATCCCGTCGGTCATCTCAGCACCTGCCTCATCCGATTCAGCACAGGACTCCTCCTCTTCATCTCCTTCATCTACTCCAGAATTTCAGCCAACAGTCAAGAACTCACCAGGGGTCTTGGCAACCCTAAGGCCCAGATGCTGAATAATTTTTCAGTGAACTTAGCTAATGCTCATACCAACACTTTTGAAGCCGTCTGTGGCTGCAAAGCCCGCTCAGGGGACAGTTACTGTGCCACTGAGTGTGAACAGCTGCAGCAGGAGCAGCATGTGCAGGAGCTGTGACCGCCCTGACGGCTGTGCACAGGCTGCGAGCTTCCCTCGGTGCTTCTACCCCGGCGGGTGATTATTTCTCAAGTGCCTGTGCCTTGGGCGCTCATATTATATATAAACAGGGTGTGGCTTCTCCAGAGAAAGAGAAATAAAATATTTTTCCCAGAACTAGAACTTCTTCGGAACAGGAAGCAGAAAGCAATCGTGTTTTTGAAGTCTATTCCTCAGCTGTTGATTTTCCCAACTGGGTTTGCAACGCTGCCTTAAGTGAGTGAATGTAATTGTTTGATATCTTCATAATACCTTCATTCTAAGGACTTTAAATTAGGAGCATATTGTGTCCTGACAACCCACAGAGCAGAGTCGTATTAAAGTAAATGAGTTCTGAAAGGAAACTGAGGTAAAAGGAGCATTTGATTAGTGCTACACATGAAGTTGGAGGACTCTTCGTGATGAGTGCAAGTGAGACGTTTTATCCTTTGACCAGGGTTGCAAATATCCTGGTTGCTGCTGCTAACTCACCGCAGCCCTTCTCCTTCGGTGTTTGGGCAAAGCCCAGAGCTCCCCAGGAGCAGCTGCCTGGGCTCCAAGGCAGCCCTAGCAAGCGCTGGAGCCGGCCTACACCCTTGTAGCCTAGTGTTCACGTCCAGAGCAAGGAGAGTGCAACTCTCTGCGTTAAATGGAAATGATAATAGTACACATCTTGTTGGGTTGGTCTGAGAATTAACTGCATGAACGTGTGTAAATAGCTTTAAAGTTATCAGCCGTACTTGAAAAATTTTTTAAAAATAATAAAAGAATAGAAAGAGCCCAAGGTAAGCACTACATAAGTGCTAGCTATTACTCGTCTGCACCTACTTGCTGCCCTCTTAATTCCAGCCATTTCACCAGGGAAATACTGGTCAAAAGGAACACTTGATCACTCGCAGTGGGAATGTGAAAACTGATGAGAATAATTCCATCTTCCCTTCCAAACAATAAAGTAACCTACTTAGTGATGGTGGATCAAAGCATACAATTATTTGCAAAAAACTGCACATGTCTATATTTGCATTTGATGAAGATAGAGTTTGATAAGTATTAAAACAAGTACATTTATGAAACATTTATCTCCATAAAAATTTTTTTTAACAATTCTAAGTTTTAAATCTGGTAGTAGAAAAGCTAGTTTTCTATTTTTTTTAGGATGTATATTGTTTTTGCATATATGCAAATTATTATATATTTGCATTATCTTTGTATTTGTCACAATAATTATGATTCTTTCAATATAATAGGTATTCCTCAAGCTTTTTGGAATAGTTTGTAAAGAAATTATAGTCTGAATTTCTGATTTATGTAGCCTAATCTCTTAATACTAATTACTCTATAGTTAAAAGGGAAGTTATAAAAGAAAGCAACATCAAATTAAGAGATGAAGTAATGAAATCTTTTTGAAATGTACATAATCTACAACTTAAAGAACCCTTAATGTTATTATACTTGGATTAAAGCAATGTATGCCATCCATCAACATTCAGGTAAACTGGTTCACTTCACAACTGGTTTTAGTCCTATGAGGGAATTAGTGACCCTATTTGATTTTCAAAATAGCCCTTGACCTAAATCCATTTTTTTTAAACTACACAATTTGAAAATGGGACATTTTGAACAAAAAGAGTTAGCATTAGAACTATTTTACGAAGGAAAAATAAACCACTAAGCGGAGAATTTTTCCCCCACATGTACCTATTCTTCAAAATTTAAGGTGATTATTTAACACATTTACCAGTTAAAATGAACTTCATTGGCTTTGGGATATATAATATCAAACTTAATTTATACAAGATTACTTATTTGGGCCACCTAATATATATATAATTTTAAATAGACTAAAATATGGGGATTAAATATAGTTTCCATTATTTTAATTTTTCTAATTGCACAGTCTTTATAATTATTAGAAATATTTACTTTGCCCTAATTAACATATTATTTGGCTTCATGCATCTGAAAGAATATTGGAGCAAAATAAGGAGTCATGGAAAATTAATGTTCATCTTTACTACTTTGTTAACTTAGTCATCAATATGATTATTTCATAGTTTTCCTCAGTGAAAAACCTTTAAAAGAATATTATATTTGTCAGAAGTAGGCATATTTTTATGAGTCATAGAATAATATATATATTTCCATTAAACAAATTATATTTTATAAAAGCACCATAAAATTTTAATTCTAGTTGGGGTGTTTTAATTTAGGGGATTTCACTTGGGGGTTAATCTAATTTGTAATGTTTCCACTAACACACCAATTTGCATTCATTCATTTTACTGCTACTATTAGGGTCATTGTCTCTCAAACTTGAGGCAGAAAAACAGCAGGACAACCAATTACTTTTCAGATAAAAAGCATTTCATTAAACTGATATATCATACAAAGGAATGTAAGTGCAAAGTGGATTTTCACAAATGTCATATACAGTTAAAAGCAAAACACCAAGTCATCTAGAGATTTCTGACAAACCAGAAAAATTAAATCTTTAGTAAACTTCTCATAGGATTTTTATACTTAAAATTAGGTTTCAAAGGCTTTCATTTATCCCCATTTAGGTAGAATATAGTGATTTTTTTTACTATAGTCTTAAGGTGGACTAACCTACGATTCCTTGGTTATAGCCAAGTGCCATTGTCCTTCACCTCCTTAATCCTCAACAGCCAGCATTAATTGGGTACCTAGCTTCCTTCAACCTTATTCTAAACCAAAAGCTTTTGCAAGACTTTCCATTTTCCCAGTCTTTAGTTCTGTTGCCCCTCTCTCTTTACCTCATTGTGTTAGTTCCTTAGGGCTGTCTTAAAAAAGTCCCACACACCAGGTGGCTTCAAACACCAGAAACTTATTCTCTCCGGATACTGCAGGCTGGAAGTCTGAGATCAGGGTGTGGACAGAGCATTCCGCTTCCAGAGCCTCTGGGGCAGGATCTTCCCTTGTCTCTTTCAGATTCTGGCAGTCCTAGGCCCTCCTCAACGTGTAGATGTATCACTCTAATCTCGGTCTCCGGCTTCATGTGGCAGTCTCCCTGTGTGTGTCTTCACATGGCTGTCTTCCCTCCATGTCTCTGTCTTCGTATAAGGATATCAGTCAGATTGGATTGAGGATCCACCTAACCCCGATACGGCCTCATGTTAACTAATTACATTTGCAATGATCCTGTTTCCAAATACATTTACATTATAAACTAGTGGGGGGTGAGGAAATCAATATATCATTTTTGGAGGACACGATTCAACCCATAGCATTCATCCTAATCTGTTTATGTTTTCAAAAAAGAGTTCTTTACTCTAGGTTTAGTGCAATTTCAGGAGAAAACAAAAGTCTTATTTGACCCAAATTCTTATACGACCTCTCGATGTCTCAACTGAATAATAGCATTGCTCTCTTGAACTATGAGCCCAGGAACTAAAAATTTATAGATTTTTATTGAATTCCAGTCTCCTAAATGCCTGATTCTCCCTATTTCTACCTATAACAGAAGCCCTCAAGATATTGCTAGTTATACTTAATTGTTATGGGCAACTGGGTTTCATTTCATTGATGTTGATCTATATTCACACAGAAGTGAAATAACAACTAATATAACATAGAATAAGGTATTTTTCAAAATTTATTTTATTACTACTCTTTTCAAAATAAGTTTGAGATAGGCAGAATGTTTCATGGAGTCCAAATTTTCAGAGGAAAGACCCTTTCTGAAATAATGTAGTAAGATTTTGATCTAGCAAATTACTGGCTTAAATGGCATTCTCATTGCATGCTCCTCACTTAGTTCAGTTATGAAGACTGTTCTTTAAGTAGTGATATATAATAGAGTCATGGGAAAGGTAATAGCACTAAAGTGCTCACAACATGAAGAGAATTTAATACCAAAGATAGGTAATGTAAGAGATATTTAAGCACATCATAAATATAAATGCTGCTAACAATGAGCCACCTCTTCGATGGCTTTATTCCAGTGTATCACCACATTAATCAAATACACGCTATTATCCACACACTGATTATTACTAAGAGACTATTATTTCAAAGTCAGATCTTCGTATAGTCATTAATGAATATCTGAGCTAGAGTGGCACTTAAGTAAATTAACTCAGGAGGTAAGGCCATAATTGAAGAACAGACTTACAGCTGACTTATCACCTGCTAATAAAGTGACATTTGAAAAGATATTTTACATTTGTTATGAAGATTTAGTTATTTGCATAAAATAATGTATATAACACTGGTTAGCATGTTGCCTATGTTACCTTTGTTGTAATGAGCTAGCTAATAATAATAATAGGAAAGGAGCAAAGGGAAGACCAGGCATTATAAGCATGGCCATCTGGGAAGCTTTCTTAGGAAGCTGCAAATTTACACTCCCCGGGGAACCACCAGTCCATTCCCTACAGATCACTGGGGGAAGGAGTACAACAAAGGGGAAGATGGGCGTATGCGCAGTAAAGTCAGGGTGACATAGAGAAAATAATTACCTGTCAGTCTAGCCTGCAAACAAAGATAATTTGTTAGAGGAGGTAGAGCCACTGCAAGCCTGTGAAATCTTAAAAGTTTATAATCTGCAGACAAAGGAATTCTCTCTCTCTTGTTCCTCTGGCTTTGCTCTTGCTTCCTTGCACTCACCCATGCACTAGCCTGCCATGAGGACTCCACACACAATGGACTACAGCTGGGAACACAAACTAAGCAAGCCTGATGCTGGACTGGACAGCACGAATATGGAGCAGAAACTCTGGGCAATGGCTTTAATCCTAGCTCTGCTGAAGTCAAAATGGGACTCTTTCCATGGCGGGATGGAGGGAGATGGCACCTTGGAAGCTCAGGGGTTTAAGTCCCCCCAAGTAAATATCACTTATTCTCCTATGTGAGACTCAGAAAATTCCTTTTCTCATGACATCACAAGGAGCCCACTTCCACCAGCAACAGGTGGGGATACAGAGAGCACCCCACTGATAACACCTGCAAGAAATAGATGCTCATTAAAAGCTATTACTTTTTATAGCATTATGCTAAATACCAAGCACAGTTCTCAGCACTGCTCCAAATACTTTTATAGATTTAATTTTTTTATCCTTTTGTTAAAAAACAAAATTCAACCCAGTAAATTTGAAGATCTAATTGGCTTTATTAAGCCATTTATGAATCATGCAGCATCCCATCTAGCAACTACAAGGCACTCTGAGCAGTCTTACAAAATGCAATGTTTTTATAGGAAGAAGGGTGGGGGGAAGCTGCTATTAACAAAAGAAAACAAAGGGTTATTTTAAATTCTGATGTCATAGAGGGCTGGGGAGTGTCCTTTGGGGGGGGGGGGCGAAGGGAAGGGTTTTTATCATGGAGATTGCCTCTTGTTTTTTATGGGTGAAGGAGAGGGTCCACACGACAGATTACCTTACTGGTGCTTGACCAGAAAATTTCAGACTCATACATTTCAGGGAGAGATTGAAACCACAATTAGATCAGGTTTTAAAGCTAAGTTTGGTATCTTGGGCTTTTAGTACAAGTGAGGCCACTTGAGGCCTGTGATTTTCTCTTTAATGCTTTGTGTATCACATATATTTACATTCAAAAGTGACCAAACTGAAACTACCACTATGTGAACCACTTTGAGAAATGAATATTAAACATTTTAGATACATGAAATAATACTAAACAGATTATTGTTGTAACTACTTCTTGAAAAGATTTCTACCAAAACATTCTATATATGTAGCTGTCTTTCTTATTTTTAAGAGACTTCATGACAAGTGATTTTTTTTAGTAATATTCTACAGATCAGTGGTTCTCCATCTTTAGCATGCATCAGAATCACCTGGAGGGCTTGTTAAAATACCAGCCCTACCTGGGAGTTTCTGATTTAGTAGTTCTCGACGGGAGCTCAAGAATTTCCATTTTTAATAAGTTATCATAACATGTTCCCAGGTGAAGCTGCTGGCCTAAAGACAGTAATTTAAGAATCACCGCTATAGGTCAATGATTGTCAAGAGGCAAGAAACTCTTCCTTAATTCTAAACCTAATCTATCTGATTCATGCTCTATTTTTATATCTAAGAATAAATAACGTATTTGAATTACCCTTGCCTATATGATTTCTAATTTCTTTTGAAATACTGAAACTAAAATTGGTATGGGTATTGAGGAAAGCCTGAAACTCAGATGGCAAAGTATACTCCCAAAATAGGATATCTCAATGCAGACCCACTTATACATAGCCCTATGACATGAATTTTGAGCAACAGGGGAAGCAAGAAGACCTTTACAGTCAAGGGGAAATAGTTCTGCCTTATTCTGAACAGACAATACATTCATTCAAGAACATTCCCCCTAAACACGTTTGTATTTTATTTTTAACTGATGTTGGCAGGTACAATTGGATCATCTCAGGCTAATCATCCAAAGTAAAGCCATATAAATCCCATTGTATACTTTTAAAATTCGCCCTCAGTAACTCATGGGTTACTTTCTTATAAAGAAAATGTTTTACCATTCAAAAACTTACACTATAATTGATTCATCATGTTACACAAAATATATCCTTCACTGAAGCAGAGGCCAACTTCAAAGCTTTTTCAGAGTTTCTAAGTCCAAATTTGGTAAGACAGTAGGACAAAGCGGGGCACAGTATTTATCTTTGCCGAGAAGTCAAGCTCTCAGTTTAGTACCGTCACTGAAAGGGTCGAAATCTACATACCATATCCATGAGGCAAGTTTTCTGTTCTGAAATATTGATATTTTTATCTGTAAGGGTGGAATAGGATGAAAATTCACACATAATACGTCCAAAGTGCAAAAACCAAAAAATGTCTTTCTTTGTTGTTCAAAACATGTTTCATTTTGTTCCTGAGTGCTTTTCCCTCTGATGACAGGCTTAAAGGAATTGTTGGAACTTTCTAACTAAAGGAACTCATTCCCTTTTGGATAAATATGAAGCCAGCTCAAAGTTTAATCTCCCTCCCAGTCTCTCTCTTCTTCAAGGGGCCTCCTAGCTCTGCCTCCTCCCAAGACAGTACCTAGGGACAGGGAAAAGCTAATATCTCATGGCATTGGATTATCGCAGGTTCAAATGCTGTCACCTGAATGAAAGTCTTGTCTCTGGGCATCTGCTTACAGCCTCTGCTGTTGACATGTCCATGACTGATATAAATTGTGAACTGCCTCCTCAGCTTGGGCAAGGCATGCTACTTTGCCCCCAAGACATCAGCCACTTTTTACTATTCCCCTCATTGGCTCTGCAGATGTCCTTGTGTGTGGCCGCAGCTGTTTTATGGGTCCTCTCTGCAGCTATCAGCGTTATCCTCACTGATCCTGTATAACCTCTCAGGTACCATTGAATTTGCCGAGTCCACACACTCCACTTGAGAGCTGAGATTTACTCAGGGACATCATCTCAGGTCTTCTTTCCACCTAAACACACCACAACACTGTTTCCTTCATCTGCAGCTGCTCTGTGTTGGGTGTTGGAATGGCTCCCTGAGTGGTAATCTCCTCCCCAAGATCCATAAGTCCCCATCTGGAGTGTCTTTCTTCTCAGGGCTCACACCCAAGGCAAGGCTTAAAGGATAAGCACTGAGAAGGGGAAGCTGCTTTCTTGAGGGGCCAGGAAGAACATTCATCCTACTCGTATTTTTCTCTGAGTAGTCTCTGCCCTTTCTACACTTTATAGTTATAAAAACTGTTGGTGAAATTTGTTAAGAATAGAACTTAAAGGTTCTCATCAAATAAATAAATAAATAAATAAATAAATAAATAAATAAATAGTTTTAATGAAAACAGTTTTTCAAAGACTCTTCATTTTTAATCTGGGCATATCTTGAGTTCTTACTACCTATGGCTTAAAATCTCAGTTCAGATCACCAAGTTTTATGCTTACTATGTAAAGAAAAGCTTCTAAGATTTAGGACAGTTTTTTCTTCTAACACAGCAAGGCTTTCAGAACCATTTCCTGTCCATGGGCTCAAAGATCCCATATTGTCAGTCAAAAGTTGGAATTAACTATTTTTTCCTTTCTATTTATTACAATCTATAGCTTCCTAAGAGTGATAGGTACCTCTGGCTGAAAGCGGGGGAAAAGAGGTCAAACTCAAGCAAGTATGAAAAGAAAGAGCACGTTAATGTATTTTTTAATAATTCCCTATTGAATTTCCAATGTTTTAGGAATGACTTATTACAAACCACTGTGAATTAGGTACACACTGGTAGGGTCACATCATTTAAAGGCTGCTTTTAACCCTTTCAAGTAAGAAAGTTTTAATTGTATTGATTTACCCCAAAACAACCAGACCTAATGAATTAATTCTCACATTTTAAACCCTTTAAAAGTTCACTTTAAAAACATAAAGCTGCCCAGCCATCGTGATGCAGTGGTTGAACATTGACCTATGAACCAGGAGGTCAAGGGCTTAATTCTTGGTCAGGGCACATGTGCGGGTTGTGGGCTCGATCCCCAGTAGGGGGCATGCAGAAGGTAGCTTCTATCTCTATCTCTCTTCCTCTCTCTGAAATCAATAAAAAACATATTTTTTAAAAAATAAGTAAAAAATAAAAACATAAAGCTAATGTTATAACTTATAATGCGATACATTTATTCTATCACCCACTAACTGTAATCTTAGGAGGCCGAATCCACAGACTGAAAACTGTTCAAGTAGACAACTATTATTGTTTTACAGCAAAACATGATATTTAACATTTAGATTCATAGTTATCTGAACACTTTTAACATGTAAACAATATGTGACTAAACAATAAAATTTAAGTAATTTTGAGTAATAAGCATAACTATATGGACCCATCCTTAAATGTTATCTATGGATCTGGAAGTTTAATTAGGTCTCAAGCATTTTTCTGTTTTATTCATATAAATACAAATTATTATCAAGAAATCTAATACTCTATTTTATACTACAAATATGGCATTTTTGGGGTATTAAATAAACCCTTCTCACTTGGGATATTCATTGCAATCTGGGACTGGACATAAAGTTTTTGACACCACTCTGACATTATTTATTATCTTTATACTCTTAATTGAATATATTTATTAAGGAAAACTGCCAAGTATCTCTGCTCCTACCACTTCCATTCAACATTGTACTAGAGATCTTAATCACTGAATTAAGGCAAGAAAAAAACACATAAATTTTTAAAAATGGGAAGGAAAAAATAGCTTTTAGTCACAGATAACATGATAATCTAAATAGAAAATCAAAAAATAGCTGGAACTAATAAATGAGTTTAGCAAGGCTAAATGATAAAGGTTCATATGCAAAAAATCAAAGGTTTTCATATACTACCAGTGCACAATTACAAATTAAAATTTTTAAAAATAGTAACATTTACAAAAGGACCATAAAACATGAAATTCTTAGGTATAATCTAACAAAATAATTACAAAAATTATATGCTTGAATTTATAAAATTATAAGAAAAATTAATAAAATTAAATAAATAGGAGCCATATAATGTCCATAGATTGAAATAATTAATAGTAACATATCAGTTTTCTATACATTGTTATATAGATTCAACACAATTTCAATCAAAATTTTAAGATGTTATTTTTTTGTAGATGTTGTAAGCTGACTTTTAATTTAGGTAGCCAAACCAATTTTGGGGGGAAAAAAAAGTTGTAAGACTTGGACATGATTTCAAATTAACTATAAAGCTGTAATAACAAAAATAGTATAAGTGTAAAATATGGACAAGTAGAAAGTCCAGAAATGAACCTACACTTATACATATGGTCAATAAATTCTCGAAAAAGATATCACAGTAAATCAATGGACAAAGGATAGTTTTTTTAACAAATGATACTTTTGCATATGGATATCCCACATACAAAAAATTTAAGCTCAACTCACATCTTACATCATAAACATAAATCAACTCAAAATAGATCATAGATATAAATGTAAAACCTGAAATTATACATATTTTAGAAAAAAAAAATGAGGAAATCTTTATGGCATTGGGTTAAGAAAAAACTTCTTAGAACTAAAAAATCATGTGCCATTATAGAAAAAAACACGATAAATTGGGCTTTATTAATATTAATTTTTTCTGCTCTTTAAGAATGCTATTAAGAAAATGAAAGGGCAAGCCACAGACTTGGAGAAAATATTTGCAAAACCTATATCTGATAAACAAATGTATCCAAAATATATATTTTTTAAAACTCTTACGCATCATTAATAATTTTAAAAAATAGAAAAATGGACTAAAAAATTTGAACAGATATTTCAACAAAGTTGAGACATGATTGTCAACTAAGCACACAAAAAGATGGTCAACATGCCAGGCCGGGTGTGGCTCAGCGGTTGAGTGTCGACCTAAGATCCAGGTGACTGAGGTTCGGTTCCCGGTCAGAGCACATGACCGGGTTGTGAGCTCGATCCCCAATGACTCTCTCATCATTGATGTTTCTATCTCTCTCTCCCTCTCCCTTCCTCTCTCTGAAATCAATAATATATGATGGTCAACATAATTTGTCACTAGGGAAATGCAAACTAAAGCCACAAAAAGACACACCTACTAGAATGGTGAAATTAAAAAATGGTAATAGTAAATGTTAAAAAGGCTGTGAAGCAATTGGAACTCGCATACATTACTGGTAGAAGTGTAAAAATGGCATAGCTAGATACTTTGGAAAGCAGGCAGTTTCTTATAACATCAAACATACACTCGCCATACAACCCAGCAATGCCACTCCTAAGTATTTACTCAAAAGAAATAAAAACATATGTGCACGCAAAGTCCTATATATGAAAGTTTATATCAGCTTTACTCATAATTTCCAAAAATTGGAAATAGCCCAAATGTCCAAAAATGGCAATATATAAAGAAATCACGGTTTATGACAAATGAATACTATTCAACAGTAGAAAGAAACAAACTACTTACACCTGCAACAACATAAATTAATCTCAAAGCATTAGGTGCGACAAGTGAGACACAACAAGCTACATATTGTATGATCCAAGGATTTATACGGCATTCTGGAAAAGGCAAAACTGTGAAGACAGAAATCAGATCAGTGGTTGACAGAAGGTGGTGGGGGAAGCAGAGGATATGCACAAAGAAGGGACACTGGAAACATCCTGAGATGATGGGAATGTTCTATCCCTATCTTGGTTGTCACGGTGGTTACACAGTTGTATATATTTGTTCAAAAATAAACTTAAAAAGCATAAATTTTACTGTAAGTAAATTTTACCTCAATGAATATTTCTAAAAAAATCAAAGTAAATAAACTTTTTACACTAGATATTTTCTCTTAATCATTGCAAGATAGTTATCTACATCTGAATCCAGAAATACATAACATTAGACTCAAGGTTTCACTCCCCTGATTTCCTCTTTCCCTGGTGGCATCCCAAATCCCCGCTAGTCATCCATGAAAAATTTAATGACATATACTTAACTCCTTTTTAACCCCATTGCCGGCGTTAACAGTACCAGCCACTTGGTGCTGTTTTCTCTTAAGAGTTAAAAAAAAAAAAAGGAGCAATCTGAGAGCAGCCAAAGGGCAGCAGGATGCTGAGAGGATGGTTCTGGATAACGATGAGGGAGGTGAGAAGGAAGTGAGGGCTGATTAATACTAAAATAAAAAGCGAGAAGAAGTGGGCCGGGCCAGCACTGAGGCACTGCTCCCGAATGGAAGGCTGCTCCTCTTTCCAGTTCACTCCGTATCTCTGCCGTGATACTCAGATATGCCCTGCAGCTCATTGTTTGCAGGCGAGGGAAGTGGTGTCCTAGCTACTGAGAACACTTCGTAAGAAAGCATTATAAAATCTATAGCGACAAAACCACACCCATTCGATGGTCGCCGTGCACTCAATAGACATGTATTCGCTTACTCGCTCAACACTATCGAACTTTCTACTAAGTCACAGTACAACAAAACGGAAAAGCAGATGGATCTGAGCATTTGATCGGCACAAATAAAAGGCAGAGGACATGGCTGATGAGACTAAATGTGGTTCTTATGACTATTAAATTAGAAAAGCACACCTTTATTCAGAAAGGATCTTTTCTCCTTTCTTCCCTTAAATTACTTAAAAAAGTAACTGTACAAAACAATATGGATATCACTGTGTTGTTAAGCCTATAACACGTGGAAATGTAATATATTTGAAAATAACAACTCAGAGGAGGAGGGTGAGAGCGAAGCTGTATTGAAATAAGGAAATGATACCACACGGATCCACATGAACAAATGAAAAGAGCCAGAAGAGGTAAACAGGATGCTTAATATTATTTGACAAGATGAGCATGTTGGCTAAGCCATTTAAGCTAAAAAATTATAGGTAATTTCAGCAAAGTTTTGGGCACCGCATTTGAAACTGTGGATAGAATATTGACTAAGACTAAACCCCATCTCACATGTACCTGAATAAGTAGTTACTTCATAACATGTTTCCTCTGTAAGAGTATTTGTGGAGTGCTCTATAGCTAGAGAAAATGTTTTTATACATGTTCCTTTTCTAGGATAATCACAAGATAAAAATTAATTTTATTTTTCTGTTGCTCAAATCAGTGAGGAATTGAATACATTTTCTAGGTCATGAATTTTTGTTTAACAACAAAGCACATTCTCTCTACTATTGTATGTTTATTCTAAGAGAACTCTCCTCAATACAACAGTCCTTTCTGTTTCTTCTTTATAAAAATAGCTGAGATACTCCACACTGTTTGAGTTCATACTATTGTTTGGAGCACTCATCTAACTAGGTCAATCAATTTTACACTTTTTTTTCCAGTCGCATACCATAGACTTCTTTCCTAATCACCATCTCAAAGTGAAATTTTGTATAAGCCCAAAACCACTGCGAAAATGTCAAGGCAGAAATATTGATAGAGACTTGGTATAGTCAGCTTCAATCAGAAGAATCAAGGATATATAATGGAGAACAGGAGGCTTTCTTGCTGATTTTCATCTGTTACTGGAGCTACGCTTGAATCAGAGGTTAGTTTCACACATTCAACATAGTTGAATCTGACCAACTGAGCTGGCTCAAGGCTGTGTGAAGTGACCTCCAATGTTTTAATGTTGCATTTCATTGTCAATCTTTTATTATGTTTATTCATTCAATATTTATTAAATATGTATTCTATGTGAGAACTGTGTCCAGCAATGAGAATACAATAAATATTTATTTAATGCTTATGATATTTATTTAACAAAAGTTTTAGCATGCCTACTTTGTACTAGACACTGTACTAGTTGCTAGATACATAGTGGTAAAGATAACAGCAGTTCTTTCTTTCATAAACTTACCATCTGAGAAGTTGGGAAGGATAATTAGAGGTTGTAGCAGACAACAAATCAGCATGAAAGGACAGTTATTACCGGAACATTTCATTCATGGAACTGTCCTGTCTGCTCCCCTTTTCCTATCCCATCATCTTCGGAAAGCATCAGGTTCTGTGTTCATTCATTAATGGGAGATTTGGGGCAAGGTAGAAAATAGAAGTGCATATAAGACATCTTGGCCTTTATTCCCAAAGCCTATGCCCATATGATATTCAAAGTTGAGTAAAAACAACATTGCCCTCAAATTTAAAAGAGAGTTTTCTAAGACTAGGTGAGAAGAAGAAGGTTTAAGGACTCCAGGATGGAGAATACAAGTCACTATGATGTGGCAGCACTCCTAGAAGTCAGTTGGACCCAGAGGACATGGTCAGCCTCCTAGAGCCATGGGGATTTTAGATTGACTGGTGCCCTGTGCATGATCTAAAACCTAGGAGCCACCACATTTAAAAGACCACTATGGGCTTTGGTGAAATGTGTTGTTTTGCTAGGATAGACTGGTGCTTACAGGCCTCTTCCCCTTTCTTCAAATGTCACATAAGTCTCATAGGTGCTGCCGTGTGTGAGAGAGAGAAACAACCTTAGTTATGACAGTGATGGAATTTCCTGCCAAGCAAGTCGGATGGGGTGGGGGCTGTATGCCAGAATTAGGTTGATTTAAAGGAAATACAGAAGTGAGTTTGATGAGAGAAATATATACCCACCAGTTAAGCACCCCAGATGTAAATACATAATACAAATAAATTTGACTAGTACTACAAAAAAATGATGAGGTCAGGTCATGTAAAGAGGGCTCCTACAAATGGGAAGAAACTTCTGGCAGCGGCAAAAGCCTGAGTCAAACACAGGAAAACACTTAGAAATGACAGACATCGAGAGAAATGTAGCACGGGGGATTGGAGACTCATATAAAGTGAGATATGAGCGTGACGGGGGGTCAGGTTCTTCAGGACTTCATGAGTCATTATAAGATGCCCGTAAATTTAATGGAAATCAAAGAGGGCTTTAGCAGTAGAGTGACTTAACTAATTTAGTTTTTTAAAAGTTATTCTGCTGAATGATGAATGATTTGAATGGGGCACAACTGAAAGAAGAGAAACAGTTAGGTTTTCAAAAGTCCAGGTGAAAGATGATGGTGACTTTGACTAAATTGATGGTAGTACAACTGGACAGAAATCGGCCAACATTGTGTGTGTGTGTGTGTGTGTGTGTGTATACACACAAAAACATGCATGCACACATATACGTGGGGGCATATAAAACCATACTGCACTATGAAAATAAAGATGACCTAGAGTTGTAAGCTTTACACGAAGCTTTAAAAAATTATAATAGCAAATGGTAAGTTCAGTCTTAGACATATATACAATACAGGGAAGGGAATGGAGGTCAAAGTCCTTTATAGCGTCAAGGACTTTGCAACTTAAACAACCCATTTCAAATGTACTGCTACTCACATTGGGACAGTCCATCCCCAAAGAAGAAATTGACAGATTAACTAAGGGCTATTTTTATTAATTGAGACAGCTTCTTAAATTAATCTCCTGAGTGTGTGTATGTCTCTGTGTGTGTGTACCAATATAAATTACCTTATAACCTTGGAATCTCAACTTCCTTAAGCTAAATTGCCTTTTGAAAAATAGAAATTAAAAACCTCACTCCAAGATTTGAAATAATACTGGATCTTTATCTGGAAACCCTCAATCAGGTGCATTCTGTATCAAAGAAGTGTTCAAAAAGAATGGCTCATATAATTATTTCTCTATTAGATATTTGATAAGCACCTATGTGAGAGAAGATGTTCTAAAGTTATATTCTGAGCAGATAACTAGGGCAGCATTTCAGTGGACATACGTAAGAAAAGTCCACTTATGAGGTAGTTCCAGACCTTCCCCTTATGAGTCCACATCACCTCATCTTTAGACCTGAGAAGAGGGCTGCCTGGACTAGGAGATTCCTTGAGACTGCTTCTTGTTCTAAGACCTATGATAATAATAGTTATTGTTATTGCACATAGTTATTTGGTGGGCACTCTTCTAAGCACTGTACATGTGTGAACTCATTGAATCCTTGCAACCTCGAGAAAATGTTATGCTTTTCCCAGTGAAGAAGCTAAAGCACATAGGCGCGTGCCCCAGGACACCCAGGCCTTACCTTTGATGTTAAGCATTCCCTCTAGTCCCCAGTCTCACCTTAAACTAGGAATACTGATTTTCCCCTGCAATTCTGGAAAATATTTTGATGTTGGTTTTAGCTTGTAAGATATCATGGGAGAAAGTCCATCTCTTTTTAGCTCTAAATATATATCAATGAATGTTGGTTTCTTCACCTATGAATATAAAAGCAAGTAGTTACACAGGTAGTATGTGTCCATTGGCTCACATAACTGAGCGCGAATGTCTTCATTCATCCCTGAATGGGTGTGCTGTGTAATGAACACAAAACCTTCTTACAGGAAAAAATAGCCGTGCTGTGTTTTTCTGCTGACAACTCCATTACAGAAGATCAGCGGGGAGTTAAATATTTTAATTAATGATTTTATCATACTAATTCCCAGGGCTTCTTTTTTTGTTCCCTTTTATACAGAGTGAATTTTTAAAGTTATCAAAAATAAATATGTTGTTCCCAAAGTAACCACATGCAAATATGCCAAAAATTATCCTGAGAGAGTCATTTATTTGAGCCTGTAATTAAATGATATCTCAGTACATACACATGAGGCCATAAAACTTTTTCATTTTTAATGATGTTGTTCATAAATATCGGCGTACCCATCCTTTTCACATCATTTTCTCCACGATGAATAGAGTGCTAAGAATGTAACCTAAAATATCTGATTGGCAATTGCACACTATTTTAAAATTTTGACACGTCCTCTCTTCCTGAGAATTGATATTGCAGTATATATGAGTAGAAAATTTCAATTTCTGTTCCTTTTAATATTTTCAAAAACCACATACACAATTTTATATATAATAAATATCTTATATGCATAATATGTAT
Organism: Miniopterus natalensis; assembly: GCF_054644295.1. NCBI lineage: Eukaryota > Metazoa > Chordata > Mammalia > Chiroptera > Miniopteridae > Miniopterus > Miniopterus natalensis. The sequence continues at coordinate 51,619,411 of NC_142082.1, read as the reverse complement.
TATATAAATATATATATAATTTAAAAATACTGATGTATGTATATATGTAAAATATTAATCAAACTTGAATGTGATAAAACTTCTGTCCCTAGTAATTTAAAATCTAAATTCATAATCCCTTGGATGAATCAAACATGTAGATAATTAGATTTGGTCAAATATAGGGTGGGTCATTTTATTTAGTTAATATGAAAAGATAAAGCTACGTTCAGGTAGGATTATAAGAGGCGTTTTCCCTTTTTATCGAATTGTGTCGTCTCCATCAGAATCTGCAGAGCTCAGGGGTAGAGAGGAAATTGAGATGACTAGGTATTTTTAACAAGCTTATCTGGTGACTCTTAAGCTTGGGAAATATTGGTCAAGCTATTTAATAATCCAGGTTGAGGAATTTGTTAATTATGTCTTTCACTCTATCACAGATATTTCAGCTTCCTACTTACTTTGCAAGATATTGCTGGATGGAGGCATGTTGTAGTGCGCTACAGTTTCTTAAAATCATACAGTGTTTGGTTGTAAGGTTGTGTAAAGGCCATCTTGCCCAATCTTAAGTGATTTCCTGATCTTTTTCCAAATTTAGCCTGACCTTCAAGCTATCACTCCTGCTCATCAATCCCTCAGATTGGTATAAGTATCAAATTAATGAAGCTAACCTAATTCAGTTAAAGAAAGTAATGTGTTTTAAAGGAAGCAATATATTTCAATAGATTATACAATCCCCAGCCAGCCACTTTTGGCCTACCTTTCTCACAAATAGTTTTGGATTGACAAGGGACTATAATGATTCATGTCTAATTTACATGCTTATGCATTCCCTAAGGTATAAAATAAGGCAATCTAAGGCTACAGAATTATAGTTATCATCATCAGGTGTTATCCAAGATACCATGTTTACCAAAAAAAATGAAAATGACTATGAGAAAATTTAATTGGTTGGTATTATGGCTATTTAAGTGGACAGTTTACATCAGTCTTCAAAATTGCATTTGCTACTAAACATTATTGCTATTATAGATGGATTTTATAGCAAAAACTACTTTGATTTAACCTGTGATTGAATTGCACAGTATAACTTCACTGTGTTTCAACAAAAAAAATTTTCCTGTAATTTAGAGTCTGGGAGACATTAAGCAGTTATGTATTGGTTCTTTTATTCCACTCAAGTAATCAATTCAGATCCTGTGATCTTGCCCAGCTGGTGTGGATCAGCTGTTGAGCATCGACCTATGATCCAGGAGATCACGGCCCAGTTCCCAATCAGGGCACGATCCCCAGTGGAGGCATGCAGGAGGCAGCCAATCAATGACTCTCTCATCATTGATGTTTCTCTCTCTCTCTCTCTCTCTCCCTCTCCCTTCCTCTCTCTGAAATTGATAAAGATATATATTTTTTTAAAAATTAAGATCCTGTGGCCCTTATTTCCCAAAAGACTGTGACATCCATAAAATGTTGTTTCTATGATTATAAGATTCTGTATACCACAAAATGCCATCAGACATTTTTTGAGGCCTCTCAGTACTATTGTCCTTTCAGTAATAGAGGTTGTAAAGAAAATTTACTCTAGATAGATGATATAGATAGATATAGACGATATAGGTGATGATATAGATAGATATAGATAGATATAGATAGATAGATGATATAGATATAGATATGATTTGCTGAAAATGTGATGTCTTGAAAGAGGTGAAGTCCACAGTTCAAGAACAGATTTTTCTTTTAATTTATATGTTATTTATTGTCTGGACATTTGTCCTTGACCATAGGTGGCTGTAAAATGTTATCACAGAAGGACTCACAGATTATCTAATCTGAAATAAATGAGGAAATTCTAGGCTACCTTATATTGACAGTTCATTCAACAATAAATATTTTTTAAGTAGTTACTACATGCCAACCAATGCCCAGGGCATTGGAAACAGAACAATGAACAAAATAAACAAATCTTTTCTATCCTCATGGGCTGACATTTTAATGGGAAGATCTAGTGAACAAACATAGGATAACACCTGTGAATCAAAATAAGGCCAGGTAAGGAGATAAAACATTTGAGCAAGTCCTACATGAGATGAGCCATGTGGATGTGTATATGTCTCTGCTCCTCAATTAGGAGTTATGCCTTTTAGGGGGAGAAATAGACTATTAAAAGTCTTTGATCTTCTTTCCCCTCCTCTGGGCCTTGCACAGTAGGGGTCCAAAATATTTTAATTGCTTTGAAAGTGATTTCACTGACAGCATCACTTTCTAGCCCATAAAGCACAGATACAACTAATAACTTCATGCAACAGCAGCACAAATCCTATCGGGCAAGAGTGGTTTCCCAGCTATTTTACTTAGCTCAACCCATATGAAAAATTTCATAGAACAAAATAGCAAGCCTACACTGACAGATTGGAAAGAAATTTATTTTATGCTGCCTTCAACACCAGATATCAGTTCACTGATTTATCAGCCACAGTGGAGGGACAGATCTCTAGCTGTTTTAGCAGTCATGACCCTACTGGAACTTACATAAAACCAACATAGATGAGAGGTATAACACCTGCTTGTAAAAGGCTTTAATCTAACGAAACTGTGCTATACTTTATTCACCCAGAAAATGCTTGCTGTGCACCTTCTATGTGCCAGACACTGAGGATGTAATGCAGAAAAGAGTCCTTGCCCTCAAAAAGTTTATTTGATGATGCATTTTAGATAGAGCATAGTCTCTACCTGTGTAGGGGCTTATCCTTAGGGACCAGGCACCACTGCCACCCAACATTGCTGAGGAAATAAGAAACACCAGGGGAGAGCCTAGTGAAAGAGATTACCAGGCTTTGGAATTCCAAAGGACAGCAGCTTCCTTGAATTGACAATTCCAACTCAAGTGTCTCTTTGAAGACAATGACAAAGGTGTTCAGAACTAAGCTCCTCACTGAGATGAAGCTTTGGAGCAAATGCAAAATGCAAACAGGTTTAAATACACCACTGTACTCACTATATCACTCCCATCTGAAAGTTTGCTTCCCATATTCTATTACTGGGCTTTCTCTAACAGATGTTTTTCCATAACATACAGGTAGTCCTTGGACCACTGACCTATGGAGGGGCCATTACGAGACCTCTGCTCCTGGAAATATCAAGAGGTGCGTGGGTGCAAAGGAAAGCTATCTATGCCATTGTTTTGACATTCAAATGACCAAGTTGTAGGTACAATTCTAGATGAGTGTTTAAGTCCTTATTTTATATTGAAAAGGGGAAAATCCAGCATTATCTGTGTTTACTCTGGTTTACACCGGCTCTCACGTTTTTCAGACCACCCCTACAGTTGGATAGTTACTGCTATGACTGGTCTCCTGTTGTTTTTAGAATATCTCTGGTCTGAGGGGAAGCCTTTGATTGCACATATTTTCCACTCACTTGTCCTTCTTGCCTTTAGCTTTGATTGTTTCATTGAGGGAACCAACATTTTTTTATTTTTTTAGTAGTAGGTGTGTCAAATTGCTATCTGATCTTTCCAGACTCATGTGGCTTTCCTGTCCAGTTCTGACTGGAAATCTGACACACTCTGTGATCATGCTATAATTTTGACTAGAGAGATGAAGCTAGAAACACCATTGTCTTACACAAATAACCGAGAATATCTACATCTCTTCCATCCATAAACCAAATGGTTATGCCAATTTGAGGTGTGGAGCCATGATGAGAATGATGCATTCTTCAGCTAAAGCAACAAGAAACTTGTACATTGTCTGTTTTGGACAGTGATATTCAGGCACACAAACATGTATTTCTTATTATAGTATATGCATTTGCATTTTCTTAAAAGAAATATCATACTTTTTATTATTTCCTAACTAGATAATAGCAAGTGTATAATTTGCTACATAATCAGCAAACTGAAAGTCTGGGATTAAATGAAAGGAATGGGTGCTAAGCATTAGGATTTAGGAACTCAGAAAATAGAGGGAAAGATAATAAAATTATAGATTAGACAATATGCTATTTTCTTTTCTCCATAGTAGTCAAGATTCCATGATTTCACAGTCTGGGTCCATAATCCATTTTACCTGCAATAGCCATTTTAACACAGGCATGTGGGTAATTTGGAATTATTAACTGTAGTTTTAGGGGGGAAAAACACACAGTATTTTAACTTTTGCTTCTCTATAACATTTACAAAAAAAAAAAAAAAAAAGATTCTAAAAGCAAAACAGAACAACAACAAAAAAATAACACTGAAATATCTGCCTTTTATACTTGATACAACATAGATTTTTGTTCATACTCAAAATCACCTTGAAACACTTGTTAGATTATATTTTATGAGTCTCTGTGAAGAATGATGGAGTTAAAATATGCCACTTCTTTTATTTTTATCACTAGAAAAAATTACACTTTATTCAGCCTACTCACCTAACAGTTATACAGCTTTCTGTTTATATAATATCACTCACTTTATTAAGAGCTTCACAATCACTTTTTCATAAAATAAATATGGCATTTTATGATTTTGAGACTGTGAGCCAGCAACTGAGAATTTGGAACTGGTATTTCTTATTATAGAATATATATTTGCATTTTCCTAGAAGGATATCATACTCATTTATTGCTTTTTAATTAAGCAACAGAAAATGTATAATACTCTTTTTATTGAATTTATCAAGGTTGCATTTGTCAACAAAGTTAAAGTGTACAATTCTACAATACATAATCTGCACATTGTATTTTGCACTTATCTTCCAAGTCTATCTAGTCTCCTTACATCACCATTTATCCCCCATTTACCCTCTTCCACCTGCCTCCACCCCCCTTCCCTCTGGTAATCACCATATTGTTGTCTGTGTCTATGAGTTTGTGTTGTGTTTTTGTTTTTTTCTTAATCCCCTCACCTATTTCACCCAGCCTCCAGTCCACCTCCTCTCTGACAACTTAGTCAGGTTGTCTGACTATAAAGATAGACCTTGATCACAGTGGATCAATCTCTGTACAGGAGCTGCTTCCCAAGGCAGAGTTGTTTCCAGCCAGCTTTTGTGCCTGAGGGGATCTCTCTTTGAGTGTACCATTTGTGTGGTCAGTTGAATTGAGTTCTGGTGTGGTCTGAAGCCCACTACTGTTTGTGTTCATTCTGGGTCCACTTGGGTGAAGTTCCAGTGCAGGTTAATGTCAGATGCTGCCTATAACCTGCCTTGGGCTACCTGTCTGGAACTACAATGCAATTTGATGTTTTTGCTGCCTTTACAGTCCTGAGGCGTAAGTCAGAGGGGCTAAGCTGTGTACAATGATCAGTTTCTCCCAGCTCTGACCTGGGAGGCAGATCAGTAAAAGGACCAAGGCAACCTGCAGTTTGCCTCCACCTGTTGGCCGCTCCACTGCCCCTGAGGTTCTGCAGAGATGATATAGAGTGGCCCCAAGCTGGCCACAACCTACAAACCATTCCACAAAGTATATGAGCTCAATAGATCGGGGCAACCAGTGTTGGGAGGATGGGGCTAGTGGGTCTCCTGCTTGGGGGCAGCATAGTCAGTCTCTCAATGCAGAGGAAAGTGGCTTCTATTAAGGAGCCATACCACTCAGCTTCTGTCTGAATCTCCCAACCTAGCTCCCCCAGAGGAAGCACATAGCAGGTTCTGCTTGGGTACAGTCAGTTGACCCCTCTGTAGGGGCAAGCTCAGCAGGGCAGAGCCTCTGAACATAAGAGGAACAGGTATAATGAGTCTTCTGTTGTGGGAATGGTGTGGGCTGAGCTCTCATGAGGGATAAGAATGACCCTCCTACAGCTATTACCACACAACTCAGCACCCAACTGATTCTCGGACAAGAGCTTCCCAAGGATCCCAGGTCCAAAGGTCCCAGCTCTGTGCAACACTTCAGTTCCTCTGTGGGTCTGAGATCAGTAGGACCAGGCCATCAGGAGTCAAAAAACAGTCCAAGTCAATCAACCCACCAGCTGTATGGGCGAGGTGGAAAGAACGGACCCTGTTCCAAAGCTACATAGCTCAGCTGCTGTCTGAGTCTCACCAAAATCTTCAGAAAGAGAGTGCACCTAAGTTTCCTGTTGGGTGCAGCCAGGAGACTTTTCTGCAGGACTCAAGCTCAGCAGGGTGGTGTCACCAGTGGTTGGAAGAATGAGCTAATGCACTCCCCAAACTGTTGCTGTAAGAATAGGAGCACTAGACCCTGGGAAGATGATGTATGGATTTCTAGCAGACCCCCTTCTCTCCCAGGTAGATGGAATCCCCACTGGTTTTCACCACCAGCTGCTATGTGGGCTCCTCTTCCCAGCTCTGGTGTTCTGGGTTGGGGATCCTGGTGTGGGATTGAGACTCCACACTCCTCATGAGGGATTTTTGCAGCTGAGATACCCTTCTGGAACCTTAGCTGCCATACATAGGTGTGGAGGCCAGCCCTCTCTTTGTCTCCACCACCCTTCTTACCAGTCTTTATGTAGCTTCTTCTGTAAATCCTTAGTTGTAACACAAAGCTTGCCTTCAGGTGGTTATTCAGGTTGATTGCTCTATAACTAGCTGTAAATCCAGTTAGGTACCAGGAGGAGGTGAATGTAGCTTCCACCTATTCCACAGCCATCTTGAAAGTGAGTGAAAGTGTATAATATTTTTATAAAGGACTGTTATTAAACAAAAAGTGACTAAATAATATATAAGACAAGAGTATGGTTAAAGCATATGTTACAATGAGAAAAAAAGTTCAAAAAAATGGTCTATAAAGAGAATCTTATTAAGAAAGACTTTAGTTGTAATCTGGAAACTATTCTCTAATAGTTTATATTGAAAAGAATGGCAAGGAGACAGAAGTATAAGCTTTAAAGAGAGAGAACCAAGATGGCAGCAGATTGAGTGGAAGCTACACTGACACTCTCCCAGGACCAAACAGGAATACAACTCAAATACAGAAAAAACACCCTGAATAGTCAACTGCAACTGAAGACTAGCTGGGGAGCACCCTCATAACCAAGGAGGAAAAGTGGAGACCACATAGAGACTGGTAGGAAGTGCAGAGTTGCCAAGAGGTCTGGCCAGGCTCCCATATGCAGCAGCTGAAAGTCCGGCGGGATATCTCAGCTGTGGGGGTTCCCACTGAGGACTTTGGGGTTTAAACCCCAGGCTGGGCTCCTCAGCCCAGAGCACTGGAACTGAGAAAAGTGCCCACATCACATCTGGCTGTGAAAAGCGGCAGGGTTTTTGTCTGCCAGGGAGAGATGGCTGGAAATGCAGCACTCTCTTACAGGGCCAACACACAAAGTGTGCAGCCACTCACCTTGGGCTCTGGCAAAGGCAGAGTGGACTAGAGCGATGTGAGGAGAATCCAGGGGGGCTGGCTGGGAGAAATGGATCTCAGAGGGCACCCATCTGGGCCTTGGTGCTGAGTCATTTCCTGAGATGGCAGAGAACATCTTTCTTAGGCAGACATTTACTTTCCAAGCAGCTTTTGCCTAGGGCGGGGGAAGAAATTGCCCCACTCTGCTGGAAAGCCTCTGGCCCCACCCCATGGAGATTCTAAGGCCTGAGCCTCCTTAAGAGACTGATAATAATCAGCTGTCCCATCCTGTGGAGTTTCTATAGCTCATTAAGAGACTGATTAAAAGCCTCTAGGTGCTTTGAGTCTTTGCCTGATTTGCTTCTGGACCCAGGGCTTGGAAAAGCAGACCTTGGTGCATATCTTGGTCCTGTCCAAACACACCAGCCCCAGCAAAGGCAACTAGAAGCTATGGAGAGTGGAAAACTTCAAACAGGGTACTCAGGGCCAGTCACAAACAGTGTCTGACACTGACCTGCACCAGAGACCATCCAAAAGACTGGGAATCCTAGCATATCAACATAATACATAGAAACAAATCCAAACAGGCAGCCAAAATGGGGAGACAAAAACACAAAACCCAAATGAAAGAACAAAATAATTCTCCAGAAGAAGAGCTAAATGAAATGGAGATAAGCAATCTATCAGATATAGAGTTCAGAATATTGACCATAAAGATGCTCAACAGTATGGAAAAAGGTATAGAAACTATGAAGAAAATTAAGAATGACATAGTAGAAATAAAAAATAAACATTGGAAAGAATAAACAGCAGATTAGAGGAAGCTGAGGGCTGTATCAGCAAATTAGAGGACAGGGTAGAAAAAAATCACTCAATCAGAGAACCAAAATGAAAAAAAAAAAAAAAAGAAAAGAAAAAACAGGACAGTTTAAGGAAGCTGTGGGACAACAATGAAATGTAACAATATTCACATCATCGGAATACCAGAAGATGTAGAAAGTAAGCAAGGGTTAGAGAACCTATTTGAAGAAATAATGGCAGAAAATTTCCCTAACCTGGTGAGGAAAAAGTCACACAAATTCAGGAGGCACAGAGAGTCCCAAGCAAGAAGAACCCAAAGAGACCCACAACCAGATACATCATAACTGAAATGCCAAAAATCCAAGACAAACAGAGAATCTTAAAGGCAGCAAGAGAAAAGCAAGCTGTTAACTACAAAGGAGCTCCCATAAATCTGTCAGCTGACTTCTCATCAGAAATTCTACGGGCCAGGAGGTAATAGCATGAAGTATTCAAGGTAATACAAAACAAGGATCTGAAACCAAGAATACTATATCCAGCAAGGCTATCATTCAAAAAGAGCTTTCCAGACAAGAAAAGGCTAAGGAATTTACCACCAACAAACCAGTATTGCAAGAAATGTTAAAGGCACTGCTGTAATAAGAAGTTGAAAAAGAGAGAATGAGAAACATAGGCATAAAGAAATAAAATGGCAATAGATAAGTACCTATCAATAATAAGCTTAATCAAAAGACATAAGGAAGCTGAATGGATAAAAAAACAAGACCCAAATATATGCTGTCTACATGAGACCCACCTCAGAACAAAAGACTCACACTGGCTAGAAAAAAAACTTCTGGAGGACTTTAAAGGAGAGATCAACAGCAATATAGTCATAGTAGGGGATTTTAACACTCCACTGATTTTACTGGAGAGATCTCCCAGACAAAAAGTCAACAAGGAAACAGTGACTCTAAATGACATACTAGATGGATTTAATTGACACTTACAGAACATTCCACTCCAAAGGTGCTGAATAAGCATTCTCCTCAAGAGCACATGGGACATGCTCAGAGATAGACCACATGTTAGGACACAAAACAAGTCTCTACAAGTTCAAGAAGATTGAAATAATATCAAGCATCTTCTCAGACATTTACACAATAGAATACAATGAAGCCCTAAAAACAAAGGATCTCTTACCCTTTGAGACAGTATGGTGGGACCTGGAGAATATTATTCTAAGCAAAATAAGCCAGTCAGAGAAAGACAAATGTCACATGATCTTATTCATATATGGAATCTAATAAAATAAACCAATGAACAAAATAGATCCAGAGACATAGAAGCATGGAACAGACTGACAAACCTCAGAGGGAAGGCAGGGGTGGGTGAAGAGAGAGTAACATAAGAATTTATATGTATATATACATATATACATAACCCATGGACACAGACAATAGTGGAGTGAAGGCCTGGGGGGAGGGGTACTGGGTGGAAGGGACCAATGGGGGAAAAAACAGGGGCATTTGTAATACTTTCAACAATAAAGATAAAATTTAAAAAAAAGATTTAAAGGAGACCTTAGCTATAGCTCTTTTGACTTGAAGAAGCATGACCCCAGTTAGCTAGTTAAGGTAACTTAACCTGACTTTTCATCTTTAAAAATCTGTATCTACCCCACAAGGATAGAGAGAATAGATAGAGGCCTTATAAATCACCATAAAAAAGCAAGTTATTTAAATTCTTTTTTGGTATTACAAAGCCAAATATCTTACAGTCAGAAATACAACAGTAGCTTCCATTTCTGAACACAAAATATTATCTCTCATAAATTTGTATATAACATGTATCACTCCAGGTAGGAAAAGAGTCTTGGTATGTAACATGGTGGAAGGGGAACTGTTTATTTGGTCTAAGCTTCCAGAATCTTGCCAGTTGGGACCCAACTGGTTCAGACATAGATCCACGGTACATGAAGTCACTTAACACATGACTGTAAACAGACAAGAGCTGAACTGAAGATCACTAAACTTACATTCTGAAATCTAGAACTGTAGACACCTTAATAGACAACTGACAGAAGTACAGGTAAACTCAACAAACTGTAAGTGATCCAAAGTGGTGTTCTATCATTATTTACCTCTCCTGACCCTAGTCATTAAAAAATTAATGGAGCTGGGGGATATTTTTAACGTTCTATGTTCCTTTATGTCTCCATCTTCCTGATTTGATGATCTTTCTGTGTCCTCCTTGCTCTTGTCCCAGTCTATTTTGCACTGAATCAATTACACCCATATTTCTTTTCCCTTCTAACCAATCAGAAAATTTCAAATCTCTCTGGAATTGCTCCGAGTTCAGACTTCAAAGAACAAAGTCCTCATTAACTCTGCTGCTAAGGAGATCACTTCCTCCAACAGATGCAGGAAAGTGCCACTGCACTGACTTCTCTTCACACCTGCCCTGCAACAAAACTTTCTCTATTTCTGATACTTTGGTTGGTGTCATGTAAGTTATTATACTATGATATTTGAAGTTTGGGATTTACTTTTAATTCTTACCTTTTGGGGCCAGAAAAAGTTTTCCATATTAGTCTTGTCTGCAAAGGATCTCCCTTTGGGTAGAAAAAGGGTGCCAAGACATTTCTAACTGCAGCAGCCTGAGGCCATATTACTTACCTCTCTTGCCTTTTGTCATATAGGCTACATATGTCTAATCTTTAAGAGATCTGAATTCTAATGATTGCCAAAAGATTAGTCCTTAAACCATAGTTTATAAAATTTATAGTGATAATAATAACAATAATAATAATAATAATAATAAATCAGCTAGATGCTTGGGAGCTTGGGCTTCATAAATAAAAAATAAGAAAAAGAAAATAAATAAATGTTAATATTTGGATATTCATACTGTTTCAAAAAATATTTTTAAAAAGTTAAGAAAAAGGAGAATGCCATTTTAACTTTCATTTTATGAGCTATAACTATTGCCAAAGCTATAGCCAACTCTCCAATAAAACACCTTAAGTTCAGCATCAGCCAAATAAAAGGCCAATATCTATTTTATAAAAATCAATTATTAATAGCTATTTGATTTAGCTTTAGCTGAGGACAGAAAGACAGGATTCTACTTTGCAGTTTCTGTTTCTACTTGAGGTTTTTTGTTTCGTTTTGTTTCTTGTTAAATTACACCTATTTATCTCCTATGCCGCATTTTCGTTCTGTACATGGTATGTTGACAATTAGGCTAATTTGTCACTCTCGTTCAAGACTACGGAAAGTTAGATACTTTTTAAAGACTTTAAGAACCCTTCAAGATTAAAGCCTGGCAGAAGCTCCCCTTTCCAGATTTGCATTTTACAATCCATTATTTATTATTGTTGCTTGCCCCCCTCAGAACATGGTTCTTTATATACTGCTGTGAGCAGTATATATAGTCCAAACTCATTATCTTTTCCTCTTTGTTTATCCAAACTTATAACCCAAGAGCAGACTCTCATTTTCCATACTTAAAAAATGCCCACGTGACTAGCCAAACAACAGACCTGTTTTAATTACTCAACTTCTAAGCTTCAAATGTCCAAGTTCATGTAACTTGTGGCAATTCATACATAAACCATTCCTGTTTCTGATCTCTCCAGGATCCTGGTTTTTGAATGAGTTGCCTCAGAGAGAAAATAATATATGAAACATCAGACAAATTCTGGCTCTCTCAATAGTAATCTTTATTGTTTCAGACACTCCCAGGATATATCAACAGAATTACAATCAAGACACAGAGCTCTCCTTCGTAATTTTAACCACACACACACACACACACACACACACACACACACACAAAAAACCACATCCACTTTCTCTCTTTTTCTATTTCTAAAAGCAATGTTTCCCTTCTACGTTTTAATTTATTTATTATTGGAGAATAATAGACAAGTAATTGTCTTTTCCAAACCATGAAATGTATATTGTTTAACAGCCTGAAAAATAAGAAAACCGAAATAAAGGTCACAAGATAGAAGGGGCACATAAGAAAATCAATCCTGGTCACAAAGAGGGTGTGTCATTTTAATCATTCTGCTTTACTCAGCTACTGACCAAAATCACTAGATGTCTATCTTACTTACCAAGTTAAACAATTTTCCAAATAGCATTTTGAATGGAAGATTGTTGCCATCTATGTTAACCTAAATAAGTTGTACTTCAATTTAAAGAAAACAGTGATGGTAGAGCTGATATAGCTGCCAAGAGTGGGATATTACATATAAAATTAACTTTTAGGAAAAGGTTGAAGATAATTTAAAGACATTTATCAGCTCAAACTCAGATAGTGAGTTTAGGGAATCAGTATTATGAAGAAAATTATTACTTATTAAAGTAAAATATTTTGTCCCCTCAATAAAATTTAGACAACTATCTGAATAGCATGTTCTGCCTGAAACAGAACCTAGTCAAATAAACCCTTTTACACATTATCTTGAATACTAATGTCTGTCATCACTCTGTTTTTTGAAAAAATGAAAATAAAATGATAATTATATAAAACTAGGTAAAATAAAAATAATTATAATTTATTTCTATAGAGTAAATCATAAATTAAGATTGATTACTGGATAATTAAATGCCAGAGACAAAGCCAGATTAAATAAGTCAAAATTGACATGAAATTGATAGCAATTTATCTGTAGTTCAGTTATTTTTAAAAATTCATTCTATTGATTAATACATTATAATAACCTATATCTATTTTTGCCTTAAGTCTCAGAAAAGTAAAATAGAAATATTAGGTTACATGTGCATTCAAAATCTCTTTCCTTTTCTGGAATATCTAGCAAAATCTTAGCTCTTAATAGTGTTTAATAATATACTCTATTTGTCTTCTAAATTAATTATCAAGTACTGAGCATTTGTATAAGAAGGTAAAATTATCACAACCTTTTTTTACTAAAACTGTAATTATCATGTCAATTTTTCCTTAGTATCTACCATTTATTGAGCATTTACAATGGATTAGGAAACATGTGACTCACTTATATGCTCAGTTCCCTTTCTGCAATAACCCCTTGCCATAGATAGTGCTATTGAGGACATTGAAACCTAGAGCTTAATAATGAGGGTAATAAGAACTATGATTTAAATCCATATTTTTTCTGACTCCAGATGAACCGAAATTATGCGACTAAGGCAATACCTGGAAAGGGAAACAAAAACTTTAGAGTACTAGGGGAGATGAGCGTTGCCAGAACCCCAGTGTTTTTCCTTGAATCTACCTGTCTGCCTGTACAAGCCCAAAGAAACACATGGGCGGGAGTTTGCAGTATAGAACGAAAAAATAGTTTAATGCCAAATTGGCCAATACAGAGACAGGGAACTTATGCACTAAAAATAGTGACTCCCCAATGATGTGTAGGTTATAAATTACATAGGGTAAAATCTCAAGGCACCATGAGTTAGGAGGATACAAGGTTGTGCTGGCAGTTGATTGGTTGGAAGTAGGTAAGGGTAATAAATCATTTCTTCAGGTCTTGGGGGTAGTGGTGAGGTCTTTTTGGCATCCCTATTTCCGATCTCATGGGAAAGTAGCCAGGAGGTCATTTCACCTTAGGGCTCAGGAGCTGAACATAATTTAGGCAAGATGTTATCTTTAGCCTGCCAGAGGTCCAGACCTTGTGACCACCAATTAAATCTGGGCTATTAGGCGTTGCTGATTATCTGGGGAAAAGGCTAGGCTATATAGAGAAAGGTATATGATTTATGAGCTAGAATTTAAAATTAAATTTAATCAAAGTCATAGGGCCCCTCAGTTTCATGCAGGAAGGTAGGTGGAGAATGGGAGGATGATTTTCTTTGGTACTCTTATGGCTGCCTTTATGGAGCTTCTTCCTCCATTAAAGAAATCATTCATTACCTCTAGGCCCAATAATTCTCTGCAACAAATTACCCCCCAAATTCATCAGCTTAAAACAATAAGTATTTATTCAGTTTATGAGTTTACAAGTTAACAATCTGGGTGGGTTTGGGCAGGGCCGTTCTGGTGCTGACTAGGCTCACATACGTGTTTGGCGGTCTGTTGACTGCTGGCTGGGCAGCATGGTGATGGAGCCACATGTCCACAGGAGGCTAAACTAGTGAACACAGAGAAACAAGCAAGGGCAAGCCTGAATGCACAGGCGCCCTTCAAGCCTCTGTTTGGTCATATCTTCTAATGTCCTACTGAACAATGCAAGTCATGTGGCCGATACAAAGTCGAAGTGAAAGGGCACAATAAAGCTACATGACAAAGGGTTAAAATACATGAGGTTGAAGAATTAGGTCCATTAATGAAATCAATATACCAGAATCTACAAAACTTTTAATTTAATTTCGGAAGAACCTTTTTACCTTTCGCATTCTAAGGCCATCATTCCATGAGAACAGTGATCTATAATAAATATGAGATGTACTTTGAGTACACACCCAAGGAAATGAAAGTGTATGTCTCCAACATACACATGTTTGTCTCCAACAAACAGCATGTACAAGAATTTTCGTAGTGGTTTTATTCATAATAACCACTGGAAATGACTTAAATATCCATTAACAAGAGTTTGGATAACCAGAATGTGGCATATTCATGCAATGAAATACTCCTCAGCAATAAAAAAAAATGACAATGAACATACATTTCACTAACACTATGTTAGAGGAAGAAGCCAACTATGAAAGCACATATTGTATGATCCCATTTATCTGAGATTCAAGGACAAGGAAAATGAATCTATGGTTATAGAAATCAGAATAGTGGTTTCCTGTGTAGTGATAGGGGGTGTGGTATGGATTCAGCATAAATGAGCAAGAGAGATCTTTCTCCAGTGATGGTAAGTTTTTGAATCTTGCTTTGGGTATTGGTTTCACAGGTGTATATATTTGTCAAAAACATATTGAACTTTGTGCATTTGATTGTTTATAAATTCAACATCAATAAAAAAGTGTTTATCCCTTCACAGTTTTAACACATGTACTCCCATACATCATCTCATTTACAACAGTCATGGAAACCAGCAGGGCAGGCATTATTATGGACTTTACAGATGAGGACATGAAAGCTCACAGAGATATGACTTGCTAAAGTCTCTTGAGCGTCTATATGTCTTTGATCACTATTTTATTATCTTTACACTGTATTTCCATTTCCCCCAGCAGCAGCAAGAGCAAGTATTAAATAGAAAAGAGTTCCTGGATTTAAAAGTGCTGAGAAAAACTTTTCTGCTCGGATAACACTATTTGAATACTAAGTATAATCTCTGCATATCAAATATGTACTTCTGTCTCTTGCCCACTGTTCAAGAGGATGGGGAAACTTTCCAAAGAGGGAACTGGAGAAGACCTTAATAAAATGAGACTATTGTTGCTAGCAGAGCAGGATTCCTTGTTTGGCTTGGAGCTCTTCTTTCCTCTGGTTCCTCAGAACCTAGGGGAAAGATAAATATTTTTGACAAGGCTAAGAAACTGAGGGGAAACTACAAAGTCCTGCCTCAGAGCAAACATGAAAAGAGATAGACGGATGTAAAGCTGTATATAGTGGGAAACATGCATCGGACTAGCCAGTGTGATTAGTGATTTCTATAGCCAAGATGTCAGCAAGAAAACAAAGGAGATAGACTCAGGATTGTGGCCTGATTGCCAGAGATCAGGCCATGGCTCCAAAAAGGACAGTTTCTCCAGGCTTGCAGGCTGCCTCCAAACACCAATATCCATTCCCAGTACCCTGGTTGGACCTCTAGACCCATATCTTTGAAGCTAAGGGAAAGATGTGTTTGCTGGTGTTAACACATATATAAAATTAGTTATATGGTACAACATGCTGAACTGTCCCTTGCAGAAGAGATTGCTGATTAAACAGGAAGGCATCCTCACGATACTTACCACAACCAGGTTTACCTGTGCATATGTAGTAAACCTGTACATAGTTCACCCATAATGCTGTTCTGATTCTTCTCAATAAAATCCAAGCTGGAGCATGATAGAGAAATGATATGTATATACAGGGAAGGGGATGGTGTGAAGAGAAGTGGTTCCTGTGATAACTGAAGGGTAGAGATATATTAGCCCAGTGGTTGTCTACCTTGGATGCACACTAGTGTCTCACCTGGAGCTTCTGATAAAACACTGTCATGGCCAGGTCCCATTGTCCAAGATTCTAATTTAATTGGGTCTGAGGAGATAGAAAAGGGGGAGAAGTATGAATGGCTGTAACAGCTCCACAGGTCATCTAATGCGTGGTCCAAGGTGGAGAACTACTGAGTTTAGGCAGAGGAGGGAGGACACTTATTCAAAATGAAGTCCAAGTGCACACAGTGGCACTCCAAAATGGGTTGGTGTCAACTACTCCTACAGAAAGAAGAAAAACACTCAAAAAGGTTATCTCACAGATCAGATGGAACATCAAAGGGGAACACCAGAGAACCCAACACCAAGAAACTCTCTCAGAGGAAAATAAAACATGGCTCAAAGGGCTTTCATTGCTTCCAGCTTTGCTCCCAGCACATCTCATTCTGTTGCCACTTTTTATGGGAAATAAACGTGAACTCAAGATGTTGGCATGGGATCTCTGAGTCAGTTATTGCTACATGTCCCATTTCATTTTACAGCAACTTTCCCACTTTGAGTCACCTTGTTCC
The DNA here is from genome assembly GCF_054644295.1 of Miniopterus natalensis. NCBI lineage: Eukaryota > Metazoa > Chordata > Mammalia > Chiroptera > Miniopteridae > Miniopterus > Miniopterus natalensis. The sequence goes on along the minus strand of NC_142082.1, from coordinate 51,602,721 downwards.
AGGTCACTCAGATAAGCCCTGAATTCCATACTAAAAAACATCCACTTTACTGTTTCCCTTATACTGTTAAAGTTGCATACTTGTATCCTACTAGCAATCAAAGAAATATAAATAACAATAATAGGACATTCTTAGAGTCAGATTAGAGAAGACAACAATAAAGATAAATTTAAAAAATACCAATCTTAACATAAAGTAAAAATAAAAACATAATACCCAGCATTGGTAACAATAAGAGATAAAAGCTTTTTCATATTCTGCCGTTAGCAATCTAAATTTGTAAAACTCCCCTGGAGGGCAATTTTTTTTTTTTTAATCTCAAGAGAAATCTGAAAAATTTATAAAGTATTTGATCCAACATCCCTCCTGTGGAAATTTATCCTAAGGAACTAATTGTGGTTACCTACAAATACTTTTCTATGAGGGTGATCATAATATTAAAACAACCTAATATTAATAAGGGGTTGAGTAATTAAATCACTGAGTTCATTCCATAAAAAATGTGAAATGAATATGTAAAAGTATATTTTATAAAGTTAATATATGATTAGGAAAACAGTAGGTTATAAAGTAGAATATACAATAGAATCCCATTTTTTGGTAAATACATATGCATAGCAAGAGTGGAGCTTGACAGTAAAATTCTTGGCAGTGATTATCTGGGTGAAGAAGTACTTTTGTCTTTTCATGGTATCTTTTTGTTATATTTTATAACTGGAATTTGATTTGGACTCCTTATATAATTAAGACAAATGCACAGGAGCAAATAAAGAAAAGAGATTATAAAGCTATATGGCAAAATATTAATAACTAAGATGCAATCTTTGCTTGTTTGTATTTTTAAGATTTATAACAATGAATATGCATTACTTTTATAATTTAAAAATACCCCCAAGTAATTTTAATTGCATGCTTACATAATGTAAGACCTTTCAGGGTCTTCAAATAATTCAATGGTTATAGCTATTGCATTCCTTTTATTGAGCCCAAAATTATTTTTAAAAACAACTGAAAACAAAAACACTAAGCATTAACACAGCCTAACAGCCTAAGAGGGGAAGAATCTGACCTACACTGCTGGCAGTCTGTTTGGACTTTGAGACCTGTCCTTGCCATCACGAGTGGCTTTGCACCTTCAGAGCGAAAGCCACTTGGACTTTTACTCTGCATAGACATCTCCATGTTTTTTCTTGATGTTTAATCCTGCACTGAGAAGCAAAAGGAACTTTGCTAACAACTTTGTTCACTATACCTTTTCGTTCATATTTTTTATTGATTTTTTTCTTCCCCTACATGTGCATAGGGTTACATTTCAGGTAACCCTTGCAGAAAATTACACCTTGAATCACCCTAGTTCTTGACAACTCATATCCTATAAGCATCAAGCAATACTGTAATTACATTGTGTCTGCAAATGTTCAGGTACCATTTAGTGCAGGAAATCACATCAAAATATTCCCCTTCAAATTTCACATTCAGGAAAAAAAGAAGATATTTCAGGATTTCCAAACCTATTATTTTGAGGCGCCAAAGGCATGTCTACTGAAAAAAGCAACTGTCCATCAACTGTAGCCTTAAAATATTGTTTATAGAGAAAGTTAACATTCTTTCCCTCACTTCCTTCTGTGAAAAAACACGGTGTAATTTTCTGCAAGGGTTACCTGAAATGTCTGCCTCTGAACTAGAAGAACCTCTGAAGTCCTCAGACTCAAATGCTTTATATGTTCATCAGAAATATTTTACAATGGGAACTTGGTATAATCCAGGTAGGTAAAAGGTATCTCAGGAGGAGCTCCCGGCTCTGTCTCCAACCCACGCTGGCCAGTGCGACAATGACATCACTCTCTGCAAGCTCCCTGAAAACAGGCAGTAAAATTTATTCCCCACTGTGTCCTCAGCACTAAGCATACCAAAATGTTTGGTAAACATGTAGGGTAAACGAATAAAAACATAAATTGATAAACAAATGAATGAAGTTTCATAGAATTCTTCCCAGAAGGTAAGTCTTTATACAAAAAAATTTGCACAGGATAAGAGGTGGAATAAAAGCAAAAATAAGGCCACCATAATGGATAGATGACTGATATAAGATTCTTTCTTAATAAGTTTTAACAGATAAAAGATGGAGATCACACAAATTCTAGGCAGAAAAGGGAGAGGAGTCAATTAGATATTGATTCTCTGGGATCACTGGAGGAAAACCTGGCCTACTTCAAATTTTTGGCTGGAGACCATGCCTACCCATTGGTTATTGTCATATACCCACTGACTTCAGAGAAGTCTCAAGGATCCACCCCTTTTGATAGCGATGCTCTACTTTCCAAAATTGGTACTTAGAATGGGAAGAAAGTTGCTCTTATGTAGAAGCAGAGCAGAAGCTTTCCTGGGGAGAAGCAGAGACCACAGGCACAGAGATAATCTTGGCAGTAGTTGAATCCTGGTTCCATTGTCCCTGAGTCTAACTGGACCAACTGGTTTTATGAGCCAACAAATTTTCACATTTTTGTTCAACTTACTTCAAACTGGGATTCTAATAACAAAAATGTACATGTTTGTAGAATACAAACCAAAATTGCAGAAGATAGGTAAAGAGAAGAAATCATAATGTTAAAATTATTGGTGCCAGAGCACTTTCAGGACAAAAAGTAGTTTCAGACAAATGTTAGAAAACAGAAAACCCAACAAAAGGATTGTTCACCACTTGCACATAACCTGTTCTTCCCACTTCCACTGCACGTGAGATAAAACATTAGAGAGGTGTGCAGGAAGCAGAAGTAGGAACTGAGAAGACATTGGGAGGTTGCCAAAAGACTATTTGCTCACCCATTACTGAAGACCTGCCATGGTCAAAAGAGTACATAGGTTCACTAGGGATATAGCAATGAGCAAAACAGTCACGGAATTCCTGTCCTCATGGAATTTTATTCAAGTGTTATGTTACCTTTGAGAAAAAAGCACTATTGTTATAGCACATCTTGAGGCCAAGAAAGGGGTCAGCTTAACACAACAAAATTCACAAGCTCCCTGTGGCCAGCCATAGCCTAGGAAAAAAGTCACTGGTACAATGTCACAAAAAGAGAGGGATTTCCAGAAAGATCAAACAACCATATAAACATATTGCATCTCCTGACATGTCTTGATAAGGGAGAATGATATGTCTCAATGCATGGGATCACAAAGGAGGGAAATTGGGAGGATGTTACAGATGGATGAATCTCCAGGGATTCAACTACCAAAGAAGCCGTCTTTACTCTCCTCTCTACCAGGATTGGAGAAGAGGGGTGGGTGGTCTACAGAGGGGCACACAATGTCCTCAGTGTCAGTCAAAGAAACTGACCCACTGAGAGCTCATCATTAGAACTTAGGAGTCTGAAAGTTGAATTCGGTAACAGTTTGAAGGGCCCTTCCTTTTCCACAGGACAGTTAGAAAGACTGCCTTTCACATCCAAACTGAGCAGTTCTGCAGCCTCGTTTTGCAAGTAAATGAAATCTCACAACCACCCCATGTGTCAGCTGTCATCCAGGCCCTTCCATACTGCCTGGCAGGCTGGGACATGAAGTGCAGCCTTTGCCAATGAGCGCTGGCTGTTGGCTCATCAGTCAGTCTTGGTACGTACACCGCAGAGTGTTCTCGGAGGGCCTTTCAGCACCAAATGTGTTTTCTCAAGGCAGGATTTTATACAAATGGTGAAGAAAGTATCTTGATTTTATTTCTGTGTCAGATGCTTCAAGAACATCTGAGTTGTCTGTGTTGCTAACAAGCTGTCTCCTGTCAACACCATCGCCATCTACCCAGGCATATCTTCAGCAGTTGTCAGAGTCTACTAACTCTGAAGTAAATAATCCCTGACCAAAAAATCACCATATATACATACACACACACACACACACACACATATACACACACATATATATCTTAAACTAAAGTCATTAAATTAAGCTGCTGAGTGATTGCTATGAGCTTCCATGCCATCCTCAGAGAAGGAACTATAGGAACATGCTCCGATGTGTGTAAGTACATGTATGTGTGGCTGAAATGCACAGCTACACCTGCCACACTCCTGAGCAGGGTCTACCACCTCAGTCCTCAGGGGCTGTTTGGGGAGATGGAACCTTACTCTCAAATTGAGAGCACTCTCAAGAACGTTACTTAGTAGGTGAACAGTACATATTTGTCCGATGGATTATGTTTACAAGAATAGTTGAACGTAAGAATCCTATGTCTCAGCATTGGCTCAGTGAGACTGAGCTGCAGAGAATGGCTGCTGAGAAGTAAAGCTTTGAGTGGAATCAGAGGAGGCTTCCCTGACAAAGTGATCTAGAAGATGAAGAGAATGTGGCCAAGTCCAAGAGAGGGGAGTGAAATGCCAAGGCTGGGAATGGTTTGTGTGAAGGCCCCATCTATGGGGCCGACCTGCACATGTGAGGAGTCCAGAAATGAGGCTGGAGGGAAAGCCAGCTGGCCAAGGCCAAAGGCAGGGGCTGGGAATGCACTGCCCATGGGTGGCAGGGACTGCAAAGCTCTATGGCAAAGAGTTTGGACACAGAAAGTGAGAGAGAATTGGGGCCAAGCATTTAATTTACCAGCCAAATTCACCACTACCATATTCTTTCAAAGGTTTTGAAAGATAAGAGATGGAAGGAATTTTTTATTTTATTTTAAAAAGTAACTAAATAAAAATAATGGTAACTTCAGCACTTCCTCTGACACACAAAGTACCAGAATAAATGAAACAGGATGTGGTAGAATGAAAAATACTCTCCCTCACATCCTAATTCCCAGAACCTGTGAATATGTCATCTCACAAAATTAAAAGGGCCTTTGCAGATATGATAAATTAAGGATTTTGAGACTAGGAGATGATCCTAGGTTATCCAGGCGGGCCCCATTTAATCACGAGCTCCTTATAAGAGAGAGGCAGGAAGATTCAAATCGGAGAGAGATGAAAGGATGGAAGCAGAGGTTCGGTTGGAGAGAAGATGCTCTGGTGCTGGCTTTGAGGACAGAATAAGAGACCATGAGTCAAAATGTAAGTGTCCTCTACAAGCTGGAAAAGGCAAGGAAAGAGATTCTTCCCTAGAGCTTCCAAGAGGAACCTGCCCTGCTGACACCTTAGTCCAGTGAAATGGATTTCAGACTCCTGACCTCCATAACTGTAGGTAATATATTTTGGTTGTTTTAAGTGATTAAGACCATGGTAATTTGTTACCGTAGCAATAGGACACTTACATACATGATATAAAGAAATTTGAAGGGGAAAGATGGCTTAAATCTATTTACTCAGTAAATTGTCTTTAATAAATGAAAGAAATAGAAATATACTATCAGGAGGCCACAGCTTCCTAAATATACTTATGTGTGTAAATTTTATTGACTAAATCTCTGTTTAGGTAGTTTCAATGAATAACATTACTTCATTTTTATAATACTGCTTCTTTGCTATTGAAATTTTAATTGTGAATAATTTTTCTGGTTGACTGTAATATGTCTTCAAGTAATTTTTCAAGGAAAAACAAGTGGATGTTACGTCTGCGCTTTTGTGTATCTAAAAAGATATTCCTATTGTAGCACATCAACATTAGCTTGGCTTGTTTTTTATTTTTGGGGGCCCCAGATTTTGCCCTGAAACATAGCTTTAAATGTTTTCATGTTGAACAATAAGGAATAGAACTTAATGAATTATAATTTAGTTTGGTCCAATCAAAATGAAGCCTATGTTTATTAATGATTCAAGGAGAATCTCCCTGTCTCCATGAGATGAAGCACACAGCATCTTACAATTACAAGTGGAACCAGCTCTGTGTTGTAACAGGTGCTATGGAAAGAAGAGCAGAGAAACTAGGTCATTGGATCAAGGGGTTAAGGAGTCAAGGGGTTAAGGCCACGCTGGTGTCCCTTTTACCTCTGACTTTCAAGCCATCAATGTATTTTCTTGTAGTGTAAGCTACTTTGAGTTAGATTTCTATTATTTTCAAAACAAAGGGCTCTAATTGATCCAGTAGTCTCTGGCTGTAACATATTTATATAGCCAACCTCCTTTAGATGGATAGTTGGGTTGCTTATAATCTTTTGCTATTACAAACAAAATAGCCATAAACATTTCTGTACACACAACTTTTTCTGAAAACAAGCTTGAATATATCTGCATAAATAATTCCTAGAAATTCATTAAATTGCTATCAAAAATAGATGATTTTCAATTTTAGCAGAAATTTCCAATTCCCCTCCATACAGTTTGTAGCCATTTTTACACATATTAACAAAATATGAGGATGTTGACTTCTCAAACACTCATTGACATAGTGTTATAAAAATTTTTATCAAAGACTTTGTTTCCAGGAGTAATATTTAATGTTGCTAATGGCGTAATAAGATAGTTATAGCCTTGTATGTTTTTGTTCAGTTACCTACAACCTTTCTGGAAAGCAATCAGGCAAAATGACTAAAGAAATTTAACAAGTTCACTCTTATTTTTTTTACTGAGATATAATTGACGTATAATGTGTCAGCTTAAAATGTACAACCTGTTAATCTGATAACACGTATAATGCAATATAATTACCAGCATAGCATTAGCCAACACCTCCATCATGTCACATAATTATCATTTCTTTTTGTTGTAAGAACATTTAAAATTTAGTCTCTTCACTTTGGGGACTCATCATGAGGAAAATTTCAGAGATGTGAATAGTGATTTATACATAAGAAAAGATTAAATTAATATTTAAAGGAAAATACCAAAAATAAGAAGAAAAAATGTTAAAATATGGCTTATCCATAGGATGAATGTTCTTCGGACATTAAATACCATGTTTTTGAAAAACATTTAATAATAGTGAAATGTTTCTTATATAAGGTTGAGTTAAACAAGCACTAATTTAAAGTAACATTCTAATATTGAAATTATACACACTCATAAGCACATACATATGTAGATGCATTTAAAAATATTATTTATATAATTATACATGCACACAGGCATTAAAGGATTTATCCACTAAAATGTTAATTCTGGTTTTCCTCTTCTTGGTAGACTTAGCAGTAATTGATTCTTAATTTCCTTCTAATAATCTTCTACATTTCTAAAATTCCATGTAATGAACATGTGTTATTTCATAATCAGAAAAATGTTACCTTCTTTCATTATCCTTTGGCTTTAGCTTAACAAGGAGTTTGAATTCATAATTAATTGGAGGAAGGGAAATGAAACATCGTGAAACTTTCTGGTTCATGACACTTTCAACAGGAATGAAAAATGAATACTTCCCGTGACATTTCTGAAATGCTGATCCCTCTAATTAACACCCCCAATCTATTAAGTTGGAGCCCATAAAAATGTTCATTACCTATTTCAGAAACTTCTGCCAATGCTCATTTAGATTTTTTTGAAATAATTTAACCTAGCAATATGAAACTCCAAAACACAGCACCCATATGAGAGGAAGTTAACATCCCAAATGCAGTGTGATGTCAATAGTTTGACATTTCATTCATTCAGTCGCTTTCATTCTTTCATTACTAGTTGTATGTACCACAGTAAGGAGTAAAACTGACAGTTATCCTTACAATGAGGAAATAGATATTCACAATCTCTCAGATAAGTGAAAAGCGTCACTGAGGGAGGGAGACAGCGTAAGTGAGGTCTTAGAAGTGTGGACTCTGGAGTCCAATGCTCAGGCTTGTTCCCTTCTGCCACATGCTAGCTGTGTGACTCTGAGCAAGTTACTTAACCTCCCTGTCCTCAGCTTGCTGACATGTAAAATGGAAAATTTTTAAAGTATTTCACAGGATTGTTATGAATATTAATTGGGTTAATATTTAAAGTGCTTATAATAGTGTTTCACACATAGTAACTTCTGGTTAAATTTTTCATAAATAAATGAACGGAATGAGGTAGGCCTGTATTCAGAGCATTCAATAGGGAGATGCGACTGAGGTGGCCAAAGAAGCCTTTCCTGCGTAACTGCTGGTTAAATGACAAGAGTTACCTATGTGAAGGGCATGGGGAGAGGGAGTTGTAGAAGACTGAGGTGGAATACGGAAAAGTGAGGACAGACAATGCAGGGCATGCTTAGCCACATTACATATTTTGGGTTTTTATTTTATTAAAGTGTTATATGGAAGATGTCACTTGATCAGGTTTCTGTTTGGAGAAAATAAGAATTACTCTGAATATAAAGACTGAAAGAGTACAACTGAAAAGGGAAGGTCCATTAGGGAACTGCTGTAATAATCTGGGTGGGAGATAAGATACTTTGAATAAGAGCAGAAGAGGTAGAGAAGAAAAAGGGACAGACTTGAAAAGTATTTAGAGGAAAAAAGAGCCTTCCTTGTGATACACTGGTGCTGAGAATCAGAGAGAAGGACATGTCAGATTAATTCGTGGGTTTCTTCAGTGACTAAGACAGGGACCATTGGAGAAAAAGGCTAGATTTGGTAGATAGAGCATGATTTTTGATCTTCATAAGCTGAGCTTAAGGTAACTTTAAATCATCCAAATAAAAATCTTACGTAGGCAGTTTGTTATATGAATCTGGAGCTTAAGGGGATTGCAAAGTTGGAACATAATATCAAGTGCTATTAAGAAGCCAACTAAGATTTGCTTTTTTAAGAAGTCCAGATTGAGCAACATGAAAGTCATTCTTGACCTTAGGAAGAGTATGGGTTTTTTTTTAAAGTACACGATGAGTATTAAAACTAAATTGGAAAAAAAAAAAAAAGATTATAGGGTGGGACAGAGGAAAGGGATAGGAATATGTGTAGGTAAAAATTTGGGTAAAAGGAGGGTTGCCAGGGTTACTTGTAATGGAGAGCTTCCAAAATTGATAAGAAAGATTTATTTGAGAGGAAGATGTTAAATATAGTAGACAAAGAAAGTATAATTAATACCTCAAGATTTCTGAATAAACAAATAAATGAGCTCACCTTAAAGAAAGAAGAGGAAGACCTCTACTGAGACCAAGAATAAAGGAGGGTAGGATGAATTCAGATGTAGGATCCAGAGCCTCTAGCACAGTATCCACCTCTGGTTTATCCTGCTCAATAAACATAACATCTTTAATATAATGGTTGGATGTGATATTCTGTGGGCTTCAGATCTCTGTTATGAGAGAAGGCTGAGTTAACATAGCTTTAGGTAGGTCAAACCTATTAATAAATATTTTTGTCTATTCTATGAAAATATGAACTATTTCTGATCATCTTTTCTTATCAGAATAAAAATGCATTCATCAAATTAATGGCCTAGTATCATGTGGCTGAAGCTTTATGTATCTTCTCTAACAACAATGAAACATCTGGCACCACAGCTGCAAACAGGGCTACTGTGTGTTTGAGCCTGCAGTGATCTATAGCTGTTCTCTAGGATCTGTCAGTAACTGGAGAGGCCAGACTGGCAAACTAAAAGGAGGTAAGGAAATAATACGGGACCACCACCCCACTATCTCTGCCATGCTTTTATTAAACCCTTTCCCTCTAATGTGTTAACCAACATGAATGGGGGCAGTTTCACAGATTTCTACTTGGCCTTCCTCACTAATAAGCCAAGTACCCAAATGAAAGGATTATCTCAATTATCAAGTGTTTCCATCAAAGTTACACATTCAGGAAATGACCACCTAGTAGATCTGTGGAGCCAGTAGACCCATTGGAAACTGCAGTGGACCCATTAGAAACTGAATTTTAGTCAGAACTCCATTTATTATCTGAACTTCATAAATCACTGCTTTACCAGGGGAGCCATGATGATGCTTTGGTTCCCCAAGCATCAAATTCAACTCTTACCTGTGTCCAATAGTCCTAGAAATGTCTGAGCATTTCCCTCTCCCTAGTGTACAGTCATCTTAGTAAACAACATCACTGCTTTTGAGGAAGGACTGAGAAATCATTATAATATCCAACTGCCAGAAAGTTGCTGGGACCTTTGTTCTAGGACTGAGGCCACCTTTTAGTCATTGGGTTCCAGATCTGAAAATGGTTCAAGTCCAGGATTTGAGCAAGGGTGTATGACTTGTTATTAGACTGATTGCTCTCATCTGTCTCTCCCCGCCCCTCTTTGTGCCTTCTTCTATTACAGATGTTAAATAGCACTTCTATTTTGTCTTTAGAGACATCATATTCTATTAAGCCTTCTCTGCAGTTTGTTAAATGTTCTTAAAGTTTGTTAAAATGCTAAACACAAACCTATCATATGATCTAGTTATTCTGCACCTAGGTATTTACCCAAGAGAAATGGATGCACATGTTAATACAAAAACTTGTATATGAATGTTCACAGCAGCTTTATTTGCAATACCCCAAAGCTGGAAACAACCAAAATGTCTATCAGTTTGTGAATAGATAAACAAAATGTGGGATATTCATACTCAGCAATAAAGTAAAATATTCATACATAAAGTTAAGACACGAACATTATGTAAAGTGAAAGCAGTCAAACACAAAAGACTATATACTGTATGATTTTATTCATATAAATTCTGGAAAAGGCAAAATTACTGTTCCAGAAAGATATATATAGTTACCTAAAGCTAGGGATTAAAGGAAAAGCATAGATTTTAAAGATGCATGAGGAAACTTTTTACAGTATTAGAAATATTCCATATTTTGATTATGGAATGATAACTGTATATAACTACCAAATATTAAAAATGGATTTTATTATATTTAAATTATGCTTCAATAAAGCTGGGTGGGGGGAGATCCTATGCTAAGCACTAAAGAAATAAAAAGATATCAAGACAATATCTCTGTACTCACATAATATATAATTTTGTAAACAAGAGGAAACTACATAAAATGTGTTTAATAAATATATAACATGAGGCATGCTATGAAAAGAATGCAAAGTGTTGTGAAGATGTAAAGGAAATTTACCAGTAGAGAATTCTGAAGTGAGAATGGGTAAGAGGGGACTTCCACTTGGAGAGCTCTGACAGACCTCACTAAAAGAGGTAACATTCGAGTTAAGTCCTGACAGGTGAGTTAGATAGCTAAGAGAAGAAAAAGTTTCAAGAGATGGATTAGGAACACTATTTATTTTTTATTTATTTATTTATTTATTTATTTATTTATTTATTTATTTATTTATTTATATAAAAACCATGGAGTGTATTTGGAAAAGGTTTAGCTGGGGCATAAAGATCATGCAGGAAATTATTAAGGGGTTGGGCAATAAAGGCCAGTTAGAGCCAAATCACAGACCTCCTATAATTCTAGCATGTAAGCCACAGGAGCTGCTGAGAGTTATAGGCAGAACTTTGTGTCACGCTGTTACACTGGAAGCTCAGTGCAGGATGGATTGGACAAGAGGCAGGAAGGAGGCTATGAAATGATATTGAAATTTTCCAGTTGAGAATTCTGAAGTGAGATGGACAAGAACGGAACTATATATGAGAATTTGCAGAACAAGAAATTGGGGGCTGCATGGATATGGTGGTGGAAATGAAAGATGATGAAGAGGACCTCTGAAGAATGGGTTGCCTCAATAACATTACTACTGGGCAGCGTTATTATCAGAAGCCTGCAGAAAGGAAAGGGGAGAGAAGGGGCTCTTGGGCTGGGTGATTGCCGAGTCACTCAGTGAACAGCGATGGAGCGCCAGCGCTGCTCCAGACCGGATACACAGGAGATACAGCAAGGAACCAGGCAGACAAAGTGTCTGTCTTCAAGGGGTTTATATTCTTCTTCAAGGCTACAAATAACAAGCATGTAAACATATATGATTAGTTTTAAATATAAGACAATTTATTACAATTAAGAGATGGTGTCTTTGAGAGACTATTTTTCCCAATGAAATACTAGATATCGAATTATAAGTGTTTATGGACTCAGCAAGTTTATTTTAAAATGGAGCTAGTGGGCATAGATAGCTACTGAAAAGAAACCTGTAGAAAGTAACAGTTTAAAGGGAAGATATAAATGTGTTAAATGGAAGAAGAAATTGGAAACAGAGTGCCTGAAGATGTTAAATAAAGGGAATAATTAATGGGATCATGCCTGCAAAAAGGATGGGATTGTGAGCACAGAATAAACTGTTGGCGTTGAAAAGGAAAATGGATCTGATTTCTCCGTTACTAAAATTAAGAATTTATAAGAATTAAGATTAAGAAGACAGATTAAAATACAAAGAAAATGTAAGGTGGGGATTATCTGAGGGAATATGAGTTTGGGAATGAATTGGATTTTTTCAGGTGATGTTAATCTTCAGATGATGCTATTCAGATGATGTATTGGACTTCATGCAAATGAAGATAAAAGGAGCTGTGGCTGGATTTTCAGGTTTGAAGATAGAGAAAAAAGTATTTGGAATGACAGCTGTAAGGACTATGTAGCAATTGGTTAGTTGGGTTTACTGAGAGCTCATCTGAGGTTATATGCCATGAATTTTTGGAGCACCTAAGCAGCATAACTTTCTTCAGCAATCCAAGAACAGAGAATATAGAAAAGTCAGGTTGTAGAACAAAATTAAATTAATAAGTGGAAAATATAATGGAAAGCCACAGGGATTAGGCATCCAAGAGTGTTGTTGAAATGAATGACGTGGTCAAATATAGGCAGAAAACTCAGGATTGGGGGAGAGGTCATGGTCATTCCATGACAAAATGACAAGCTGATGAAGAATAAAGCAATTGGAAAGGTGGGAAGTAAGGAAACTGTGCAAAGAAAGAAATAGCAGAGACTAGATACAGGGTTACAGAAGTTCCTAGAAATGATATCATTAGAATGAGGTGTCAGGCCTTAATTAAAAGTATTGTGTACAGTAAGGGTTTCAAACTTTTCAAATTTCAGTCCATCATTTACATATAAATCTCCATGTGAAATCCTGAGGTGCTGATTAAAGCCTAAACCTTTGCACACAGCAATTGCACAGTTCTTTGAGGAAATATGAAGAAGCATTTCATCTTTTGAACGGTCTATTTTTGCAAGTGGCTGTTATCAATGTGAAGTTATAAAAAGAAAACTTCAGATGCCTTCTCTGTGGTGTTGGCAGCAGTCTCATTTTGGCCAGAAAAGGAGGGTGTGATTGGATTATAAAGGAGAAGTTTCCTAAATGTGCCTTATGCTATATTTATGATGATTGAATTAAATTTCATTACCCCTGGGGTTTGGTGATCAACTTAGGGAACAGACAAAAACTAAGAAATAGAAAAGAACATTTTGTCCTAATGTTCTGCTTCTCAGTAGAGAAAATGAATTTTTAAGAGCTACAGTATTTTGACTGAAAGAAACAAAGCTCTGGCAAGGCAGCAGGTAGTTATCGTTTTGAAACAGAAAAATAAACACATATTTCCATACCTTAAAGTTCAAAGTGTTCTTTTGAATTTAGTCCAACTGAATATCAATGTCTCTTGAGTGTAAATGCTCATGGGTGAGCTCTGAAATGCTAATAGGATGAGTGGCTTCGTGACTCTGGATCACATATTCCAAGTTCTAACTACAAATAAGAAACAAAATATCTTACCCAGTTTACCCTGTAAATTGCACTTCTGAAAGCAACACCGATTGGGGAACACCCACTGGAAACATCGCAGTGATAACGGAACCAAAAACATTTGGTTAAACCAATTCCCTAGGAGCAATTTCACTTGCCTGAGCAGCACACCCAGCTCTCTGAGGTCTCCCCAGAATAATCGGCCTGTTTTAGCTGAAGAACAGAATATCAAACTGACTGTACTGCTTAGCCCAATTGGGTCACATCTCTATGGATTTAATGCTTAATTTGTTTTCTTCTACAGTGGCAGACATTTTTCTCTTCTTTTCTAGACTACAGAGAAGAAATTCATCTTTTGTTTGTTTGTTTGTTAATTCTCACCAGAAAATATTTTTTTGGTGAGGGTATTTTTTCCATTTATTTATTTCCTTATTCGTTCACTTATTTATATTAGACAGAATGGAAGGGAGAGAGAGAGTGAAACATTGATGTGAGATGCAGCCATTGGTTGCCTCCCGCACACACCCTACCTGGGGCCAGGGATTGAACCTGCAACCCAGGTATGTGCCCTTGGCAGGAATCGAATCCAAGACCCTTGGGTGCTTGGGCCGACTCTCTAGCCACTGAGCCGCATGGGCCAGGGCGAAATTAATCTTCTTAATATGGTTTAGAAGACCTGCAAAATACTTGATGGTGTGCTTTGATGGGTATCAAATGGAAGCAAGAGACGTCTTTCTTACAAAATAAAATACTGTGTCCCAAGGGGTGCCATTCACATTATATTCTACCTTGTGCAACATGGTGGCCCTGGGGAGAGCAGATGACAAATGAGTTTACCGCTAAGTGTGCCTTACCAAATGTTTGCTGTGCAGAACAGGTTGTCTATTTATCATGCAACTTTTGCCCAGCACTATTCTAATCCTGTGGGAAAGATAACATTATTATCTCATTTTACACATGAAGAAACTGAGTTAAAGAGACATTATGTACCTTGTCCTTGGTCATAAAGCTAATAAGTGACAGAGCCAGAACTTGAAACCAGGTAGTCTGCTGCCAGAACCTGGACTAGTCTGCTTTTTAGATAGAGATCCAAATCAAAGTAAAATAACAAAAAGCAAAACAAAAACCTTATAGTCTGTGAGATCTACAATGAAAAAACTACTTGGCTTGTAACTTAATTTATTATCCAAGCTGGGACTTTCAAAAGCAAGTATTAGGTATGTATTCTCATAACTTTTAAAAATACAAAACAAAATAAATTGATAGTGGTATCTGAGAGAGCAAATCTAATTATGTAGCAATTATTCCTTCCCTGTTAACATAACAACATCTAATCTGTGCAAAAAATAAAGAAACCAGGAAAGTTTCTGTTAGAGGGGATTGTTGGACACTACTCTTCATTTTTTTTCCTTTTAATTGAAACACAGTAAAAGAAAAGTATGGGCTTTATTTTGCCATACATTTCTTTACCTTTAACATGATAAAATTAATAAATGGCAAAAGAGAAATATTAATTTCTTTATAAATTTCTTTATAAAATCTAAATTTATAAAGATAAACTAAATATCCTAAATGAAAGGCAATTATTGGTACTGTTACTTTTCTATTGGTTCTATCCATCTGCTTCCTGATGATGCTATTATCTGATTTGATTTTCATATTTGAAAATTTGAAATTTTCTATTTAATTTTTATCTAATTAAAAATTTAATTCATATCTAATTGAAGTAAAATTTTCAGGAACATGACAGAACTTTTCACAGTATGTTATATAGAATTTCTATAACACAACTTGGTTTTATCACACACAGAAACTACTTTCCTTGAGTTAAAACAAAGCATTACTGATTTAAATGTGCCAGGCAACCACATAATACAGTTTTTCCCTTAAGATGAATCTCATACTTGACAGTGTTCATAGATCATTCTCAGATCCTGACAGATAACATGATTGTAAAGATTTTACAAACAAGCTAGTAAGGTATGGCAAGGCTCACAGAAATGAAACTCTGGCAATTGGTAAAAGGATTCTCAATAAAATAGAAAATCCTTATACCTGAAATAGCGATTGTTAAAGACTGAGATAAAGACATTTGGATGGAAATTGATTGGCAAAGTCAAAAGTAGCAAAAACACTTTAGAATTCAACTTCGCTCTGTAGCTCAAAATCAAAGTCACAAACAAGAGAGAAGATGAAAATTTCCATCCTGAAAGTGAAACAGAAGGTCCTCATGACTTTGATTAAATTCAGCTTTAAATCCTAGTTCTAAAAATCATCTCCTCTATATTTAAAGAAAGATCTAGCCTTTCCTCCAATAATCAGTAACCCCCGAGGCAGCAGAAAGCAGTAGCCTGGACCTAGCTAATGGTCACAGGGTCCCATCTCTGGCAGGCTAAAGATAACATTTGACCTAAGTTATGTTTCAGTTTCTGAACCCTAAGGTGGCTACTTTCCCATAAAGCCAGACAGAAGGACACGAAAACAGACCTCAGAGCTGTCCTCAAGACCTGAAGAAATGATTCATCACCCTCACCTCACCTCTGACCAATCAGGTCCTAGTACAACCCCGAGCCCCGAACCCCGAACCCATGGTGGTGCCTTGTGATTTCACCCTATATAATCTGTAACCTACACGCCACAGGAGAGTTCAGACTTTTGAGCATTAGCTTCCTGTTCTCCTGGATCCCAAGCCTCATCGATAAAACAGCCAGTATTTCTCCACTGCTGTTCTCAGTGTTCAGGGCCTGGCTCTGCTAGCACCAGGTGGATGAACTCTTTCTGTTCTGTAACAAAAGCTTAACGTAAAAAGATGTTTCCCATCTAGGTTTAAAAGTGCCAAAAAGCAAATGCATTAAAGAGAACTACAATTGTTTCTAGAAAATTTTCTTAGAGATCCTGCAGGGTTTTTTCAAGAAACGTTAATTGAACAGAGTATTAAAATCTCCTTCTTGGAAAGCTGAAAAACTACATGATGTTTCTATCGATCTGGAAGAAAACCTGAGGCTGCGTGAGATTTATTTTGCCACATCTATGAATGCACAAGAGGACTGCACTCAAGAGTGTTGGAAATATTAATAATATGCAGATTCTTTAGGAGAAAATGACCCCAGCCTCCAGTTTGAGGAAGATTGCACCCTGCCCCTGCCCCTGCCCCTGGGCTCTCTCCCTGCATAGCAAGTCCAGAGTACACCTGAGACAATGCTCCCTGTAGAAAGTGTCAGCATGCCTATTAGGATGTGTAATATTCAGTTTTTCCAAAACTTTGTCTTTTATTGGCCCAGCAAACAATTTCTAATGTACAAAATTTACATTGAAAGGGAAATTTTAGTTAAGACTGGAGAGTGACTTTGAGAAGTAAAAAAGATGGAGCGTGTGCGTGGGGGAGGGGACACATGAGTGCACTTACTCTGCTTATCTCTCTATTCATCTATCTGCACCCAAGAGAATGAAAGATGCATGACTTAATAAAGGGATGTAATATCAGTAAGAGCCTTTCCTCATTCTTTGTTCCAGCTGGATTTGAAGGTCAGTGTGATTTTACCAACAAATGCTGCCTATGAGAACCCATGGCAGAAAACAAAGAGCGGCAGCAAGGAACAAACAACATAGAAAATTAAGGAGCTGGCAGTTTTTACTCCTCAATTAATTCTTCTTCTTTGCCTCCGTGCCTCTTCTTGACTCCCAACCTGAGCTGTCCTGCCTGGATCCTGTGGACCAAGGACAGGTGTTAAGGTTTGGTTCTTTTGTTTTCAAATAACAAAAGCCACTTGGATTATCTTTTTTTTTGGGGGGGGGGGGCTTCAATATAAGGATGCTCAGTTGAAGAGTTGAAGCTACTCTGCCAACTATTCTTTCTCCTTCCTCCTGTCTCTCTTCATCCCTATTTCTCTATGTACATCATCTATGCACATCAGTGCATCTCTATGCACCTCTCTCTTTTACTCTCCCTACCTACTCAGAGCTTTTATGCTCCCTTATAATTTTAGTTTATACATGGCTTGGACTAATCACAGTCTTGATTCATGACAGTCCTTTAAAAAAATTCCTATGTTGCTTTAATTTCAGATTCCCAAGATAATGTTGTTGACTCAATTCATTCCTTTTTATACAGCCATGGTTCAGAAATATTGGGTCACAGTAATGGCTTGAATTGTGTCCTTCCAAAAGATATGTTGATGTCCTAACCCTTCTGATACCTGTGAATATGACCTTATATGGAAATAGGGTCTTTGCAGATGTAGTCAAGTCAAGATGAAGTCTTTAAGGTAGGCCTTTAATCCATTATGACTGGAGTTCTTATAGGAAGAGAGAAAGTTGGACATAGGCTCAGAGGGAAGACTGCCATATGAAGACTGAGGCAGAGATTGAAGTTTTGCTTTCGCAAGCCAAGGAATGCCTGCAGCTACCAGAGCTGGAGACGATCCTCTCTTGCAAGCTCCTAGCTGATACCTCGATTTTAGACTTCTAGCCTCCAGAACTGTGAGAGAAGACATTTATGTTGTTTTAAGTCACTCACTTTGAGGTACTTTATTATGGTAGTCCTAGAAAAGTAATACAGTCACTTTAGTCAATTGTCCAACCTTGATCCAAATATTTAGAGGGTAACATCTATCCAAAAATGATACTTTTGTCCTTTGGCTGAGTTTGTGGGAAGAATTTTTTCCCTTATAAATTGTGGAGATAGGTAGCCAATATCCATATCTCTTGTCAAGAACACACCTGGTGACTTGCTAACAAAGATCTTCTCAAAAAAGGGACAAGGGATCTGTTCTTTTTTGTCGGAGGTATATGGTTTATTCTCCAATTTCTGGGAAAAGGAAAATTTTCAAAAGGAAAAAAAAATTCTTCTAAAACTGGAACTAGTGAATTCTTTTAAAATGTCTTTTTATTTTCTTCTACCAGAGTTCTCATATTTTTAAAAGGAGAATTTAAAAACAGGAAGGATTTCATACTGACCATTGACCATCATGCATCATTTTGTGAATTCTTCTGTTCTCATTAGCATGATGGAAGATACTAAAACCTGAAATAAAGCCCAAGCAACAGGCACAGTGTGCCATCCAAAATAATCTATTCATTCCCTTTTATTTTTCATTGAAATATAATTGACATATAACATGGTGTAAGTTTGAGGTGTACAATGTGTTGGTTTGATATATTTGTCTATTTCAATATGATTATCATCATGGTGTTAGCTAACCCCCCCGTCACATCACTTACTTGCTCACATGGAAGGAGAGGAATCAGGAAAGTGAAGATGTGGCCAGTGGAGTAGAGAAACAGGAGGCGTCCTGGAATAGTTCTGTGGAGGGCCTTAGAGCTATTCACCTGGTCTACAAAATTCACAAGGGCCTCACACCCACCAATACAAGCTCAAAATGTTACTTTCTGCAACAATTCATGTGTGAGGTCAAAGACAGACCAGAGATTCCACACACTGTCCTGAATTCCAAATGTCTCCAAGTCCTGGTGCCATTAGACAGTAACTCGGACCTAAAGCCCTTCTATTTATAGTGGAGAGTCCCATCATGCAAAACTAAAACAAAACAAAAAAGTACATTTCGACTCCTATCCTGCCAATGATGTGCTGGATCTGGTTTATACCAGTTAATCAGAGCCCAATGTCAAATTGTCAGAAATTCTGTCAGCCATTGACATCACACTATAGCATAAGCCATCTTGGGAGTATTTATCTCACAGGCATCAGCTAATACTACAAATCAGGATCTTTCTTCTTCCAGAGAGTTGCATGTTTCTCATCGGCCACAACACCACTCACCCTGTTCCCATCATACTGCACCTGCCAAAATGTCCTTAGTTTTTAATCAGATATTCCACCTCTTGGTCACCAAGTTCCAACTTCTCATTGCTTTCCAGTTTGGGAAACTACCTGCTTATAATCCTCCCTCTGTCACAGAACAACAAATGAACAATGGAAATCAGTTGTTATATATCCCACCAACAACTCATCTGGTCCACACATCATGGTATCAATCACTCATGGCACTACTGCAGCAGTAACAGCTATTATC
The DNA here is from genome assembly GCF_054644295.1 of Miniopterus natalensis. Lineage (NCBI taxonomy): Eukaryota > Metazoa > Chordata > Mammalia > Chiroptera > Miniopteridae > Miniopterus > Miniopterus natalensis. Next base: position 51,583,259 of record NC_142082.1, on the reverse strand, counting down.
ACTAACACCATTCTCCAACCCAAACCTACCACCTACAGAGGGAAAAATGCTTTTTAAAAGTTTAAATTTATAAGTGGGCATTTGAAAATATTTAGTGATAAAAATTTTAATTTGACTAAGTCAAAAGGAACATATTCCCTTTAAGAAATAGGAAGTAAGACTAATTCCTTAGACAAGCTGCCTCTGCAGAGCCCAGAAGAGCAGCTGTGAGCATTGGCTTCAATCCAGCTTGATAAGTTAGGGATGGTCTGCTGTAGTTCATGGAAATTTTAATGTTCACAGTTCCACTCTTTAAGATCTCTAGCAAGGATTGTTTATCCCTTGTGATTTTCAATTGATTTCTCTCCTACAAAAGGAGAAATAAGCCTTGTTCAAAGTGTAAACCTTTCTAGACTACAATAATAACATAAGAGGATGAATCCTATTTTTTATCATTTTTGTAACTGCACTCCTTTTGCTTCCCCCACTATATTTTTGTGCCTAATGAGACAGAAAAATGCTGATATAAAGGTGCTAATTTATCAACAGATTATTCCTGATATTTGCACATAAATTGCTATTCTGACTAAAAAAATCACTCATTAGTCAGCTATAATATATCAATTTTTACCATTAGAGATTCATTCCTTTGGTTTAAAAAAGTACTGTGTTAAATCACTCACATTTTAATATGAACCAAATTATCCAAAATGTTAAAAATTTATACTCTTCACACTAGAATCTTTGCACACCCAGATTTTATGAGGTTCTGGGCTGCATTAAAGTGATATATATATATGAAGCTTAGACTTGATCAAGAGAGATATTCATGAAGAATACATGATTCCTTTGAAGTGCCTCTGAAGATGGTACCAGAACAAGTTTATCTCTGTATAGTAAAATAAGAAGGTAGGTAATATGTCCAAGATCACACACTAGTAAATGGTAGAGCCGAGGTCTAATTTCAAAACTCTAGTCTTTACCCTATATTGTGTTGCTTAGGGGAGTAGAAATTAGGGATTAATCTCTGATAATATGCAACAATCCCAGGAATTTGGGCATGTTTTTGTCCTAAATGACAGCTGCTTGGATTATGAAAATGTTAACTGGTGTTCTGCAAAAATCCTTGGCAAGACAAAGGACAATCTAAGAATTTCATTTTCTGTTCCTTGAAATCCATCCATTAGGGATTCACAGGAAGGTGATAATGATAGCTTTCAATTAATAATATTGGTATTAGTTTCCCATGGCTGCTATAACAGATTATCACAAATTGTGTGGTTTAAAACAACAAAAATTTATTTCTTTACAGTTCTGGAGACAAGTTCAAAATCAAGGTGTCAGTAGGACCATGCTCCTCTTGAGGCTCTGGAGGAGTATCCTTTCCTTGTCACTCCAGCTTCTGGTGGATGTCAAAATTCATTGGCTTGTAGCCATATCTCTCTCTATTCTGTTTTCACATAGCTTTCTCCTGTTTGTCTGAATTATCTCCTTTGCTTCTCTCTTATAAGGACATTTGTGATGGAATTTAGAAACCATCCAGATAATCCAGGGTAACCACTTCATCTCAAAATGCTTAATTTAATTGAATCTACAGAGACCCTTTTCCCACATAACTTACCATTTACAATTTCCAGGGATTGGGACTTAACATCTTTGGATGGTCATTAGTCCATATGTAATACCATAGTACTATATTTGGTGAAATCTATTTTTCATTCACACACAGAAGAACTACATGTAGTGGTAGTTAGAGTATCAGTCTATTTTTGCTTCCTTGGAAAAAATTGACAGGAGGCTGCCCTTTATCTTTTATCTTCCCCAAATTTTTATCACCCTGCCTACTCTCTATTTTCCCCAATTCCACCTTCATCCTATGCTAAATTGAGAACTATTTCTGGAGTACAGGTTAGGCATAGGCTGTTTGTAATGCTATCCTTAGACACAGGCTACTAGTGCCACTGCCATGAGACCTACACTCTGGCCTTGCTACTGCTGCACTTTTCCCCACAAGGCAGAGTCCCTAGATCCAGAGAAGTGCTTACCTAGAGCTCATGCCTCACCCCCTTCCATTCTAGACCACACTCTGGGCACCTGAAATCTTGAAATTCCCTGCCCAAAGAGCCCCAAAGTCTTTTCTCTCAAAGATGAACTGCATGGCCTGGCCAGTGTAGATACCCCTAGCCCTGAGAGATGCCCAAGATGAGGCTAGATAAGCTATGGATTCACGTGGATGAAGAGCTTGAAACATCTGTAGACATGCATTTCGGGTCGGAGCTAGGTATAAAAAGTGAAGGTGGGAGGCCTGTGGGCTGAGATATTTCATTCATTCTTTGACCCAATGCCCTGCAAATGTAAGAGGTGGACCTGGCCCTGAGGACAGGAATGGAGGCAAAACCAGGTATGGCTGTAAGCTGCCCTTTGGCTTCTTCATGACATGATTGGAGACAGGAGAACACCAGGTATTTGGGAACAGCTAAGTTACTGCTCTGCTGATTTAATTTCTAATAAATGCTAAAAACCATAATGCTTGTCTTAATATGTTGATAGCCATAACTGTGTTTATCTTTTTTGACTCAATAATTTTGCTTCCTCAAATTTAGTCTGTGAAAATATTTCAAAATACAGAAAAGGCTTTATATACAGATTTTCACCCACAAATTGTTTTTTTTTTTAAGGAAATAAAACAGAAACATCTCAAATGCCCAGTAATGGACACATGGCTAAATAAATTGTGGTATATTGAAATCAACATAATGGAGCTTATAAAAATAAGTTACAAATTTATTTAATAACTTTTAAAAATTCTTACAATGTTGAATAAAAATAAAAGAAACAAGTTATAAAATTATAACTGCAAAATGGTCTCAACTATGTGAAATTCTAGAAAATAAATGATTTCAAGAAAGTAACCAAAATGTTAATAACCCACAGAAGTAGGATTCTGGATTATTTGTATTCCACTTAATTTAATTAACAAATTATCTACAATAACATACATTACTTTTATAACCAGCTTTTTAAAGCAGCTTTAAAAAGAAAACACTGAGACCACTTAAACATGGTGTTTGTCATTTCCTTCCCAAAACCACACTAGATGATAGTAGAGAGATTTTTTTAAAAAGAGCATAAACCCATAAAGAAAAAGAGAATAGGAAAGAAGACGATAGCAAATAGAAATTTGGAAAATAGAAATCTGGTGGATAAGAGGTCATTGGTGACATATAGCTTAGAAAAGTGACTTTACTAACCAGCAGCAGGGAGAAGCCAGGCTGATCCACAGAGAAATTTCTGATTCTCAAGAATTGGAGGCACCCTGCTACTATATATGAGAGTCCGAGTGCAAATGAACTATAAAAACAACAGGACAGATTGAAAATCTGTAAAAACTGCCTTTAGAACCCCAGAAACCTCATTCAACCCAACAGAAGACAGAGGTCTATTTTCTTTAAAAGAGTGTACCAGAAAGATTCTGCTAAAATGCCTAGGCAGAACTGAGAGTTAGCATGCTGTATTGAAAATATGGTCATCAAATAAATGTTGACATCTCTGTTAGCTTCCTCCAGAATGCTGGTAGAAAGGCTTTCATCTTTCAGATAGGAAACTGACCAAACCAAGAGAAAAGACTACATGTACTGACAAGTGGAAGTCCCTCAAGAAATAAGCCATCCATTGATAAGCCCTTTACATTTATACCTACATATCAGCCAACAATTTATTGCCTCATTCTTAAAAATGAGTGGAAGCCAAGGATCATGTCATTTGAGGAAATTCTCCAACATAAAAGAGAGAAATTAAGATATCCAAAAAGTAAAACATAATTCAGGAGAAATAGAAATATTGCAGTAAGCAAATAGAAAGTTAGAATGAACTATAATTGAAACCCTCGGAGAGGTAAAGTAGTATACTTAATCTACAAAATAAAAACACAAGCTTATGAATCTAAGAATATTGAGGGGGAAAAAAGATCTTTGCATTTTAAAAACAATATGATAGCAAAATCTCAACAACAACAAAAAGATTTGGAAGCAAAGTTAACCTTTGCAGGATGAGTGGTAGAACCCATCCTCAAACCTGGGTTTCCAATATTCCTCTCCCTGCCTTCCATCAATGCCTATCCTTAATGTATTCTTATGGATGGTGGCTGTGGTTTAAAGAATTCATCCAGGGCACTCTAAGCCTCTTTTAGAACTGTATATCGAAGCACTCCAATTTCAAAGAAATTTCATTGCTGGACTCTGCCATTCATCTGGAAATAGAAGAATAGATTTTCTCTCCCTTCTATTTCCCCCTCATTCTTAAATGCATTCTATCTGATAATTTTATACCAACTGCTCATGGTGTGTTTTACTTTCTTATTCCAGGCAGCACAAAATTGGCTCTACTTTTATAGCCTTTGGAAATAGGACCCAGAATTAGGAAGAGGTATTGACATGCTCCCAGAGGCCATCCACAGCTCCAGCAGTAACTTTCACTAACACCAGCCAGCTCTATCCACAGATGCAGCCCTACCCTAAACCATTTTTTGCTCAGCCCTCCAACCTCTCCAAGATCATTAATTACCCACTCCTTCAACACATTCATACTGCACTTGTAGGTGCTGCCAACACAAGCCTGTCTCCTTTCATGTGGTTGTTTGAAACTTTCACAGCAGCCAAAGCTCAGATTTAATCATTTAATTCTGATGCACTTTCTCTAACAAATTGTCACAGCATTTAAGTACAGTATGAAAGATCTGGGACTATGACAACACTGTTCACCAGTGTTATTCTCACAAAGGTTCATCTTTGTGAGAAGTTAAATTCCTGGTTTTAAAAAGCTTTTAGACTAGTTGTTTTTATTGTCATTCAATATATACTGGAGTTCTAGAAGAATCAAACATACAATGATGAAATTGCTTTCTAGTTGCATTGAACCAGAAGCATTACATAAAATAAAAATTCATTAAAATAGATGCGCCTTAAAAAGGAAGAGCAAGTATATTCTGCAATGAGAAAGCTCAACACCTGAATCCATAAAACAAATGTCTTAGAGGAAGTCATTCACATCATTAAGGTGTGTAATCAATTAGAATTTTTCAAAAATAAAATCCTTTAGTCCACCTAAACCACACTCACATAATTTGCAGTTGATTAACTATATACTTTGGAGCATATAAGTTTACTTTTGCAAGAGCTACAATATTTATCAGATAGAGTTCCCAAAATAATTTTGTACATATTATCTCATTTGGTCTCATTTACAACTCTGTAAGTATACAGAGCAGGTCTCGCCTCCAATTTATAGATGGTGAAATTACTTAGAATGAGTGAAAACAAGCTTCCTTCAAATAAATGTTTCTCCTTTGCACATAGCAATGCTTCTAGCAGTACCTAAATCTAGAAGGAACTCAACAAATATTTCTGGGGAGGGGAAAGAAAACAAAAAACCCATACCTGAAGAAAATATTTACTTTCAAAGTTATAATTTAAGTCATTTAAAAGAACAATGTTTGCAAGCATAACACATGGTGAAATACTGATGCACCGAGGATTTGTTTTTTTAACTTCCTGGAAAAGACAAAGTCTCTTCCCTCACGCTCTGAACCTAAGTCATCCTTGGGTGAAATGTCAGCCTAACTTACTGCATTCTTTATAATATCTGTAGCTCAGAAATCAACAAGGTAAATAAGGTAAAATCTAACCAATGCTGAGCTACTTGTTGAATAAGTAGTATAATCTGAAGTACCGAAAGCTATTTAAAGAAATAAAGTTAGTTCTAGTATTTTTGAATCACACAAAGCAACTCAAAGAAGGCCAACAATATGACTTTGGTGGAGGAATCAGTAAAACATTGTTCGCTCTGTGACAGAGGTGGTCACATTGTTTGGCGATCATCTGTTTTCATGCATAATCACCTCCACTTCCCAACCCCTAGGGTGGTGTCTAGGCTTTATTCATCTTGGTACTGCCAGAGCCCGTCTGGCCCATGTATTGTAGAGACTCAATAAATGTTTCATTAGGAGGGTAATTAATGAATAAATAAGCTGATGTTGAATGGTTGTTGGCTACATCTTGGCAGATCGGATAGCACAGGCTGTAGAGTCAGAAAAATTTGGATTCACTTTCCAGCTCAGCCAAACAGTGGCAGTATGGTCTTGAGTTTCTCAGCCTCTCTGAGTCCCTCTTGTCTCAACTGTAACGTGAAGGTAACAGTGGGTGATAATGCTTGCCATAGAGGGCTGCTCTGACAAGAAGAGAAAATGACGGAAGCATTTGAACTGTTTTCCCTGACACTTTGTATATACTATAAATATACTTTATGAAAATTTGTTTTATATCAACTTTATATCTCTTTACATATAAACTTTATATCTCAAAATAGCATAGCCCTGAATAAGCAAGTCCGGAAATAGTAGAGTTCTATTCAATTCACTGTCCTCTTTTAATACACGAGATAGGGAGAGATTAATTAAAAGTGATGCTAGTGACCATTAATTAAAATACAAAATGAATAATGGGTAAGTTACCATCCGTTAGAATGTCTCCCTGAATAGAGCTTTGATGTCAGGTTGATTACTCATTTTATTAAGTGGATATTCATTGGGCTCCTTAAGATTAATAACTTTGTCCCAGTAATTTGTTGAAATTCAGACTCTTGAGGTGATTTAATGACAGCAATTCCTACATAGGAAAATTATGGTTCATGAAATAGCCTGGAAACCAGGTTTAAGGCCAAAAATAATTGAAAGAAACAAAAACAAACTATTGCGAAACCTCTGTGGGAATCCCCTATTACCATCGTTGCAGAGCATGATAACCCGACCTGGTGTGATTTCTAATTCCCTGCAAGCCTTTCTACAATGAAAATGTCATGCTGAAAAACTTGGCAATTGCTTTAGGGAAAGGTAAGCTGCCCAGATTACTGGAAAATATTTTGACATTTAAGTGACCCTTCTATTCTGTGTTACAAAAAAAAAAGTTCCAATTAAGCTCAGAGCTTTCCTATTACTTACTCTCCCAATTCTGGAAATAAAGGCTGTAAGAAGTTGAATGCTTTGCCTGCTGTGGGAGCACAGCCGAATGCTCTGCATGGGGAAGGGAGCTGGCTAACCTGCCTCCCAAGAAGATGGGAGATGACGCAAATTGCTGGTTTTTATGAAGTTTATCACCATTTCCCCACAGCACTACCCCCCCCCCCCCGTTGGCTGTGGCCCAACACAGATGCTCACTTCAGTTGGCGGTACACAGGGTGGAGTCTAATGTTGGAAGGTTCTGGTCCTGGTTTTGCTACTAATATATTGTGTAACGCTGAGTAAGCCTCTTCTTCCCTTAGAATCTCTGTTTTCTTATCTATTAAATGAGAATGTTGAACCAGCTGATTTCTGAGGCCCCTTCCAGCTCCAGTATTCTGTGGTGTTTGCATTTGTGCTCAGGAGTGAAGGAAGGAAAAGGCAGAGCTTGTGCTAATGATGTGCTTTCTCCCAGGCAGCCAACTCTCCCCTGTTTCCAGGGGAAACCCAAGCATTGGAATAGAGTAACCCAAATGATCAGCGGCCCAGGGGCGGGGGTGGGGGGGCCAGACCAGCTCCAGGGTTCAGAAATGAGGCACAGGCCCAGCAGGCTCAGCCAGGCTCTGGCAACATAGGTGGGGTTTGATTTCCAGACTTACTTGGAAAGTACTGGACAAAAGGCACTTCTGTTTTCTCTCCAGTGCTAATTAGGAGTCTTTCCTTGCAGGTAGTAGAAATCATACCAAAGCAGTCTGAGGAAAAAGGCAGAAATGGTTGTACAGATATAATCTGGACCTGGGAAGGAACTGGGACTGTGAAGCTTCAGGAACCCAGGAAGTGCTCACCTGCTCGCTGTCGCTTGTCTCCGCTTCAGTCGACATGTCTCCTTCTCTTCCTCCTCTCCTTTTTTCCCCTTCCTCCCTCCCAATAGGCTTCCTCTACTCTCCACCCACATAGAGAAATATAAACCTACCACTGCTCCTGACTTCCTATGTTACAGTTTTACTCACATCTGGAGGAGAACTGGCCTCTGAAACCATTTCCAGTTCACCTGAAAAGAGATACTGAATGGACCAGGTATCTATGCCTTGTCCAAACTGTGGCCAAAAAAGTTGGGGCGGTGGGGGGGGGGGCTAACTAGACAATAGTTCTGAAATTTCAACTGTAAGGCCTAATCTTCTCAAACTCTTCACAAATATAAAGCACACTGGCTTTCATTTGTCCATCTAAATTTGGTTATATGAATGCTCAACCTCACTCACCTTCATAATGTAGCTAATGGCCAAAATATATTCTTAAACTGTAGGGGTTTATATATTTTTTCAGTAATGCTAGGCAATTAAGCATAATCACATTTAAAAGGAGAGGTCTTTAAATGCCTTTCCAAATCATACTTGATTTAGTTGCTGCCGCTTGGTTCATAAAATTCAGAATGTTGTGCTCCAGAGATGATTTCCTCTGGAATTCCATCCTGAAATAATTCACTCTTAATCAATATGAAACATTATGCTTGAGTTCCCTGGTAGGTTATGTTTATAGCTTGTATTATACGAAGGTTCCAAATTGATGTCAGGACCCTGAGAATAGCTTCAGGAATTAAAAGAAGAGGGAAAGAAATGGCCAGAGATATTTAAACACTATTTCCTCAGGTAGCATCAAAGAGATAATTGTTGGTTTCTCTGGGAGATTTATAGAGCCCTTCCTTTCTTAGCTACCAAAGCATAGAAATTTATTTTTACTTAATCATTGACTCACTCAGCAAGGACTTATTTGTTGTCTACCCTGCAAAAGTAATCACTAGGTAGGTTCTTTCTTCCTCATGTAATCAGATTGGTCATTTGTTACCAAGAGAAGAATATGTTCCACCGTCACCATGCTCAATCATGAGTCACTTAAGATTCATTAAACATCTAACATAAATACATTTTCAGTTTTATGCATTTTTTTAAATTCTTGAATAAAAAAGCATGTGTTGTAAAAAATACAAATGATAGAGACATAAATAAAGCAGAAGGTAAAAGTCTCCTACAATCACATTCTTTCATCTCTTTCTTAACAGTTTGCTTGTAAATTCTGATAGATTTTTCCTATGCATATACAGATTACATGTGTATGTAAACTATATATTATATAAATATACAAATGCACATAAGACACATATACATATTTTCATAATAAAATCAAAATATACATATTATTTTGCAGCTAGTTTTCATTACTTATTAATGTGTGATAAATATTTGTTCTTATCTACCTCTGTCTTTTAAAAGGCAACATTGTAGTCCATTATTTGACTATAACAAAAGTCTTTCAATCTCCTAATTATACCCAATTTAGGTCATTTCCATTTTTTTCTATATAAACAGGTTATTATGAATACTCTTATATGTACATCTTTGTTCAGTCAAGTTATGATTTCTACAGAATAAAACCTTAACAATAGAAGTGCTAAATCAGAGGCTATAGATGCTTATCACTTCAATCATAACTGCCAAATTGCTTTCCAGCACTGGGTGTCTAACCAATCATTGCTACTCATCCAAATGAAAAAAGGTTACCCCAACGTTTTAATATGCACTTCTTGGCAACACATATTTACCTTTTGTTTTTAGTTTCTTCTGGCATTACCAATTTATTATTCTTTCTCACTTTTTATTAGTGTTCCTTTTATACTAATTTTAGTATGCTTTATATAACATTGTTGTTAACCCTTTGTGTCTGAAGGTGTATTGTTTTTTTTGTATAACCTTACTTCGTTTTCAGTTGTCTTTCAGCAGATTTGTGACTTGGAATTAATACAAAAAAGTGAAAAACTTTATGTAATCAAGAACATCCATTTTTCCTTTTGTTTTCTGGTTTCCATCTGTGGATACAAAAGGGGCCACATGCTACAGCTGACAAGCTTAGGCGAGGCCAGCAAACGGGCCCTACAAACTCAGAGACCAAAAGTAACCACATAGGATGTTCTGAACATAAAAATTCCTAACTAAAAACGGGTCATGGCAGGTAGTCATCTCCTAGGCCTGTAACTTGTTTGACAAAGTCAGTCTTTACTTTAAGTGAGCCTGTCCATTGTCCTTTTGCATCTAAGATAACATACCCTTGAAATGTCAGAGTAATCTCCTTTTCCAGACCCCTCAGGGCACAGTCCCCACACCAGAGCAGGAGACCACAGAAACCCATCTTAGTTATCTTGTTTTCTGCATACCTCTCTAAGTGCTGTAAATGTTCATTATTAACAATCAAAGGAGGAGACAAGGAGACTTACGTGAAGTCCATTGGTGGTAGATTAAGGGGGCTGGAGAAAGCAAAATTGGGGAATCTCTGGGACTGGATAAAGAATAAAATGGAGACACACACACTTATTTTACAATGGTGGGTACAGGATAGTTAATAATTAACATTTATAGCACATAGAGATGGTATTCAAAGAACATGGTAACAATGAGGGGTTCTGTGGTCTCTTGTGGGAGGTTATGCCCTTGAGGGTTCTGGATAAAGATTATTCTGACATTGCAGAGGTATTATACCCAAAGGAGGGCCAGGCCTTGAACAGGTCTGCCTATAGCTGACGGGGCGTAGTGTGTGGGTTCTTGACTTCATGCAGGAAAGATTTCACCACAGGTTCAAGTGATTTTGAGAGTATATTTATTAAAGCTGGGCACAGTGAAACAAGGAAGGGCTTTGGATAGAAGAAGCAACAGGAGAGAGCCTAGGCTGGGCTGCTTTGGTTCTCTAAAAATGTTATAGGAAAAAAATAAGCTTAGGTGGGGCAGCGTTAGCTTACTGAGAAGTTAGAGAGAAAAGTTAGGGGGTTAGCCCAGGATGAGTTGCTGCTGCCCATTGCTCCCCTAGTTGCAAGTCTCATGGGGACCCTTAGAATTTAGTAGATGCTCGCCTGTAGGGGAAGAAGCAGGGGAAGGGAAAGGTTCTGGTGTGGGAGGAAAGCAAGCCCTGGGTCTTTTGTATTGAGGGTTTTTAAAGGTTGGGGGTTTAGGGAAGAATCTCAATAGACTATTCATCAGTTTTCTAGGTGCGCCCTTTCAGAGTTGTGGCCTCCACTGATTGGTCAGTGTCAGGGCAGGAGGTCATTAGTCATTGCAGCTGGTCCTTGCCTCACCCCAAGGTTTTGCTGTTTTTCTGGGCCTGGAGCTGAGCTATAACTGAGGCCTAGATGTTCTCTCTAGGGAGGTAACCTGTATCTGGCTGTAAATTGTTCAGCCAGTTTGTTCAGCTGTCTTAGTTTCCCCATTCCACCTGCCAAGGAATTTTCCTAGCTTCTTACTGTCCTGTCCTAGCTGGTTTGGCTCAGTGGTTGAATTGTTGGCCCAACAGACTGAAGGGTCCTGGGTTTGATTCTGAAGGGCATGTACCTTGGTTGCAGGCTCCAACCCAGGCCCCGGTCAGGGCATGTGAGGGAGGCAACCAATCGATGTGTCTCTCTCTCACATGGATGTTTCTTTCTCTCTCTCTCTCTTTCCCTTCCACTCTCTCTGAGAAGGGAGACGGTTTTACTTAAGGTAAAGACTGATTTTTTAAAGGAAACTACAAGCCTAGGATGTGACTACCCACGATGACCACTTTTAGTTAGGAATTTTTATGTTCAGACCACCCAATGTGGTTACTTTCAGTCTCTGAGTTTCTAAGGCCAGTCATGCAGGCCTCCCCTCAGCTTGTCAGCTTTGGTGTGTAGCCCTCTTTTTGCCCACAAATGTATAAAATAAGCTACAAAACTGTCATTCTCCAGAGCAAATCTCAGTTTGTTGAGGTTTTGCTTCCTGGTAATTGGTATCAGTTTGGCTCAAATGAACTCACCATTTAGCTTCCATGTCTTTGTGTGTTTTTCAGATTTTCCTCATGATTGATTTCTAGTTTCATACCAGTATGACCAAAGAAGATGCTTGCTATGATTTCAATATTCTTACATTTACTGAGATTTGTTTTGTGTCCTAACGTGGTCTATCATAGAAAATGTTCCATGTGCATTTGAAAAGAATGTATATTCTTCTGCTTTAGGATGAAATGCTCTGAAAATATCAATTAAATCTACCTGATCTAGTATGTCATTTAAGGCTACTGTTTCCTTGTTGATTTCCTGTCTGTAAGATCTATTCATTGATGTCAGAGGGGTGTTAAAATCCCCTCCCATGACTGCATTACTCTCAATCTCTCCTTTTATGTCTATCAAGATTTGCTTTATAGATTTAAGTGCTCCTATGTTTGGTGCATAAATGTTTACAAGAGTTATATTTTCTTGTTGAATCACTCCCTTTATCGTTATGTAGTGTTCTTCTTTGTCTCTTAGCGTAGCCTTTGTTTTAAAATCTATTTTGTCAGATATAAGTATTGCTACCCCAGCTTGTTTTTCCTTTTTATTTTCATGAAGTATCTTTTTCCATTCCTTTACTTTCAGTCTGTATGTATCTTTCATTCTGAGGTGGGTCTCTTGTAGTCACCATATAAATGGGTCTTGTTTTCTTATTCATTCAGCTACCCTAGGTATTTTGATTGAAGCATTTAAGCCATTTACATTAAAAGTAATTATTGATAGGTACACATTTATTGTCATTTTAATCTTTTAACTATGTTCCTCTGTTTTTTTCTTCTTTTTCTCCTTCTTAAAGAAGGCCCTTTAATATTTCTTATAATACTATTTGGTGGTAACAAGTTCTGTTAGCTTTTTTTTTTTTTTTTTTCTGGGAAACTCTTCATTTGTCCTCCAAATTTAAGTGATAACCTTGCTGGGTAAAGTAGTCTTGGTTGTAGTTCCTTGCGTTTCGTCACTTTGAATATTTCACGCTAATTCCTCTGGTCTGAAATGTTTCCTTTGAGAAATAAGTTGTCAATCTTGTGGGAGCTCCCTTGTAGGTAACTGTCTTTCTCTTGCTGCTTTTAGATTCTCTCTTTGACTTTAACCTTTGCTATTTGAATGATGACATGCCTTGGTGTGGGCCTCTTTGGGTTCATCTTATTTGGGACTGTCTGTGCTTCCTGGATTCATGTGTCTTTTTTCTTTGCCAGGTGTAGGGAAGTTTTTGGTCATTATTTCTTCAAATAGGTTCTCGATCTCTTGCTTTCTGTCTTCTCTTCTGGTATCCCTATGATATGGATGTTGTTACACTTCATGTTGTCCCAAAGGTCCCTTAAACTATTCTCATTTTTTAATTTTTTTTTCTTTTTGCTGCTCTGATTGGGTGTGTGGTTTGATTTTTTTACCTTGTCTTTCAAATCACTGATTCTATCCTGTGCTTTATCCAACCTACTGTTATTTCTTCCAGTGTATTCTTCATTTCAGATATTTTATTCTTCATTTCTGACTGGTTCCTTTTTACAGTTTCTTTGTCTCTCTTCCTACTTTAATAGTGTTCTCTAAGTTTCTTGTAGTTCTCACTAAGCTTCTTGATCATCCTTATAACCATTTTTTGAACTCTAATAAATTCCTTGCTTCCATTTAATTTATGTCTCTTTCTGAAGATTTATCCTATTCTTTTATTTCAGGCATGTTTCTTTGTCTCCCCATTTTGGCTGCCTTTTTGTGTTTGTTTCTATACATTAAGTATATCTGCTATGGCTCCTACTCTTGGTAGGGTAACCTTATGCAGTAGGTGTCCTGTGGGACCCAGTGGCTGCATGCTCTAGTAATGTCCCTTGTCTGGGTTCTGTGAACCCTCCTATTGTAATTGACAATTGCTATTGGCCCTTTTGTGCATGAGGTCAACTCTCAGGCTAGCTGACTGTATCAACCCCAACCACAGTGTACGAGCTGCTGTGAATTCGCCTCAGCAGAGTATGGTGCCTCCCAAGATCTCTGTTTGTATATGCCATGTGTGAAGCTAATTGGATCCTGCTCTGGTGTTTTCTGAAGCTGGCCTCTGGATGTGTTGGTTCTGGGACTTCTTAGGAGGCACTCTGGTGCAGGCCAATGTTAGGCACTATCTCTGACTTGCCTTGGGCAACCTGTTTGAGGCTACAAAGCCATCCACAGTTTGTGGCTGCCTCTGCTTAGCCTGGTATATATGGGAAGGTCCAAGTTGTGCATCAGGGCTGACTTTTCTAGCACCGGGCCGGGGAGCAGGTCAGCAGAAGTCCCAAGGCACCCCAAGATCTGCCTCTACCTGCCAGCTGCCTATTAGTCTCAGTCACTGAAAGAGCCCCTGGTGGTACTTGAGTTGCATGAGGTACGTTCTCAGTGAGTCACCAGGTAGGGGCGAGTGACGTTCACCAGATTGATACAGGTTCAATCTTAGTTCTAGTTCTGAGTTTGAGGCCCCTCAGCAAATGCCCCAGGGTATAACAAATCTAGCTGCCACCTGTTGATTGCTCACACACCTTTGTTGTGGGATAGAGTCTCAGGGAGTTGTCAGGGTGAGGCCAGCAGGGTTTATCAGATGCAAACAGACCAAGATTTGGCTATGTGAAGGGAGGATCTACACCAGTCAGACCTGCAAGGAAAAAATGTTCTCCATCCTAAAGGCACACAACTCAATCTTTCCCAGCTTCTGACCAGAGCCCAATCTCAGCAAGGCAGGCCCACCAGTCAGGCTTGAGTGGAGCACTCCCCCAAGGTGGGGGGAGTGGCCTCTGCCCCAGAGCTACCCAGCTCAGTCTGTCCCTGATTCTGCCCAGCCTTTGGCAAGGCAGATAAACTAGGCGTCAAAAGGGTAGGGCCGCTGGGAGCCCAAGGAATGGGGCTAGTGGATCCCCCATGAGGGGGAGGCATTGGTCAGGTTCACAGGAAAGTAGGGGAATGGACCCCACCCCAAAGCTACACAACTCGATCACTGACACCCCCTGAGCCTTCCCAGACCTCTACACCCTGGACAAGGCAACTGACTCCTCAGCAGGGTGCAAGCTTTGCAGGGGCGAGGTTGGGGTGGGTAGGTAGGGAGTCCAAAGGGTGGGACTATTGCATTCTCCCAGGCCGGTGCCATATGGAGGGGAGTGCTCCACCCAAAAAAGATGGCCTCTGTGGTATGGGAGAAGAACTCAGCTCAGGAATCTTGGCGACCGTCCCTTCAGCTCTCTTCCCAGAGCCACAAATCCCAGTTTCTCCTCATAAAACTCTAGTCTGCTCCACCCTTCCTCCATCAGCACCTAGAGTGAGTGGCTGCAAATAAGATTTGTGCATTGGCCCTTTAAAAGGGCACCTGTGTCTCTAGCAAACTCCCGCCTTTCCCTGGCAGACAGAATCCCCGGTAATTTTCAAAGCCGGATGTTATGTGAGTGCCTCCTCCTGGATCTGGTGCTCTGGGCTGGGAGCCCAGCTTAGGGTTGAGACCCGATGCTTTTCAGGAGGCACCCCACCCGGAGATAGCTCTCCTAAATCTCAGCTGCTGCTTGCAGGAGCAGGGCCAGCCTTTTTTTTTTTTTTTTTTTTTTTAACCAGTCTTGATGTGGCTTCTTCTGCAAATCCTTAGTTATAATACTTCTATTCAGCTAGTTTTTAGTCGGTTATTCATGTTGATCGTTCTATAATTTAGTTGTAATTCTAGTTTGGTTTTGGGAGGTGAATGTACCTTCCACCTACTCCGCTGCCATCTTGGATCTCTAGCTTAGTGATTTTTTTTTTTTTAATATATCTTTATTGATTTCAGAGAGAGGAAAGGAGAGGGAGAGAGAGAGATAGAAACATCAATGATGAGAGAGTCATTGATGGGCTGCAGCCCACAACCCTGGCATGTGCCCTGACCGGGAATCGAACCCCGATTTCCTGGATCCTAGGTTGACACTCAATCGCTGAGCCACGTCCAGCTGGGCAGCTTAGTGATTTTTGTTGTTGTCAATCCTCACTTGAGAATATTTTTTTTCATTGATTTTTAGAGACAGTGGGAGAGAGGGAGGGGTAGAGAAAGAGAGAGAGACACATTGATTGGTTGCCTCCTGCAAGTTCCCCAATAGTGTCTGGGAATCGAACATGCAACCCAGGTACTTGCCCTTGACTGGGAATAGAACCCATGACCCTTCCGTGTGCAGGCCAACACTCTAACCACTGAGCCACACCAGCAAGGGCACAGCCTAGCGATTATTTTGCTGTGCTTTTTTTGTTTGTGTGTGTGTGTGTTTTAGTTGTTGCTGTTTAAAATCTAATCATCTACAAAGGACCTTTTAAAGATGGATTGTCGTCAAGTGGTCTGACCAAAATTACATTTTTAAGAGCAGAGAAGGAGTTGAATTGAAGAGATAAGCTCTAAACTATCAGATCACTTTTCTGCTTCTAATCTGTTGTAATTTAGGGATCATTTTGCATTAAATTGTGCAGTTTATTTTTCCTCAGATTCCTGAAGCTTCAATCTTTAGTGCATTAACATGTGGGAGATGTCACAGACCCAGTTTCTATTTCCAGTCCTCCCACTAGTCAGCATGGCAAAGTTAAGTTGAAACCTCTGGGTTTTGGTGCCTCATCTCTAAATTGATGAAACTGGGTAATCTCTATCTCAGTTCAATAGTTCTGTGAGCCTATGTATATTTCTAGGTCTCTGAACAGTGAGGGACCAACAGCATTTTTCATCCATGGCACATGAGAAGCCAAAAATACATTCGCTTTCTGAGTAGAAGCAGCAGCAGGAAGTAAAAAAAAAAAAAAAAAAAAGTGAAATAGTATTTGTCCTTGCCAAGATGGGGCAAAGAAACCGTAGGTTTGGGAGTTGAGAGCAGTGCTCAGGGTCCAAGTAAAGCTGGGGAAGAAGCTAAGAAGGCCATTTACAACCAAGACACAGAGATGCTCAGGAATGCCTGCACACTCCCAGCCTGGCAGGCACCAAACACAGTTGAGCTGTTGATGGTTCTGTTTAGTGATGCAATCTGCAGTTTTTTAATACAATGCCAAATAATTGAAATGGTATTTTTATGTAGGAGCTTTTTGTATAATGACTTGGCTTATTCTATGATTTCATCTAATCTGTGCATGCAAAAAAACTAAAGAAAAAATATAAAAAAGATCAGAAAATAATAACACTTAAAAAGGGGGCCTTTGAAAATGGGTAATTCAACTCTTACCTACCCTCATCCCCCTTTGTCTTTATGGATGATGAAAATAAGGCTGAGGAGAGAGATTAGTGATTTACTCAAGGTCATACAGATTAACAGTGTCTGAGTAAACCTAAACCATCAGATTTCTAGATTAAATCCCACTATAGTATGGATCATATTTATATATGCCTTTATGAGTCTTATTTAGCTACCCCTGGACTTAATCAGAAGCAGAAACCCATTCCAAAGTATATATTTAGTCGGGGCCTAACCAAATGGCTGTCCATTTGATCTGAATTTTCCCTCAGGAGGTCCAGTCAGGAAGCTCCACAAGCCTCAGAGACACTTACATATGAAATCTTCATTGGCCCCATTGTCTTCTTTGGTCTTTTGGTTGACAGCCTTTCATAACATCTCTTACATTTCAAGCTCTCCTCATGGAGTTTCTGACCCTATAGAGCAGTTCATTTGGGGAATCAGACATTCTATTAGTCAGATTTTATTACAGTAACAATAATTTTTTAAAAACCCTGAAATTCCCAGTAGCTTACTCAACAATAAGCATTTATTTCTCATTTATGGGTCTGCAAATCAGCTGGGACTTGGCTGATCTGTGCTCCATGTGTCTTCTTATTCTGGCACACGACATGGGATGAAAATGTAGCTCCTATCTAGATATCCTGTTCTCATGGCAGATAGTAAGCAAAATGCTGAACTAAGCCACACAGCAGATATAAGTTGCTGTCCAAAAGGACACAAAAATCATGTCAACCCACATTGCATTGACCAAAGAAAGTCATATGACCTATCCTGACTATGGCAGTAAAGCATCATCTGCTTGGAGTCACGGCAGGAGTGTGGATGTATGCTACTCTTACAGGGAAAGGAGCAGATAATTGGAAACAATGTAACATACCACAGCATAAAAATACTTGTATGTAAATGACACTTTCTCGAAGCATCAAAACAAAAGCAACTAACTGTGCTTGCAGCAAATCAATAAAAGAGATTGAAAGAGACAAAAATATACTCCAAAGATCTTTGCAGGATAAATATGAGCTTTCCAGTCATAAAAGGTAGGGAAAATATTATAAGCATTTCATGAAGGCATTAAATAACATATATTCAGAAAACTATGAATAATCTTGCAAGAATAAATCACACTTGTTTTACAAATGCCTTCTTTCCACCCTAGATAGATCACAAGATTCTTTAGAGTATTAAACATAAATAGACATATACACACAAATACAGACATAATTCAATGGTGCAACTAGGAAACAGTTAAAATTTAGGAGACTTCCTAGATCTTTCTCAAACCTCTGAGATATCGCATCATGCCTAAAGTTCCCAAACACCACAGAGTAACTTGGGTTGGAGATGTAGAAACAGGTCGGCCAGAACTTGGCTCTAAAATTTCTGAAAGGCAATGAAAGAGAAACTGTTAGTTACATGACTCACTGTGTTCAGAATATAAAAACAAACCAGGAGGTGGATTTGGTTCCAGGTAAAATAAATGAAGCATTTACTACCCTGTCTCTCCCACTGAATGTAGCCATAAAATTTAGACAGAATTTAAGAAGCAGCTAATTAAAGACTGAAAAGTAGCAGGTGTATTAGGAAAGCAGACCAAAATCCAAAGAACTGCCGAACTGGTAGTGAGTTTACAACTGTATTTCTCCAGTAGCTCCAGCCAGGTCTTGGAGGAAACATGGGAGGTGACATCAATGAGGACTGAGATAGCCACAGAAGAAGCCCACTAGTTCAGGCTCCAGGAGAGGGCAATAGTCTATTGGCACCAACAGCAGCAGCACGTGGAATAGCAGCCACCACAACTCTGTGGGAGAGGAAATTTCTTCTCTGATTGGAGGAGCTGTGGTCCCGAGAGAAGGGTAGGCCTCTGCTGCTCTTTCTCCCACTGGTCCGTTCACTTCTTGGTTCCAGACACGGACGCAGTCATGGGAGTGCATGGCAGTGTGAGGTAAATAAAGTCCTGAAGTTCCTGGCCAAAGATTGAAAAGAGTATCTTCAAGGAACCAAAAAGTGCCAGGGAGACCACTGAAAAGGAAGAACTCAGGAAGGTGATTCCATAAAGTAGTTTATGGCCACCGAAACGCATCTCAAACTGCACATGTGCGGCTCTAATCCTACATAGCATAATAAAGACCTTGGGAGCTGAACCGCAGTCTAGGCGACTACCCCGATTTTAGAACTGCCCGCTGGGTGATGCACATGTGAGACAGCTCTGAACAGCACTGAAAAGGCTTTGGAGATGGAAGAACATGGAAACCACATCCAACAGACGGCTGATGAAAATGTGCAGCCCGAACCCAACTGGGCTGATCGACCGCTGAAAAAAAAATATCACTTTCCACTGGATTTTAATAATACGTAGAGTTTCATAATATTCCAAATGTCCAGGGGGAAAGAAAATAAACAGATGTCAATAAGAAGGTGACCCACACGTTGAAAATGTCTGACAAAGACTTTAAAGCAGCTACTATAAAAACACACCAACAAGCAACCCTGAACACAGTTGAAGCAAATGGAGAACTAGGGAATGTCGGCAGCAGGAGAGCAGGATCAAACAGAAATTCTAGGACCGAAAAAACATCGTAACCAAAATTTTAAAACGTACTCTCTGGGCTTAATATCGAATGGAAGTGACAGAGGAAAGATTCAAAGGACTTGAAAATAGATACATAGATTTTATCCAATCTGAACAACACAAAGAAAAATTATTTTTATAAAAATGAACAGTCTCAGGGACCTATGGGACAATAGCAAAAGGTTTAATATTTATGTCATCAGAATCTCAGAATAAAAAGAAAGAGCATAATGCAGAGCAAAATATTTGAAAAATACAATGAATGACGAAAACTCCTTAAATTTCTTAAAATACATAAAATGCAGTGATCCTCAAATAGAATAAATTTAAAGAAATTCTAGCCCAGATATACTGTTCTCAGCCTGCTGAAAACTAAGCACAAAGAAAATATCTTGAAAACATTCAGAGATATGTGATGCATTGCTTATACGAGAACAATGGCTTTAATTACTAACTATTTCCTATTAGAAACCATGGAAGCCAAATGAAAGTAGAAAACATTTATAGAACACTCCATGCAACAACAGCAGAATACACATTATTTTCAAATGCCTTCAGATATACTAGGACAGACCATATCCAGTAGTATTTTAAAATCCTCAATAATTTTTTAATTTAAATATAGTTGATACACAATATTATATTAGTTATATTAATTTCAGGAGTATAATAGAGTGATTGAACATTTTATACCTTATAATGTGATCACCCCACTAATTCTAGTAATCTGTCACCACGCAAACTTCTCACAATATTATTGACTGCACTCCCCTTCACTTTTTTCACCCATTCCCCCAACCACTCCCCTCTCATTTGTGACAACATGGATGGACCCAGAGGGGTATTATGCTAAGTGAAATCCTCAACAAATTTTTCAAAACTGAATTTATTATTTAGTCTTCTAGAAAAAGTAACTCTGGGTTTATATTGTTGCACTGGTGAATTCTACGAAATACTTTAAAAAATAAATAATATCAATCTATATAATCTTTTCCACTTAACAGAAGAGAACACTTCCTAGTCATTTTATAAAGCCAAATTACTCTCACACAAAAAACAAAGACTGAACAAGAAAGACAATGACACATCAAACTACAGATGCAAAAATTTTCAACCAAGTATGAGCAAATCAGATTCAGCAATATATAAAAAGTATGACACAGCATAACAAATGCTAGGCTGGTTGAACATTTGAAAATCAGTCAATATATCTACCATATTTTAACACTCTAAAAGAAAAATCACATGATCATAACACTTGATACAGAGAAAACATTTGACAAAATTCAGCATCCTTCATGACAAAAACTCTAAGCAACTTAGAAACAGAAAAGAACTTTCTCAGCTTGATAAAGGGCATCTACAAGAAACCCACAGCTAATGTCATACTGAACAGTGAAAGATAAAAAACCTTTCCTTCTAAGGTTTTTGAGGAATCCATCTTACCACTTCTATTCAAAACTGTCCTAGAATTCTTAGAACAATAAGGCAAGAATGAGAGCTAAAATGATACATGTTGAAAAGGGAGAAATAAAACTTTCTCTATTGATAGAGTGCATGATTATCTGGATAGAAAATCCCAAGGAATATACAATAAATCTCCTAAGACAAATAAGTGAGTTTAACAAGGATATGAGATACAAAGTCAACACACTTATCAGTCATATTTGTATTAATAATGAAGAATTAGAAACTGAAATCTTTAAAAATAACATTTATAGTGATATAATATACAGTATAAGTAATACAATCAATATTACAATAACTTTGTATGGTGATACATAGTTACTAGATATTTTTGTGTTGATCACTTCATAAGGTATATAAATGTCAAATCACTATGTTGTACACCTGAAATTAATTATATGTCAACCATACTCTAATTAAAAAGAGTGGTACATTCCTGAAAAAATAAAAGTAAAATTACCATTTGTAATAGTGCCAAAAAGATGAGATATTTAGGTACAAATCTAAATAAACATATGTAAAACTTGTATTCTGTAAATTACAAAATGCTGATGAAAGATATTGAAGAAGATCTTCATATATATTTGTGGAATTAAAGACACCATATTTTTAAGATGCCAATTCTCCCTCCAAACTGATCTATAGACTTAACACAATTTTAATAAAAAATTTTCAGGGTTTTTGATAGGTACAGAAAAGATAATTCTAAAATTTATGTAAAGGGCAAAGGAACTAAATTAGTCAATGCAATTTTTAAAACTAAGAATAAAGTTGAAGTAATTCCACCACTCAATTTTAAGTCTCACTCTAAAGTTATAATATCAAGACAGTGTAATGTTGGGAAAAAGATAGCCATATAGATTAATAGAACAGAATAGAGAGTGTAGAAATAGACACACAAATATGGCCAACTCATTTTTTAAAATGTTTTTATTGATTTCAGAAAGAGGAAGGGAGAGAGGGAGGGAGATAGAAACAAAAAAAATAAGAATCATCCATCTGCTGCCTCCTGCATGCCCCTTACTGGAGATCGAGCCTACACCCCTGGCATGTGCCCTGACCGGGAATCAAACCATGACCTCCAGGCTCATGGGTTGATGCTCAACCACTGAGCAACACCAGCCAGGCTGGCTGATTCATTTTTGACACATGTCAAAGCTATTCAATTGGGAAATTATAGCCTTTTCAACAAATACTACGGAGCAATTGGTCATCAATCCAAAAACATGAACTTCAATCTAAGCTTTACCTCTTATGCAAAAATTAACTCAAAATAGATCTCAGGTCCAAATATAGGTGTAAAACTATAAAACTTTCAGACAAAAACGGGAGAAAATGATTACAAACATTTTCTTTTTTTTTCTTTTCTTTTTAAAAAATATATCTTTATTGATTTCAGAGAGAAGGAAGGAGAGGGAGAGAGAGAGATAGAAACATCAATGATGAGAGAGTCATTGATCGAGCCTGCAACTCGGGCATGTGCCCTGACCAGGAATCCAACCCCAATTGCCTGGATCCCAGGTCGACGCTCAAGCGCTGAACCATGCCCGGCTGGGCTAAAAACATTTTCTACGGCAGAAGAAAAAATAGGCAAAATGTATTAAATATAATAGGAAAAATTAATAAATTGAACCAAGTCAGAATTAAGAATATTTGCTCTGTGAAAGATACTGTGAAAAGAAGAAAAGACAAGCTACACCTAGGAGAACATATTTTCAAATCATATATTCAATAAGAAACTTTTATACAAAATACATAAAGACCTCTCAAAAGTCAACAGTAGGAAAATAACCCAAATTTTTAAAAAATGAGCAAAAGATTTGATCACTTCACAAAGAAGGATATACTGAAGGTAAATAAGCACCTGAAAAGATATTCAACATCATTGACCATTAGGAAAATGCAAATTAAAACTATGATGAGATACTATAGCATATCTATTAGAATGTCCAAAACAAAAATCACTGACAATACTAAGAGCTGACAAGCATGTAGAGCAACTGCAATTCTCATACATTATTGGTGGGAATATAAAACTGTACATCCACTCTAGAAAGCAGCTTGGCAGTTTATTACACATTTAAACATACACATACCATATGATCCTACATTATCACTCTTAGTTATTTCTCCCAAGAAACAAAAACTTATGTACACATACATACACATACACACACACACACACACACACACACAAAACATTACATGAATGGTCATAGTATGTATCCTTTAATAGGTGAAGAGCTAAAGTGTTACATCCATATAATAGAATACTACTCAACAAAAAAAATAATTAATTAATGATACATAAAACAACTTGGGTGATCTCAAAGGCATTATGCTGAATGAAAAAAGTCAGTCTTAAAGGTTATATACGACGTAATTCTATTTATATGACTTTGCCAAAAAGACAAAACTGTAGTGACTGGGAACAGATCAGTGATTGGGGGGCTGGGAGTGGGAAGACATGCCTACAAAATGAAAGCACAAGGGAGTTTTTTGGGGTGGTGAACCGTTCTGTATTCTGTAGTGTAGTGACCTGAAAGTTGACATATGTTAAAATTCTACTGTACACCTTCCTACTGTATACCGCCCCAAAAGTAAATTTTACTATATGATAATTTTTTAAATAAAAATTTTAAAAATACTGGTGAAATATCTCTAATTTTAACACTGAATCTTGCTATCAATTTCTCTGTTCTTTCTAATGAATATAGTGTATGAACAGTAATGAATACCAAATATCCTAAGGGTGAACCATGTAATCATTTACTCATTTGTTTATTCATTCATTTATTCATTTATGCCACAAATACTTACTGAGCACTTACTATTTTTCTATGCACTTCATCAGTAAATGGATTTAGCAATAAGTATCAGAGGACCTTAGTTGAAAATGTCTTCCAAAGCAGGTTAGAGCCACAAGGACAAAACACAATTCATAAAGTCAACCTATATGAACTAAAATATTACAAGCCAGGTACTCAGCTATCTTCTCCTCTGAGTTAAATTTAGGATGGATGTAATTTAGGATAGATTTTATAAAATGTAGAGGAATAAATGGTTCAGAATATGTAAGTATTAGTTCTCTAAGCCGAGCTTTTAGTAAACAGTAAGTGGCACAGAGTTTGAGATAATACTCAACAATAAGTACCTGGAGTGCAATATTCTATCTTTTCAGTAAAATACAGAGCCACTTGCTTTCTAAGTCAGCCCAGCTGAGGGTGGAGTTGCCATTCTCTCACAAAAGCCAAGGAGTTTGGTAACTGCTCTTGTCCTAATAGAAAGCCACATAGCCTCTGCCCAGAGAGGTTAGAGGAGGTAAAGTTGGGCAAGGGCATCTAAAAATTTCCGTTAGGGACTCAGGAAGTATAACCTTGAACCATACAAACTGTCAAAATATACTAAAGAACTTACTGTATCAAATGATAGACTATAAAACAGCTCAATATTGAAAACTAACCACCAAAAATTATTATTTTGGCTTTAAAATAGTTAATTTGTAGTTCTTTTATGAGTTAAAAGATAAGGTCACTCTCTATGTACTAAACTGTGTTCCTTCAAAATCCATGTGTTGAAGCCCTCACTCCTAGTGTGATGGTATTTGGTGATAAGAGGTAATTAGATTTAGAGGAGGTAATGAAGGAGGGGCCCCCATGAGAGAAAGCTTGCACTCATTCTCTCTCCCCCCCCCTCTCTGCCCTCCTCTCCTTCCCTATCATGTGAGGACACAGTGAGAAGGAAGCCAGGAAGAGGGTTTGCATCAGAACCTGATCATTTTGCTCCCTAATCTCAGACTTTCAGTCTCCAGAACAGTCAGAAATAAATTTCTATTGGTATTTTGTTATGGCAACCTGAGCAGACTACCATAGAACCCATAGGCTATGACAACAATAAAAATCATTAGAAACACTAAAATGTATTGAGTACATATGACCTGTCGTATCATCTTACTCAGTCTTCACAATATCCTTATGAATTAAGTACTATCATCACCCCCATTTCACAAATAAACATTTTCCTAATCGCACCCAGCTAGTAATAGTAGGTGTTGGATTTAGAAGCTGGACACTAAAAAGAGATCCAAGACATATCTTTAGTTACCCTTTGCAAATTGACATAAGAAACATCCAAAACCTTTACAATTAATTGACCATGCATAAAGGTGCAGATTCCAAATAAGTGTCAATAACCAGTCTCTATGGAGACCATATTGATAACTCATAAACTATTCCCAGCAACAAAAACCACAAATGACTTTCTAATATTCATAGATTTCTCCCAGGTAACAAAGTGTATAACTAATAGAGTTTAATGGTGGAATACACTGTACTTAAACCTTTCCCCTAGTTGAATAATTAAACTTTGTCAATGCCCTCCAGCCAAAATCGATGAGGAACACATCTGTATTTAAACAACTTAGATCCATTGATTATTGCAGTAATGGAGAACC
This sequence comes from Miniopterus natalensis, assembly GCF_054644295.1. NCBI lineage: Eukaryota > Metazoa > Chordata > Mammalia > Chiroptera > Miniopteridae > Miniopterus > Miniopterus natalensis. Next base: position 51,557,792 of record NC_142082.1, on the reverse strand, counting down.
ACGGGATGTCTCAAGAAGAGTTTGCTAGAAAGATCTTATTGCAGGTAACAGGAATGGGTTAGGTGGCTTTGGGGAAGTTTCAGGAAGCAAAGCTTTGCTGTGGGTTGGATGCTTATAGAAGTAATTCTATAATTCTAGAATCATATAATCTAGAATAATATCTTAAGGGGGTGGAGAGGTATTAAGTGGGACTAAAGCTGTAATTCGTAAAGCAGCAGCAGTCGCTCATACTAGCCAGATCAGGAGAACACTTGGTATTTGTGGTTTCCACATTGACCTTGTGTTGCATGTAGACAAGACTACAGAGTGGTCTTGTTTTGTGTCTCACTTCATCAGGGTTACAGAGTGGGCTGGTCAAATGCCGGTTTCCTGCGAGAGGCTTGCGGAGGGGTGCAGGGCAGCTCCCAGCAACACCAACGCCCAGCTAACAGTGCCAGGCCAGTTCCAAGCTGGCAGGGGCTGCTTTTCTTTCTCGGCCTAAACCTTCCCTTCTCAAAAAAGATAAGCCTGGGAAAATGAAGTTAGCAATACATCAAGAAGGTAATTGGCATTGAGTTACCTTTCAGATAGGGCGTCTAAGAAACAAATTAGTCTGCAAGATTAAGAAAACAGTGTTGTCATTTAACAGAAATGAAATATATTACTCCCTGAGTCAACCAGCTATATATATCTTATGTAGCAGTGCGTGTCCTTTCAAGAACAATAAAATACCTTTTAGCATTCTCGTTGGCATGGAAGTTACAAAATCACTTTTCACTTTATTTAAATGTAAATGAATCTAAATGTTTTCTTAGTGTCTGTTAATTATTTCCAAGGCAGAAAGGTAAAGAGTTTATGGAGACTTAAAATTAAAAAAAAAAAAAAAGTTTATGGAGACTAAGGAAATATTTCAGTTTTACTAGAGGGGCCTTCCCAGTGGTTAATATAAGTAGTTTGGTCCAATGGAAAGAGTGTGGGTTTGGGAGTTAGATTATCTTTGTCCAAGCAGCAGTTGTACCACCTTGCATGACCTTAAACTTATTGCTTAAACTTTCTATGAAATAGACATAATAATTATATATGCCATTACATAAAGATAATTAAGATAAAATTTAAAAAACACTTTGTAATCCCTAAAAACATTTTAAATACTAATTATTTTTATTATTACATATTTAAAATATTAGGCTATGGATTTAAAATGTATTGATAATGTCTTAGAAATAAGGATAATCATGTAAGAAATAAATGGATCATATTAGGATATTCCTTTAAATTAGACATAGAATGTTTTAGATTTCTAAAAATCTTCTAAAATTCAAAACAAGTTTATATAAGATGTTTACCTCAGGGAAGTTAAAAAAGGATTCTCCGAGAATCATCTCGTCTAGCTGGCTCAAAGCCATTAATGTAAAATAAATGACCCACAGTATCAGATTGATTTATTACTTCATCTTATAAAAAACATTTCAGTCCTCAGGGCTCTGAGGGCATGTAATTTTCAAAGGAGAATAAAGAGTGAGACTAACTTGAAATTAAAGGCACAGAAAATAGCTACATTCTGTGAAAGGGGGTTAAATGGTAGTTCAATCGATATGCATGTGTAAACAGAAAGTTGGAAGTAGGAGTCTCTTCCTGACTCTTAAAGTGCAAAACCTTTAAGGAAGGAAAGAAACAATTCCAGGTATAAAGAATAGATTTGGAGGAATATGTGATGTACGAGGTCTAAAGGGATTCATTGAGTTGTGTTGATGAGGCAAAACTAGAGCATGAGATTAGTGAAATTTGGGACAAGAGGTCCCACTCTGAAGAGACTGTGCAGTTTAAACCAAGTCACAATATAGAGATGGCCCAGCCTCCCCAGCAGTCCAGGCCATTGCTAACACCCAGAAGCAACCTGGATTCAGAGTCAGATGAGTGGTGCCTGCACCAAAAAGCTATACCAGCTTTTCCCCCCGTTGAAGTTCAGCAAGGACCTCCCTTTGACAGCATCTAGCATTGATCAATGGCCAGCCAGCATGAGTGACATCCATCAGAGCACCAAGACTCTGCTTGATCTCTGTCACCCTCACTTCTGTATAAAATTCCCTTGTCCCAGGTCTATATGGGGATGGGGGAGCCTGACATCTGGTGAGGTGCTCAGGGGTGCAACAGAAACCCCACATATTAGCAGAAACCGAACATATTCAGTTTGAGATCCCCCTCTCCAGGTAAATATGTATGTAAAACAGGGAGAAAACAGAATTCCTATTCTCCTCCAAATATCCTTGAGGGTCTCAGAGTTCCAAGATAGGCATTAGGCCAAAGAGATTTCCATACCATCTTGGCCTTTATTCATAATGCTTACTGACCCCTTTGTTAAGTTGAATGGTATTTGAAAAAGGTAGAGCATGCTGGAGTAGCCTTTCAATCAGCTTCTGTAGATAATTAATTATGGACAGATACACCTTTGATTGACTGTTCAGTGTTGATTCTACTTCTCATTGTGCGTCATCAGTTTTAGAGGATTGATCCTATCCAGAGTAGTTACTGAGTAGTTTATGCCAATAATGGAAACTTCTTCACCCACAAGTATCAAGAAGCCAGTCCTAGGCCAATAGCTCGTGGCAATTCCCAGGAATAGTCATATGACTCAAATCAGGTCAATGAGACATCAAGGGCCAGTTTTCAGAGAAAGAGTCACAGGTGGAAATGCTTTCTTTCTTCTGTCAAAATGGTTGAGCAGACAGATAGCTTCCTTTGCTGTTAGCAGTACCTTTATGATTGTCGGGGCTCCAGCTTTAGTATGAAGTCTACACTGTGAACAGCAGACAAAAGAGAAAGAACGTGGATCCTTTATGATCAACCAATCCTGATGCCTGCCCTGCTTCTACTAAGTGACCTTGTATTTCATTTTGGGAAATATTTATTTCCTCAGGGTTTAAGCCAGTTAAGTCCAGTTTCTGCTACTTGTGACCAAAAGCAGCCTAATTGATACATATGGCTCTGATGAAAGTTAAGGGAATATTATATTTGTGACTCTAGAAACCAAGCTATTTCCTAAATAGAGAGCCAATTTTCACCTGAAAAGGTATCCTGTTCTGGTATTTTCCTAGGATAAATGCTTATTCCTTCAGGTTAAAAATCAGAAAGAATGAGAAGGCCTCAGGAGAGAATCCCCCGGTAGCAGAGGGACCAAGTGAAAAAAGGCATTTTCTGGAAAAAAGTGAAATGCAATCGTGAAGCTTGGAAATGAGAAATCCACCTAAGCCCGTTCTTTTAAAAACAATGATCAGGTTAGCCACAGCAGGAAAATCTGAATACTGTATATGCTGGCTGTAATTTTATGCCTATAACTTTTGGGGTAAGGGCTGGGTGGAGGGGGGCAAAGGGGAAAAATGGGGGACATCGGTAATACTGTCAACAATAAAATATATATATATATTTAAAAGTTTTTTTGAAAGCTCTAGTCTATCTTTGCTGTTCTAAAAGAAAATCAAAGTCCTTTCAAGGAACTGAGTGTATCTCTAATGGTAATAAAAGTTAAAGTGAGAGCACTCTAAAATTAGGACGCTGGATGCTGACTGTTCCCCTTTGGAGATTTTCTTCCAGGGATTGACCCAAGAGATCCTACGATTTACTTTGCTGATGAACATCATGCCCCTTGCATCATGGTGACCTTGTAGCTATATTAAATTATAAGTAGACCAAACTCACCATCTAGATGACCTGAGCAGTCACACTGGTGACAGATGAATAGTTCTTGTGTAGTGTCCTCTCACCTCAGGAATGCCCAGGTTAACAGAGTTGCTGTACAGGGTCCTATCAACACCCAGTCTGCAGTGTAAGCCAACTTTTTTCCTTGTGGTATGTGCAGCTTGAAAACTGAAGTTTCTCTGAATCTGTACCAGCTTACCACTTTATAGCCGTTAAGACCCCGCCCATCAACCTCAGAGCACCCAGCAGATTCTCATTTCAACAGAAAATCAATATATGGAAAATAATTTGTGTGTCAGCACAATCAGCAGTGCACAAAAACAGAAGCTAGTAAAATAAGCATTTTTATTTTTATTTTTTTACTATTTGGAGTAAAAAATAACTTACAGCAATTTTTTCTCCCAGTTGCTCAACAAAAGAAAATACAGTTTTAATGTCTCCACTTTTACTGGCTGATTGTAGATCTATTTGATTTTAATTGCCTGTTTTGAAGCAATTTTAATCAATACGAAAAGCTTTAGAACCATTTTATTGGGAACACAACAAAGTTTCTGAAAGAAAACAAACCTAAGAAACAAAATACCATACAAATTCCTGGCAGTGTAATTGATGTTTTTTTATTTGATTGGGTTTTTCTGCATGTCTCTGAATAGTTGCATACATTATCAGTTGCTCCTTGTGTAATTTTAATTCAGAGTGGCAAAATGATTTTTGAATTCTAAATAGATTTTTAAAAAACACATTAGTTTACAGCCTTGCTTTTGCAGTTTATTTGAATCCGAAATATGTGCTTTATTTGGGCTTTTAAAAAAATGCCATGGTATGAAATATTCAATCTCTGCCCTCAAATTGTAGTCCATGGTTATATTTTTTGTTTTTTAAGAAAGATACAGCAGCACTCTTCTTCAATCATCTCACTTATATACTATATTTGAACATTATCAATATAATAAAATGTTCTGAGTTCTTTAAAAAATAGCAAGTCCAAAATATCAAAAAAAAAAAAATCTTTTAGATATGTACCACATGCCACCCCTTTGTTGAAAAATGGAAAGTTAATCTTTGGAACAGAAATTTGTGGTAACACTGGATCTATGCTTCTGGTTATTGTTATTTTCATTACTGCTCAGTAACTTGGCTCATAGGGCAGTAAAATGCAGGAAACCAAGAGACCCATTTTCATCACGACAAGCACTTAATGGGGTTGCACCATCAACGTACAATAGCCTTACTGTGCAGTGAGAAGTACATTTCTACCCAACATGCTGAATATGATGCCAGTAGGACTCCACTCAGAATAAAGTAAAACTGAAACCAGTAGGCTATACACCATCTATGATCGAGCAGGCAAAACACAAAAAGAGTGGAGGATCTGACAGAAATCAGTTAATTTGGAGAAGTACCACCTAAGTGAGATCATTTAATCCTAAGGTGTGTATAGGCTTCTTATTGGTAAAGTTAATCATATAATTAATTATCAGACATTGTTTGCAATTGTAGGCAGTTCTGTTTGCATAAGGTACGAATGAGTATGACTCAGACACCAGGGGTTTTTTCCGTTACTAATGTTGCTAAGATGATCTGTGAATAGCAGGCGTCATAGTTTACTTTCCTAATACTTCTAAGGCCACTATATGGCAACTGGCAAATCCACCCAACAGAGTCATTGGGCGCATCTCTGTCCTTGAGGAAGGTACGGACTTGATGTATGCATGCACACATCTATTTATTCTTCCCGCAAACACGTAGTGGGACCCTGGAAGTAAGTCATTATGCTAGGAACCGAGGGTGACTTCAGGAAGAAGCAGACACAGCCTGCTGACCTGTGGCTGTCCACAGGAAGAGGAACGACATAAGTCAAGTGGTGATCTATTCTAGTTCTATAGCGATACTAGCACTGCCTTCAGAGCTAGACTGCCAGAGAGCACAATACAGGCTCAAATCCCAAGTATTTACCACATGCATGCCTTTGGGTAAGTCACTAATTTCACTGAGTTTGGGTTCACTTATCTGTAAAAAAGGAATAGTAATTACCTGCCTTGTAGAAATTATTAGGATTCAAGATGATGATGATGATAATGGTGATCACAATTCTTAAACAGGCAAGAAAGTTCATTATTAGTCCTTTAAACAGCTATAGTCTTCTATGTATGACTTGAAGGATGTCAGAAATATCCTAGCACTAACCACCAATGGAAATATACATCATTTTGAAGCCCACCCTTTAGAAATTCATGCCTTTTAATTAAGACCTTATGTCCTATTAAAATACAAAGACAAAGAAGAAAGGACATCCATAGATATTTTCAGTCATTAACAATTTTGAATGAATTATTTCATTATATTTTAAACGAAGAGCCCCCTGCCCACTCCCCTTGACAAGGTTTTCATGTGTGGATAGGAGGAAGGGCAGGCCCAGAGTACAGGGCATTGTTATCATTCATATATGGGACCTACATGGTCAGGAGTATGAAGACCCAGCACATGTGATCAAGGAAGGGAAAGGGGAAGGAGAGATGATGGCAAGGAAGGTGGGAACTTTTTAGATAAAGGTTAACACTTGACAAAGACTATTCTAAAAACCTTGCATACATGTCTCATGTGATGATTAAAATAATCTTATCTGGTAAGTACTATTCATACTCTCAGTTTACAGCTGAGAAGTTTGAAACCCAGAGATGTTAAATAACTTGCCCAAGATGCACAGGTAATGTGAATGGCAAAACCAAGATTCACACTCAGGCAGCCTGACGCTAGAGTCTTCTGTTAACCACTCTTCTGTGCAGACTCATTCAGCTCTATAGTCACATTGTTGGTTAGGATTTTGCATTATGACATTTCGCAAATGTATAAGTTAGGGTTCTCCTGAGAAGTAGGACCAAGAGGACACATATATAAGTATATAGAAAAAGATTTATTATAAAGGATTGGCTCACACAATTATGGAGGCTGAGAAGTCCCATGATCTGCAAGCTAGAAGCCCAGGAAAGCCAGTGGTATAGTTGCAGTCCAAACCTGAAGGCCTGAACGCAGGAACATAAATGTCTAAGAGCAGGAGAGAATGAATGTCCCAGCTTAAGCAGAGAGCAATTCACCCTTCCTCTTCATTTTTGTTCTACTGAGGCACTCAGTGTATTGGATGATGCCCACCTGCATTAGCGGGGCCATTTGCTTTACTCAGTCTACCAATTCAAATGCTAATCTAGTCCTGAAACACCATCACAGACACATCCAGAAATGTTTTACCCCTTGCAGGACATTTGATCTTATCCAAAATACCCACAGAGACATTTGGTCCATGCCAAACGGTCCTTGATATTTGGTCCTATCAAAAATGTCCACTCCTAGAAAATGTCTCTGAGTTCAAATAGCCCATAATGTTTATTTATATTTTGGGTTTACACGATTAATACATACAAAACACCATCATGTTTTATTAATCCAATAATTATGTTGCACTGTATTGTCAGTAATAACTCTCTTTGCCTTGGTAACTTGACTGGTCATGATGCATGGGGTTAGGTAGGTGGATTGGGGTTCGAATCTCACAGAAGGCTGGAATCTAAATATCAGGACTTTTTGGTATAGACCAAATGTCTCCGTAGATGTTTGGGGTAGGACCAAATGTCTGAAAATCATTTTACTAGCTATCTGTGTTTATCTCTTAGCCCAGTCATGTTGGCACATAAAATTAATCATCACAGTCAAGCTTCACAGAGTTCTTTGTACGAGTAAGTCCACTCCCGGTGTCAATGAGAAGGGCCACTTTGACACTGGGATCTTCATGAGGGTGCAACACAAAGGGTGGTGAAGAATAAGACCAAGGGACTCTGTGTCCTAATATTTTTATGGAGAATGTCTGAAGAGGGTACCATATGACACGCAGGTGAGGCATTTGAAAGCTCTTTCTAAGGAAGACAAATTGCTTACCTTTGAGCATGGCTGTTAGAGTGTAGTAAAGAGCACTTTTTTGAGACAAGGTCAGCCATGGATACATAACAAAACAGGGCTCCTTAATCCATCTTCTTGGTTATAAATGGCATAGAGACACTACAACCTACCCATTTACTCCCTGGCAGTAAGTGCAGCTTGTGTTTGTAGTTGATATTAGAAGCCCAAACCGCAGTAGGAATTTCTATGAAGTAGGAATTTGGGGAAGTGGGCCCAGGGTGGAGGGACAGGGGCCATGTGAAATTTTCTTGGCTAAAGAACAGGGGCTAAAAAATAACTTGTGGTGTGAGAACTGAATCTTTTTTTCCCTTATTGTGGTAGTTCTCAGGGGGCATGCCTGAGTTAAAAGTAAAATGAATTCCTCACCCTGGGGACCAACACGTCCTTTATAATTCCCGGCTTTAGCTTGGGACAACTTACAAGTCTTATTATTAACATTCCTCTTTACCTTTTATAGGAAGTTCAACTGGCAAAGATAAGACGTTAGCTCCCTACTGAGGAGCATAGGAGAATGAAGGCAGAAATCAAAGAGCAGGGGAGGCCTTTGTATAGACCGAGGTTGTCTTTTCATTTCATTACTGTTATGACTGTGGAGGAGGGGACAGAATCAAGGCAAAGAAAGAGGCAACTGCTCATTCCAAAATGACTTCCAGACCTATCAAAACATCAAAGCCAAAATAGTCCCCCAGGAATGAACTCCGGGTGACAGTTTAAGAGAAGGCATATTAGGAATGTTGTGCTTCATGGTCACAAAATCTAAGTTTCCCATCTCCATAGTAGTCTAGGTTTGTATGTGTTTTAACAGTTTCTAATGGTTTCAGCTAAAAAGTAAAAATATGAGCCTGTATATTTATCCATGGATATAAAATCTAAAACAGTTCTTAATCATTCATTGTCAGTAGTCTTATCCAGCATGGACAGGATAAAAATTGTCATGCAAATTAAAATAGAGAAAGAGTATTTTTACAAGACAAGTCTTTACGAAAATTCTTTTTGTTGTCGCAAAAATGTTTCCATCCACTGGAACACAAAAAGGCACTTAGAGCCCTGGCCCAGTGGCTCAGTTGGTTGGAGCATCGTCCCATACACCAAAAGGTTGTGGGTTCAATTCCCTCTCAGGGCACATACCTAGGCTGTGGATTCGATCCCTGGTTGGGGCACATACCAAGGTTACAGGTTCAGTGCCTAGGTGGGGCGTATAAGGGAAGCAACTGCTTGATGGGTCTCTCTCTCATCAATGTTTCTCTCTCCCTCTCTTCCTCTCTCTCTCTCCTTTCCCCTCTCTCTCTAAAACTCAATGAAAACATATCCTTGGGTGAAGATTAAAAAACAAAGCACACAGATATATTAAAGCATAAATGGGGCCGAGAGCCTAACTTATATTTAATAGGAAGTCAGCTCATAGAAAACACCCAGCTCTTTTTAAGTGTCTATATAGCTCTGCATGAATCTCTTTCAGGGAGCAAGAGCACAGCAATACAGGAGAATCAAGCCTGATTTTAATCCTTTTCATGCAGTGTAACATTAGCAGTTTTAAGCTCTTGTAACTTTATAGATGCCTTACTGAAGTTTTTACGTTAGAAAAATCAGTCTATCAAACATCTGAACTTTGGTGAGTGATTTTGCTATTCAGAGCCTGCTGCTTTCACAGGACTAGGGGACTAAATGCCCCCTGGAGAGCAGGAGTGGAAGAGTTCAGTCCTCTCCTAGGATCTACCAGTGGCCTCTGCAGCTGGCAGTGGGAGCTCCCAAATAGGTTCCTAACTCTAAGGCCTGTGTGAGACTAGAAATCATACAAGCCAAGCTGTCAGAATACTCCTGGTCTAATATATTTGCTGTTATTGTTCCCAAATAGACACACACTGGTCAGAGCACATGTACTGATTTTTCATTCAGGAAATATGGTCACCATATGTTCAGATTTCTGTTTTACTAGTCCTATTTCCTCCTCTCCCCACCTCTTTTTTTTTTTTTTTTTAACAGTTTTTGGTTTCTTTTCATTGACAAATTGCCAACCCCTTAATTTATAAAACAGACTAAGTGTAAAGTAACCATAGTGAGGAAACCAAAACAAAGAAAAAATAAAGAGAAATAATATGTCAAAATATGTCCCCTTCACAGAGATATGATCTGTTTTCAACCTTTGAATCCCTAGAACATGCCAGGGGAGTGATAACTACTCAGAAGTGAGCAAATTACAATGTTCTATGTTTTGTATCTGTTTGGTCAGTCCAGGGTAAGAGAGACTTGAGCAATTTACAAATAAGCCAGCTGCCTAAAAGGAGTGCAAAGGAACTAATAGGTTATTAAGAACAGGTTTTCTTACTCTAGTTTTATCAAAATAATAAGAAAAACACCTTGAATTTTTTAAAAATCCAGGAAACTCCCAAACCTGCCCTGGCATCTAAGTGTCTAAACAGGATCTTAAGAAAATAGTAAGCAAGTACCTCTCATTTGAGGTTCATTCCCCTCTTTAGCTCCCAGATACTTAGAGCTGTTCCCTAGACTGCCCTGCTGTTAAGTCTGTTATCAGCTAGAGCCCCACCCCTGCTCTCGCCAAGGCCACTGCCCTGAGTGAGGATTACAGATTTTCTATTCAAGATAAAGTACTTGCCTATTCTGACTTGCTAAAATTTCATTTATTTGTCTAAACTTCCCTACCCTCTAAATTGAGGAGAGACTTGATATTACCATAAAAAGAGTGTTCCTTAAGGAATTGTCTCCTTTCCTCTAGCTTTCCAGTGATATTAACTTACATAAGAATATGTGTTTGAAAGAAGATGGCCAGAATAAAGACGTGGAATTGAATCTGCAGAAGTAACCTTTGGCATGGTGCTTCGCATGGTGCAGGACGGGTGTGTGCTGGTCACCAGACCCTGCTGTGGGAGGCAGCAATTCATCAGCTCTCCAGGGAGGGATGGAAGGGACTCCATCTTCTCTGTTCTTCTACCCTTACTTTCTACCCTTACCATCTCTCTCCAGGCTCACAAGGTGCTTTGATGAGTGTATTGATTTCCCTAGTGGTTTAATGCGTTGGGTAGTCTCCCAAACAGGAACATAAGCACTGGAATGGAATGCTTCCCTCTCGCTGGCTTAATTTCTGTTTCTAATCCTGTTGGCTGGTGTCAGTCTATCTCTGAGAGGTTCATGGTTTCAGAAAATACAGCAGGTTTTCAAATAATGCCATTTTGTTAAAACATTTTTTGTGAGGAAAAGAAAAATTGATTTCCAGCCAGAGCCACTCTCTGTGTGGAGTTTGTAAGTTCTCTCCATGTTTGTGTGGGTTTTCTCCAAGTATTCTGGTTTCCTCTCACATCCCAAAGATGTGCCTGTGAGGTTGATTGGCATGTCCACATTGTGCCATCTGGGTGAGTGTGGGGGTGTGTGAGTGCACCTGCAGTGGAAGGACATCCTGCCGTGGGCGGGTTCCTGCCTTGTGCCCTGAGCTGCCAGGATAGGCTCTGGCCACCCATGTCACTGAACTTGAATAAGCAGGTTGGAAAATAATTATCTTACTTGTTTTTATTAATCTTTCTTAAATGTATGTATAGCTCACATTTATTTCAGCGTTTCATATTAGAAGTGATTTGGATCTTTATTTAAAAGCTGGGTGATTTTTTTATGACCAGAAATATGCCATAGAAAATTACCTTTTCTATAATTAGCCTATGGTAAAATTGATTTTATTATACAATGTTTTGTTTAAAGTAGCAGTTTCCAAGAACCTATCACAATGTTAAGTGAGGACTTACTGTACTGGTAATGCCAAGGACGTGGAGCTCCAGGAATGAAGCACAGATCTGACTTCAATATCTTCCCCAAGGCTGGGCTACTCTAAAGAAGAGAAGCATATTGATGAAGAGCCAGTCAGTCAACGACCCAAAGAACACTTCCCTTCCAAGGTCAACAACCTATTCAGTCAACCTCTTCTAATCTCTTCTTTCCCTGCTTTATTCTTCCTTCTTTTGACCCTTTGGCTACTCACCATTTCCCTAACATGCCAAGAATGTATATATTTCTATCCTTTCCTCAAATTGTTCTTTCTGTCTAGAATTCTTTATGGCTGACTATATCCAAGGAGTAAGGGGAAGAGAGCTTTTGAGGAAAACTTTGATGGTGCCTAGTCCAGGTGGATGGAAGGAAAATAGTGCCAGTGAGTGAACTGAGGTGCAGAGAGTGAGGGTCAAATTTGGGAGGGAGAGGATAGTAGAGCTAATAAATTTGGGAGCCTGCTGTTTTTAATGTACCTATGAAACACTTCAGAAGAGAGCAATATGTAGCAAATAATTCAGGAAGAAGTTGGGAATGGCATAGATACACGAGAATTACTAAAACAAAGCAGATGAAGAGATCTGCAAAGGAATAATAATAGAATGAGAAAATAAATAAGAAGAATAAAGACAGTGCCTTGGTAAATAAATAAAATTAGGGCACCAAAAAATGTAAACAGTAAATAAAGTCTACACAAAAAAAGAAAGAAAAGAAAGAAGAAAAGGAAAGGAAAGGAAAGGAAAGGAAAGGAAAGGAAAGGAAAGGAAAGGAAAGGAAAGGAAAGGAAAGGAAAGGAAAGGAAAGGAAAGGAAAGGAAAGGAAAGGAAAGGAAAGGAAAGGAAAGGAAAGGAAAGGAAAGGGAAAAGAGAAGAGGAGAGGAGAGGAGAGGAGAGGAGAGGAGAGGAGAGGAGAGGAGAGGAGAGGAGAGGAGAGGAGAGGAGAGGAGAGGAGAGGAGAGGAGAGGAGAGGAGAGGAGAGGAGAGGAGAGGAGAGGAGAGGAGAGGAGAGGAGAGGAGGAGAGAGAAAAGAAAAGAAAAGAAAAGAAAAGAAAAGAAAAGAAAAGAAAAGAAAAGAAAAGAAAAGAAAAGAAAAGAAAAGAAAAGAAAAGAAAAGAAAAGAAAAGAAAAGAAAAGAAAGAAAAGGAAGCAGACAAGTGGGAGAACCAACTTGGTGACTTTTTGGTCACAGAAGCCAAGGGAGACTCAACAGTGTCAAGTAATATCAAGATGCTAAGTAATGGGACAAGTGGGAAAAAACCATTAGATATGGTCATTAAAAACCAAGTAAACCCTGAGCGAGAGACAGCTTAGTTAACTCTGCAGTGGGATTGCCTGGGTCTGTATCCTAGCTGAAACTTCTGCTAGCTCAGTGACTGGGGCAGATTATTTATTCTCTCTCTGCCTCAGCATGTGTATCTATAAAATGGAGTTAGTGATAGTACCTACCTTAGAGAGCTGACATGAGAATCACATGAGTTAACATGTTTAAAGTGTTGATACCACTGCCCAACACAAACCCTACATGAATGTTTGCTGTTATTTTCTATTATTATATTATAAGATTTCAAGGAATCAAAGAGCAACACATATATGGCACAGTATATTAATCTTCTTTGAAAAACTGTGGCAATAAATTGAAAAGGAGCAATAGGGCACTACCTTAAGTAGGGAAAAAAGTATAGATACCTTTCCTTCTGACTTTTTCCTACAAAAAGAGGTAGGAGAAAAGAATATCAAATTCATGGATAGTTTCAACATAAATACCAGTAACCCAGAAACCAAAGTTCTTGTCAAATACAGCAGGTCCTGGAATAACTGTTTCAGTCAGTGCCATTTCATTATAGCATTGATGGGATGCCATAGAAACTGAACTCCTGTTTTCATCAATTAGCCTATGGTAAAATTGGTTTTGTTATAGTCTTTTCACTTAAAGTCACAGAAACTACCAACATGAAGTGAGGACTTACTGTCCTAAAAAGCCACCAAAGTCCCTTATAGACACCCCTAATTTAACTTTTTTAAAACATGGAGTCAACATTTATCTGTCTGATAAGCTTAAGGTATATTTTTATTTCTCCCAACTCTGTGATTATATAATTTGGTAAATCAAAGATCTATCAAGTTCAATCCTTAGCCTAAATGTCTCTAATATGGCTTCAAAAAGTAAATGTTGCATTAAAATAAATTTATAAATAAAGCAAGTCACTCATTTCAAAAAACATTACAGAATAACTAACATAAACAACATGTTATTATTGTAAGAACAAATTATGCTTCCCCAAATAATTTTGCCTTAATTCTGGCCATCAATCTTCTCCTAATTAGTAAAAAAAGTTTCTTCTCTTTAATTATGTAAATCCTTACATATAAGTAAAAGGTGGGAAATAAAGTAAGAATTTATTATAAGGAATGCAAGGCACTTTTTTAAATTAAAAAATGACTGTAGTTTTTAGTTTTCCCAGCATTTGGTATTATTCTGCTGATACAGTATTCTATTGTATTCTTACTCCATACCCTTACAAAGCTTCTATTCACATTAAAAATATGTCAAGACCCTGACCTTGGCCATGAAAGTTCTTTTTGTCCTTATGATCACAGCTGGCAAACCTTAACTGGCCACCTGTTATCAATTACTTTATTTGGTGTCATAGAATATTTTGGACTGCTCCATAGAGCCTTTTAAGTAAGGTTTGATCGGAATTTTTGTTTGTTTCTTTTTTTTTCCATTTTGAAACAAGAGAAACTGCTATGATTACAGAAAAAGATTTTAAATTTTCAAGTCAATTAATGAGTCATATTTGGAAAGCAAAACAACAAAAATTTTCACAAGCAAGTTACCAATTGACCATATAGTTAGCAGTATAGGCCATGAGGAGCAAAAGTGAAAGTTCACTTGACTGGAAAGTTATCAAGGCTGAGAAGAGCTTCCTGTGGGAAGAAAACTACCTGTGAGAAAAATCCCAGCCATCAATTGCTCCCAAGGAGAGCAAAAGCAGGAGCCCCAGAGGAGCCCCAGTCAATGGCTCAACCATAAAACTTCCTTTAGGTGGATCACTTTCAGTCCGTACATTTCTCTTTTTATCTAGAACAGTAGAGTTTTTTTATAGCTTGACATTTTACATCATTTGTTTAACTCTACTGAATTTGTAAATTAAAATAGAAATTTCTCATATGAGCAACCTAATTACTGGGCTAATAAAAAAGAAATTTAAAAGCATGTGTCCTCCTTAGAAAGAAATGATCGTTCTCCTATGGTTCATTATGTACGGCTGCAGACTATTTTCCAAAAATGTTTATCTTTAGATTTTATTTCTCCAGAATTATGCTGCATGTGACACCAAGCCCTGTGTAATCTCAAGAAAAACTACCCCACAGTTTTCCTGATAATGGGTAACCACGGCTGCTGCCTACATAGCCTGGCCTGGGGAGAAGACCTGATTCTGGCTGTGTGTACAGGCCCCAGAGACTGCTGTGGTTCCCTGTAGAATGTTTAATGCTACTGATAAATTGACTTGAAAATGATATAGCTGATTAATCCAATTCCAGGAAATTAAAAATATTGCATTGGTTTAGATTAGATGAGTATTAGTAGGAAAAAACCTGCTGCCCGGCAACACCCCCAAACTTGCCAATTGATGTGGTTTTGTTGTAGGGGTGACTTTAAACCCCACAACTAAATACACCAAGGACCTTGAAGGACACTTCATAAACTATATACTATTTCCCATCAAGTACCAGGGTTGACCCAAACTGTTCCTTTTTGGTTATTGCTTATTGCAATTTTCTATTCAGTCTTTTACGACCCAACTGATGAGTCAGTAGAAATCTCTCAAATAAATACTTTACATTTTAAATGTATGTTGCCAAATTCAGTGAAAAATATTGAACAACAGCTTAATGTATCCTATAGCAAGCCACAGCACATGAGTAGTCATTTTAAAAAGGTAAGACGAAAAAGAGACCATTGCTTGAAATTCTGTTCCTTGATGCAGAACAGACACTAATAACTTACCAGAAAAGTATTCAGTTCTTGTACAGATAAGTCGAATTCCTTTAAATAAATAGGCATGTCAACCTTGTTACATTTTTATGTTAGCAGTGATACCCAGGAAACAACCTTTCTAATCAGAAACACAAGCAGTTTGAAGTGTGTCAATTAAATCTAGATTTCTGACTAAATTTATTAATAGGACTCATTACCAGACTACAGGAAATAACAATATATGTTTTATATTACTGACTTATTAAGAAAGAAAATATTTTACATGTACATTAGTGTGGTACTAATGTACTATCCATCAGTAAGTGTACTGTTAAAATGCCTCATAGTTCATATATAATGTAACAATAATTTCCATCCCATCGTCAAAACTCTTGAAGTTATAGTAACATTCTAGCTCAAGAATGCCTGTGTTCTAAGTGAAAATGAAGTTGATAAAATTGACTGATATGTAATATTTTAGGTGTTCCTTCTATCTTTTAAAGAAATATATATTGGCTAATGTCATTTCTCTGTAAAAATCATTACCTATATGGAATTTTACCACAGGATTGGTTCCCATTTTACTTACAGAGAAGGTAAAATTTGGACAATATCTACATGAAGTCAGCAAAGGGAACAATAACTTATTAACTGATGTCAATCCTCAATGTATAAATAAAAATAGTCATAATCATTATGATCTTTAAATAGCCATGTGAGATGATTAAGTACTTATTAGTGAGCTTTCTCATCAATGACACCAATATATTATCTACTATATAGGAACATGCATCTCTAGAGGAAATAAAGATAGGTCTTTTACCCTTGAGGTATTAATACTCTAGTAAGAATACAAAATAATTATGGGATCGCTGTACAAGCAAAATAGCAGAAGACAAAGGGTTTTACTTGATATCATTCTAGTCTTGGCTCTTCCTTGATATGATTTCAGCTTAATACTTCAAGGCAGATTTCAAATTCTGAAAATGAGGAAATTGGAAGAGATGCTTACTTAGGTCTCTCATAGCTCTAAAATGTCAATGAATTTAGATTTAAAAAAAAAAAATCTAGACAAGGTAACTTATGCTAAGTACTGAATAACTACAGATATTAAGTACTATGGAGGTTCAGAGTAAGAATCAGTCACTGGTCAGAGGAAGACACCCAGGATTATGAAGCAGACTAGGTTTGAATGATTGCAGCTTCCTGGGGTGACTCAGGACCTGAACCAGCCTCCTTGTATGTGACTATACTTACCTAATCTGTGGCAATCCCATTTCTAGGAGAAATAATATAAAAAAACTATATGTTTCCAATGAAAACAGTCTCTGTTGCTTCCATTACAGCTCCTGTCAGTATGTTTATTCTGGCACTCCCAAGAAGAAGTCTTTAGCAGGGCTTAACGGTGGTGTCAGGGGCCCATTAATAGCACAGAAAATTCTTGAATTGTTCCTTAGCTCCCAGCAACTTTCAGAATCTGTTTCTCCTATTAATCATAGTCTGCACAAAAATCTGATTGTGTCAGCAGCTTTTATAGCATAGAGGAACTCAAATGTCACTTAAGAATAGTGCTGGATCCCAATGTGGCTCTCTTAGCATCAACTCTAGGGAGGAGTGCATAGTACTCTATATACCTTACTTATATTAGTGTGTGTGTTTTTTAAATATATCTCTATTGATTTCAAAGAGAGGAAGAGAGGAGAGAGAAAGATAGAAATATCAATGATGAGAGAATCATGGATCTGCTGCCTCCTATATGCCCCCTACTGGGCATGTGCCCTGACCAGGAATCGAACCATGATTGGATCATAGGTGGATGCTCAACTGCTGAGCCATGCCAGCTGGGCTATATTAGTTTTTAATTGCTCTATAAAAATGATCATAAACCTAATGACTTAAGACAACATTCATTTATCTCACAGCTCTGTAGATCAGATGCCAAAGTAGACTCTGCCAGGTTCTTTGCTTGGGGCCAAAATCAAGACAGTGAGTAAACTGAACTCTTATCTGAATAATCAAGGGAAGAGTCCACTTTCAGAACCATCCAAGTTGTTGGCATAACACTCTTTTCCTCCTAGCTCTAGGTCTGAGGTCCCTTTCCTTGCTGGCTCCAACTAGAGTCCATCCATGGGTCCTAGGATGTGCCCACGTTCCTTGATTCACACCCCTCTCCAGCTGCAAGCCAACAATGGTACATTTAATCCTATTCCTGCCTCAAATCTCTCTGGCATCCTCTCTTGCCACAAGCCAGAGAAAGTTCTCTTCCTTAAAGGCTCATGTGATTATGTTGAGCCCACCTAGACAATCTCTCTTTTCTAAGGCCAACTATGCCTTATGTTATGAGTTCAATTGTGTTCCCCCAAAAAGATATGTTCAAGTTCTACGCTTCTAATTCCCTGCAATGTAACTTAATTTGGAAACAGGGTCTTTAAAGAGATAATCAAATTAAAATAAGGTCATCAAGGTGGATCCTAATCCAATATGACTAGTGTTCTTATAAAAGGGAAACTTGGACATAGAGACAGGCACAGAAGGAAGATGATGCCAAGCCACACAGGAAAATGCCATGTAAAGATCAAAGCAGAGCTTGCCTGAGGCAACTGCAAGCCAACAAGTGGAAAGGATTACCTGCCCCCACCAGGAGCTAGGAAGAGGCAAGGAAGGATTCTACCCAGAGTCTCAGAGCACACATGGCCTGCCAGCACCTTCATTTCAGACACCATCATCCTTCCAGAACTGTGAGGCAATACGTTTCTGTTTTTTTAAGCTATCTAATTTGTGGTGTTCTGTTATAGCAACCATAGTAAACTGACATACTATATAACATAACATGCTCAAAGGGGTATTATCTCGTCACATTTATAGGTTCCAGGGATTAGAGGGTGTATAATCTTGAAGACCTTTCCAAGAAGTTCTGCCCACCATACTTTATAGCTCTTTCAACGAAGTTCAATGATTCTGAGATCTGAGTACCCCAACATCTCCCCTTCGGACCAACACTCCTTTTTGCTCTCAGGGCAGGACAAAGATCAGCTGATTTTTTAAAACTCTTTACTGATATGAAATTGATATCCCCCCAAATTGCACATATTTAATGTATATATTTGATGATTTTATACATATGCAAACACCTGTGAAACTATCCCCACAATCAAGGTGAGAGACATATTCATCACCTCCAAAAGTTTCCTTGTCCCTTTGTTTGTTTTCTTTTATTTTCCCTTGTAGTAAGAACACTTAACATGAGACCTACCCCTCTACCCTGTTAATAAATTTTCAAGGGCACAGCACAGTTTTAACTATAGACACTGTTATACAGCACATCTCTAGAAATTATTCATCTTGCATAATTAAAACTTTATACCCATTGAATTCTTCCTTGGCTCAGGGTATATTTTTAGCTTCCTTAAATGTACTTCCTTTTGGTCAGCTGAACTGTGGCTGTTACTCCCTCCTAGCAAAGTCCAATTATAGATGCAGAAAAGGTTCTGAAATTCTTCTTCAGGGGTTCCATCGCCAGAAATTGGAAAGGCACATATGTAATTCCAGTACCAGGAGAAGTTTAGACAGTTCCAAGGTGCCCAAAGTAGCTTTGTGAATAAAGTCCTAATGATGTTTCTGCATCACACAAGAGTAACATGTCTACAGTTAGTGCTTCCCCGTAAATGGTTTACCAGGTGCATAGCTGCTGCATTTGAGAATGCAATGTTTTATTCAAAGCAATTTGCTCTTACTGACTCTGCTTGTTTAGAATACAATGCTAAGATCTGAGCATTGTCTCCCAAATTCCCAGCCCCTCTAGACTTCTGCTCTACCTATCAAAGAAGGATGTGCTATTTCCCTGCACCTGGAACAAACAGTGCAGACATTTTTCTGAGAAAAGTGTCTTCTGAGTTCCCTCTTGATCTCCAGATACTCTGTCCCATCATTTCCTGTATAAACACAAATTGTACTTCTTTCTACACCTTTCTTAGCACTTAACAACACTGCCCTCTCTACATGAGAGTCTCTGCTAAACATTTTCTCAGTATGGGCCAATGCATCATACTCTCTGAGAGCTACACTATCCATTAATGATCATAAATTACTGTGGGCTCCAGGCCCAGGAATCAGCCTCTGACCCAAAAGCCTTCCTCAATAGGCTAGATGGGAAGCCTGCCAAACACAACTATTCCATCCTGGTGCATGACCATGGACTCTGAGCAGATCTTTCCAGGAACTCGGAATGCAAAACACACTGAAGGCAGCAGCAGAAACTGAAGGGGTTATCCAGGGAAGAGGTAATAAACAATAGTCATGACATAGAAGTCATGAGTGGGTAGAAGCCACAGGTAATGAAAAACAAATAAATCAAGGTAATACAAGAGTAGAATGGGATGAAAAACAGAGACAAAGAGAAGCTAAAACTCCAGTGTTGTAATGTAACCAGAAGAGGGAGTGATGTACTCCACTTTTGAGGGTATAAGTGCCTAGAAATGTTCTTTAGCCTCTAGAGCTATCATTGTAACAAGACTGATGAGCAATGAGGCCACATGATGAGACTGCAAAGGCAGTTTTCTTGAAATCATCCCCATAATCAAAAGTTATGGAACATATGCTTATTTTTTTTATGTTATTGCCTTCCATGTTTTACATCCTGAAATGGACTCCAAGTCTATTGTATTTCACATAATTGGAATATCAGAGGAAGAAAGAGAGGAAGGAGCAGAAGAAACATTGGAAATAAAAAAAAATATTGGTTATTCTTGTATATATCTCTTGGTACACAGTCTATGTCTTTCTTTTTTCAATTTTGAATTTGAGGAACAAAATTTAAAGATGTACATTTCTGATTTTAAGACATTATATAAAGCTACAATTGTCAAGACAGTGTGACAGTAATATAAAAATAGATATATAGCCCAGCTGGGTGTGGCTCAGCAGTTGAGCATTGACCTAGGATCAGGAGATTGTGGTTTGATTCCTGGTCAGGGCATATGCCTGGGTTATGGGTTCGATCCCCAGTTGGGGGCATGCAGGAGGCAGCCAGTCAATGATGACTCTCTCATCACTGATGTTTTGATAAAGATATATCTCTCCCTCTCCCCTCCTCTTTCTGAAATCAATAAAAATATATGTTTTTTTTAAAAATAGATATATAAAAAAGTGGAACAAAATAGAGAATCCAAATATAGACCCACATATATCTGTTAAGTTTGGAGTTTGGGGGGAGGTTTTCTTTTGGAGGTAGGTTTTTATTATTTTTAATATAGTCACCAAGGTAACTTGGGGAGAAAAATTGTCTTCTCAACTAAAGGTACTGAACAAATAGATATTAGAATGAAAAGAGTAAAAAAAAACTCACTTTGAACCTTACTTTATATTGCATACAAAAAATCAGCTCCAAATGGATCATCAACCTAATATAAACTTTAAAGCCATAAAGCTTCTAGGAAAAAAACATAAGAGCAATCCCATTTATAATGATATGGTTGTAAAATTTTTAAATAAGCATAAAATTATTACAGTTAATAGGATATAAGCAAAAGTTCTAGATTCAAAAATCATTATATAAGAATCAATTTTGTTTCTATATAATAGACAAATAATTGTAAATATTTTTTAAATTGTATTTACAATAGCATCAAAATATTAAACACCTAGGAATCAATAAATTATAAAACATTACTGAGAGAAATTAAATGAAACCTAAATAAATAGAGGCATGTAATCACTTTCATGAATTGGGAAACTTGATGTTATAAATATGTCAGTTCTTCCAAAATTTATCCATGCATTCAAAATTTGTCTATGGATGTGAGTTTCTATAGCTTTTGGTTGAAGTTGGCGATCTCAACTCCAAGAATAACTAATATGAAGAACAAAGTGAGCGTACATACTCAACTACATATACAACTGCAGTAACTAAAACAGTATGATATTGCCTCATGGATAAACAAGTAGAGCAATACAACTAATTAGAGAGTCCAGAAAGAAATGTATTTATATTTCATGATTTATGAGAAAGATAACACTGCAGAGTAGTAGGGGAACATGAGTCTCTTTCAATAAATTTTTCTGAATACAGTGGCTATCCAATATGAAATAAATGAAACTAGATCCCTACCTCATATAATATAAAAAATTAATTTTAGGTGGATTGAAGATTTAAATATCAAATGCCAAAGTTTCTAGAGGAAAATGTTTGCATATATATTTAGGATCTTGAAGTAGTTTCAACTGAATATAAAGTCTTAGGAATGTATCCTAAGAATCCTGAAACATTCATCAGAAAGGATATATGCAGCACAGTTTACAATAGCTAAGATCTGGAAACAGCCCAAGTGCCCATCAGTAGATGAGTGGATAAAAAAGCTGTGGGACATTTACACCATGGAATACTATGCAGCTGTAAAGAAGAAGAATCTCGTACCCTTTGGGACAGTATGGATGGACCTGGAGAATATTATGCTAAGTGAAATAAGCCAGGCATCAAAAGACAAATATCACATGATCTCGCTTATACGTGGAATCTAAAGAACTTAATAAACTGATGAACAGAACAGATTCAATGACATGGAAGCATAGATGAGGCTGACAAGTGTCAGAGGGATGGAGGAAGGCGGGTGGGTGGAGGGGGAGAGAGTAACCAAAGAATTTATATGCATATATGTATAACCCAAGGACACGGACAATGGTGGGGAGAGGGACTGGGGAGGGGGAAGGAACGGGGTGGAACGGGTCATTGGGGAGAAAAAGGGACATCTGTAATACTTTAAACAATAATAAAATTTAAAATAATAATAATAATAATTTTTTAAAAAGTCCTGATGATAAGGAATGAGATTAAGAAATTAGATTACAGTGAAATTAAGAAAATCCACTGAAAAATTCCAATACAAAAAAAAAAAGGTAAATAAACAAATTACAGAATTAGGAAAGATATTTGCAATACAAAGGGCTCCTACACAGACTAAAGAGTTCCTTCCTCATTAAAGACAAATTCATGTACTTGAATAGAGGTTTTACAAATAGAATGATAAATAAAAGTATAACTAAATGGTGAATGAAGTTATGAAAACTGTCCAACTTCAATAGTACTCAAGGAAATGTAAACTAAGATCATAAATCAATATCACTTTAAACCCACCAGAATGACAGAAATTTAAAAGACTGATATCACCATTGTGATAATGCGCTGACCTGTGTATTTATGATTTATATGTAAAGTGTGCTTAAAAATAAAATTTACTGCTAATTAAAAAGTAAATGGGAGGAAGATTAACATTAGAAAATTATTTAAAAGAGCAAATAAAAATATTCTATTGAATGCACAAATATTCAAATAATATTTACAAAAAGTAAAAGATTTTATCAAAAATTTAGTTCAACCAATATTAATTTATTTACTCAATGCAATTTCAATAAGAATCTTAATTTTTATGATTATGTTTTTGTGTTTTGTTTTCTTTATCCCCACCTGAGAATATGTTTATTGATTTTCGAGAGAGAGGAAGAGAGAGAAAAACAACGATGTGAGACAGACACATCAATTGGTTGCCTCCTGTATGCTCCCTGACCAGAGATCGAACCTGCAAACTAACATGTGCCATGACTGGGAATGGAAACTGCAACCTTTTAGTGTATGGGACAATGCTCCAACCAACTGAGCTACCTGGCCAGGGAAACCCTCTTGTTTTGTTAGCAAGGGAATAAATAAAAGTACTTAAAGTTTTTTTAAGAAAAAGAAGTATCTATGATAAGAAAAAGGTTATGAACAAAGTAAAGCATTGAGAAATATATAATTTACCAGATATTTAAATTTACTATAAAGTTACTGTAATCTCTGACACTGACACAGAAATAGACAATTATGTTTATGGAACAAAATAAAGAGTCCAGAAATAAATTCAGAAAAGTGGCATTTTAATTCAGTAGGAAATAATTGGTTTATTAATAAATGATCTTGGCATAATTGGCTATCTGACTAGAAGAAAACAAGCTGGATCAACTACCTCACACCATATGCCAAAAATGAATTCCAGATGGATAAATTTAAATGAAAAAATATTTTTGAAGTTTTTAAAAATTAGGAAGTTGAGGTAATTTTTACATAGTTGAGGTAGAAAAAAATTCTTATGCAAAACATAATTTTCTGAAGCTATAAATAAAAGAGATATATTTGACTTCATAAAATTAAAACATATTATTTGACAAATCCACCAAAACAAAGTCAAAATAAAAATGATGAGCCAGGAAAATGTGTGGTTCATGTGACAAAAGGCTACTGCATCTAACAAGCAAAAAATTATGCCTCTAATTTGGAAAAAAATATTTAAATAAAAGAAAAAGTGGACAAAAGCTATAAAAAGGCAACTCACAGAAGGTGAAACCCAACTGGCCGAAAAAAGTGGAAAGATGCTTAGCTTCACTAGTATCTAAAGAAGTGAAAACTGAAAAGTCAATTAAAGTGACATTTTTCACCCATATCAACAAAAAATTATTTATGGCTTTTGGTACTGGTGAAAATATGAGAAAATGGGCACTTCCCTATTTTATTGCTGGGACTATGAGATGCTCAAGTTCCTCATAGCAAGCTAATGTTAAGAGGGCTGGCTATAAACATTCAATATATACATACATTTTGACCAAGTAAATTCACTTTGAAAATCTATCCTACAGAAACAAAAGCACCAGTACATGATGATAATATGAGGATAATTATTTGCCCATTTTTGTGGAGATAAAAAAAATAAAGAAAAAGAAAAAGGAAAAAAAAACTGTGGAAACAAATGTCATCAATACAGAAATAGTGAAATAGATTATGAAATATCTATTCTGTTTATGTGGTTCTTGGAAAAGTAAAAAAAGACAAGGGAAATGGAGAGTTGCTAATCAGTGGTTATAAATTTGCACTAATGCAGGATGAAGAAGTTCTGTAGGAATTCCTATCAGGAAGGTAGAAGAGGAAGATACTATGTTCACTCCTCCCATGACCACAAGAAAATTACAAGTAAATCATTGAATAACCAACCTGGAGGACCACCTGAATACTAGCTGAAAAGAGCCCTATAACTAAGGATATAAAGAAGCCACATCAAGAGTGGTAGGAGGCCAAGATCCCAGAAATGGACCCAAACCATTACACTCAGTAAATAACTAACAAAGAAGGCAAGAGCACACAATGGAGTAAAGACAGTCTCTTCAATAAACGCTGTTTGGATAATTGGACAGGTATATGCAAAACAAGGAAATGAGACCACCAACTTAAACCATACACAAAAATAAACTCAAAATGAGTAAAAGACTTAAATGTAAGTCTTGAGACCATAAAAATCCTAGAAGAAAATGTAGGCAGCAAAATATCAGACATCTCATGTAGCAGAATTTTCTCCGATAAAATGCCTAGGGCAAGAGAAACATAGAGAAAAAATAAACAAATAGGACTACATAAAAATAAAAAGCTTCTGCATAGCAAAAGAAACAAGCATCAAATTGAAAAGGGAACCCACTGTATGGGAAAACATATTTGCCAATGATACATTTGATAAGGGGTTAATTTCTAAAATATATGAAGTACTCATACAACTCAACAAAAGGAAGACAAACAATCCAATTAAAAAATGGGCAGAGAACCTGAGTAGACACTTCTCCAAAGAGGACAAATGGCCAAGAGACATATGAAAAAATGCTCATCACTGATCATCAGAGATGCAAATTAAAATGGCAATGAGGTACTATCTCACACCTGCTAGAATAGCTACCATCAATAAATCAACAAACAAGTGCTGGTGAGGGTGTGGAGAAAAGGGAACCCTGGTACACTGCTGGTGGGAATGCAGACTGGTACAACCGCTATGGAAAACAGTGTGGTTTCCACAAAAATTAAAAATGTAGCTGCCTTTTGACCCAGTGATCCCATTTCTAGGAATATATCTTAAGAAGCCTGGAACAACAATCAGAAAGAATATATGCACCCCTATGTTCAAAGCAGCACAACTTACAATAGCTAAGATCTGGAAACAGCCCAAGTGCCTGTCAGAAGATGAATGGATAAAAAAGCTGTGCTACGTTTACACCATGGAATACTATGCAGCTGTAAAAAAGAAGGATCTCTTACCCTTTAAGACAACACGGAGGGATATGGAGAGTATTATGCTAAGTAGAATAAGCTAGTCAGAGAAAGAAATATCACATGGTCTCATATGTGAAATCGAATGAACAAAATAAAATGACAAAGAAAATAGATCCAAAAACATGGTAGCATGCAACAAACTGACAATTCTCAGAAGGAAGGAGATTGGGGGAGGGAGGGGGAGGAGCAGTGCAGAAGAGATTAGCCAAAGAACTTACATGCATGTATGCATAACCCATGGACATAGACAATGGTGTGGTGAAGGCCTGGGGAGGGGGTGGAAATGGAGAGGAGGGGAGTTAATGGAGAAAAAGGGGGACACTGTAATACTTTCAACAATAAAGATAAATTTAAAAAAAAACAATGGTAGGAGGGGCAAAGACAAGAAATGAGCTGGCCCTGCACTCATATGTGGCTGTAGAGAATCCTGAGGGAGAGTCAGCAGCAGAGGTCCCCACTTAGAAGCAAGGAGTCTCAGCCCCACACTGGGCTCCCCAGCCCAGGATGTCAGTGCTGAGAAAGGGAGCCCACATGACATCTGGCTGTGAAAATCAGTGGGTATTCTGTCCATCCAAGTAGGACAGAAGGCTGCTGGAAACCCAAACATTGTCTTAAAGGGTCAGGCCAAAAACTCTTGCTTGCAGGCACTCACCTTGGGCTCTGAAGAATGGACTGTAGCTCACAGAGTGTCAGAGACATACAGGGACAAACAGAGCTGTATGGCTTCGAGGCCAGGGCTGGAGAGACAGCCACCATTATCCCTGCGTTGAGCTCTCCTCTCACATGGCTAACAAACACCATTTTCTGTGTTAGATTTGCACTAACATGGTCAAATCTGAATCTGCATTAGCTGGTGAATTCCACTAGCTTCACCCTGATGACTCCCTGAGACCTTACCCCATCACAAAGATCAGCAGGCCCCAGATGGGTGGTAGTTTACCTTAGTGTATCCTGAGACATTTGCTGAGTGGCCTCACGCTCAGTACTGGCACCAAATCTGAATCTGTATTAATCTGGTGCACACCACTCACACTACCCTGGTGACTTCCTGAGACCCTGCTTCATACAATTCCTGTACTGCCTGAGATTCTTTCAGTGGCTGAGCCTTACAAGCAGCCAGCAGACTGTGGAAGATCTCAAGGTGCCTTAGGCTTTTGCTGACCTTTCTCAGGCCCACTGCTGGAGGCAGCTGGCTCTCGTTCACCATGTGGCCTTTCCCACATGCATCCATGCACAGCACAGGCAACTATGAACCATAGAAAACTTTGTATCTCCTAATAGGTAGCCCCAGATAGGTCACAGGCAGCATCTGATATTGACCTACACCAAAGTCCCTTCAAAGAGGCCCCAAAACCAACATACCAGGTGACCAGCTTCACAACACAACAGAGCACCACTCAATTAGCTCCACAAGTGGCACACCCAAAGGGAAGTCTCAGTAGGCACCATACCTCACTGGGGAAAATCCTCCCAGCCAGTCATCCTGAGCGTTAATCAATCGACTGACGTGCCAACAGCAATCAAAGCTCAACTACAACAGGAGGACACACACAACCCATACAATGGACACTCCTGGAGCATGCAGCTCAGGTAATCAAGGAACCTGTGCCACTGGGCCATATAGGACATTGACTACATAAGGCCACTTTACCAAGACTGGGAGACAGAGCAGACCTACCTAGTACACAGAAACAGAGGGGCAGCCAAAGTAGACAGGCAAAAAACATGTCCCAAATGAAAGTACAGGGAAAATCTCCAGAAAAAGAAATAAATGAAATGGAGGCAAGCAATATACCAGATAAAGAGTTCAAAACACTGGTTATAAAGATGCTCAAGACACCCGGCTGGGCGTGGCTCAGCAGTTGAGCATCGACCTAGGATCCAGGTGATTGGGGTTTGATTCCCGGTCAGGGTACATGCCCGGTTGCGGGCTTGATCAATGACTTTCTCATCATTGATGTTTCTGTCTCTCTCTCTCCCTCTCCTTCCTTCTCTCTGAAATCAATAAAGATATGTTTAATAAAAATAAAATAAAATAAAAAGATGCTCAAGACACTTAGTGAGAACTTCAACAAAGAGATAGTTAGCATTAAGAGAACATGAAAACCATAAAAAAGAGCCAGTAAGGAATAAAAACAATAACTGAAATAAAGAATACTAGAAGAAGTCAACAGCAGATTAAATAAGCAGAAGATCAAATCAGTGATTTGAAAAACCAGATAGTAAAAAACACCCAATCAAAACAGCATAAAGAAAAAAAGAATTAAAAGCATGAGTATAGCCCTAGCCTATTTGGCTCAGTGGTTAGAGTGTCAGCCTTCAGCCTGGCTGGGCGTGGATCAGCGGTTGAGCGTCAACCTGGGATCCAGGCTATAGGGGTTCTATTCCAGGTCAGGACACATGCCCAGTTTGTGGGCTCGGTCCCCAGTTGGGGGCGTGCGGGAGGCAGCAGATCAGTGTCATCTCTCATCACTGATGTTTCTATCTCTCTCTCTCTCCCTCTCCTTTCCTGTCTCTGAAATCAATAAAGATATATCAAAAATAAAATAAAAAATAGAGTGTCAGCCTTCAGACTGAAGGGTCACAGGTTTGATTCCAGCCAAGGGTACGTGGCTCAGTTGCAGGCTAGATCCTGGTCCTGGTCAGGGAGAGTGCAGGAGGCAGCCAATCAGAGTGTCTCTCTCATATCAATGTTTCTCTCTCTCTCTCCCCCTCTCTCTCTCCCTTCCACTTTCTCTGAAAAGCAATGGAAAAAGTATCCTTGGGTGAAGACTAAAAAGTAAACAAATATTTATAAAAAGAATGAGGATAGTTTAAGGGACCTCTGGGACAAAATCAAGCATAAAAACATTAGCATCATGGGGGTACCAGAAGGAAAAGAGGGAAAGCAAGAGATTGAGAACATATTTGAAGAAATAATGACTGAAAATGGTCCTAACCTGGAGAAGAAAGTAGACATACAAGTCCAGGAAGCACAGAGAGTCCCAAACAAGAGAACCCAAAGTGGCCCACACCAAGACAGATCATAATTAAAATAACAAAGATTAAAGACAAAGAGACAATCTTAAAAGCAGAAGAAAAAAAAAAAAGACAGTTACCTACAAGGGAACTCCCACAAGACTGTCAGCTGATTTCTCAACAGAAAATTTTCAGGCCAGGAAAAATCAGCACAAAGTATTCAAAGTAATGAAAAGCAAGGCCCTACACAAGACTATCCTAACCAGCAAGGCTATCATGTAAAATTGAAGGAAAAATAAAGAGTTTCCCTGACAAGAAATAGTTAAAGGAATTCATCACCACCAAACCACGATTACAAGAAATGTTAAAGGAATTTCTTTAAGAAGAGAAAGGGTAAAAAAGAAGCATAAATATGAATGATAAAATAGTAAAAACTATATACCTATCAATAAACACTTTAAATGTAAATGGATTAAATGTTTCAATCAAAAGACTTAGGGTAGCTGAATGGATAAGAAAACAAGACACATATACACATGCTGTCTTCAGACTGAAACACACACACAGATTGAAACAAAATAGTGTTGGAAAACGATATTTCATGCAAAAGGAGAAAAAAAGCTGAGGCAGCAATATTATGTCAAACAAAATAGACTTTAAAACAAAGTCTACAATAAGAGACAAAGGACACTGCATAATGAAAAAGGGATCAATCCAATATTACACCTTTTTATCACCTACAGGGCACCATGTGTTTCTAAACACTTGGCATTCATGTCTGAAAAGCTGTTATGTAAAGACTTTGGGACCTTTCTTTATAGCACTTGTCAACCTTTTCCAACTACATTTCAATATTTGGTGATTCTATTTCCAAGCTAATCTTAAATAAAAGAAGAATATTCAGTTATGCTTTAAGGGAAGGCATGAAGTTTGTAAAGGAAGTTAAGTCAAATTATGTCATATTTTGGAGAAGATATGTTAAATATCACAGAGTATACTCATTCCTTCCTATCTTTATCCATGGCCTTGGTTTTCCTTGGTTATAGTTCAAGTTCAGCTATACACTCACACCAAAGCAGCATTTTATTTCAACAAATATTTCAGTGCCCAGTGTGTTGCAGGCACTGGAACATCACAAATAGGACATGGCTCATCCCCTAGGAGCACACAGTCCTACACGGGAGAGAAATAGTCTAGTTACTAAATTACCAGGTGGTTAGTGCTGTGTAATAGAGGTATTATCATGTGATGGAAACTTTTAAGTTTCTCTTAAAATGAATATATGGAGTAAAATACGTGAATCATGTATAGATGAGAAATTAGAATCCAAGAGGGAAGATAACTTGCAGAGAAAAACTGCTTAGAAGGCTCTATGGTTGTGGCTATCTTTGGCCATTGAAAAACACACTATTCTTGACTTAGGTCCTCCCTCCTTGAAAACCCCAAGGTGTTTGGATTCTCTTTCTAATTCCAACCCACTTATAGCACTTCCACTAGATTCAGTCCACCTCACCTATGGGCCTCCTTGAAATATATATATATAAGCACCTAATTTAGTCTTCATCTTCTTTGCCTGTCCCAAGGCTCCTTTTCCCTGGCTGTTCCCACCACAGGGCTTCTCCAGTTTTTACAGACTATAATTCTTTTTTGGTTTGTTTGTTTGTTAATCCTTACCCGAGGACATTTTTTCCATTTTTAAGGAGAGTGGGAGGGAGGGAGGAAGGGGGAGAGAGAGAGAGAGAGCGAGAGAGAGAGCGAGAGAGAGAGAGAGAGAGAATGTGCCCCGGCCAGAGTCAGGGATCAAATCTGCAACCTAGGTCTGTCCTTGACCGAGAATTGATCCTGTGACCCTTCAGTGTGTAGGCCAATGTTCTAACCACTGAACCACACCAGCCATGGCACAGACTGTAATTCTTTACTCTCATCTCT
This sequence comes from Miniopterus natalensis, assembly GCF_054644295.1. Taxonomy (NCBI): domain Eukaryota; kingdom Metazoa; phylum Chordata; class Mammalia; order Chiroptera; family Miniopteridae; genus Miniopterus; species Miniopterus natalensis. The sequence goes on along the minus strand of NC_142082.1, from coordinate 51,527,413 downwards.
AAACATCCATCTGGTGGCTGGAATTATCTTTAGCATCTGGAATTAGAATCAATAACTGCTTTGAAGGAGCCCCAAAGCACCTTTTGTCCCCTGCTCACAAACAACTGCTCACGAACTCAATATGAAACCTGCCCAAAAAATAGATATGAAAGAGACAGTAAGAAGAGTCAAAGCCTGTCAAGAGTCTTTCAGTGGGTCGATTTTCACAAGGTTCTCCAAGGTCAGCAGGGTGACTGTTCCCTTTTCTCCTGATTCAGGGTTATTGTTGGAGTTTTGTTTTGTTTTGTTTTGAATGCCTCCAATAGCTTCTTCCCACATCTTAATCACACAAAAGGAAAACAATAGTTTTCTCATCATACAGAGGCCACATGTAGCCACTTCATCCCACACTTAGAGCACCAAGAATTCTGTCTGGAGAATTGAGAGAGGAGCCAAAGGTAAGGGCTCTGGTTCCATCTGGGTTCAATCAGTCCCAATTTTCCAGTGGGCACTTGAAAGAAGGAGGCCTTTAAATCTCACAATACTTTGAAGAAATCTCTGCAGCTTCAAAGGAGTGTCAGTGGGAACCTCCCCTCAACATATTTTCTAGTTTCTCTGTGAAGCTGAAGCTCTGAGGTGGAACCTGCTGCCCACAGGCTTCCTTTCTGACCCTGAAACACACAACCTGGGTCCTTTGTGTGGTTGAAGCTGATTCTTTTCTACTCGCTTCAGACCTTTGTGTGGTTGCCTCATGCCTTTTATGAAACTATAAACATCTTTGGGCAAGGAATTTCTACATGTTTTCCAAGCAAGTGTTTAAGGTTAGGTATTATCTATAGGCAAGTTCCCCAGACCTGCTTCTTACACAAGATGTAGTGTTTTCAAACATCTGTTCTATTATCTTGTAATATGCCTCCTAACCGAAACCTTATTTAGTAGTTATTCATCATGATAATATTTCTTGTGTAAATGTGTGCCATGAAAATATTGTCTCATAAATACTAAATAATGAATGTGGAAAGACAAAATTATTCAGCCTTTCCTCAGAAAACCTTAATGTCTTGAAAAATTTCAACATATTTATAACCTGAAAATGCTTATGAATCCTATGCAGTTCAGACAAAATGTAGACAAGTCTTGGTCCAAAAATTTATTGTAAATTATTTAAGATTCAGTGAATTTCTTCATAGAGACAATGATATAAATGATGCTTAAATGATGGTACCAATCCTCATTAGCACATTGGATTCCATTTGACACTAATGGTAGCATTTTTATTGTAGTAAACCTCCATGTACACTCAAAAACCCAGAATATATCACCTAAATCACCATCCTACCTCCTCACGCGTACCCTTTCTCATCTCATCTCCAGGACTGCCTAAAGGAGAAGAAAACAAAGGTTTACTTAGCAACTGCTAAGTCCTAAGATAAGGCAGGATGTAAAGTCCTACTTAATTTCCTATCAAAAACACATTAGAAAGTCTAGTTATTGAAAGTATGATAGAGCCTATAGTTATATAACCAGATGTTACTATTGCAGTCTTTCCAGTTATTGCAGACCTAGAGCATTCGTCTACGCCCCAGGGGACAGTGCGTGATGACAGATACAAAAGTAAGTAGGATGGGGCTTCCACCCTCCATGGAGCAGAATGGACAGAGCAAACACCAAAGCTCCTCACGTGCCTACAGCCTGAAACTCCTTCCAGCAGGACCACACTCACCCTGCTCCTTCCTGAGTGGCACAGCTCTAATAATACTGACCAAGACGTTTGGAGTCAGGTCCAACTGGGCAAAATAGCTTTGCTAAGTATTAACCCTAGGACTTGAATACATTATGGAACCTACTTCCACAACTGTCATGAGGCCTCATGAGAGAACACGTGAAAATCGCCACTTGCGGCGCCCCGTGTAAGAAAAGAACTTTTAAAAAAATGCCACTCTGTTCCCCTCCCTCCCTGACGTTTCACATCCTATGTGGAATTTTAAAACACTTCTTAAAAAGATGGAATTCCAAATTTCTAAACCTCAGAGGAAAATGTCCAGAGCTGAGAGCGTAATTGCTACTGTTGGCAGCCTACGCGGTAATTGTGTCCTACTGGTATCATCTTTCTTCCACTGTAAACACTTTCCCTTATCCAAAGAGCAGTGGGAATGTGGGTCATCCACACAGAATGGATCTTTCATTGTCACTTACCGCTGACCACAACTTGCTTTGGAGTGGAATCCTGCATATAATTGCAAAGTCTGCATTGCTGCAAAGGGATATATGCCCAATCCAATCCAATATCATTATTTAGAAATAACCTCTTATTTTCCTTTATTTTCTTGTTTAGTAAATCTCCTTTTATTGAGACTGACCTGGGAAAATGCGGTTAATGGGGACTTGCAGCAAAATTGTAAAAGTCCGTCCAGAAGGCTCAGTTGAGGGAGGGAAGAACTGAATACCTAAGAACACTTGAGAAAATGCCAGGGGCTTGTTCAGAACTTGCTCATTAAACCTCATTCCTGGTTAGCAACAAGTTCTTTTTTAGGTGAATAAGGAATGATCTCTAAGATGCCTTCTGGCTCTAAATTTCTATGATTTAAAGAAGCAGTTTTCAACTTTTTTAATCTCATAACACACATAAACTAGTTACTAAAATTTTGTGGCACACCAAAAAGTATAATATATTTTTTGCCTATCTCACAAATAATCTTGATCCATTCACACCAGAAAGCTATTGTCATGTTGGCTATTGTCACTTTTTTATCTGACAATCTAAGGGAAAAGAGGTCAGTGCCCTTGACTAAATAGTCAGGCATTGCATGTTTTAAACATTCTTGTGACACACTGGTTGAAAAGCACTGATTTAAAATGAATGGGGTTCCCTTTAAAAAGCCAACTTTTTAATGATATGAGCAGTGGATCTTAACCCTAAAGCTCTTCAAAAATTTATTTCAAGGGACTAATTTTGGCTTTCAGTATTCATCAAAGACCAAACCTGTACTTACTCCTTGGAGATGACCTTCGTTCAAGGAACATGCCTTTCTGTGGTGAGCACCGCCGAAGCAGCATTCATTTTTAACCCAGGTTCACAAAATGGGGGCTAAGCCGACAGGAAATGTTTCAAGTCAGTCAAACATTCTCTAACCTCTTGGTCCCTGCCTGGGGCAAAGAATAAAATACAACATTCTATAAATTTTAGTTGTCATTTCCATCAAAATTCTTGTTTGTCCTCAGTCTAAATTCTTAATCTAGGCTCATCTTAAATTTGTTCCAACACAGGCCTCCTGAACTGCTTGGAACAACCCAACACACCCAAATATTACCATTCAAGTCTGGACAGTGCTCTCTAAGAGTCCCCATAAAGAAGAAGAAAATGATCTAAGAGAATTTACTAAGAAGAACTAACATGCCCAGCATTCATTTAAGGGCCTTACATAAACTCATTTAATCTTCATAATTACCCGATGATGTAGGGACAATTAATACACCATCTTACAGCTGGAGAAAATTGAGGCATTATAAGTTTCCCAAAGTTACATAAATATTAAGTTATAGAGAGAGATTACAAACCCGGGGTGCAGGGGTCAAGCACTGCCTTACAAGGGCTCTGAGTGAGACAGATGTCCTTGGATTGATCCTCAGAGATTCTGACTCACTTATGGTGAGGTGGGATGGGGTGAGAGCGGAGGCAGTGAATGTGGGAGCCACTTCATGCTGGCTCACGAACCAGTCACCACCCCTGACCTCACAGAGCAGGTGGTTAAACACAGCAGAACACCACTGCATGGAGACCAGGTATCAATATTTTTTTAACTCCTCTGATAGTTCTAACATGCTGGTGGGGTTGGACACTACTCCTGGTATACAGTTAATTCTATTTTTTTTCAAGAAGTGAGAAAGGAGACTATTCACTTTTTACTATACAATGTTTTGATATAAGCATGCATTTCATAAAATAATACAACAAATTTAAAGAAGCCAATGAAGAAATATCTTTTTTAAGGTTAACTCTGCCTTTTACTTGTAGCAATGGCAGTTGATGTCATGCTTCAGGCATAGCAATGAAGTAGAGATAGCAGGTAATGAGGAGAGGTTCTTATCACTATCTACAGGAAAGATCAAGAGCTGCAAAGAGTCAGAGCTGTAAACAGCTAAGAGCAAATTCTCAGAAGATGGAGCACAGTTCCAAGGAGGACACTTCAGGGGGTTCTGGTATCAGGTAGGAAGTGAATTGAGAAAATTAGGCACAGGGGTATAACACCAAAGAACTGGAGTTCAGTCCTAATACCTGGCCTTAGAGATAAGAGTTTAGATCTGAGATTGGCAAGAACCAGGGAAAACTTTGGTCGTGGGGGAATAGGGTGGTGGGCAGGATGCTCAAATGTAAAAAGAATGTGGAAAAGTAACACTGAGGCCCAGTTCCTGAAAGACCAGTTAACTAGGTCAAGGTTCTGAGAGGACCAGCAACAAAGCTAGTCTGACTATGAGGCTCTACCTGAGCTTGCTAAATGCCTGAGCCTTGGCCATGTCCCTACCATGCCCACAGGAACAAAAGTGATCTGACTCCTGGGACTGAAATTCTGCAGTTGGCAATGAAGCTTGACATATACAGTGTCGCTCCAGCAATTGTGACATTTTGTGAATTATAGTCTTCCTGCTTATGCAGCTTCAGTTATACCAAAAAAATAAAATAAAATTGGATGCCGTTACAGTTGATTAACATAATGAGGCTACGCCATCCCCATTACAAAATTTCTTATATAACACAAATTCTTGATTCAGCTTCATGACTTTAAACAGGAATCAACTAGTGTAGTAAAATGAATAAGTTAATAAGTAGAAAGAGTAGGTGTTGACAGAGAAGCATGGGTATGAAGCATAAAGGATGGGTCTCATATAAAAGGCAGAATAGAGCAGAGGACATGGAACCACTATGTTCTTATAATGATTAAGTTATCCCTTAAATTTTCAATCAACACAAGAGGAAACTTTTGAGAATGAAAACTCCTAATGTTCACCACTAGGAAATATGTGAATAGACAAGAAAGAAGCTTATTATATTGGCAAAATGTTTTCAGCAGTCTAATTCAGTTACATCCTTTCAAAATAGTCTTATCTTCTCAATCTGACCATTTGCTTAGAAGTGATGATAATAGATTAAATAAAGTTACTGTGGACAAAAAGGGGCCACATGGTAAACTGACCACTCAGGGAAGGCCTGTGCGGCGGCCTTGCAAACTCAGAGACCTAAACTAACCACAAAGGATGGTCTGAAATTAAAACTTTTTAACTAAAAGCAGTTTCTGGCAGGTGGTCATGTCCTAGGTCGGCATCTTCCCTGACGAAGGTCAATCTTTACCTTAACTGAGCCTGTCTATTGTCCTTTTGCATCTACAATAACATATCTTTGGAATGTCAAAGTAATTTTTCTTTTTCCAAATCCCTCAAAGCGCAAGCAGCACTGTGCAGAGACCACAAATCCCCTTATTGTTATTGAGTAACCGTTGACTGTTACCTATCCTGTACACACCTATGTAAAAGATGTATGTGACTCTCATTTTACTTTTCATCCAGTCCCAGAGGTTTCTCAGCTTTGCTTTCTCCCACCTCCCTAATCTATCACCAGTGGATTTCATGTAACCCACTTGCATCTGCTCTTTTGATGGTAATGTATAAAATAAATATAAAACTGCCATTCTCTGGAGCATTATCTCAATCCCTTGAGATTTTGAATCCCAGCAATTGTTGACAGTTTGGCTCAAATAAACTCATAAAAATTATACATTTGAATGTTTTTTACATTGACATTACTGTCCACAAAACCTCAAATTTATGGGTTTCCTTGGGGACAGAAACTCTAGGAGTGTCTAATGTGCAGTAAATATTCAGTGAATATTTATTGGATTAAGAGGATGGTATACAACAATCTCAATATTGCATGAAGTGACTGGGGCAGACCTGAGGTTGTAAGTGTAAATGTTTCAGAAAAAATTTAGGTGATCCACCACAATACCTTCTTTTTTTTAATCTTCACCCAAACCTGCAACCTTCTGGTGTACAGGAAGACGCTCCAACCAGCCAAGCCACCCGGCTAGGGCCAGAATATATTCTTGATGAAGCCTGTTTAGTCACTTACTGAAATGAAATAGGGCTCTTTGGTGGGCTACTTTGTAGGATGATATGTTACAGACATTTACATTTTAAACACTAGAATTACTTCATGTCACACTTGGGAATATGTGAACTCATTTCCTCAGTTACTTAAAATCCATTCTTATCAAAATTTATTTAGTTTATTTTAGATCAGTGTAACTTTTCTCGAAATTTTATTTTTTATCCCTTTAGTTTTCTATTTCGACAAACTAAATACTTCAAAAATATCTTTAGCCAACTTGCAGATATTTCTGTTTTAGTTTCTTACTCTAAAAAGAGTTCAACCAATTAACAGCATTTCATGTATGCTAGGATGTCCTCAGCCTCTTTGACATTTTGGTCACCCTTTCAAAAAATTTTTCTATTTTGCTTGTATTCAGGATTTTTTTTTTTTCTCCAATTTATCAAAGACAAGTTTTATCTTATTTAGATGTTTCTGAGTATTTAGTTCTGTGGTTGTGGCAATAGGCTCAGCCTTAGAAACTTTGAAGCCACATAACCAGAGACGTGAATCGCTTCTTTTTGCGTGATAATCTCCAGTTAGTTGGCAGGTAGATTCCACTTGAAATAGTTGCTTTGGAAAGGAGAACAAGCTGTGAGACAGTGAGGCAAAAACAGAAGAATAGATATCTAGGGTATCCTGCCTCAGGCCCTCTATTCAGCTGGGGTTCCACCCCAGAGAGGGTTTCGGTTTAGGTGGGGGTCTTCAATTCTTTAGGAAGCCAGAGCCAACTCAGACTTCTTTTAAGAACTTCAGCACGTGCATTAGTTTTCTATGGCTGTTGTCACAAAGTACCACAAATTTGGTGGCCTAAAACAACACATTTATCCTCACAATTCTGGAGACCAGAAGTCAGAAACTTGCATCTTAATTCAGAAAGGAAGAGTGTCAGAAAAGGAATAAATGAGTGGTCATGATAGTCAATTTTATGTGTCATTTTGGCTGAGCTATAGTCTTCAGTTGTTCAATCAAACACTAATCTAGGTATTGCTGTAATGGTATCTTGTAGATGTGATTAAAGTCCTTAATCAGTTGACTTTAAGGAAGGGAGATTATCCTAGATATTCTAAATGGGCTTGACTCAATCAGTTCAAAGTTTTTAAGTGCAGAGCTTAAATTTTCCTAAAGAAGAAATTTCATCTGTGGACAATAGCTGCAGCTTCAGCAGCCCAAGAGTTTTAGCCTGCCCATCTGACAGCCAGCCCCAAGGATTTTTGGACTTGCCTATTCAGGCCTCAAAATTGTATAAGCCAATTTCTTGCAATAAATTCCAATATATATCTCCTACTGGTTCTGTTTTTCTGTTTGAATCCTGACACATACAGAGTTAAAATATTTTTTTAATTTTTCTTATTCTTAACTATTCTAAAAAATAACAGTTTGTTAAACATACAGCAACAATGTATGGGGTAATTATAGCATAGAGATAAGTCAAAGGAATGACAGCAATGGCACACAGGATAGGAGGGGAGGGTTGGGAATACTCTGTCATAAATTACTTGCACTATTTGTTATGTGATAGCATTCAAAAGTAGACTTAGATAGTTAAACATGTATATTTTAAACTGTAGGACAACCACTACAGTTTGTTAAGGAACTATATTTAATACATTAAGAGAGAAGATAAAATGGAATCATATCAAATGCTCAAAGATGGGGGAAAGAAAAAAGAATAAATATAATGAATAGAAAACAGTTACAAATATTGTAGATATTATTCCAACTATACAGAGGGTGTTATGTACATAAAGCATGGGCGAGTTTTGAGGTAATGAATCTATTTCTTATGATACTGTAATGGTGGATACATGACACTACACAGTTGTCAAAACCCATAGAACTTTTTAGCACAAAGAGTAAGCATTATGATGTGCAAATTTTAAAAAATTTACAAGGTCAGGGAATCCCAGGATGAAATGTAGTACGTGACAAGAGTCTAACTCTACTGCAAATATATGAAACAACCTCACCTGACAAACACTATTATCCAGGTGATCAAGTCTAATATCAACAGGGATAAGCCATGTTGATAAAAATATACCTTTGATATGATATGATGAGAATGGCACTTTATTTCTACCTCCCTCCCCAAAACTAATAACCTCAATCTACTCATGAGAAAAAGATCAGATCCCACTGTGAGACATTCTGCAAAAAATCTGAACACTACTACTTAAAGAAAGCATGAGAAATCATCACAGCCAAGAGGAAAATAAGGAGACATGGAAATTAAATGCAATGTGGTGTCTTAGATGGAATCCAGGAACACAAAAAGGACATTCAGTAAAAACCAAGAAAATCTGAATAAAAGATGGATTTTAGTATTATATATGTATATATAATATATGTGTATTTATGTATATATATATATATATATAATTGGAATTTTAATTTGAATGTCTTTAACTGGGAGTGAAATTAATTACTATTTCATATGTTGAATTCTTTTTTATAACGATAGGTTGTCTTTAAAAATTGGTTCTTTGTGAAAGAGAGGAAGAGAGGGAAGGAGGGAGGGAGGGAGGGAGGGAGGGAGGGAGGGAGGGAGGGAGGGACAGAAAGAGGGAAAGAGGGAGGGACAGACAGAGGGAGGGAGGGACAGAAGGAGGGAGGGAGGGAAGGAGGAAGCAAGACACTTGGATAAGGAACACTGGAACAAAAAGTAGATTTCTCATTTAACATTTTTAATTAATTTTATTTATATTATTCTTAACTTTAATTTTAAATTTTATTTTATCCTAGTTTTTAAAACTTTTATTTTCATTTACCCTTATTCTTAATATTTATAGTTTGATTTTATATTAATATATTACATGTGGATTTTCAATCACTTTATTTGTTAAATTACCATTCATAATGTTTTACCCTATCCTTGGAATTTTATTTCCATTTCCTCTTCTTTTATACAAACTTGACATATTGACTTTGTTTATAAAGCATATTTTGACTACAGTGAGAAAAGGCAGCGAACGTGAGAGGTGGAGCAATTACTCTGCTGCCTGTGTTGTTATCTGCTTCATAATAAGAATCACCCCAAAATGTAGTGGCTTAAGCAACCGTGGTCACGTATTATCTTTTACAATTTCTGTGCGTCAGGAGTTCATACAGGGCACCATGGGGCACTTCTCTCTACTCCATTATGTCTGGGGCCTCATCTAAAAGATTTAAGGCTGGCACCTGTGTGTAATCACTTAAAGCCTTGTTCCCTCACAAGCCTGGCATTGGATTCTGCCTGTCAGCTGAGACCAGAGCTAGGGCTCTTGGCAGGGGACACCTACACATGCTCTCACCATGTGGCCTGGACTTCCGCACGACATGGTGGCAGTGTAATAAAAGCGGACAGGCTGCGAGAGAGAGACAAAGAGAGCAAGGTGCGATCACACTGCCTAATTAAAGCCTAGACTTGAAAGACACAGCATCGCTTCTGACACATTCTGTTGGGCAAGACAGTTACAAACATGCATCTAGTTTTAACGGGGGGAAATATTGTCAATGTCATATTCTCTGAAAAGCATATGGGATGGGATATACAGGGGTGGACAAAAGTAAGTTAAATTACCAGCATCATTGCCTAAAAGATTAAATCCATAAGTAAGGATACAAAATAATAACAAATAATAAGACAAATAATACAAATAAATAATATGATAATTAATTAATAAATAATAATGCAAAAATAAACTCTGTGTTTCATGTACTCATAACTGTAAACCTACTCTTGCAACCCCTGTATATTGGTGCAACCATATTTAGAAAATGTAATTTGCTAGAGTGCCAGATGCATCTGAAACAATCCTTCAAGTTTCCCCTAAATGAACCTTCATGCCTTCCGGGTTTGGCTAAATAAATAAATAAATGCATGAGTAAATAAATGAAAGACTTAACCGAGTTAGCTGAAAATGACTCATGACAATACATTTGTCTTCTCATCATCTGATTCATTGAAAATTGTTTCTCCCACATATTGTTAACTACTCAATATTCTCCAAACATTTTAGAGTACTTGCCATGTCACAGCACTGAGGTCTGGAGAAATACTGGTAACATTACAGAATTTCTGTCCTTAACGAGCTACAGTGCTGTGGGCAATACAGAAAGTAATCAGAAATTATAATTCAATGTGTTTTATATGATAACAGTGGTAAGTACCCAGTTCTATGGAAGTACATGGGATAGACTCATTAACTAGGATGGGAATTGGGGACAACTTCAAAAGAGAAGTGACTTCTGACCTAGAAAGCATGAATAAGTAAGAGTTAGCTCGGAATTAAGTATCCATGATGGAGAAAAGGGAGGGGACAGAAGTTTTCAAAACAGGGGCAAGAGCAGGTTCCCAGTTCCAGAAGCAAGAAAGAATTTGGCATGGTCACAAAAGAGTAAATAGTTCATTATAGCTAGAATATTCATTTTTAAAACAGGAATGGAAACAGTTGAGGCTAAAATGTTACGTGAAAGCTAGATCAACAAAGGTGTTATAAATCATACTAAGGAGATTGAATTTACCCCATCAATCAATCCTTTTAATCCCAAACTGCTCTGCCCAGGGCTTCAGATGTCCTTTGCAAAGCAGCTGGGGCCGCGCACAAACGCTCTCTCGGCCTCTGAACCCTCTACTATACCCTTATACCGCATAAGTATATGTGCTAGGTGTGCGGGTTTAGTAATGTAGGTTTAAGTAAACCTAGGCCCAGTAAACCCTATTGCATGTAAGGATAAAATAAATATTATTGAATGAATAATTTTTTTTTACCTTATCTTTGTCCTACAGCTTCATACTTGGACCTCCCCACCTCCACCCCTTACTATTTGCAAAGGAAAACATCGCTGGATAGTCTATCAGTCAGTTTCCACCTTGCACACTGCCTATGGACACCCCAGTCACCACCACCCAGCTCTCTTTTCCTGTTGTACTCATCAAACTGCCTGCAATTAGAGCAGTCTATAACAGAAGGGAGCCTCAAACTTTAGAGTTTACTTGGGCAACTAACACAAGTAGTTCAATGAGGTCATGGGAGAAAGAATCTCCAACTTATTGGCTGGTTAGATTTTGACGACCTGAGTTCTGGCTATTAGACTTGGCAAAGGGAGAAAACCTGAGAAAATATTTATTTACATTAAAAAACAAACAAACAAAAAAAAAAAACAAGAAAATATTTATTTACGTTAGGAACACAGTAAACCACATTATGGAAGATATGATCCTGACTTTTGCCTGGGTAATTCCTTTCTGGCAGCAATGTAAACCAAGACCCCCTGCTCCAAGGTGTGTTGAGCCTTTGCCTTTGCCGTTGCCTGCCTGGATCTGGTTGTGCTCCGTCCTGTAAGTGACCTCAACTAACATGCTTAAACTGGATGAAAGATCCACTGATGGTTCCCTGTCTTTAGAATGGTTCAAGGCCACTCTCAATGGCAGCCATACATACTCATCATATGACTTACCTTTATTAATTCTTAGGATATGGTGGTGTCTGAGGCAGCCCTTATTTTCCACAAATTTGGAGATGCAAAGTTGTTCAATTTCAGCCAAAAACTTCCCCCAAATTGCCCACCAGCTTCAGCCTTGGCCTTGAGAAGGCTGAGTTAGCCAAATGCACATTTCAAAAATAACTGCTGGAATCTCTAAACTTGCATCTAATCAATTTTTCTTGAGAATGTTTGGTTATCATTGTAACTACTCAGCCAAACAATATCTCAAAATTTTTTGTTTGTATTCTCAGTCTGGATCAGATATGATTTTTATGGATGTTATAAATAATTTTGAAGATTTTTCTGCTTCAGGCACAGATGACCTTCTGCTTTTATTTTTTCCTCACAAATGTGAAAAAATGATTTTTTATTGAAAGACTTAACCCTAAATGAAGTTAAATAAATAGAAATTAAATGCAGTTCTTACAAGTTATTTTGTCTACATTTATGAATGCTAATCTCCCAACTGATTTCACAGTTTAAAATCATATCATCGACTTCCTATTATTCTGTCTTGCATTATTTAAATTTCTTTAAACATATATCTAAACATATGTACTATTCTCCCTAATATTGCCAAGTTAAAACACTCTTAATAGTTTAGTAACTGCCAATCTGTTTCCCCTCTCCATTATTTTTAAGTTTTACCGCTGTTTTTATATAAAACTAACAGCTTAATCATCTTTTATTACTGCACATTTGACTTCGGACAGCTGATAGATTTTCAGCAAGTAAAGCACATAAGGATATTATTTTTCTCCAAGATATAACTAGCACGCATACCTCTATTTGAAAGTGAAGTCACTAACAATGACTGCAAAAACATGTCTTATTCATATCACTGATTTATTGTGTTGATAAGATATGGTGAAATCTACCATGTTAAAAGCACAAATGCTGGGATGCCAGAAGTAAAGCAAACCTTCAGCTGTTTGGCCTTTTAAGAACTGAGATGGGAGTCTGAGTGACAAACAAGGTGGCCGAATGTCCTTCGCTGAGCTTGGGGGTTCTGATGGAAATCCTGGAATTCTCTAGCACCCAGTCAGCAGGTCAGTGTAAGAGGCATATGTGGTTGAAAACTGCAGCTTTGGGGTTAGTTAGATGCTTTCTCCCAAAGATTTCTCTCCGTAGTCTAGTTCTCATTCAACCCTGCTTTGGCAAATATATAAAATATTATTCATGCAAAAGATAATTTCTTTATAGTAGTTGCTATTCTGCATCTTCCATATTTGTAGACATGCTGACTCTCCTCTCGTGTTTTTTTTATTATGAAATGTGTATACTAAAGCTTTGAATAAAGGAAAACTCTTCCTTAATAGTCTCAGCTTTCCAACTATCCATGTGTTATATAATCATGGTCCCAAAAATTTGTGCCCACATTTAGGAACTAAGCTGGGACACAGAAAAATAATCAGATCAGCGAAGTATATCCTCACCCTCTGTAGGCTCCCCCCCTGCTCTGGAGAAGTGCCATTCTACAAATCTGGGGCTAACTCTTTCACCAAACCTTTTCCAGCCTCTTCCTCCCAACCCTTCTAGCCTTGTTTATTTGCCCCAACCCCTAACCTGCCTCCAGGTAACAAGAGGGAGCAGAGAGAGCAAGGTGGGGATGTTATGAATATGTTTCCCCACCTTTTGGACATATTGGTATTTCATTGAGGTATTGTAGAGAAAGATTTATCCCAAAGAAGTAATTACAACTATTGCAATTTTAGGCACCCGTGCAGTATGTTGCTGAGAGTAATGGCTGATGATGGAAAGAGCCATTTTTCGAACAAGATAGCTTTTCTACACCTCATAATTTATACCACAGTTCCCAGTATTAGCCTCTCAATTGCTCAGGGTCAGGTATGACTTCTCCAACATCCCCCAGCCTTGCTCGCATGGCATCCTGCATATGTCTCAATCAGAGCATGTGCTATGTATGTTGCATATTTCTGTTTATATATTGGTCTCCCCCAGGTCAAAGTAATTTGGCCAAGAGTTAACAACCAGTAGATGAGGGGGATGGGATTTGAACCTGGGCCCTCCCTATATCAGAGCCTATGATCTTTTGATTTTTATGTTGTGGCTTCTTGTCTAAAAATGTATACAAAAAGTGTATCCAACTATTTATCTAAGATAATTACTTCTGAAATAACGAACCCTATTATTTGTAATTTGTGTCCTTCTTTTAGGTAAATTATTACTGTCATTTATTTGGTTTGCTTGGGTCCAATGTTTCTTAAACAAAAATTATTTAAACAATAACTATCAATGTGGTTGTCACAGTATATATGTACTCGGCAGTTTGCAAGGTCATAGATTAAGGAGAAATATATACCATATAAAAATATCATTCCTGAGCAGAATGGCCAAATAAGATGTTCCTCGTACATATACCCCCTGCAACAATCACTTGTTATTCCCCCAAAGGCAAAGGTGCCTTGTGAGAGCTTTGGGATCCAGGTAGGGAACTGTAAAATCCTGGTGCTTTTCAAAACAGAGAAGAGTCTTTGGAGAAGACAGGCTCACAACCAGGTGGTTAACTTGCCAACTGTGGTCCCAACTACAGAAATGGAAACAGTTCAACACCCCTGAAGACTTGGCTACAGCCCTGTTTGGTTTTGGGTCTATGACAAGCACCATACATCAAGGGACCCAGAGGAGCCATGCCCACCCATGCCTTGGGTAATGGACATAAAGACCTCCATCTGGGCTATGGACCCTGAAGTGGCGCAGGAACTGGCACCAACCACTCTTGGCCATTATTGTTGGTTCACAAACTGGCCCCTGTACTCAGAAGGCAAGAAGAGACCAAAGAAAGAGGCAGAAGGCTCCAGATTAGTAGATGGCAGGTTTAACAAGCAAAGGAACATACAAGACTTGTTTTGGGTAGTTGAAGGACAATTGCATCTTGGAATCTCTGTTCCTGCCTTCTAGATCTTAAAAGTTTATACAGAGGCCTTAAAGGGGTTTAGTCACATATTCAGTCCAGAGGTCTCTACAACACATTGCTCTCTCAAGGCTATGGCTTTGAAACAACTCCTGGTGTGGGAACAGTGGGCAGAACATACGTTCCAAGGACAGGGGTCAGGGGTGAAGAGTCTCTGACTGCCCAGGCTCAGCTTGAGGTCAGATCCTCTCGATGACCTCTTACAACAGTTATTGAAAAGAAAAGACATACAAGTGAAATCATATAGTTCTTAGCTTTTCTCTCTGGCAGACATTTCATTTAGCATAATATTCTCAAGGTCCATCCACATTGTCACAAATGGCAGTATTTCATCTTTTCTTATGGCTGAGTAGTATTCCATTGTATATATAAAACTGAAACTCATAGACACAGACAACAATATGGTGGTTACCAGAAGGAAAGGGGTGAGGGCTAAGGGGGTAAAGGGAGCCAAATATTTGGTGACAGAAGATGATATGACTTTGGGTAGTGGGCACACAATGCAATATACAGATCATGTATCATAGAAATGTACACTTGAAACCTATGTGATTCTATTTACCAAAGTCTCCCCAATAAATTTAATTTTTAAAAGTTTTTAAATTAAAAAAAGAAAAATGTTGGTGAGGATGTGGAGAAAAGGGTATCTTATTGCACAGTTGGTGGGAATGTAAACTGGTACAGCTATTATGGAAAACAGTATGGAGGTTCCTAAAAAACTCATTAATCCCACTTCTGGGTATATATATATTTAAAGGAAATGAAATCAGGATCTCAGAGAGCTATCTTGACCTCCATGTTCATTGTAGCACTATTCACAATGATCCAGACATGGAAACCACCTAAGTGTACATCAAGAGATGAATGGATAATGAAATGCCATAGATGATAGATGATAGATGATAGATAGATGATAGACAGATATAGATAGATTGATAGATAGATGATAGATGATAGATAGATAGATAGATAGATAGATAGATAGATAGATAGACAGACAGATAGATGATAGATAGATGATAGATAATAGATAAATTAGATGATAGATAGATGATAGATAATAGATATAGATAGATTGATAGATAGATGATAGATAGATAGATATAGATGATAGATAGATGATGATAGATAGATGATAGATAGATAGATATAGATAGATGATAGATAGATGATAGATGATAGATAGATAGATAGATAGATAGATAGATAGATGATAGATAGATAGATAGATAGATGATAGATAGATAGATAGATGATAGATAGATAGATATAGATGATAGATAGATGATGATAGATAGATGATGATAGATAGATAGATAGATAGATAGATAGATAGATAGATAGATAGATAGATAGATAGATAGATAGATGATAGATAGATAGATATAGATGATAGATAGATGATGATAGATAGATGATGATAGATAGATAGATGATAGATAGATAGATGATAGATATAGATAGATGATATAGATATAGCTATAAAATCATTACATTGTACACCTAACCTTACACAGTGTTATATGTCAGTTATATTTCAATAACACTGAAAAAAAATAGTTAAAATAAAAAAATCCCCTATACAATCTTGGCTTGCAGTAGGAGAACAATAAATGTGGAAAATTTTCTAGATGAGAGGCAGCAGGCTGTACCTGAGAGATCACACAGCTCTACCATTAACTTAGATAAGTCACTTTTCCTCTACAAGTCTTGGCTCCTCTGCTATAAAATGAGGGGATTGGTCCAGTTATTAGGAAACCCCAGTTTTGAATAACTTGCTGCTTACCCTGCAACTCCAAATCAAGCTCACATGTTTTTCCTCAGAAAGGGGCACATTTCTTCGCAATAGTTCAATTGCAGAACTACAGGAAGAGAGAAATAACTTACTCAACATCTTGGTTCATGCAAAAATAGAAGAGCCTCAGAAAACACTAAAACTTAATAAGGTATTTCAAAGGCTTAAGTGAAAATAGTGTGTATATGTAAAAACCCTGAAAGCAGAGAATAAACTTCCTTTGATATCCGGCAGCCCCTGATAATAGATTATGCATTTGTTTGCTTAGAATTCTATTTATATTTTATTCAATGCAATAAGATATAAAACTTCAGGAAAATGTTGCAGCTGTTAGGGAAGAAAAAAGAAGAGGAGATAATACATTTAATCCTTGGATTAAATGGGGAAAAAAATGAAACGAAGATGAAACAAATCTCAGAATTCAATGAAAACAGAGAGCTTCCAAGGAAAGATGGCAGTGTGTCCTGCAGGTAAATGCAAGCCTAATGAACAGAAATGTAAATTTGTAGTTGATTTGCCATGTTGCTGAAGCACACAACTATACCAACACCGGAGCTTCACTCTATGGATTTGAATACATAATTGCTCTGCATTCCTACTAACTGAATTCAAATCTATAACTGTTTAAGTCCTATTGTAAGCAAAGTTTTGCAAACTCTAAAATATTCAGCTGTGGTGGGGAAAACAATCAGAAGACATTCAATAACATTTCTCAAGTATTAAGAAAATATTCAACTATGATTTATTCTAATTTAGACCAGAATCCAATTAAACCTAAATCTTACACAGTTCTTCATTTGAGTATTAAAACTTAGTTTTATTAAAAACTTCAGAGAGCATTCATTTGAATTTCCACATTATCTTTTCTAAATGTATCATTCAGTGTAGCAGCACCAGGTGGTCCCATAGGCTTAATGAGGATTTCATTATAAGTGTAAAAAAAAACTGCAATGGAAATATGTTTATTCCTGACACCTATCTTTCTAACTTATCTTGAAATGCTTACCTTTTAGCTCAAGCTTCAACTTTATCCCTAACAGAGGTGAGGTGAAATAGCAGGGCTCATTAACAGCAACTGGGCAGTGCTGTATTGGGATTTTACTTTGGCCCCACTTTCCCAGACCATACCTTACATAAGTGGAGAAATTACAGAAATTATGCCCAGAGGTGACTCTGCTAATAAGCAGGCACACTGTATTCAAATGGTTCCAGATGGCTTGCTGTAACCATACAGTCAAGTTTTTAAGAAAATCTTAAAGGGAAAGAAGCTATAAAAGGAAAGAGGAAGGGATCCTTTTGCAGCTGATGTTTGGGGAAGGAGAGCTAACGTAGTCAAATATGCTATATGTTTAGTAAGTCACTGTCTTGCCATTGACTAGTTACCCCAGGAGGTAATCCTCTCTGAACTAGACTAGAAATACATTTGACCAGCTTTCATCACTTAAATAAATTTTGCCTTAAAAAATATGAAGAGAGAAACATTGACAGCCCAGTGACCTTCAATTCTTTTCTATTCTCTCTGTTCCTGTGTATATTTATCTTTCACGCTGTGATCCCCAACTGCAATGCAAGGAAATGAAGACTCATTTGTTCTGCTGACTACTTTATGAGTGTAAGTATGCAAGTTGGGTGGGGGCTGGGGGTGGGAATCACTTTTGAAAAACCAGGAAAATAATTTTGAACTCTGTGGTTCATGTGAGATAAAAGAAAGAAAGAAACATAGAGGACCACATGAGTAAATGCTTCCAGGAAATTAACAAAAATCATGAGGTAAGCTTTAGATTCAAAACCATGATTTTAGGAAGGGACTTAAAAAACAACATTTAGGTATGAGGAACACTAGAGGCTCTATTTCATATCTGGGTTACATAACATACATAAACACTGGAACATACAGGGGTCTGAGATTGAAAATGCTAATACTACTTACTGAACAATCAGGTCAATTAGAGGTAAATATGGAAAATGGTTATTGAGTCTTTGGGTTAGAAGAAATCTCTGAAGTCATTTAGCTCACTTCCCTGATTGCAACCTGGACACATTCAAACCATCACAAGCAAACAGGACTCTTTCACACTCTTCCTCATGTAAGAACTACTGCCTCCCCCAGCAACATCTCCCCATTTTCACAACTTAGGGCAATATTTACTGAGGAACTACATAACCGAATGACTCCCTAGTGCTTAGAGATCTACCTGCCATATAAAATCAACAGAACTTGCCCTAGCTAGTTTGGCTCAGTGGTTAGAGAGTCAGCCCGAGGCTTGAAGGGTCTCAGGTTTGATTCCAGTCAAGGGAACTTACCGCAGTTGCAGGTTCGGACACTTGCCGGGAGATGTGTCTTTCACATCAATGTTTCTCTCTCTCCCTCTTTCACTCTCTCTGAAAGCAATGGAAAAAATTAAAAATATCCTTGGTAAGGGTTAAAATCAACAGAACTTGTCAGATCAAATTAATTAATCCATTTTCCTAAGAAAAATTTTAATAATTTAGCAATAAGATTAATATTAAAAAGTATTGCTGAAACTACAGCTAATAAGGTTGCCAGAAAGAATCAGCAATTATATTAAGACTTTCAAATACCTTTTCTCTTTACCTTAAGTATGATTTTAAATTTGATTTCTCCAGGAGAAATCAGGGTTGGAAATGCCCTTAACAAATGAGGAGACAGGGCAGACTGAATGACTAAAATGTGTTCCAGACCATGTAATTTCACTGAGCCATACAACTAGTTCATTTTCTTAAATCTTTAATTTATATTTTCTCTGGTGATGTGACTAAAATGAAGGCAGAAAAAGGAGAAAAAATAAAGGAACTAGAGAATTTGTGAACTTCAGTATGCACCTGTGAATGATGCAATATCTACCATAAGAGAAATAGCCCACTTTTTGGTTTTAAAAATGCTTTTTTAAAAAAAAAAAAATCAAAACTAGTGGTATATATTCAACAAGCACCAAACTTTTTATTCACAAAAGAAGACATTGTAAACTTTGTTTTTTGTGTACAAAGAGCACTCATAAAAATATACATTATACTACATTTAAATAACAATCTATTTTAATTAATAGTTTGAAAGAAACTTTTATTCTTATATTTTATTCACATACTACTGGAAGGTGTGATATTCTGATTGAAATGCTAATATATATTTTAATGTCAGTATTTTCCTTCCTGTGAATGTGTGCAGACCACACACCATAGAATACAAACATTTATTAACCGTAAAAACCTTTGCGGTTGTAATGACCTTGTTGACTTTGGTTGTAATGAAAGCAATGATAAAACCAAAACAATTTTGGGATAGGAGAGAGTTCAAGGTGCAAATAGAAAAAAACAATAACTTACTTTTAAAGTGACTCCAAACAGTTAAATGTTGGTACAACACCACACTTTTATGCATCTGGCTTTAGACTCTCCTTGGGCTCATCGCCGTGGGACACGCAGAGAGGAATCCTCCTAACAAAGCCTGTGGCTGGAGGACTCACACAGGTGTTTCCAATGAAATCAATAGCACACCGGTCACATATGGGGCTCCAGGAAAACTTAGCCTGGTACGATTTAATGCATTTAGAAAGTTACTCTTAGATTACAAAAACATAATTTGGTTGATTTATGACTGAAAGAGTTTGGTCTCAGATATCTTATACTTAATTATGGTAGATTTTTGTTGAGGCTGATGCTGTTAGCTTGTCGTGAGCTACGTATATGAGGCTGGTTCATTTCCTATTGATTGTGCTCTTCCCTCCTGAAAAAGCTTAGTTTTGTAGCTGCTGATGTTATTTGCTTCTGCGGAATGGTTTTTGTTTTTCTTTTCTGTTTGTTTTGGTTGGATTGGATTTTGGCTGTCCTTTCGTTACTTTATAATCTTCGGGTTTTTCTGGTATGTTAATTGCTTCATGCCTTTAAAATACAGTCTAATTTGGGAGAAATTCTATGAAGTAGCCACAAAAAAACTTAAGAAGAAATTAAGTACCAAACTGCCATTTTTGTGTGTGGGAGAATGGATTTACTTGCATAAATGTCCTCTGAGGCTGGCCAAGGAGGGAGGTTAATTCCTTTGTCCAGAGGTATATCACTGTCAAGGAAAGATTCAAACTCAAGATTTTTAAAAAATCATGCTTTAGTTCAGTGGATCATTTAAAATCAACAAACAAATCCTGAATCCTAAAATACTAGACACTGGAATACATAGGAGACATGTCTCTTACCCTAAAGAATGTGTCCTCTAATTGAGGAGACAGAACAGCAAGGAAAAGAACAGATACAGAGTATAATATAAAGAAAGGCTTGCAGTAAGTGTCAGAAGATGGATGTGAAGTACAATCACTGTATCTTTCTATCCCTGGTTACAACTGTGAAAATAAAGACATTTGTATTTGCTCTGCCTTCCAATACGGGTATATTAAGTATCAGATCAAAAAAAAATGTGAAATGCTCAGGCAAGTTAAATTGAAGTTATTTAATTTAAAGGTTGATAATAGGGAATCAATCACTTACAAGTGCCGAAATCCTATATTACTCTTCTTTATTCTGAAGAAATTAGGATTTTGAAAATCATCCTAAGGGCTTGCAAGGAAGACCTATTCCTTGGTACTTTTCCATCGGTGATGTCAATATGACACATTTTCAAAGGTACAGACAACTTTTTGTTATTCTTAACACCAGACTCTGAAGTTTTTATGTTATTGTGGTTATTTGCACAATCTTGGAAAATGCACCTCTTCAGGCCTCAGAGAAAGCTGACCCTATCTTCAGATGCAGAAGGTGTGCTTATGTAGTCTAGTCTAAGAGGAGTTTTACTTCCTTTGTTAGTGACTGGTTTAGTAACAAGCTTGTGACTCTACTCAGACCAAAGAAAAGTATGAAGATGTCCTTTTGGGAGCTTCTGGAAAAGACATCCTTGCTTAAGAGAGCTGCAAAAGACAATAGCTCCCTTTGTTCTACTGAATTATTTTTATGTCCAGGAAACTTCTGTGGCCATGTTACTATCTATACATGAAGCCAACACTAAGAATTGCAGATCACAGATGGGAAAACTATGAATCTCTTTAACACCACTGAGCTACGGCCTCAGCTACCCTTTAGGGCAGTAACCTAACCAGTGTCCTACCAATGGTCTTCCTGTTCCCTGAGAAAATGAATTTTCTTAGCCAGTCTGAGTCAGGATGTTCATTACTTTTAGGTGAAAGCACTCTAACTAATATACATATCATAATAACATTTATTTATCTCTTATTAGGAGTAAGACCCCATGCTAAACACTTTATATGTGACATCTCATTTTATACTCAAAATGTTATCATTTAGAGATAGAGGACACAAAGGCTCAAAATTAAGTGGCCTGTCCATGGTCACACAAAACTAGGTTTAGAACCCGGGCAGTCTGCTCCAGAGCCAATTTTTTTACCAAAACATTGTCTTCTGGAGTATTTTAACAATCCCTTTTTAGAACCAAGAAAAAATACACTTACTTTAAAAATTCATTCATGAATTAAGCATATGATAGAGTATTACACTATTTTCTAATTTTCTGTCCATTTCATGAGTATGGCCAGCCAAAAGTTCGTTTAGATGCCCTACTTCTCTCAGACTCTCATGAACTTCCTGAAAGATGAGAGAAAGAATAGAACTAATTTTATAGAGAAGCCAGTGGAATGTATAATTTTTAATTAATAAGCTATAGTTATTAATTCACAATTTTAAAAATGAAAGTGTAAACACTGCTATAACAGCACAGAACATCTGAAGGACATGGACATGGTCAAACAATATATGACTTTTTTCCTCTTGAAAGGGCTTCTGATCTAACACAACCATTGATTAATGATCAAGTATTTGCTTGGGATCAGGTTTGCATTTCTTGGGTTTGCATGGGAACAGTAGAGGCTGAGAATGCTCAGAACCAGGAGGACAGCCAAAAAACCCCTGGGGAAAAAATGAGGTTCAAAGCCCAAGGGACAGAAGGTAATTAGATCAAAATTTAAGCTGATCAGAATCAGCCCAAAAGGACAAGGGTTTCTGGGAAAACTGTTTCTACTACTTCTGGTATTCATGGTCCCTTCATGATGCTGGGAATATGAAAATGCCTTCAAAGACTAAGGCTGGGAAGATCACCAAGGATCTCAAAATAAAAACCAAGGCTTAAGCACTTAAATATAAGTAATCAGAATGGCATGAAGCAAAGTATTTGTTGCTGTGGGGAAAAGACCTGAGAGCAGAATCTTTCTCTTAGTGCCGCAAATGATCCCTAGCAAGAAACAACACAAGAAGACATCAAGATTAACTGAAATTCGAATCTGGACTGTAGGACAGCCATCCGGAAAATAACGCTGCAAAACTATACACTGCAAGTGAGTGAAGCTACAAAGGTGAAACACACTGTATCCTGCTGGAGACTAGGTACTGCAGGCCACACCCATCTGCGCATGTGCGTGGCTGTCAATATCCAAACTTGAAAAAATTTCAGTGATGGGAATAAACATTAAATATTTAACCAGGTGGTGCACCACTGGATCAATGGATTCATCTCCCTCTCTTGAGTACACACAATAATAAATGAATAGACTTGGGCTTCCACCAGCAAGAACAGTTTGCCTGAAAATTGGAAATCAATGATACCACTATGGTTACAGCACTAGGTTAAGCAATAAACGCAGACTGCTGTCATTTTTTTAAAAACTTCTATAATAAGAAGAAATAAACTAAGGTAAAGGGAAATTTTTTCTTGTTTGCTTTATTTACTTTCAAATTTATAAAATAATTTCTTACAGAAGTCCCAGGCTACATATGTACTTTTTAAAAGAACATATTGTCCCAAACTAACAAAGTCTCTTAATACTAAATCCAGTGCCTGTCAATATGTTCCTAAAAACATTTTTAGGTTCAGATTTTCAGTTTGTGTCTATGCTAAGAAAAAGGACCATGACTAAACTTCTTGAGGAAAAGGGAGAGATGGAGTTGCAATAAATAGAGTGTCACGAGAACCTGTGAAAGAAAGAGGAAAAAAAAAGTGTTTTTTTTTAATCTTTATTTTATTATATTAAATCTCATGCTTTATAAAATATGCTGAACCAAAAAATTTCCCAGGTCATGACTTATTATGGAAAATTCTGGTGTCAATGCTGTCTTTCAGAAATAGTGATATTGGGCTCTAAAAGTAGATTTAAACTACAATCTTGTAAGCTTATTTAAGAAATGGTTGCTAGTAAGATCACCACTAATTCCAAGTGGGACAAAAGTAGGTTTACAGTTGTTTGTAAGGAAAATAATACAATAATTAATCAATAATAATACTAGAACAAACTGTTTTACGTACTCACAACTGTAAACCTACTTTTGCCCCACCCTGTATACTAAGTTGGTCCATTTATATATCCCTTCAACAGACCCAATACTTCCAGCATATGATAGTAACACCTTCTTGGACTTCGTTCTTTTCATCGCAAATCAAGTGGCACTGTGACAAAACCTGCTCTAAGGCATGTCTGAGAGGATCCCAGGGCATGTCAGCCAGAAGCTTTATTCCTGACTAGTGCATTCTTACTAACCCGAATCAAGTTGGCCCCAGTCAACTCTAAGGATGAGACAACAATGAGACAATGAGGCAGCAACGACAGATGATACCAAGGGGACAGGTTAGTGGAACAAAAAATATGTCTTCTTTTGAAAACAGAATTGGCACTAATTAAGGGGAAATACAAGTTACAATTTACAATAAGCCAGGAGCCCTACAAAGTGGAAAGACAATTCAGGGAACTAAAAATACTTCGTTTCTTCAGTTGCTATTTTAAAAATTGTTGTTCCCTGTATGATAATCCTCAGTAGGATTCAGAATATATGAGATGAACAAAAAGGCTTGTTAGCTCTTTTCTTTATCATAAAGTCTTTTCTTTACCATTTTTCATATTCTGTTTCTGTATTTTCTTATGGTCAATGTTTAAGAGCCACATAAAACTTCAATTATTTTTCTATAGACTATCTTTTTGTGAAAATTTCAAAGCCTGTAAAGCATTATTTATAAAATGTTTTGAAGGCATACATATGTCAATAGTAGGCGTTAGGTTCAAAATGCCCCTATTATTAATCACTTAATTTATAAATAGATACATTAATTTGGTTTTCTTTTTCTTTCTTTTTTCTTCCAATCTATACAGAATCTGTGAACCCTATGATGAAAAGGCCCAGTCACTGAGTGTGTTTCCTGCAGCTTTTGTATCAAGACAAATTAAAAATGCAGATACTGCCCAGCTGATGTGGCTCAGTGGTTGGGCATTGACCCATGAACCAAGAGATCACTGGTTTGATTCCCAGTCAAGGCACATGACCGGATTGCGGGCTCGGTGCCCAGTTAGGGGGCGTGCAGGAGGCAGTCGATGGATGATGTTTCTCTCTCATCAATGTTTTTTTCTCTCTATCCCTCTCCCTTCCTCTCTCTCTCTAAAAATCAATAAAAACATATTTTAGGAAAGTGTTGCTAAGGATCAGAGGCCAGTTAAATGTGACCATTTGTTTCCTAGGTTGTGTGACTGATGAGCAAGCAAGCAAGCCACAGGGAGTAGCGGGAGAGCCGATGGCCCTGCCTCGCAGAGGACAAGGGAGCTTGAAGACCTCTAGGAAGATTCAAAAAATGAAAGAGAATCCAGAGAAGAGGAAGCAAAGAAATAAGAAAGAAAGAAAGAAAGAAAGAAAGAAAGAAAGAAAGAAAGAAAGAAAGAAAGAAAGAAAGAAAGAAAGAAAGAAAGAAAGAAAGAAAGAAAGAAAGAAAGAAAGAAAGAGCAGCTGAGGTCTGGTAAAGGCTAGACCAAGAAAGAAGTCCAGTGAACATATATACCTAGGATAATATATGCTCATGTTCCATAGTAACAAAGGACTCCCACTCCTACTGTTAGCCCCACCCCAGGCATCCTCCTTCATATCTTCAGTAAACATTACAAAGTATATATATATATACACACACACAAATCCTTGGTGTTTATTGGATTTCTTGGCAAAACCAGAATGCACAATGTTTCAAATCTGGGTTGAAGCAGCCTGAAACCCAGCCAGGGTGTATCTGAGGGGACAGCTGACATTGGGTTAGTTACATACACAAAATCTATAAGTAAAGCAGATCCAGGTTTTCTGGAGCCTAAAGTAATATCATTTGAGGGGTTCTCTTTTAAGAAATAAATCCACAAAAATACAAAGTTAGCTACAGGGTCTTGGAAGGAGCTCATATAAGTGATGGGTATTAAAAGTAAAGTTTCATTTTCTTCAAAGCATATCCACCTCTGCCTGTAAGTCAATCAAATTGTGGGGACTTTTTCTAAAAGAAATACAAATATAGTTTAAGACTGTTCTTCACAAAAAACAGGAACCTCAGAACTCTGGAGAGAGTTGAGAAAGGATGGGAATATATGAAAATAAAGTTAATATTTGTAAAGTTAATATTATCATTAGTTGTCTCAGTCATGTCTTATATACCCATCATTGATACATTCTTTTAATTAAATGCGTCTAATATTGAAACCATCTCATTATGTTACTGTAATTAGATAAGAGCAATTTATGTCATTACATTTAAATACATGGTAATTCCCCGTGTCAAGGTAAGTATATATAGGATGTTAATTGCACTGGTTTCCAGTTACTCTTGTTAAGATTTACAGATAATCTGCATAAATTATAGTGCATGTTATTATTATAATATGGGTATAAAATAAGCAGAAAATAGATTATTATTTTTAATTCTTCTAAACAGTGAGGGTTGAGTGTCTGAGAAACAAGGCTGTCATTATTGTCAGCTTGCTTTGACCACCCAAGTTCTTCTAATCTATGTCTTTTCTTCAGCTCAGTGCCTTTCCTGTCAGAATTTTCCACAGAGAATCCATATAAAAGCATCAGAAGAAGAACATAGAAGCAAATCAGAAGAGCAGATTTTTAATCTACATACAGTCTTTCTACCTGCATTCATGTTGACTTTTGTCAGATGACAATGCTCAAGGGGCAGCAGGAAATAGAACTCCATTCAGTGATTCCACTTTGCCATGGTACAGGGGATGCCAAGCCAGTCTCCCACCCCCTTCTCTTGGCAACAGCCTCCTTTGAAGCACCATACCCCTTCCTGTTCTTCTAGTCCCATGGGAATCTCTCAAGGGTACTGAAAGGGCATGTGACCCAGGTCAAACCAACTGGACTTTCTTTCCTGGGAGGCTGCATCTATCTATAACAGTGTGGAAAACAGATGGAAACCATTGAGGCTGGGTTTTTTTAAGGTCACTGTCCAGAGAACACACTGTAAGTGAATTCCTGACAGTTCCCTGGAACTGTTCCAGGTCCTATCCTTCCAGAGGCTTGGGGATTCAGTAACTCTTTGGAATCTGTGAACTATCCAGAATCCTTCCTACAAAGTCCTTATATGCTGAAATCAGAAAGTTGGTCTCTGTTGCTGGCAACCAATGTACCCTAACATGGGGAAGAGGTGTTTATCTCTAGGTAGAAGGCAGTCTATCACAAAGTTTATGGACTCTCACACTGATTTTTCCAGTTGTGAATCTTTTTATAACATTGGGGCTACATTGGAAGGAAATCTGAAAATAGTCTTAAAAGTAAAAATCTCCTCCCCCAAAAAAACCTTCCATGCAAAATTTGAAAACATTTAGTTCCTTTCATACAACCAAATCTGCTATACCATCTCTAAAAACATAAGCAAGATGCAACACAAAAATAGTAGAGTCTTATATGGGAATTCCCAAAAGGAACTTGTCCTTTCAAATGCTTATAAGACTAGATGGATTTGGGGGTTAAAAAATTATTTCTTGGGGTTTGAGACATTACTGAGATTTTTCTTCAAATCTTCTTTAAAAGGAACTAATTTGCAAGTTTACATTCACTCCTGGGGTACTTTCAGTTTTAAAATGTTAAAAATGATTAACTAATTTTTTAGTTAAAAAATTGTTTGGCAGGTTTGCATCTGTGTGTTTGTATAACTCAAAAAAAAAATAATTTTGACACATTGAAATTAGAAAGCCAGCTACCTTTGATAGCAGCCTAATTGCTTGATCTACTTAAACAAAAACAAATAGCTATAGAGAATTTTCCAAGTGTAGCATTTTCCTAACATTTCTACTACCAGAGGTTACAATAAGATACTCAAGTAGGCACAGAGAGAGTGAGCCCTTCGTGGAGTCACTCAGAAGAGAGCCCTTCTATGTCAGATCATGATGGAGGAAGGCCTTTTCTCTCCCCTGACCAAGACAGGACCTAATTTCAACAACTGAAGAACTATCTGCTCTAATGTCTTCAGCGTAAACTTTCCCAAGTTGGGCTAAATATATTTCTAGACTTGTATATGAAAGCACTTTTAAAGCAGCCATGTAAATCTATGTACAATGTAGAATTATATTAAATATTCACAATTAATAATAGTTACAAAATAACCTTTGACTTTTTCTTCCAGTACTTCTGGATAATTCAAATTAGCAACAAGATATGTCAAGAAGCAGTTTATCGGATCTTTTAGAGATTACTTGCCAATCATATTTCAAGCCAGGGTGTGGGAGTGGAAAGCGTATAGTTTTAGCAATATCGATAAATGTCTAGGTAACATTTGCTGATACTGAGATTATGGAGATGAGTACTACAGTGTCAAAGAGAATCACACATTATAAAAGCCTTGGTGATACCCACTTTAAAAATCAAAGCTGAAATGGAGTATTAATTGGGTTTAATTAAGATAGCAATGTGAGTTACGGGCTAGGGAGACAACCTCAGGAAATACCATTTTGTTGTTCACATCACAGAGATGGTTCACATAGCCATGATTCCACATGACCCAGGTCTGGGAAAGAATCTCAAGTCGCTTCTCTTCAATCAGGTGTTAGGATTTTCTCTCCCATGTCCCACATACCTCTAGGGGTCGAGGGCCTAAATTTCTGTTTTTGTTTGTATTCTCTAGATGGGGTTGGGAGTGCCATTGGAACATGTAACTGTTCTGGGTCATTACAAAGGGGAGATTCATATTGAGCTGTCCAGACAGAGCTAAACAAGCATCATTTTTTGCCCATCACATCGGCTCTTGATGGTGGTCCTCACCAGATGTCCACTAGAAGGACAGCTGCTGTGGCTCTTGTGGACAAGGTACAGGCACAGGTCACATGATGGGGATGGGCAAGCATTGATTGGGCCACCATGCCCTCAATAGTGCTCACATGGCAGAAGTTGATAGATTCTCCAGGCTCCTCTGCTCTTCTTCATGCATCCTTCCAAGCCTGTTCCTCTCATTGCATGGCCCACCAACCTCCACAAGTATCGAAATTCATGCATACTCCTCTTGCACCACCCACCAACGCTGACCACGATAATCTAGTCTGCAGGGGCTCTTTATTCCTTTTCTTCCCTGGGGTGTGTGTGTGTGTGTGTGTGTGTGTGTGTGTGTGTGTGAAAGGTTTATTTCTCCTCAAATAAACCTTTGCATTCCTATAAATGACATGTGCTGGTATCATAGTGTACCCCAAACAATCTGCCATTACCAGAAGATGGGAACAAAGTTAACATCTAGAATCTGTGTCTTCAGAATTCTAGGCAACTTGGGAGCATGTAAGTTGGACCAAACCCTAGTGATGTGCTCACTAGAGAATCTGTACATGTTCTCTCAAAGCACTCTCCTTTCTCCCAGCATCACTGACCTCATCTACTCCATCTAACCTAGATTGTTTGGTCTCAGTTGTAGGCATGGCTTTCCTTGACAGTGGACAAGTTTTGGGTAGTTTTTGTTCAGTAAGTGTGAGAAGCTGTTCTTACCTAAATACAGAGAAAAGTATTGGGTGAATCACCAACTTAATCTCCTGCCATTTCGTCTTCCTCCCCAAAGTCCCTGAGTCTCTGAGATGTGGCCACTTGGTTTGAGAAGTAGTTTTTGGCTCCATGTTTTGTATCCTCTCTTGTCCCCATTCCAACCTCTCCCACAGATCTCCCAACCCTGCTTTAACATCTTAATTTCTATCTTTAAGATCTCTTCCTTGCTTAATTATGGAGTACAATCTCTTCCTTCAAAGCAAAGAGCTTCCCAATATGCCTCCATACTTATAAGAGATCATACAGCATTCCCTCTTCAAGAAGGGATTCAATACAGGTGTCTGGATTTGGGGTCTTTCCATGTCTATGCCCTTCTGTGATATACTTTCAACCATGGGCTTATGACTGTCTCTGTTCAAAAATCAGTGGGGAGTTCTGAGAATTTTCTTCCTTGCTGCACATCATTTTTCTCATAGGGTCACAACTCTGATTTTGAGCTGACTTGTTCCAGTTTTCATCTGGGATTATACTAGTTTGCAGAGCAGATGTGCCTTATGCAAGGACTCTTCAGAATTCCAGACAAGTGTCCATGTGTAAGGGGTATGAATTTCAACATTTGCAAAAGGGGAATGTGCAGAGGTAGAGCTTCCTTTATATCTCTATAACTAGTACATTTTATACCCTCTTTTTTTCCTGCGAGTGCAAAAAAGAATGTTAAAGAATGTTAAAAAGAATATTTCAGCTCTGACTTGTGGCTGAATCCCCAAAATGATAGATGCCAACCATTCCCACATTTCATTTCCCACAGTAGTGGAGGTAGTGAAACAAACAAACAAACAAACAAACAAATAAAAATCAGTTATGCGAATATGGGCCCCTGAGGAGGAGTGTGGATTCCTTCTTGTCATCTCTAATTAAGTGAGGGGAGATTCAATGGGCCAGTCACAAGTCTTCCCATGCACAGATGGGATTAGAAAGGTTCAACTAAATTGTGTTCTTCTCTCACAATTTTCTTTGCATAAATGTCCAGCATGGAGAGAGAAAGCTTATCTATTCTCACTACTTCAGATGAACTCTAAGGCAAGACCCACAGGTTATCTAACATTTCCCAGCTAATGTGCTCCATGTCATGTCAGAGCTGCGTAAGACAAACTTGTTTCAGTAATTAATATATGATCCAATGTAATAACTAAAAATCCAAATTTCACTGAAAGTGAAAGCTTCTGCCTCTCTTAGCCCAAGCCTGTGGTGGATGGGGGACCAGCAATGAAAAAAAAGGAGAAGGCAGAGTTTTTCTTCTTTATACATTATCTATCAGCATCTTCAGGAACACACCCTACTCACTGGCTATAGCTTCTTACCCCTCAGGGCTTACAGCACAGAGAGGAAGAAAAGCCAGAGGCAGAAAAAAATATTCCCCAATCTGGAATTGGTTTCCACAGAGATTGGCAGGTGTTTAAAGTGGATCCTTTCTCCTGTGGTTGTTTCTTCATGGGCTCTTTGGCAGCATACTCTATGCCAGTCCTGTCTGTTTGCTTGCAGATCCACCCCTTACACTTTACCTGCTGTGTATTTCAGCAGAACAGGTTTCTTTGTGTTTGGCCAATTGGAGGCACTAAATGGGAATGAAAGATGGAAGGAATGGGAGAAGCCAGGGTACCCCTCAGGTGGCCTCTCCAGCGCTTCCTCAGCAGATCAGCTCCACTGAAGAGCCCCACTCTGGTTCCAGTTTCTTTCCAGTGGTCCCAGACCATGGGTTCCAGTAACACCACCTCTCACTGTATCTGCTAGCCTCAGAGTGCAGTGACTCTGGATTATCTCTCCATGCCCTATCTAGTTCTCAGCTCCTCTGTCACCTCTACAAAAAATTCCCTACCCTAGCCCTGGCCAGGTGGCTCAGTTGGTTGGAGCATCATCCTGTACACTGAGAGGTTGTGGGTTCAATTCTCAGTCAGGGTACATACAAGGGTTGCAAGTTGGATCCCCAGTCTGGGGTGTACAGAAGGCAACAGACGGATGTTTCTCTCACATCGCTCTCTCTCTCTCTCTCTCTGTCTCTCCCTCTCTTTCTAAAAATCAATAAGAAAAAAATAAAAACTTATCCTCAGGTGAGAATTAAAAAATTTTCCCTACAATAAATTTCCTCCACTGTAGGAACGTTCAGATGTTTCTGTTCTCCTAGGTAGACCCTGAGGATATGCCCCAAATTCATACACACTGCATCCCCCACTACTGGGGACCTCACCTTCACTTTCCAAACATGGGATATACTCTGGCTAATCAATTGCAGTTCCTCTCTCTGTCCTTGGTCACTGAGGGCACCTGAGCACCTTTCAGTTGAGGCTTTCTTTCCCTGTCAATGCCATCTAAGATCAACCAACTGCACATGCTCTAGTCCTGGTCCTCAGGAAAAAGACCCCATAGAAGCTGTCAGCAGAAATCCAGTTATTTCCTGTCTAACCCTAAGTTCCTCACAAAGCAGACCCTGAGACAAAGGCTTCTGTGTGAGCACATAACTTAGGAATGTGACCCCAAGGTATGAAGGTGAGGGATGAGGGAATGAAACATGGATGCCGTATCAGGCTCCTATTACTGCTATGTCTTAAAACAACACAAATTTATTATCCTATATTCCTGAAGTCAGAAGTCTGAAATAGGTCATATGGACTAAAATCAAGGTGTTTACAGAGCTGCGTTCTTTTGGAGCCTCTGAAAGTAAAATCCATTCCCTTGTTTTCTGGGTTTGTTTGTTTGTTTGTTTTTAAAATTCTAGAGACCTCCAGTACTCCTTGACTCATGACCCCTTTCTTGTATCACTCCAGCCTCTAGTTTCACACCTTCAATTGTCTCTAAGTCTACTACCTCCTTCTTATTAAGACCCTTGTGATTATATTTGGCCCATCCAAATAACCCAGGATAATCTATCCATTTCAAAATCCTTAACTTTATCACATCTGAAAAGTCCCCTTCACCATGTAAGGTATCATATTTACAGATTTCAGGCATAAAAGCGTTGCCACCTGTGGGGTGTCATTATTCAACCTATCACAGGTTAGCCATTGCTATGGCAATTCATTCCTGCAGAACCTTGTAGGTATCTAACAAAATCTATCTCATAACTATTCACTTAGGGGAAGAAAGAAAAACAAATTTGTCCAGGGGTCACGTGCATTAGTGCTGAGTGAGGTTCTACAGCATCCCATTCCACAGCCTCAGAGAAGCCCCGATACAGTAAGCAAGAGGTTCAAGGTAAGGTACAGTCCATTTTCACTTCCCTGCATGGCTGGAGGAAGAGGTAGGCCTGGAGAATTTGAAAAAACTCCTAATAGGTGTCCAATTCACTTCCCCTCTCTAATCCGAACAATTTCAGCTGGTTTGTTTCTTTTTCTCAGGCATGAGCCAGGCATGATGTATGCTTTCTTCCTTAGAGCCCTTCTCACCAGCTTCAATTGAAAAGGAAGAGCCCCATGGCCATGTCTCACAAGGCAAGAAGGGTGAGAAGAGTGCAAACCTTTCAAAAGCCTAAAAAGGAAGAACCAGAGTATATCTCTAGTGACTTCCACAAGAAACTGATACAGAAAGAAGCTCCCAAAGATTGGACTAAAGCACCAAGATAGGCAGTTAAAGAAATGATTCTCCCTCTCTCTAGAGATAAGTATGTTGATAGTTCAAACTCTTCTCAGAGATCTCTAAGGAGAGAGGCGCCAGGGAGAGAGCATTTGAGCCCTGACTTGGCTTATTTCTTTTTTTTAATTAATTTTATTGGGGTGACATTGGTTAATAAGGTTATATCAGTTTAAATTTACATTTTAAAATACATGATCTGTATATCGCATTGTGTGCCCACCACCCAAAGTCAAATCATCTTCTGTTACCATATATTTGGTCCCCTTTACTCTTTACTACCCCCAATCCCCTTCCCTCCAGCAACCACCTGACCTGACATATTTCTAAAATGCTGTCCAGAGTGACAGAATCAAGGGGTAGATAAAATAGGTTATTCAGGTCACTCATGTTCTCACGAACAACCACCCTTTAATGAACAAGCATCTGGATTTGTTGAAAACCTTAGAGCGACTTCATTCTTCTACCACTTATCAGAAATAGGAGCAAAGCATCAGTTTTTTAATGAGGGCTGAAAGTAGAGCAGAGAACAACACTGCTATGCTGATAACCAAAACTGTGAGCTAAGACAACACTGTCTCATTTATCAGATACCCAAAGATTATAAGGAGAAAATAAGTACAGCTTGGGAGCTGGAATGAAAAATGAGCATTCTGACAATTGCTTAGAAAGTATAAATTGATAGTTTTTTGCAAGGCAAGTTGGCCTTATCTATCAAAATGTAACAGATGCAGGCCCTTTGACCCAGAATTCTATTTCCAGAACAAAATATCCTATAGAAATATATAAACAAATAAGCAAGAAAGTGTATTAAAGCACGTTTATTATAATATTGCTTTGAATTAAAAACCACCTGAGAGCCCTGCCATGTGGCTCAGTGGTTGAGCATCAACCCAGGAACCAAGGGGTCAAGGTTAGATTCCCAATTAGGGCACATGTCTGGGTTTCGGGCTCGATCCCCAGTAGGGGGCACACAGGAGGCAGCCAATCTATGACTCTCTCATCATTGATGTTTCTATCTCTCTATCCCTCTCCCTTCTTCTCTCTCTAAAAATCAATAAAAGCATATTTTTTAAAAATAAATAAAAAAAAAACAGCTGAGAAGTTTTTATAGAAAAAATAATGAATTGGTTCTTTATGTACTGACATGGAAGGGACCCATAGTATATTACAAGAAACAAGGAAGTTGCAAAAAAATGTATGTGTTATGATCCAGTTTATATTTTTAAAAGATAATATTTGTATGTGTGAAAGCTTACATATGATTTGACTACACTGTCATATCCTTCATAGGATATGGAACAGACTTCAAATATGCTGTCACTATTACAACCATCACATCAGCTTCACAGAGAGAAGCTGTAGCACCAAAGCTACTTCCAATGTGCGACTGCCTCCAGGTAAAGCTAGTGATTAGATAGGAATGAATATGAGCTCTGTGTTAATGAGGCTGCTAATAGTGATAAGAAAAGAAAATCCATTATCTTGAACAAAAGCTGATGTGCTCAGTGATGTTTAGGTTTTTTTGCTATTCTTTTAACTACAGAGTTACTAAATCCCTCTAGGTAAAAAATACTTTTGCTTTAAAATCTTAAACTCTCTAGCTCCAAGTCCTTTTTCTATTAAGATAATCACATTTATCATATGATTTTTTAAAAGCAAAACAGGATTCTTGAAGACACTTATTAAGCTATGGCAGAACAAACTTGTATATGTTTATAAAAACCTAAAAAATCTGAAGACTTCAGGGGAAACATGGCAGATGGATCATGGATGTTGCTCTCTTTCAGAACCTCATTAAAATAAAACTGGAGGAATAAAATTAAAATATAAACCCACAAAGACTCAGAGAATGTAAGAGGATACAATAGTGAAAAAGGGGTGTCAACACATTATTGAAAGATGGGAATGTGATAAAGAACCAAGAAATCCGAACAACAAGTCCCCAGGTTGGTGGGGGGATGCCGGGAAGCTAATAAAGCATGTTACTTCATTCCATAAAACCCATAGAGTCTCAGGCACTGAGGGCCCAGTTGTCTCAAAAAGTTGGGCAGGCGCCTGCAAACAGGACTGTCTGAAAGCCTGTCACAGGCAGTTAGACTCCTAGATCCCCTTCGTCACCTGACACATCCAGGCAGTTGCTGCAGATCGGAGCTCAGAAATGCGTTGCAACTCGCTCTATTGCTTTCCCCTTGACAAGGTACTGAACCCCCTCTGCAAGGGAGTTAGGGATAAGCTATTCTCTGGAGGGAGAATGACAACAAGCTTGGGAATGCAACTTGCATCTTTATAATCCTGGGAAAACTGCCACTCTCCCAGTAGGAAAGAGAAGGAAGCTACCAGAGTGGAAAGGGTAGAGAAAAAGCTTGAGCCCCTTGAAAGGAGAGGACCTGAGCACTCTAGGGGAACCAGAATTTAGCTCCAGGACTAAGAAGTACAGCTGTTTAATGGGCATTATACTAGATGATATAATGTCCTTTAACTGGTTTTGCCCCACAGGAAAAATGACATTGGCCACCCTGAGAGAGGAAAAAACTTTTTAAAATCTACAATGGCTGAAAACATCAAATTTAAATTCTAGACTTGTACCCACTGCAGTCAGCAGAAAATCCTGCCAACACAGACAGCTTACTTGGGAAACACCAAAGCAGCAAAGTCCTAGCGCAAATATGCATAGATTTCTTGTCTTTGGAATTAAATGGGGGAAAAAACCTGGGGACATATTGTAGTGACCCCTGACTTCAGAATGCATAAGCCAATGACACCACGGGTTACAAGAGCACACAGAAGTACCCAGTATTGCAGGAGAAATACTTTTCCATGTATGAGTTTTCCATTCAAACCCACTCAGATCAAAAGAGGTGGATCCTATAAGAAGTGCTTACTAAACCTACAATTTGAAAATTTCAACAAATTTAACCAAACTTGGTGACAGTGAAACCTGAGCCACCAGATGTCCTATATCAGAATCTATCCTGACTTCGCTATATCAGTTATCTATTGTCACAGTGCTGTTACATAAACACAATCACAAAACCTCAGTGCTCACAATAATAAACATGTATTTTGCTCACAAGTGTACAGCCATCTGGGTAGTCCTGCTGTTCTGGGACAGGCGTAGCTGGTCTTGGCTGGACTCACTCGTGGATCTGCAGTCAGCTGGGCTTGGCTGTCTACCGTGGCCTCAGTATTCAGCTGGGATATTTTCCCTCTATTCATGTAGTCCCTCAATCCAGCAAGCTAGCCCAGCATTGTTCTTATGGAGGAGGCTGGGGTGCGCAGAGAGAGCAGCAGCACTCAAGATCTCTTGGGGCCCAGGCTCAGAATAGGCACATCTTAATAATATCTGCTGCATTTTGTTGGCCAAAGCAAGTCATGGCCAGCCCAGATTCAAGGATGGCATCATAAACTCCATCGTTTTGTTTTTTTCCAATCCGCATCTGGGGATATGTTTTAATTTATTTTAGAGAAGGGGGGGAAGGAGAGAGAGAAAAACATAGATCAGTTGCCTCCTGTATGCCCCCGGATCGGAGATGGAACCTGCAACTTAGGTATGTGCCCTGACAGGGAATTGAACCCACAACCTTTTGGTGTATAGGTCAACAGTCCAAACAACTGAGCCACCCAGCCAAGACCACAAGCTCCACCTTTTTATAGGAAATGCTAAATTTCACTTTGTAAGGAGCATGGTTACAGGGAAGGGTGATAAATGGAGGCCATTAGGGCAATTAATCTACCCCACTAGCTTCTTGACATAAGAGAATTACTCCTGAGAGTAAATCAAAAGAACTTGGTTAAAGGCAATGTAATATCCTAAAAGAAAAAAAAAAAAAAAAAAACGAGTTGAGAAAAGTACTGAAATTTGAATAAAGTCTATATTTTAGTTAACAGCAATACTAATTTCCTAGTTCTGAGAAATTCGTCATGGTTATAAGATGTTAACAAGAGGAGAAGCTAGGTAAAGCACATATGGAAACTGTACTGTCTTTGCAAACTAAAAGTAATTCAAAATAAGAAATGTATTTTTAAAGGAACATAATAAAATAGAACATGGAGTACAGGCCATTTTGGTGGGCAGCACCCTTCACTGGGGACATTACCGAGTCACGCAGAATACTCCCTCCTATATTCAGAAATCCCTGTGGCCTGGGAAAATTTGGCAGCATGCGGGGCTCTGAAAAGCCGG
Source organism: Miniopterus natalensis (assembly GCF_054644295.1). Classification (NCBI taxonomy): domain Eukaryota; kingdom Metazoa; phylum Chordata; class Mammalia; order Chiroptera; family Miniopteridae; genus Miniopterus; species Miniopterus natalensis. Next base: position 51,490,512 of record NC_142082.1, on the reverse strand, counting down.
AGCAGGTGGCTTGGCCAGAGCCGGCCTCTGCAGACCTCCCAAGTAACAGCTACGCTGAGCCGCAGCTTCAGCAGGGGCGGCGCCAGGCTCAGCAGGGCGAGCGGCTATGCCAGCATCCTTTCTCAGTGTGACTGAAGGGGTGTTGGCCTAGCTGGCTATGGTGCTTAGAGAAGTGTCACATGGCCACAAGGCTGAGGTGCTTGGGGATTCTCTTTTCTTCCCTTTTTAAGTGAGTGAAATCCAGACTTAACCATCTCCTTCTCACTTTGTGAGAGAGACAAATGTGACCACTGTGCAGTAGCTCTGAGCCTGACATGGGGGCTAAATGAGACACATAACACACAATTATGGAACAATGCAGTGAGGTCCATGGAGTGGGCATATGTTTCTTGTCTGTTTTCTTCTTGTCCTTCAGGAAATCCCAGCTTCCTTCCAGCCCCACACCTATGTGCCCCAGAGGTAAACACATGACATATCCCAGACCTGGTCGCTCAAAGCAACACATCCCTCTGGGCACTGCAGTTGGTCAAGGCAGAGGCATGTGCCCCTAGGTGGGGTAATCAGACTCTCTCCATCAAATCTGAGATAAGGTCTCTGGGAAAAGAAGAGTCTTTCTGCCTCTGGTACTAGAAGCAGTTATAAAATACAGACTGTCTTGGATTTTCATACTTCTGGCCATAATCTACTTTGACTGGGGTTTCTCTCACTTGCACACTCAGGAATCCCGCGTAATGCAGACATCAGCACCCAGGAGTGGGGTGTTGGAATTGACATATATTTCAGTTTGGGGTTGAGAATAGGTAGGATACAGGGCAGTGGATGTGGGCTTTCCTTACCTAGGAAGACGACAGTGCCTGGTAAGTGGTAACAGAACAGCTGGTCAGATTTTTGCTACCTGTGTCCTGGAACTCAATCCAGTTCACTTCCATGTGTCTGCAGAACCAGTTGTGACAAAGTTAAAATGGATTAACCATGTTTCACATTCTTCATTCAGTACAGTCCTCAAAGCTTCAGCCCAAGCTGGCCCTCAAAGAGCAGAAAGGGAAAGGTCCATGTAGCCTCACCAGAGAGTTCATTTCTTCCTCAAGAAATCATTGTAAAGGCACAAAGATTGATTTTCCTATTTCACAAGGAGATAATATCAGGATGTCAGGAAGAGCTAGAATGCTGGGGAAACCTAATTTCCCAGGTCTTTATCAAACACTTCTGGCTATATGCTCCACACCTCAAAAAGGCAACAATTTCCCCCATTTTAAAGAAACATGCACAGGGATGAAACATTTCATTATCTCAAACCACTGTTCCAAGGTCAGGGACAAAGAGGCAAGCAGATAAAGACTTACTGTTGAGAGACAGAAACTCCAAAACCAGTCCGGATTCAAGGACTATGTCATGGTCTGATTGCTGGTCTTAGTTGCCAGCCCATTGGATTTCCAGAAATTGAATAGGCTGGCCTCCCTCTAGGATTTTCAGAAAGTGTTATTCCTAAGATTCCACAAGCCCTCCAAGCAGACTTGTGATTCGTTGCTCAACCTCTAAGGCAATCCCCAGGCCCCCAAACCTGCACCAAAAGAAAATAGGCTGCAGTTTCCCAGCAGCTCTTCCCAAACTGCATGGAAAATTCAAAGAAAGAATTACAGGAAGGCATGTTTTATTCTGCCTCTGGCCCCAGCCCCAATGTGTCATGATCGGCAGTAAATTGAATACTGCATTTTCATCCCCATCTGGCTTGTGCGTCTCACCCACACTTGCTTCAGAATCTGGAAAGGAAGAAGGGTAAGTAATTAAGCTCTGCCTTAAACCCCAATTCCAGGGAGTTGATACTTTCTCTCATAGGCTTTAGGGAACAGTAAGGACCTATTACCAGGTTTAAGGCAGATAAAACCTGTGGTGTGTTTTGTAAAGGTAACTGTGGCAACGTGGTGGATCAGTAGGAAAAGAGTAATGAACAAAAAATTGAGCAAGTGATAGCAATAGGGGAACTAATACAGGCTTAGACTAAGTGTTGCAATGAGTAAGAGCAGCACTGAGGGACAGTGAGATTATGCAGAAGACGATGAGCTTACCAGTACAGACAATACGGCCAAAGGAACACGTCCTGTAGGAGAGCACCACGATTAAACTTTGTGAACTGTATATGGATACAAGTCACCTATTTTGTTTTTGTTGGAAGGAAGAAGAGACAGCTGGGATCCTGTCCATAGGAAGAAAAAAAAATTAAATCCCTATTTATTTTACACAGGAAAAGGATTTGTCCTAAAAATTGCAAAGCTGTATAGATGCTCTTAAGGGATTTGGGCAAGATTTACACAAAAGAATGCTTCGTTAGCTACTGAAGCACAACACCTGGGACCTTAAACAAGGAGCCTCTAGGCCCACTGCACAAGGTTTCAGGTCAGATAATGGGGTTAATGACATTCGGCTGGGTTCTCTTTCACCTGGATATGAGCATGGTGCGAAGTGTTCCCAAAGGACTCAGCAAACTATGGAAACATGCCACCAGAAAACCTTGTAACACATTTTCGTGTTCTATAGAAGCTAGGAGAGATGATTACCGCCCAAGGGAGTTTAGCACCGATCTGTTCCTTCAACACCCCTTGCCTCGCTGGAACTCTATTAAACACTACATTCCTCTCGGTGCTGTACCTTTCCTACTCTCTCTGCTTCATTTTAGTCCCAAAATAGTTCTACCAGGCTGATGAATAAATACCCATTGGTCCCTTGGGCAAATGCTGATTCAGTTTGGCAGTTACAGTTTTCAATCATATAGGGCCTATGCGAGGGTTAAATGAAATTTTGCAGAGTAAGTACTTTGCTTAGATCCTTCCATATAATAAGTAATCACATATGGTGGCTCCCCAATTACATACAGCACTGAACATTCTGGCTTTAGCTACAAAAGACAGTTTGCTATTACAAATATCTGGTAACTGACCCCTATTTTCACTCCAGTCTGTACTTCTTCTTTCTTTGATGCTTCTCCAAAGTTTATCATAAGAATTCAGGAACTTAGATGCTTCCATTTAAAAAAAAAAAAAAATTAATGGTAATCCAAACGACCCAAGCATTCTTTGGCTAGGTCCAGGATTGTTATTCACTAGCACACTTATGCTTCTAACCCTTGCAAAGAGCAAAGTTTGTTTCTCATCATCAGTAGGAAGGCTTAAAAGTTCTTTCCCAGAAACAGCTTAAAGTTTTCTCCCCAACTTGGCCAGCTGCACTTGAATTCAGGGTTTCCGCCCTAGAAAGATTGTGGTGTGTCCAAGTGGAGTGAGTCACTGAATTCTAAGCAGAAGAGTTTTCATCTCTTTAAGAGGAACAGTGGAGACGTCCATTTTTATGGTAAAAGAGTGCTTAAAGTGGAGCAGGACGAGAGCCATCCCATCTCAGATCCTTTTCCATGCCTTGCAGCGAGGAGAGGAAGGGAAGAATTGGCGAGAGACAGAACATTTTCACTCTGGCAACAGGCCACTTGGCTTTGTGAATTTACCATGTGAACTGGGCCAGGAAAAAGAGGTCCTTGAGTAGTGGTATGGAACATTAAGCCCCTCTGTGATGCTCATTAAATGCTTGTTGGCTGTCTGTAGGGAGCCCTAGACCTCATCAAGTCCTGCTGCCCTGTTTGCTGCTGACAGCTCTGTAGACTGCATCCCATCTCTACTGTCTTTAAACTCTGTCTACAAAGCTCTGCCATTGTTTTTGAGATTTACAACAGTTCATCATCTCTCCAACATCAATCATATGAAGATGAGTTTTTGTTGAGTAGTTTATTGAAATAATAAATTTTTCATCTGGGCTTATGAATATATGAATCACCTATGCTTTTTTAAAAATATATATATATAATTGTTGAGGATGGACCAATTTAATTTTGTCAGTGCTCTTCTATATAACATTTCACCGAATCATCACATCTACCTCGAGAAAGGTAACGTCGGTAGTATTTGTATATTTTGATAGAATCGTGTAACAGGCATGTCATGAGCACCTACTAGAATGCAAGCTGCTTTGCTAGGTGCTTTGGGAAATACGAAGCTGAGTAACACACTGTCCCCACTCCAGTAGATTTTAATCAAGAAGAAGAACAAAGCAAAAGTACATACGACTATAATACAAAGTGGGCTATGAAAAGTTCTTGGTTGTTTCCCATAAACTAACGGAAACACGCTGAAGGATTATATGCAGGAGAATGACATGATTGTAACTGCATTTTAGAAAGCTCACCCCACTGGCGGGATGCAGAATAGATTATAAAGGGAGCAAGCAGGCAAAAAGCATTAGGGGGCTAGCGCAATGATCTAGGCTGCATAAGAAGGCCCAACCTAGTGCACTGAATACAGAGGAATGCAGAGAAGGCATAACAAGATTTTAATCAAGGAAAATGAATAGGACCGGTGGCAAGTGGCTGATTGACGAGGAGCACTGAGGGACTGGGGAAAGGAACATCGAGATCTCCGCCTTTGGCAGTGGGGTGGGGAGCAGCTCACCTTAGGAGAGCATGACAGGGGGAGCCGTGGACTGGCTTTTCAGCAGAAGAATAAGATTGAAGCAGTTCTATTGGAAAACTGACCTGGTTGACAAAGAAACAAAGATTTCAAAAGTTGAAGTGGTAAGACATCTAGTTCATGTCAGAGATGGAACTAAAATGCGGGTCTTTGGAGTCCTGGTCCAGTCTGTGTGTGGAGGAGGACCCTTGCCTGCTTCTCAGAACTCGAAACATACACTCCCCTTTCCAAGAAGTCTTCTGAGTCCCCAGCCTTCATATTTGGCTTGAGCCAGACATTTAGCACACTGAGAGAATGGATGGGTAGTTTACTATTTGTTTAGTAACAACCGAAGAGCCCAGTCCAATGTTGTGCTAATCATAAATGCTCCAAAAATACCATAAATGTAGATAATGGCAGTGCTCTTTAAGACTCCTTCAAAGGCAGAGTCTAGTGGGAATTAAAAGGGTATGGAATACTTTAAAAATGACAAAATGGCTTGTAAACACAAGTTAGTATTATAATAAGACAATAAGAGACACATCTTACTGAAGTTTTATTCTGTGACCACAGTTATTTCATACATTATTTTATATTGTCTTCACAAGTAACTATTTGACAGATGAGGAAACTGGAACTTAGAAAGGTTAAATAGTTTACTCATCGGCACATGGTGGCAACAGAATTTACGCCCAGATCTAACTCCAGAGACTTAGTTTTTAAATTGTCTGCTATCCTGCCTTCAGAATAGTTTGCTAGAGAAAGTTCAAAAGAAGCTAGCAAGAGAGCAGCAGGGTTTGTTTTTGTACAAAGGCTATGAACAGTGATTCCTTGTGGCTCTATAGCACTTTATAGCAAACAGTTGTCTTTTACTCAGTCACAGTAAGAACCTGCTACTCAAATCATGTTCCCTGTTGCAACTTACTTTTTGGGAAGAACAGCAAGTTCATCAAGTTCATGTTACACTGGGGATTGTAAAGATTGGAGAAGAGGTCAGAATGAGAGAAAGTGACTCCCATTAACCTCACTTTGATGAACAAAAACAATCAGTACATTAAATAAACCACATTATAACCAGCGTGTGTGTGTGTTATACACACCTGTGCTTGTGTGCATATATGCACTCACATGGAGCTTGAGAGGAAGCCCTGGAAAACTAAACCCCCAAAGTCACCATGAAGCAGTGGGCTTCCTTGTGGACTTCTCAGAGCTGTTATTTTCATGACATAAAATACTGTGTGTTGGCTCTTCCTTTTTATTAAGGCCCTTGGGTAGATTTTCTTATGAATATCATTATTTGCTAAAGTAAATTTAATAGAGAAATTCCCATAAGAGCAATATGATGACTTTTTTAAACACACAGTTTTATGATGTAACTTTATCTTAGCATCTCTCTTCAACATGTTTATTTTGACCAGGCAGTGAATTTTAAATCTATTCCTTCTATAGTCCATCTCTTGAACTGAATGAAAGTTGAGTTTAATGAGAGGTAAGTCTCAAAAGAGAGAAACTCCTATGTGGGGCTAAGCATTCACACCAGTTAAGAGGAATTACGGGAAAGATGAACAAAAAAAACACCCAACATGATCAAACAATACCATGATTAGAGCATACAAAATTTTTGGTTTTTGCTACTACTGATTCTTTCATTTTTGCCAATAGTATTGTCCTAATATTCTGTTTCCTAGTACTATCTGGATTATATCAAATGATTTGCCCATTGTAATATCAAATTAGGGAGTCATATGGTCAATCCATGAGTTGAAAACCAATTAATTATTTATGACTATTTTAAAATGAAAAAGTGTTGACTCAGAGGAGAGACGTAGACAGAAGTAAAAGAAGAGAATGAAAGAAAAGGCGACAAGGGAACCACATATAGGCTCATGGAACAAGGTTCATGTTTAAATTTTATGTTTAAGTTGCTAAACACAGATAAAACAATTGAAGTAATTTAAGAAAGAAGAAATTAATAGTAAATCTCAAAAATATCATTACTATAGCTATATAAAACTGTAAGTTAAATAAATATAATACACCATGAAATTAAAGGCACTCCAAAAAAAGAAAATAAAAATTATCAAATAATGCAGCATGATAATCTCAATAATATGCTGATCCTTAAAATACTGTAAGTCAAAATGATGACTTAAGGGCAGCTTACTCCAGAATACCCAAATCTAAATGAAAAATTATTTATCAACATGACAGAATTATCTGAGATGCTATGGACTTGTTCATCATGTGATTTATAAGTGAGAGTAAGGTTTTTAATAGAAAAATTAAAAATTTTATACTCAGTATGTCAAACGAATTGTTAAAGAAAATAATAAAGGACTCAGCCTAGGATCACCAAAGATATTACAAGAAATTGTTTACAATACTTGTTAGTAGTTTCATGTTGGAAAACTTGGAATGACTTACCATTGAATCACAGACCTGGAAAGAACCTGTCTAAAACCCCACAATCTTCCCAATAGTAATGACTTTGAACCAGGCAAAGTTTATTCCTATTTAGCTTTTTCTTACAAGGCTCAGAAAAGAAGATGCTACAATAAACTTTGAAAACGGCTATCAGTGTTTTCCCAACAACCTTGAAAGATCATTTTTAACTCTAACAGGGGACCAACAAAAACACAACAACCTTCAGAAAAGATGTTTTTCCTAAATATTATTGTCTTAAGTGAAATTGTATTAAGTTGTTGCCATCTTCTTCTGATTACAAAATACAAATTAAGATATTTGTAGCCTATTTTGCTAAAGCAAAACATGATTTAGATAAAGTAAAGAGGCCAGCCCGTCAAAGGCAAAGCCTGGGAAAGACCCAGACAAGCACCAGGCTGGCTCCAAGGAGACTCGGTGTCTGCTGTAAGCAAATTCTCAAGTGACTGGCTTGCCTGATGAATCACCAGAGAGCTCATCTCCGTTTGAAAACGGCAATGCAGGAGTGTTGAACGCTCCTCTATACTATCTGTTGGGATTTTCAGCCCTAGACTTGGAAAAGGCCCTCCACAGCCCAGCTTGTTTGCAACAAAGATGAAAAACTAAGACTAATCTCCTGTTTTAAAAATTAATACTTTGATGTGAGGTGATGGATGTAAACTAAGTTTGTCGTGGTAATCATTTTGCAGTATATACATATATCAAATCATTATGTTGTAAACCTAAAACAAATACAATGTATGTTCATTATATCTCAATTTATAAATAAATAAGTAAGTATAACAATCTAAGCTTAAAATGTATATTTCAAAAATCTTGGCAATAGAAAAATTATAATATGAGTAATAAAAAAAGCTGGAGGAGAGGTGAAAGCTGAAGGGAGGAAGTGGGCTAATTTTCTAATCTATAGAGCAAGGAGTCAATACTGGATAAAATTTAAATCTGTAGTTTTAAAAAGTGACAACATTCTATTTTCTTAGCAAGGTTCCTTGAGAGCCAGTGTGCTTTACAGTAGAAATTTATTTGAAGTTCAGCAATACTTCATTTTAACTCTGTTTTTTCTTTTTCTGTTGAATTAAAATAAAATAAAACAATGCATATTCTTTTCAAATAGCATACATAGAATAATCCCATATTTCTAAAAATTTTTATACTTCTATATATTGACCTTTCCAATATACCTCCAGATAGGGAGGTATCCGAAATAACCACTGGTAGTAAAATTTAGGAAGCTACTTAATTTCAATTCTGTACTTTTCAATGTTGCTTGATTTCTTGTGATGAGCAAGAATAATTTTTTAAAGATAATATCAATATTCTTTATATGACTTAGATACTGAGAGAAGAGAAAAAAAGAAAAAGAGGGAGGGAGGTGTGAAAGAGAAAGAGATACAGTGCATGCCCTCAAGCAACTTGCAGTCTGTGGAGGGAGGCAAGAGTAAGAACACAGGTTAAACAATTAATGAGAAAGTGTTGAACACGCTGTTGCCGGTAAGAACTGCCATGGAAATTCACTAAAGGAAAACTGCATTTCAGGATGGGGCCCTCCGCAGCACAGCAACAGCCATAGGGAGGAAGTGAGATTTGCCCAGGGTCCTGCCACTGCTTATTCTGCAGATCTCTCTGCTCCCCAAATAGAATTCAACCAATTCTACCTCTGCTTCCTTTTGCCCTGATCGTGGGTGCTAATGGGAAACAGTATGCACTGTGTTGTTCATCCGTTCCCTTGAAATTTGCAGTTGATCAGCCTTTTGGTGGACATAATGCCTTAATATAAAGGGCAGATTCTAAGGGGAGAATTTCGGGTACAAATTCTAGGAGCGGTGGGGACACTGTTGTCAGGGGAAATTTCAGTGAAATTAGACTTCTCAGGCAAGTGCTTGTCAATTATTCATCAAGACCATCCTGCGCTGCAAACAAAACTCTTCATTTCAATGTGGGGGTTTTTGACTCCGTGGTTCGGACAGAAGGGCAATTGTGATTTTTCCTCCATTCCTATGTATTACCTCACACTGAGGTGGGGGAATCGCAGAATACAGAGCCATCAGGAGAAGATGGGTTGCAGGAATGGCATAAAACCCATGGTCAGATAAGGACCCATGATAAGGTATAACATAGAGATGGAGTGGGGTATCTACTGCATACATTATACGTGATTTCTTTTTATGATGTAAGTTTAACATTGGTTTTTAAGGCCATAAATAAGAATGAATGTCAAATTGTCCACAGCAGCAAACCATAACATCAAGATATAGGGTGCCCATTATAATGCACTGTGGGAAAGCTAGCACGTCCAAGGAAGTAGAGTAATAGTCAGGAATCTTTGCAAGTAAAAGCAGCAATTATCCACTGATTCCTACCCCTCATTCACTGAGGGTCCCTCCTGGGGCAATTTCCAGCCTGCCAATCTTCTCCCACTGGAAATTGCCCCAGGAGAAAGATTCTGGGATGTTTTCCACTGTCTTTCAGAAGTTGCCCAGAAGAACTGAGCCCCAGTTCTTCATTGCAGCAGTCCACTCAATATCACAATTTTTACTGGTTTTCCTCCCTTCCTTGTATCACTTCCCCACTGTCTCACAGTGTTTTCTGGGATCATATCCCAAAGAAACGATTTGCATTCAACCCTTTTCTTGGATTCAGCTTGTGGGAGCTGCTTAACATGAGTCAATAGGTCAGGTGAGTAATCCCACTGTGTAGCTTCAGGCTTAACCAAGTTTCAATAGGTGTCACCATTAGGAACCTCAGGAGAAGTTTCAGGATGGTGGGGCATTATGGCTTGAAGGCCTCCAGACCTTCTTACCATCTTAGTGAGCCAGTGGTATCCAGGTAGTGGTGATGGTAGGAAATGTAAGGTTTCACTACACTCTCACGGAAGAGAGGAGGTCTCAATTTCTCAAAAGAAATCTCACGTACTTGAAAGTCAGGCTACAGAAACCTCATGTTTGAATCCCAGCCCCGGAGACCCAATGAATGAAGTATATAGTGCAGAAATTTGGGTACATATTCTTTTCCTAAATGATGAGACCGTAGTTTCCTCTTTTGTATAACTGTAATAATACTTAATTTCAAGGTTGTGATGAATAAATGAGATCGTAGATTTAAAGTGCTTAGCCCAGTGCCAGACACAAAGTTGGCATTCCTCAAGCATAATTCCTCTTTCCCCTTCCACAAACGTAAGTATCCTTTCCCCTCCCCAGGAAACTGGGACTTACACTAGTCTCTGGCTTAGCCTGAATATAACATCCACAGGTACTTTATTATTGTCGCTATCAGTTTTTTTAGAACTACTTCTAGGCTCGTGTGTTTCAAACCAAATTTTGTCAAAATGAAAACTATGAAATTCTGAGTGCAAAGCTATCTTTAAAAATCAAGTCTACTTTAAGTATGTATCACCATGATTGATCCATCTAGGTCCTAGATTGAAACAAGAAATATCACAAGTGCCTACTTCTAGAGCCTCGAAGTTGGAAGTAGGCCAGATAATACATTTTTTACTGAAGGACAATCTTATTTTATGGAAAAGATGAGGCACAGCAAGAAGGCTCGACTCCTATTTTAGACAAAATAGAAGTGTTTCCATCTCCTTCCCTCTTAGTCAATATGGATTTCTGTTTCTATAAGTCAAACTCCTTTCCTAGTTGTTTGATCTGTTAGCATCCAAAGAATATCTATTTTTTCTTTCCTATTTCAAATTTCCATACTAAAATTATTTTTCTCATCTCCTCTCAATACATCCAAGTATTTCTCATACCATTTCTCCCCTTGTCCCAGGCACACCCTTGTCTTTTCTTTTCTTCCTATCAGTTTGCTCTATCAAAGCCACTACAGAAACAAGCTGTTTCTTTGATGCCTTAGTGACAACACAGTGAAAACCTACATGACAGCCGAGTCCCCGGATGACACATAGGTCTCAACTGATGCTTTTATTTAGTTAACACTGTGCTCAGGGCCTGAACTGAGAGGGTCAGTAGCTTTTCTAAGAGCATTTTTTGACAACCTCCTCAAATACTTTTACCTTTACCCTCTTGATTTCTCTAAAATTAACAAGCAGCAAAACTCTGATGACCCCAGTGGGAGCATTATGTAGCCCTGGTAAAGATAAACAAATTCCCTCTTCAGTTGACTGAACAAAATATGCAACACTGACTGGCAGAGAGCCCCAGCCTGGGTGCTCCCCAGGCTCCCTGCAGCCCACTCTTCCTTCCGGTGCCGGCGAGCAGACTTCCCTGACAACCACCGGGGACCACAACCTCACAACGCACAGCAAACAGGAAGAAGGGGAACCACTACATGAAATGGGGTCAGAGCCCCAGGACACCGAAAAAGCTCCATGCCAGACCTCCAGCACTTGCCCCAGTGACATCCTGAAGCTTCAACTAAGCAACTTGGAATTCTCCCCATTTCTAATAGATACCATGTGTTGCACACACTTACCCAGTGAAAGAATTCTGTCTGTAATGCTCCTGAAGTTTAGTCACCCACCCTCTGCTAGACAGCTTCTAGAAGGCCTTGAGCGACGGTGTGGACAGAGTCTGCTCCCTCTCTCTCACCTCATTTTGATCTTCTCTTCTGCAAGCTCAACAGTCCTGGGTCTTTCCCTTATTCCCGGTTGGACTTGTTCTGTGGATCCTTCATACGCTTAGTTGCTCTTTCTTATTATACTTGGATTCCAAACTAGTTTCAAAACCAAGGGTATTTACAACTCCAACTGACATTACTGACAATATTGATGCCATAGTACAGTATTATTTGTCACTGTCTCCATCGCAGGAGGCAAACTTCAGGGACTTTGGGAATGGTTATTCAGTGCTCCTGATTACAGACTGGAACACATATTAGCCACTATTTAACTTTCACTTGCTGATTTTTCTCAAATAGTTGGGACAGGAATGATAAAAATAATTTGCATCCATTTTTTTACAAAATCAAAATATATCTTATAAATGTCAAATTCTTCCCAGGCATATTTTAAAATTTCATACGACACCATTTGTGAAAAGAATCATTAGCAAGAACTAAAGGGCAATAAAATTTAACTGAACAAGGACTTGAGAGAAATGCATATGAAAATGTGTGGAAAATTGAGGTGACGCAATGAGCCTGACATTAAAGAGGATCACATTGAGTGGAGCTAAGCCTGGGAGCCAAACTTTAATTAAAAATTATTTGATTATGTGTCCCTGAGCCAAAACTCAGCTATGTAAGTAGATATTAAAGAAAGCAGAAAAACCAGGCCAGTGTCCTGCTTCCTATGTTAAGAGGACAAATACACAAGATCATTATTCTTTAGAATCCTGCAGAGCAGGCTGAGCATGGGGAAGGAGAAATGGAAGATGAGGAGAGAGGAAGGGAAAAGAAGGATTAAATCTCTAATCGAAGAAACCAAGCATACTTTTCTTATGCGAATGCCATTTCCACCAAAGAATAGAAAATAATGGTAGAGTGTTTCATTTTTAATAATCCACCTATTGGCAAACTCATTTGCGTAGCAACTGTAATGATTTATGCAGTAATTAATAGAAACTCTCCTTATCACTATTATCTGATATGGATTTACAAAAAAAAAAACCCATAATGTAAATATCCTAAAATAAGAAAACTCTAAGAGACATAAGCACACACACAAAGCTCCCACTGGACCTTGGAAAACAAGAAGAAAGGAGATTTGCCCTTTGCTGACTTCAGAGTAGGCCTGGCTTGATATGTGGAGGGAGAACTATCTGTAGGTTTGTGCTTTTTTGTTTTGCTTTGTTTTCCAGATGATAGCATCTGTTGAGAGACTTTTTAAAATGGAAAGAAACAGTGGTTTAGCAGAGACAGCGCGAAGAGCTAGCTGTCTTTCCTGAATCACAAAACAGCAAGCCGATAAAAAAGGAGTGACTAAAAGGTCACCTCACACTCCCGCCCTCTGAGCTTGGGTTTTCCTTTGGCCAGGACACTGCAGCCCATTTACATGTTATTTTCTTTGTTGCATCAGGAAAAACAGGCAAGCCCAAAGCAATTATTTTCCAGAAGTTCTGTCTGTTCAGTGCCATGGGAATTGGAAGCCGTTATCTAGTACATTTGAGATGATTCTTCAGGGCAACAACAAAATCTCTACGATGTTTATAAATTATTTTCGAGTTTGATGTTTCTACCAATTTCACTCTTCCAGATGAATTTCAATTACATCTTTCCACCTTCCCCGCTCACTATCCGAGTCTACCCTGCATTGATTGACACGAGAATACTATGAGCAGAGAAATTTTAAAACATAAGGGAAGCAGGGTTTTTCTCAAAATTTTATCAGTTGTATTTTGAAAGTGATAAACGACTTGGCAGCTTTGATTTTATTTTTTTGGCAAGTAAAAGGAAGGTCCTCAACCCATCAGATAAAATGTATTCAATTTACATCTACTTTGTGCCCAGAACTATAAGCAGGCACTGTAAGAGACATAGCATTTAAAAAATATAAGACATGGTCCTTGTTCCTCCATAGTTTAAAATGTAACTGAAACAACTTAGAGAGCAATGAAAGGACAGGCAGAAGGAAGGGAGGTCTCAGGAGGAACAGAAATGCCAGCAAGACCTTGAACCATTAGGATTTAGAGAGGTAGAGAGAGTGGACTCCAACCTGGGAACTGCAAGGTGAAAGGCATGGGGTAGGGAACGCTGAGAAGTTTCAGTAACACCCAGCAAACCCAAGAAGAAGCAAGCAGAGGACACCAATTAACATGTTAAAAAAGAGCTTTAATTTATTTTCATTCTAGGAAGGGGTCTTTTTTTCTGCTCATTAGGGCATCAAATGCTTTGAATAAATGTTTTAGCTTTTCTCATTTATCTCAAGATCTGTTTCCTTTGATGCACAATTTCTTTTTTTTTCTTAGTAAACTACGTGCAGGACTTGAAGTAGTGCTTCCTCATAACCAAAGGAGGACCTCTTTCACTGCAGAAGCCACGATAGCAGCACATGACCTTCACCTGCCCACCCTTACCGCCCAGCCAATTAATTGTTGGAGGGCTGGGGGTGGGGGTGGGGGCAAAAGACTAAAAGAACATGGTAGCCAGATGGCCTGGGTTTGAATTTTTTTTGTTTTAGGAGTTTGGTAGGGACTTGCTTGTTAGTATTTTATATACAGATAATGATTTATTAAATTTTTAAACTTTAACTCCATTGGAAATGAAAATAGTGCCAAAACTAAAACCCATACCTAGAGAAAAGGACAATATTTGTCTCATTCAGGTTTGGTAACATCCATGAAAGAATTCCCTTCCTTCTTAAGGCATTCTGTCTCTGAGGAAGCACTCTATTTTCCTGTGTTCAAATACTTATTGTAAAACAGTTGGTTCTGTTGTTTAGTTTTGAAATTCCCTTCAGTTCTCCCCCTTCAATTGAGCCAATGTTCAAGCAAAGCCATGAAACAACCTGAAGACAAAGAAAAGGTGTGAACGACAAAGGGCCACATACTCAACCTGGCAAGTTCAGGGGCGGCCTGTGCAGCAGGCCCTACAAACTCAGAGACCAAAAGCCTGAGTAGTTTGAACTTAAAATTCCTAACTAAAAGCAGGTCATGTCACATTCTAGGCCTGTAGCCCCCTAGCAAAGATCAGTCTGTACCTTAAGTGAGCCTGTTTAATGTCTTTTTAAGTATAAGATAATTTACCTTTGCAATGTCAGAGTAATCTCCTTTTCCAGACCCCTCAGGGCACACCCTCCACATCAGAACAAGAATCCACACAAGCCCGGCCGGGCGTGGCTCAGTGGTTAAGCGTCGACCTGGGATCCAGGCGATCAGGGCTCGATTCCCGGTCAGGGCACATGCCCGGGTTGCGGGCTGCAGCCGATCAATGACTCTCTCATCATTGATGTTTCTATCTCTTTCTCTCCCTCTCCTTTCCTCTCTCTGAAATCAATAATATATATTTTAAAAAAAAAAAAAAGAATCCACACAACCCCTCATTGTTGTCTTGTTCCCCCAATATCATCTCTATGTGCTGTAAATGTTAATTATTAACTATCCTGTACCCACCAATATAAAAGAAGTATGGCTCTCCACTTCGCTTTTTATCCAACCCCAGAGATCCCCCCAACCCCCGCTTTGCTTTCTCCAGCCTCCCTAATCTATCACCAATAGATTTCACGTAACCCTCCATAAGTCTCTGCCTTTAATTTTAACATATAAAATAACCTGCAAAACTGCCATTCTCTGGAATATTTTTCCAAATCCACTGAGATTTTGCTTTCCAACAATTGTGGTCAGTTTAGCTCAAATAAACTCATAAAAATTCTCTCCAGGCTTGGGCATCCCTTACGGGGACAAAGGGAAGATAAATACCAATAGACACTATTTGCTATTATCTTTCATATGTCAGATCTCTGCCAAGTACTTTACCTACATTATCTCATTTAATCCTTCCCACCATCCTGAGAAGTAGGCATTATAATCCCCACTTTATAAATGAGGAAGCTAACAGAGTTTCGGTAATTTTCCCAAAGTCACATTTTAGCAAGTGGTGGAGCTAGGATTTATGGCCTGCCCCTAACCGCCATGCAACTCTCAATGAGGAAGGTGGAGAAAATAGAAGGGAGGACTGGCTACAGGAGGGTGTGAAAGTAACATTTAAGGAGGAACTGAAAAGATGAGATTAGTGTCAAAACAATGGATCTATTGTTTTGAAGCAAGTGGCTTAAAGAACTGGGATTAAAGAATTCAGAACTGATGAGAGATGTAGAACTGATGGGCAATGCTTAGAAAGTTAAATGCTTGGTCTCAGCTATAAATAAACTAAAGCCCTAAATTCCCTACTCTTATCATAAATTATCTGTTTCGGCTCTGCTTGGCAGGACTATAAACAAGCTGGGAAAGTGACCTTGGTTTGCCCAAGAAGGAGAAACGGCCTCTATTTTTACACCTGGGTGGTGACAAGAAGCTATGAGGAAGTGATATCAATAGCAGAACCAAAAAACGAGAGCAATTAAGTT